>NC_084837.1:43232765-43911515 GCF_033115175.1 Lepus europaeus | reverse complement strand
TTAATTGCATCAAATTGAGAAGTTTCTGTACTGCAAAAGAAACAGGAAAGTGAAGAGGCAACCAACAGAATGGGAAAAAATATTTGCAAATTATGCAACCAATAAAGGATTAATACCCAGAATCTACAAAGAGATCAAGAAACTTCCACAACAAAACAAACAACCTACTTAAGAGATGGGCCAACGACCTCAATAGACATTTTTCAAAAAAGGAAATCCAAACGGCCAACAGACACATGAAAAAATGTTCAGGATCACTAGCCATCAGGGTAAATGCAAATTAAAATCACAATGAGGTTTCAAATCACCCCAGTTAGAATGGTCTACATACAGAAATCAACTAACAGATGCTGGCGAGAATGTGGGGGAAAAGGCACACTAACCCACTGTTGATGGAAATGCAAACTGGTAAAGCCACTAATGGAAGAGAGTTTGGAGATTCCTCAGAAATCTGAAATATAGCCCTACCACATGACCCAGCCATCCCACTCCTTGGAATTTACCCAAAGGAAATTAAATCGGCAAATAAAACAGCTGTCTGTACCTCAATGTTTATTGCAGCTCAATTCACAATAGCTAAGACATGGAATCAACCTAAATGCCCATCAACAGATTGGATAAAGAAATTATGGGATATGTACTCTATGGAATACTACACAGCAGTTAAAAAAAATGAAATCCAGTCATTTGCAACAAAATGGAGGAATCTGGAAAACATCATGCTGAGTGAAATAAGCCAGTCCCAAAGGGACAAATATCATACGTTCTCCCTGATCTGTGACAACTGAGCACCTAAAAGGAAACCTGTAGATGTGAAACAGACACTATGAGAAACAGTGACTTGATCAGCCCTTGTCCTGACTGTCGAGGAACAACTTACTATTTTATTCCTTTTAGTTTTTTTGTTGTTGTTGTTCTACTTAATACCATTGGTTGAACTCCAACACAATTATTCTTAGGTGTTTAAATTTAACAATAAGCATTTCATAAAATAAGAAATATGAATTACCTAGAAACATATAAAGAAACAGTCAAATTCAATATTATTTACAGGAATCAGAGAGCTGCAAATTAAAACCATAATGAAATATCATGTTTTATCCTTAGGTTGACAAACATTTTTAAAGTTGGACCATATAAATTATTGACAAATATGGAGTATCAAGAATACTCATACACCATTGGTGGAATGCTAAGAGAACATACACAGAAGGACTGTATGCCTTCTAATTCCATTTATACTCTATATCAATGGAAAAACGAGCACATGGACCCACAAACTTGTGTAAGAGAGTGGACTAAAAAACCTAGTTGGTTGCAAAATGAATCATCATTAAGGGAAGGGAAGGAGAACTTGGAGTTCAGAGCCAGTGCGGATGGGGAGTGATTCCCAGGAAGCAAGGCTCCCTCTGCCCAGCAGTGTTCCTGCAGTGATGGTATTCCTGGTACAACCAGCACCTCCAGGGTGTGCAGAGCAACACAAACTCGGTCACTGTAGCTCAAAGTCTTCACACTGGGAAACCATACTCAAGGTTTGCTACCCACAGCACTTAGCTTTCCCAGATCAGATGACAAGATTTTGGACTTTACTACTGAAATAAAGACATTTTGGAGCACTTAGGAGGGAATGATACAATTTTGCATGAAGTAATGACATGAAGTGTGGTAATGAGAGCGCAGACAGTGGACGAAAGCCAAAGATGGCAGCATCATTTCCTTCCCTACTCACACCGGCACACAGGTAGAGTATAAATCCCCTCGCCCTTGAACCTGGGTTGACTTTAATGTCCTCTTAGCCAACAGAATCTAGTGAAAAGGAAGATCTGTGACATCCAAGAATAGGTTATAAAAAGCTGTGTAGCTCTGCCTTAGAACATGCACTTTTAGTACATTCCTCTCAGAACCTGAGCACCATGGGAAAAATCCAAGCTAATCTTCTGAAGAGAGAGCCAGAGGCGGACACGTGATGAACATCCAGCCCAGACAAGCCTGCAGGTGACTCAAGTGCCAGCCATTATCTGAGCGCAACTGCGTGAGCAATCCTCAAAACAGGACAGCCCGGCCAAACACATTCAACGCAGAAGCATGGCAGAAACCAAAGACGGTTGCCACCGCATTGCTGGATGTTTGTTACAAAGCAAGAGATAACAAGAGCAGCACAGTTTTGAGCCCCTGGTCATAGTGTTCTATAGATGTCCTAAAACGTTTGACATTTAAGTCACAGATGCCATTCAAATCTTTTAATCTGTACTCTGGTCTGCTTTGCAAAGAAGGTATATCGCATGATGCCTGGGCATTTCTTATCTTAACGAGAGCGTTGATGGACTTAGGTATGCGAACTTGGAGGTAGGAACTGGAAGGAGGAAGTATGCTCAAGTTAACCCGTTCAGATTTGTAAGAGACCAAGGAATGCAAAACGCCTAGGGAAAAGGGAGGAAAGGACGAACAGCAGTCAAGAACACCAGGGCAAGAGTCAGAGAAATGGAAGAGAGCCCCCGTGGTGGCCGAGCAGCAAACTGACAGTAACACACAAATCTGATGGAGGATCGAGTTGTTAACTTCACAGGCTATGATGGAAACCCTCTCTCCCGGCTAATGGAATTCTCAGTAAAATGTGCATTGCTCATGATCCCCTATGAGCGGATTTTTTTAAAACTGACAAGGAAACACTGCACATGTTTATGGTAGCCACATGATATTTTGATGAAAACAGTCATGCATCACATAACAGGAAAACTTCTGAACAAAGCCTTGTCACGTGATTTCTTTGTTGTGCAAGCACTGTGGTGTGGTTACAGACGGCAGCACCTACTACACACCAAAGCTGTGGGGTGCATCCTGCTGCTCCTGGGCTACAAACCCATACACTGTGCTGGAGGCAACTGTGACAGTGGTATTTATCCTGCACTCACATAAGGCACTTACCATGAAAGGAGCGTCCAGGTCTGGAGGTCCCTCCAGGCGGTCAGTGAGGGAGTGGGGAGTGACTGTGAGGGCCAAGGCAGGCCTGTCCACCTCTGTAGGCAGTAGACACACTGTACGCTTTGTCTACACTGCATCTGTTTTTAAATTCTTTCTTCTAAAAAATAAAAACTGGGCTTTCTGTAAGTTTACTTTATGAACTTTTTAATATTTAAAAATTTTAATTCTCTTAACACTTAGCTTGAAACACAAACACATTGTATAGCTGCACCAAAATGCTTTCATCCTTTATATTTTGATTCTACAAACTTTTTTCTATCGTCAATTTTTTAATTTTTAAACTCTTTTGTTAAAAACTAAGACTCAAATACATGTTAGCCTGGCCCTGGATCTACACAATCCCTAAAGAGTCAGGATGGTCAATATGGCTGTCTACTACATGCACACCTTGTCCCTGGGGAGCATCATCTCCTGTAACAATGCCTTCTTCTGGACACCTCCTGGGGACCAGTCTGAGGCTCTTTGAGGAGGCATCACTCATGTCTATGGCGGCTTGCTTGATTGCTTGGTTTTCATTACAGATTCGTTTGGAAGCGGATAGTGTACCATGAACCCTCCCCTCTATTATTGAAAACCTATTTGTGCCTAACCGCCACTGTGCATTGTCATGGAGACTCTTCTCACACCGTTGCCTCTTCTTCAGCTGTGCATTCCTGCTCCAGCTCCCACAACTCCTCTTTAGTCATTTCTGTAGAAAATGTCTAGATGCTCCTCAATGTCACCCTCATGTGCACCTGAGTTCAAGTTCTTTGCCATCGCATCCACAGCTTTGTTGATTCTTGCAAGCTCCTCTTCCTTGGCTAACCCTTTGAAGTCATGGGAAATGTAACTACATACATCACAGGGTGCATTCTCTCACACACTTTTTTTTGCAGTAAAAGCTCTCATAGCACTTTTCAAATACATTATATGCTGTCATTAATTATAGCCACCATTGTATATAAGGGATCTCTTAAACTTCTATCACTGAAATTTTGTGTTCTTTGACCATTATCTCTCAATGCCCCATCCGAGTTTCCGGTAACCACCATCCTATTTGTCTGCATTTGAACTTAAAGACGATACTGAATTTGCCTGTTGGTACTTGACTTATTTCACCGAACATAATTCAGTAGTTCAAGTCTGCCCAGGTTGTCAGAAATGACAGCATTGCTTTTTTTAAAAGTTGGATAGCAGCGCGGCTCCCTGTCTTGGTTATTGCGAATCGAGCTGCAATACATGGGAGTGCAGGTATCTCTTTGATGTAGTGATTTCACTTCCTTCAGAAACATGACAGGGCTTCAAAGAAGTTTGTGGAAATTTGGCATTATCTTTTAATTCCACTTTTCCGTGAATTTTTGAAATACCCTTGTAAACTGAGTAGTGGAATTGCTGGATCACAAAGTTCTATTTTTAACTTTTACAGTAACAACCGTATTTTTCTCTGCACCCTTTCCAACACTTGTTCAAATGGTTATCAAAAAGATAAAAGCTAACAGGTATGAAGTGATAACTCACTGTGGCTTTAATTTCCCTTTCCCTGATGATTAGGGATATTGAACATTCTTTCACAGAGTTGTTGGCCATTTGTGTATCATCTTTTGAGAAACATCTGTCCAGACATCTGGCCCATTTTTTAATTGAGTTATTTGTTTTCTTACTATTGAGTCAAGTTCCTTATGTATTTTGGATGTTAACCTCTTAGATGGACAGTTTACAATATAGTCTCCCATTCTGTAGGTTGTCTCTTTACTTCGTTGATTTTTTCCTTTCCTGTGCAGGAGCTTTTTAGTTTGAGATAATCCTATTTGTGTGAGTGGATTCATTAGTAAAATCCCAAGAGGTAATGTATTAGCATGGAAGCATGATGAACCATAAGTCTCATGAAACAGCCAAAATCTGGGTTACATGTTAGAAAAATGTTGACTAGAACAGATGTTCAGTCCTGTAAATTGTCATTAAAGAATTCCCCTCAAACTACAATTTACCCATTTATAAGTATTTCTTCATACACTTACTCAGCAATTTTGAGTCATTAGCTTATTAATATCTACCCTATTTCTCTCCAAGTTATTTCAAAATATGTCACAGGAAGTAGCTGAAAATCTTGACAAATTTTATATATATATATTATACATGTTATACAATATATGGCACTTCTCTAAAATATACTTTGACTGTCAAGAAAAAGTAATTAGATTGATTTGACATGATATATATTCTTAGATTTCATGCAGTTTCCTTATGTGCTCAAAAAAAATTTTTTAAACAAATCTCATTTAAAAGGCAGAGAGACAGATGAAAATCAGGAGATAGAGAGATCTTCCATCTGCTGGTTCATTCCCCAAATGCCTGCAACAGCCAGGGCTGTGCCAAGCAGAGGTCAGGGGCCAGGAATCCCATCCAGGTCTCCTATGTGGATGGCAGAGGCCCAAGTGCTTGGGTCATCATCTGATACTTCCTGTGGTACCCATTAGCAGGAAACCAGATGGGAAACAGAGTAGCTAGGACTCAAATCAGGCACTCCAACACAGACTGCAGATGTCCCAAGCAGCTTAATCTTATACCATTGTACCATAGGTCCAACCCAGAATTTTTTTTTTGGACAGAGTGGACAGTGAGAGAGAGAGAGAGAGAGAGAGAGAGAGAGAAAGGTCTTCCTTCTCCATTGTTTCACCCCCCAATGGCCACTGTGGC
This sequence comes from Lepus europaeus, assembly GCF_033115175.1. Lineage (NCBI taxonomy): Eukaryota > Metazoa > Chordata > Mammalia > Lagomorpha > Leporidae > Lepus > Lepus europaeus. The sequence goes on along the minus strand of NC_084837.1, from coordinate 43,905,857 downwards.
CAGCACGCTGTGCCGATCCAAAGCCAGGAGCCAGGTGCTTCCTCCTGGTCTCCCATGCAGGTGCAGGGCCCAAGCACTTGGGCCATCCTCCACTGCACTCCTGGGCCACAGCAGAGAGCTGGACTGGAAGAGGAGCAACCGAGACAGAATCCAGTGCCTGGACCAGGACTAGAACCCGGGGTGCCAGCGCCACAGGCGGAGGATTAGCCTGTTGAGCCACGGCGCTGGCCTATCCTTTTAATTAACCGTTCTACAATTTTGAGAAAAACTGACAGTATGTCCAGTTGTCCCTTCTTATCCACTGTTCTGTTTTCCCAGGTTTGTTACCCATAGGCAATTTGGTCTAAATATATTAAATGGAAAATTCCAGAAATAAATGATATTTTAAATTGTGCACCATTCTGAGTAGCATGATGTAATTTTGTGCTAACCAGGGCAGGCATCTGGCACAGTGGTTAAAATACTAGTTGGGACACTTGCATCTCATATTAGTATCCCTAGACCCAAGTCCTGGCTGTACTTGCAATTTCAGCTTCTTGCTAATATGTACCCTGAGAGTCAGTAGTGATGGTTCGAGTAGTTGAATCCCCATTGCCCACATGGGAAACCTGGTTGGAAGTCTTGGCTCTCGGCTTCAGCCTGGGCCAACCCTTGCTGTTGCAAGCATTGAGGGAGTGGAAACAGCAAATGGAGTGCTGTCTCTACCTCTGCCTTTCTCTATCTTGCTACCTCTCATACTTTTTAAAAGAAATCTTGTGCCATCTTGCTCAATCAAACCCAGGACGAGAATCATCCCTCTGTCTAACGTCTGTCACGTGCCTGTTGGTCATTTAGTAGCCATCTCTATCAACTGATGGACCACTGAGGGATCACAGTACTTGTGCTCAAGTCACATTTTACTTAACAGTGGCTCCAAGGTGCAAGAGTAGTGATGCTGGCGATTTTATTATATTATATTGTCATAATTGCCCTATTTTATTACTAGTTGTTCATTTTTGACTGGGCCTAATTTATAAATCAGGCTTCATCGTAGCTATGTGTGCATGGGGAAAAACAAACAGGATTTGGTACTATCTGTGGTTTCAGGCATCCACTGACCATCTTGAAGTATATCCCCTATGGGTAAGGGGACTACAATATTCAGTGTTGACCGAAAGCCAGAATGCTTATAAAAATCCTATCATGTTTAGGAATTTCAGTTACAGGGTACTGCTGGACTGTCTGTGATGCCTATGGTAAATCTTCATAAACTGCACCAGTAGGAACTTGTATAGATAGGTGGCGTCACTTTGCACCTTAAAGGAGTTTCCTATCCCAAGTTACTGGCAGCCTCTAAGGATCCTAAATCTCGGTTCTGTATGAATAAGGTAGTATTCTAGTATCCTAACAGACACCCTGCAAAACACATACCTCTAAGTCTCTAATTAGAGGGTACAACACCCCCAATCCCAGCTAATAGCTTGGCCTTGCAAGGTTTTAAGACAATCATCATGGTCAATCAGCAGTATTTTTATTTAAGATCAGAGAAATTGAAAAGCTGAAGTGACAAGGCTGGGGAGCTCGTTAGCAGGGCAGAAATTTCAATGTGCATTTTGGGGAAGAAGGGACGCTGACTAAAGCTGCTAAGAAAAGGGGGATTTGGTTCTGAAATAAAGTGTGATCGGCAGAATTGGGGCAAGTGTGCACCTCAGAATGAAAATAGAAATCTGGATATGACAGCAGATTTAGAGATTTAGATGAAAATGAATAAAGGAGTTAGAACAAGATCAAGAAAGTAAGGAAACTGGCAATAAAGCTAAGGATTTCCCTGATGTCAGGACTTCCTGTTACCCCACAGACCCTCACACCCTCCCCCTTACATCTCATGACTTTGAGAAGATGCACTATTTCAAACAGATGGGCTCTGTGAGAGGTATGATGCATAAACATGTTTCTCAGCTTCAACAGTGATACAGAGACTGTGAAACCTGAATCACTGCTTTAGAAAATGAAGAAGAGCCCATATGTATAAAGTAAAATGCCCCACACAGGGTGCTCGGTCACCCTTGGGTGACCGGATTTGTCTTAAGTGCTGGTGGTGAGCCTTGAGGGCTCCCCTAGGCCGGCTCCCCGCTTCCCCCTTGCCGCCCACCCCTCGGGGACAACAAGATGACTCCTATACCGAGCTGTCTCTCACCAGCTCTCCTTTGTGATGTGTGAATGTGCACACACGCACATTGTAAACTAAAAATTGGCACATTTCTAGATATTTACATTGTTGGACAAAGCACAAAAGAGAAGATTCTACATGCTCACTCTGTAATGTATGGATTGAGACGTCATTAAACAAAAAATGTCAGATACCACAGACTTGGTAGGTGGTGGAATTACAGTGATGAACAAGACAATGACCTCGTTCCATGGCACTCATGGTTTATTCTGAAGACTGGAGTAGGCTCAATGTTGTGCATATTGGGAGGAGAGCAAGACGACAGAACAGGACAGGGCTCTGTGACAGACCAGAGGACGGAAGGTGTCACGAAGACGGTGACCGCCAAGCTGCCCTTGAAGAAAGTAATTGAAGTTTGCCAGATGGACAGGAGAGGGTGTGGCTTTTGGCAAAACTATGGTCAGGCGAAATTGGCTCAAGGAATAAAACGGTTTTCAGTTTCTGTGATTTGCTGGTTGGCACCGAGTAGTCTAGGATACCATAGCTGCTCCCCACCATCCCTTCATTGCCTGTACTCCTTCTGCACTTAACCCTAAAGATACTTGAGTAAGTAAAGATACTTACTCAAGAATGCCATGGGTTGGCCTTCTTGTGTGAAGACAAGCTTTGGGATCTTTGCATTGACCTTAGGTTCCTTTGCTTAAGCACAGGACAAATCACTGACAGAAAAGCCACTGGCTGAAGAAGCAGCGCACACATGGTCTATCATACTTTCTCACTCCAGTGGCTCTGAAAAATTCTAAACCAGCCTGCAGCTATTTTTTGGACAACTACTATACATCCTACACAGAAAAGTCAGAATCCCAATCATTCAAAAGGACATTGTCCTATAATGGAAGAAAATAATGCAAACAAGCTAACTATCCAATTAACTTTTGTACTAAATGATAGTGCAAATGGCACAAAATTATCCAGTCTCCAAAAATGAACATTAACATAACTGTGGGTGGCATGTGGGGAAAAAATTGCCAAATAATTTATGTATTATGATTTCAATACAATGCAAATACTTGTAAAAATGTTATTTGGAAATAACTTGACAATTTAAATGAGTAGTTGCAGTGGGAACATATCGTATTTTTCTTTAATGCTACTGACTGGTCATCTTTTAATTTTTAAAAGTTTGGAGTTTTTAAATTACTTATTTGTCAGGAAGAGAGCTGAGATACAGATTAACAGAGTTTATATCTATTGGTTCACTCCTCAAATGATCGTGACAGCCAGAGGGCTGAAGCCCGGAACTGGGAGCTCGATCCAGGTCTCCCACGTGGGTGGCAGGAATGCAACTAGAACTAGAACCCGGGGTGCCGGTGCCAGCCTGGCTTAGCATTTAAGACACTGACTAGGATGCCTGCATCCCACGCGAGTATCTGGGTTTGACACGTGACTCTAGCGCCCGACTCCAGCTTCCTGCTAATGCAGAGCCCGAGAGACGGTGGTGATGAGTGAAGCAGTTGCGTTCCTGCCACCCACATGGGAGACCTGGATTGTGCTCCCAGTTCCGGGCTTCAGCCCTCTGGCTGTCACAATCAATGGCAACTTCTTACGTATTTTGTGATTAAAAAATTTTAACATAGACCTTTTCCTTTAACATCATTAAACATTTTCTTTGCTAGATTAGGACCATCACTTCCATCTGTCGGCATAAATGTTGGCAACTACGGGAGGAATAACATAATAATTAAAAGGACTGCCAGCCTCCTTCCTTCTGGTGGTATTATCATAGATGACTTACTTGGCCTCTTTGTAGGTGTCTTTCCTGTTGGTAAAAGGAGAGGATAATAATTGTGCCTACTTCCTGCGACTATCAAAAAGGTCCAAGGAGCTGACCCAGGCAAAGCTTGGTCCATGGGGTGTGCTCCATCAGTGGGAACTGTTCATGGTCCTTAGACGCTCACAAGTGTCTTCGCACCCGACTCCCGAGTGGCACAGCTCTTCGCGACACTCTGGATGCACTTCTGCATCACTCTCTAACTCCACTCTTGACTGAAGTTCTTCTCTATCTTTCATTCATATCCTTTTAGAATCCGAGTTTGTCAGAGAGCTCTCTGGGAAAGATACATTCCACATTTCCTTCATTTTCAACCAGATCACTTATGACCAAAAAAGTCAGAGTTAGGTAGGTCCTGTCCTTCCTGGACCACATTTTCTTCGGAGAGGCTCATGTCAATCATGCCCATCTTCCGCACAAACTTTTCCAAGCATGTATTCCTGCACCCCGAGGTTTGTATGGAATGATTCCAGTGTCTCTCTGTGACTACCCTTAACTGAATGAAATGGTTTCAATTTTTGTTTAAATTAAAAAAAAAAAAAAAAACAGGGGGTGGGTTTTATCCTAGCAACCAAGATGCTTGGTAAGACGCCCACATCCCACATCAGAAGCACTGGGGTCCAGCACCCAGATCCAGTCTGACTCCAGCTTCCCGGGAATGCAGACCCTGGGAGGCAGTGGCGGACGGCTCAGCAGGGTTCCCGCCACCCATGTGGGAGACAGATCGATTTCCCGACGCCTGGCTTCAGCCATTGTGGGCATGAGTGTAGTCAAGCAGCAGATGGGGCCTTTCTCTCCCTCTCCCTCTCAAATTAATGAAATCTTAAATAAAACCACACTAACATGATGTAGAAAAGAGTATAAGAAGTGAGTCATTTCCCTCCTCTCCCAGAGGTAAACATGATGTGTTTTGGGTTTCATTTGGAAGTGCTCTGGGCCTTTTCAAGCGTATTTGTATTTCATGCATATAAACATGCATGTGGCGCATGAAGCATGCCATACACACTGTCCTACAGGTTCCCCCCCCCCCTTTTTTTTTTTTACATTTTGCTATTTTATCTGGGATTTTTTTTTTAAAGATTTATTTACTTATTTGAAAGTAGTTAACAAAGAGGCAGAGAGGGGCAGAGAGAGAGAGAGAGACAGACAGACAGAAATTGATTCTCTACCTGCTAGTTCACTCCCCAAATGGCCACAATGGCCAGAGCTAGGCCAATTCGAAGCTAGGAGCCAGGAACCTCTTCTGGGTCTCCCATGCAGGTGCAAAGGCCCAAGGACTTGGGCCATCTTCTACTGCTTTCTCAGGTCACAGCAGAGAGCTGGATCAGAAGTGGAGCAACCGGGACTCAAACCAGCACCCACATGGGATGCTGGCACTGCAGGTGGTGGCTTCACCCACTAGGCCACAGCACTGGCCTGGGAATACTGTTTCATATGAATAAATAGAACACCTCCTTTTTTTGTTCACAGCTACACCATTTTTCATTTTTACCAGTTCCATACTGATGTTCATATAGGATGTTTCCATTCTCCTGCTATTATAAACATGTTGCAATAACTATTCTTCGCCTCTTATACACATTTACATATAGTATTTACATATAGTATATAAATAACCATAAAGCACAAATAATCTTGTATTCTTCCTTTTCCAATTAAGTTTTGGAATTTTTACAAACTCATTTTCAGTTTTGCTATTATAAAGTAAATATCAAACTTCATAACTTGGATGTCTAAAGTAAATGTTGTTTTGACTACTGTGATGCTATCCATCATGGATATAGGAAATATCATAGCTGCCTAGACAGAGCTTCCAGCAGGTTACAGAAACTCCCCATGGCCAATAAAATAAGAAAAACTGTATGTAAACATTTCTTCTTAGGGTAGGCATTTGGTGGAGCAGTTAAGACACCATTTAGAATGCTGACACCCTGTATCAGAGTGCCAGGTTCAAGTCCTAGCTCCGCCTCTGCTCCAGCTTCCAGCTAATGTGTATCCTGGGAAGGCAGCAGATAATGCTCAAGAATTTGGATTCCTGCCATTTCTCTCTCATTTGCTCGCTCTTTCTCTCTCTCTCCCAAAGATAAATTGAAGTTTTAAAACATTTTCTTAGCCTCAAACTATGAGAAATCAGTCCCAAATTCGGAGTCAAAAAAAGAAACAAACTTAAGGTCAATATCTCTGCTATAACCAATGTGTACAGGTATCTCTTAAATGCCTAGGAATGTAATAGTTGATTGACAGAATACACAGATTAATTGAAACACCGTTGAGGCTGACACTGTGGCTTAACAGGTAAAGCTGCCGCCTGCAGTGCCGCATCCCATATGGGCGCCAGTTCAAGTCCCAGCTGCTTCACTTCTGACCCAGCTCTCTGCTATGGTCTGAGAAAGCAGTAGAAGATGACCCAAGTCCTTGGGCCCCTGTACCCACGTGGGAGACCCAGAGGGGGCCTCTGGCTTCAGATGGCACAGCTCCAGCCATCGCGGCCAACTGGGGAGTGAACCAGTAGATGGAAGACGTCTCTGCCTCTCCTTCTCTGTGCAACTCTGACTTTCAAATAAGTAAATCTGGAAAAAAAAATCCACAAAGTATCTTCCAAAGAGGCCATACATGGTATCTGTATTCCTCAAGTTTCTCATTATTTGTTCATGACCAACAAATTTTATCCTATGGTCAAAATTGGATCCGCACCAACCACTCTTGTATTCACTTCCTTAATCTTCGCTTTTAGCCAAACAAGTCTTTGGGGAAAGCATGGTTTCACCAGAATCCTTTTCAACAACGTCCCCCTTAGAACTGGCTGTCGTATTCTCAACACCAGTGGACAGCTGGAAGATCTGGGACTTTGAAATCTGGGGTGGTCCTGATTGGTCATTAGAAGAAGGAATTAATGACCCTGTACAATCAGTTGGATCACTTGGATCTCACTTGTTATTTAGCATTATCTCAATGCTGTAATACTGATTAATTTTTAAATGGATTTCCAGATTTTCCACCAGCTTACCCCCTCTGTAATTGATTAGGACACCAAATGGGAGCTTCTGGTATAGAAGATCAAAGATTCCTCTGGCTTTTCTGGAGCATGGATTATAAATTCTGTACCATTTCAAGGAGGAATGCTGCTGCCCACTGATCTCATCACAAACCAGAGCAGCGTTTCCCAGGGTAAAAAGCCTCACTTACTCCCCTTTAGTAAGTTTATTTTCATTGTTTGAAAGGCAGAGCGAGAGCGAACGAGCATCTTCTAATCCTGGTTTACTCTCCAAAAGCCAGCAATGCCAGGGCTGGGCCAGTCCTGCTGAAGCCTGGCTTCTCTGTTTGTGATCCAGCTTCCTGCTAATGCAGACCCCGAGAGGCAGCAGCAACCACTCAAGTAACAGAGCTCCTGTCACGGACTTGGGAGAGCTGCACCGAGTTCTCGGCTCCCAGCTGTCTCTGCCTCTCAAATCATCAAACAAGAACCCACTATGCCAGTCTTTGTTACAAGTTCTTTAAAAAAAAAAAAAGATTTTATTTGAGAGGTAGAGGTATAGACCATGAGAGAGAGACACACACACACACACACACACAGAGGTCTATAATCTGCTAGGTCACTCCCCAGATGGCAGCAACGGCCAGAGCTGTGCTGATCTGAAGCCAGGAGCCAGTGCTTCTTCCCGGTCTCCCAGGTGGGTGCAGGGGCCCAAGCACTTGGGCCATCTTCCACTGCTTTCCCAGGCAGTAGCAGAGAGCTGGATTGGAAGAGGGGCAGCCGGGATTAGAACCGGCATCCACATGGGATGTCGGTGCCATAGACAGGGGATTAACCTACTGTGCCACGGAGCTGGCCCCACAAGTTCTAAAATAATGTGAACTAAACAGACGAAACTGCTCTCCTAGAGCTTGCAGTCCAGTAAAGGAAACTAATAAAGTGAGTAAAATATAACCAGCACAGGACAGAAAGAAGTGCTATAGAAAAAAATAGATTAGATTGGAAAAATCCATGAATTATATCAACGTCAACATCCTGATTGTGCTATTGTAAACCAGTTTCTCCACAAAGCCCCACTTCAGAAGTGGGACACGTCTATGTGTCATCAGGTAACTGACTCCAATCTCATCACAGTGGGGGAAGAGGGGAGTGAACACCACAGACCATCAGAGGTCTCTACTGCCATCCTTCCAACACAAGGTCACTAATTGGTTTAGCTTTGCTGTGTTTTTCGGACATGTGCTAATTCTAAGTAGTACACACTCTGGACTGAAGTTGGGTCATACTAAACGGCAATTTAAAACCTCATTGTGGCCATGGTTGTGGCATAATGGGTTGAGCCACCGCCTGTGACATTAGCATCCCATATGGGTGCTGGTTTCAGTGCCAGCTGTTCCACTTCTGATCCAGCTCTCTGCTTATGCACTTTGGAAAGTAGCAGATGACGGCCCAAGTGCTTGGGCCCCTGCACCCGTGTGGGAGACCTGGAAGAAGCTCCTGGCTCCCGGCTTTGGCCTGGCACATCCTGGGCCATTGCAGCCATTTGGGGAGTAAATCAGTGGATGGAAGATCTGTCTCGCCCTCTTTTTCTGTAACTCTTTCAAATAAATGGAATAAATCTTAAGAAAAAAACCTCATTATTTTCTAGTAATGAGATGTAATGGCACCCCGATTTTCTTCCACAATAAGTTGATTGGAGGGTGTTAGGGGGGCAGAAGATGTTGATCAAAGGACACAAAGTTTCAGTTAGAGAGAAAAAATAAGTTCAACAGATCTACTGTACCTGTGATAGTTAATAACGTACTGTATACAGGAAAACTGCTGAGATCACAATCCCCTTCCCTTCTACACAATCCCTGTTCACATACTTAAAGCCACCTGGCATGCCTAGTATTCCTTAGTTTAGTCTTCATCTCATTTAGCATAATGTGAGCTAATCTGACGACAGAGAATGAGACTTACCGTCTTTAACATTTTAAGACTTGACATAGTATGTGCTGGCAAACATCTTTGAACAAATGGACAAATATTGGCCAAGGGAATAAGTGTTTCCTTGGTAACTTATTTCTTTGTTAATCCTGTCATGAACTTCTTCATAACACCAATTTAAATGCTGTCTTGTGTATAGGAAAAAATTCAAAAAAATCCTACAGGCTAAAAATAAATATATTTTTAAAAAACAAGAAGATGATTAATATATTTGAAAGGCAGAATGACAAAGAAAAAGAGACAAGATAAAGACCTTCCATGTGCTGGTTCACTCCCCCAAATGGCTGCAAAGGCCAGGGCTGGGACAGGTGAAATCCAGGAGTCAGGAGCTCCATCTGGGTCTCCCACATGGTTGGCAGGGATCCAAGTACTTGGGCCATCACCTGCTGCCTTCCCAGGTGTATCAGCAGGATGCTGGATTGGAAGAAGCGCAGCCAGGACTCACGTATAGGATGCTGGTGTCACAAGCAGAGTCTTAACCTACTGCACCTCAATGCTGCCCCCTGTCCTCCATCCATCATGTTTCTTTTTCATCTCCAGAGAGCAAGAGTGTACAACCCTCTTTGCAGGTGTTCTGACATTTCACAAACTCTTAGAAAAATTCTTCATGGGGCAGGCAAGCAAGATAAATGGATACAGCCGTTTATTTGGTGCAAGACCTAAAGACAAGGTCCAATATTATGTGCTACTTTGATATCTGGCGAGATCAGGTCCCCAAATGTCCAACTTGCAAGTTCCCCGCCTCCTCCGCTCCCTGAATAAGGCTCCCAGCCACCCAACCCTCTCTATCCAGGAAGCCAGGGGTAGTTCCTGCTGCTACCTCAGTAGTACGTTTCAGGTTGCTGTCGGCCTATGGAAGCCTTCCAACAAGCCAGTTACATCTCCCTGTGCAAACCAAGAGGCAACCCTTTCTTTTGATACCACAAAGCCTGCCTCCCCACCTCTGCTTGTCACTGTGTGCCTGGGTGCAGCCCCCCGCGTAGTCTATGAGGCACGCAGTGTCCTTCCCCGGGTCAGCCTCCTGGATCCAGTGTCGGGTATTGGGTCTTCAGCCTCCACCACAATCTTAGGTCAAGAATCGCTCCCTCAACAATGGGTTGCATAAGAGGTGTTTAAGACAGGTGTGGGCCCAGCATGGGACAAACAACTGCTAGAGAAAGAACTGGAACTGTACTCCATGCCTTGGAGCTGGGAAGTGAGGAGGTCCAGGAAGATGGGAGGGACACAGCCCAATTTCCGCAGGCAGCTGCTGGTCCCCTCTTGTCGACTGTTGACAGGCTAGTCACACTACTGGCACGGTATTGCCAAATTTGCAACTTTCCTAAGAGGCACTTTCCAATGTCTGGATTTTTTTTTTTTTTTTTGACAGGCAGAGTGGACAGTGAGAGAGAGAGACAGAGAGAAAGGTCTTCCTTTTTGCCGTTGGTTCACCCTCCAATGGCTGCCGCGGTAGGCGCGCTGCAGCTGGTGCACTGTACCGGTCTGAAGCCAGGAGCCAGGTGCTTCTCCTGGTCTCCCATGGGGTGCAGGGCCCAAGCACTTGGGTCATCCTCCACTGCACTCCCGGGCCACAGCAGAGAGCTGGCCTGGAAGAGGGGCAACCGGGACAGAATCCGGTGCCCCGACCAGGACTAGAACCCAGTGTGCCGGCGCCACAAGGCGGAGGATTAGCCTGTTGAGCCACAGCGCCGGCCTCATTTCTTTCTTATCTGAGACATTATGCCTCCCCATGTCTGCGTCAACATCTCTCACCTGGACTACCAAGCAGACTTCGCTCTTGACTCCTAGAACTCACTTAACCTAGCATCAAAAGGTCCTCTTTATAAAATGTATGTATCAGAGAAACTAACTAGAGGGTAACGGTGGCAACCAGAATTGAAATCTTCCAAAGTCCTCAAAAAAAAAAATCCATAAGACCCACAAGGAATACCAATAAAACAGAATCTGACTATTCCTTAAGCATAGCTTATGAACTAGAGAACACCCTGAATTTCAAATTGCTTGAAAGAAGAGAAATAAAACTCACATTCCAACATAGTTGCCACTACCAATGCAAGCCTGTGGACATAGAGAACGGAGACAGAGGAGGCTAACAACACTTTAAAAAGAGAAGACAGGTGAGGATTTAAACAAAATATGAACAGCTTTTTCTCAATGGGTTTGCCACTCTAACACAGGACTCACGAAAACCAGTGCTTATTCAGAGCCACAACAGACAAGGAAGACTCATATACACATTGTTGTCATCGGACGAGGAGACTTGGGCAAGTCCACTACTGCTGGCATTGTTCTAAAATGTGATGGGGTCAACCAAAGAATCACTGAATTTGAAAAAAGGAGGCTGATGATCTGGGACAGAGCTTCAACTATGCGTGGGTCTGAGATAAAACAAAGGCTGAGCATGAGTGTGGTTTACCCACTGGTAGCCTTCTGTGGAAATTTGAGGCCAGCAAGTATTATGTGACTACCACGGAGGCCCCGAAACACAGAGACTTTATCACACACACAGTTACAGGCATATCTCAGGCTAGTTACACTGTCCTGATTGTGGCTGCTGCTGGTGTTGATGAATTTGAAGCTAGTCTCCAAGAACAGGCAGACCCCTGAGTATTCCCTCTGGCTTACAACTGGGTTTGAAACAACTAATTGTAGATGTTAACAAAATCGATGCCACTGTGCTACCCTACAGCCAGCAAAGTTGGCTACAATCCCAACACAGAAGCATTTGTGCCCCATTTCTGGTTGGAAGAGTGACAACAGGCTGGAGCCGAGTGCTAACAAGTTTTGGTTCAGAGGATGGAAAGTCATCCAAACGTACCCAAAGATGGTGTGTTAGGTTCATTATTCATTATGATTATCAAATAACTTGATTCAAGTATTTCATTAAGAAAAGATGTTTATTTTGGGTCACAATTCTGGAGGAGCAAGGTTTGGGTGCTTCACCTCATGATGGCCTTCTATCAGAGTCCCAAGAGTGGCCCAGGGCATCCCATGAGAAGAGACAGGGAGTTTGCAAGTCTGTGTAACTTCCTGCTCATTCCTCATCTTCTTATAGAGCCATGAGGAGGCAATGATGCAGGCTCCATCCTAATGATCTAATCTAATACTAACCACCTCCCAGAAGCCCCAGGTCTAAACTCCATAACTGTATTATGTTTCCACCCTTTCAACACATCACAATAGACACTGAACTCCTGCATGAGTTCAGCAGGACCCATCACATGCAATGTCTGTAGACACAACTGCTTAACATTCGAGATTGCATCCCACAGTCAACTCATCCAACTGACAAGCCCCACGTCTACCTGTCCAGCATGTCTTCCAAATCAGTGGTATTCGTACTGCCCTGTGGGCCAAGTAGACACGGACACTCTCAAACCCAGCATAATGGGCAGCTTTGCTCCAGTCAATGTCACAGCTTTAAGTCTGATCACTTGTTGGCCTTTTGGCTAAGGTCAAGTGTAGTATCTGTTCTTATCCATTTAAGAAAGTCTGTTGAAATATACCATGGAGCCTTCAGTGAAGTTCTTCTTGATAGATAATGTAGGCCTCAGGGTCAAGAATGTATCTTTCAGAGGCCGGCACTGTGGTGTAGCGGGTAAAGCTGCTGCCTGCAATGCTGGCATCCCAGATGGGCACCGGTTCATGTCCCAGCTTCTCCACTTCCAATCCACCTCTCTGCTATGGCCTGGGAAAGCAGTGGAAGATGGCCCAAGTCCTTGGGCCTCTGCACCCACGTGGGAGACCCGGAGGAGGAATATATCTTTCAAAGATGTTCTTATGGCAACAGTGTTGGTGACCACAAAAATGACCACCAGTGGCAGCAGCTGGCCTCACCACTCAGGACATTACCCTGACCCATCATGAAAACTCAGTGGTGGCTATGCCCCTATACTAGATGCCCACACGGATCAAAGAGCCTACAAGTTTGCTAAACTGGAAGATGGCCCTAAATTCTTGAAACCTGGTGATGCTTCTTTGTCAACATGGTTCCTAGTAAGCTCATGTGTGTTGAGAGCTTCTCTACTTTCCTCTGGGTCATTTTGCTGTTCAGGATATGATACAGACAGTTGTCACGGGTTTCTTCAAGACAGTGGACACAAAGGCTGCTGGAGTTGGCAAAGTTCTCAAGTCTGCCCAGAAAGCCCAGAGGCTAAATGAATACTGTTCCTAAAACCTACCACCCCCGTTTTAATCAGGGGTAGAACAGTGGCCTGAGAACTGTTTGAAGAGGCAGAAGAGAAAAATACCACTTCTGGGTGAGAGAGAAATAACTAATTACAGGGTGGGACCCCTGGGAGGTGGCAAGGAAGGAATATAAGGAAGTAAACAGAAAAATTACAGATTCTGTAGAAATAAAGGAGAAGACATGCCAACCCTTCTCCCAAATACCACTGGCAGCATCACCAGCTAGTAGGAATTTTTAAGAAGCATTCCAGTAAAATGACAGGAGATAATACACATGAACTAGAAATTCTTTCCAGGAATAGATTTTAAAAATCATGAAAACCTAATATAAACTTACTGGAAGAGGAAAAATTAGAACTTATGAGTCAAAATGTTTTATTGTTGAAAATTCCCCTAAAATGTGAACTACAGTACATAACACACTCAAACTGATTTAAATAATGTCAAATAAACATTGAGACATTAAAGAGCCTAGAATCAGAACTCTAAAACAAATAACAGAAATACACACAGAAGTATCTATGCAGTGAAACAAATGTAATGAAAGTAGAATAAACTTTAAAAAAATCCAAGAAAAAGATAAATGAGGAATAAATCACAAGATATCCAAGGGAGAATACATTTAAGTGGAACTCTAAGAAAAACCAAGAGAACATGAAATCAAGATAAAGACATTGGGGTGCACATGTGGCTTGATGCTTAGGGGGCCAGCCGAGACGCCCACATCCATATCAGAGTGCCTGGGCTCAAGTCCCCTCTCTTGATTCCAGCTCCCTGCTAATAAGCACCTTGGGAGGCAGCAGTGATGGCTCGTGTCGTTGAGTCCCTGCCATCGGATGGAAGACCTGGATCGCGTTCCCAGCTCCTGACTCCAGCCTGGCCCCGCTCTGGCTGTGGCAGCCATTTAGAGAGTACATCAGCAGATGGAAGCTCTGTCTACTTTCTATCATTTTGTCTGCACATTTCTCAAGAAAACATTAAGGACAAAGATGAAAAAAAGCATTGAAAAAGCAGAAACTGACTAGAAAGAAAGATGCAGAAAGATAGATCCAAATATGTGTAAGTGTATTCATTGCTAAAGAAAAATAAAGCAGAGAATCAGACAAATAGTTATTATAATTCAAGAAAATTTCTGGAAATAAAAGAAAACTGAAAGGGCCCATAATTTATCTGAGAATACTAAACTAAAATGATCAACTCTAAGACATATGCTAATAAAACTAAGAATTTGAAGGCTAAGTCCAGAGACTCCAGGATTCCCCACCTCTGCCAAAAAAAAAAAAAAATCAAATTGTTACAGCGCATAAACACACTGGAGTGGTATTAGGCTTAACAAGAGCAACATATAAAGCAAGAGGACAGTGTTTAAGAAATTCAAGGAGGGAAATAATAAGCCAAGAATGTTCTAACAGGATATCCTTCACACATCCAGCCTATACAAAGAGATTTTTGAACACAACATTAATTCAAGGAACACAGTACATATGAAGTATCTACTAAGGCAAGAATTGACAGGCCAAATCTGGCCTGTGTGTGATCTATTTTCTTATGTCCCACAAGCTAAGAATTTTTAAAGGTTTTAAGCTAAGGAAGAGGAAGAGAAGCAACAAAGAGCATATCTGGCCCACAAAGCCTAAAATGTTTACTATCTGACCTTTTATAGAAAAAAGTTAGCTGACCCCCAGCTTAGAAGATAAGTTTTGTCCAAGCAAAAAAAATGACTGGAGATACAGGAAATAGATACGGTAAATAGTTAGTATACCTAATTAAAGAACTAGAAATAAAACAAAGGTAGGATTGTGCTATGGGTTGGATATGGTTTGAGAGTCCTCCAAAGGTTCAGGTGTTATAGGCTTGGTTCTTTGGTTGGAGGTATTGAGAGATGGTGTGGACCTTTAGGAGAAGGACCTAATGGGAGGCCATTCAGCCAACTGGGATTGTGCCCTCGAATTGTTATATCCTATGAGACTGTGCTTAGTTTCCATGAAAGGCTTGTTATAAAAGCCTGAGCCTGGCCCCATCCAGCTTCTATGTGGCTTCTAGTATTAAAATGTGATCTCTCACTCCCAACACGGCCATCCGTCATGACCTGACAGCTAAAAGGGCTCTCAGCTCATGCCAGCCAGCACCAAGCCCTCAAACCTCCAGGAGCTAACTAAACCTCTTTTTCCTTCAAGAGGAAGTCTGTCACGGGCATTTTGTTACATCCATAAAAATATAGTTTGGAAGAGTATTTTGTCAACATTAAATGTCCTGAAAAAAATAGAAAGCAACCAGGAATAAGAACAGAAGTAGAAAAAAAAAAAAATGGAAATAGGAAAATAAGATATTTCAGTGTTATAAAAGTAACCATTGAAAGTCCACAGATATTATCTAAAAATTACAGACCATCTGTGTAAACTTAAGTAGAGTGAGCATCTAGCCTACACCTAGGACATCGACATTCTACTTCAGAGTACCTGGGTTCAACTCTGGCTTCAGCTTCCTGCTAATGCAGAACCTAGAAGGCACTGGCAATGGCTCAGTAATCCGTTCCTTCCCATCCTCCTGGGAGATGGCGACTGCATTCCCAGCTAATGATTCCAGCGCCTGCCCGAGCAGCCACTGCAGGCATCCGGGGTGGGAACCAAACATGGATGGAAGAGCTGTCTCTACCTCTGTTTCTGTCTGTTTCTCTGCCTTTCAAGTAAATTGTGAAAATAAATTTTTAATTAAATAGGAAAGAAAGGAATTAAGGACAATATTAGAGATGAATACAAAGATAATCAAGAAATACAGATCTCTCAAAATACTGAAAGAAAAAATTAAAACGCAAAACACTATGTAGAAAGGGAAAAAATATAATCACATATGATAATTATAACACAAAATACGACAAAGTTGAGAACTTATTAGTTGTATCAATAAATATTAATGGGATTAATTTTCCTATTAAAGAGAAAGTAATTTCACATGGGCTCAAATATCAAAACCAAACTTGGTGCTCTATACAAGAGACACTCCTATGATAAGGTTATTCAAAAGGCTCAAAGAGGACTAGGAGAACTGCATTAGGAAAACAAACCATAGAAAGCAAGCATTGCCATCTTGGTATCAGTCATAGCAGTAAACAAGTAAATGATGACACTTAATGCTGCCAATGGCCACAACTCACAAAGAAGATAAAACAGTTATGAATATTCATCCACCGAATAACCCAGCAACCACTAATATAAAGCAGAAACTACAGGAGATAGAATTAGAACGATACCATCTAGGATAATTTAATGCACCATTTTTTATATATACAGGTCAAATGCATGAAAACCAAGAAAGGAAATGGAGTGTCTAAACAATCTATAGGGTCAGTTATGTGAATATATCTCAAATACACACACTGATAATAAAAAGTACTCTTTCTTCTTAATTTTTGTTAATATTCCATGTATACTTAATATTTTAGGTCACAAATATCATTAAGTTCCATAAAATAGAAATACCATAAACAACACTGTCATCACAATGCAATAAAAGTAGCCCAAGATACCAGAATACCATGTGTGCTGGTTTGAGTCTTGGCTGCTCTTCTTCAGATCCAGCTCCCTGCTGATGTACCTGGGAAAGCAGTGGAGGATGGCACAAGTACTTGAATCCCTGCACCTATGTAGGATACCTAGATGACCCTCCTGGCTCCTGGCTTCAGTCTAGCCCAGCTCCAGTCATTGTGGCCTTTTGGGGAATGAACCAGTGGATGAAAGATATCTCTCTTCCCCCTCTCTCTCTTCCTTCTGTAACTCTGCCTTTCAAATAAAATAAATACATCTTTTTAAAACATCAGTGTTTTTCTGGGCCGACACTGTGGCATAGTGGGTAAAGCCGTCATCTGCAGGTCCAGCATCCCATATGGGCACCAGTTCAAGTTCCAGCTACTCCATTTCCAATCCAGCTCTCTGCTATGGCCTGGGAAAGCAATAGAAGATGGCCCTAGTCCTTTGGCCCCTGCACCCACATGGGAGACCTGGAAGAAGTTCCTGGCTCCTGGCTTCGGACCAGCCCAGCTCTGGCTATTGTGGCCATTTGGGAAGTGAACCAGTGGATGGAAGATCTTTCTCTCTGCCTCTCTGTAACTGTACCTTTCAAATAAATAAATTTTTTTAAAAAAATCAATTGTTTTATATACACATTTCAAATTAAAAGATATGTCAAGAGAAAATATCATTTAAAATAGCAACCAGAAAAATTTGGAATGAACCCAACATGAAGTAGTTGAAATCTAAATGTAGAAAACTAAAATATTCTCTTGGAAAACACAAAAGGAATATTAGACAAATGGAAAGACATCCCAGTTCTTGGTTAAAATCTCTCAGCATAATCGAGATGTTAATTCTCCCTACAAAATTTATAAACGTAATGAGATCCTTATTTTCAAAATACCAAAACATCAACAAGTCTTTCTTTCCTGGAACTAGCTAAGTTAACACTAAAATTCATATGGAAAAGAAGAGACAAACACTGAAAAGAAAAGATCATGGAGGAGGACCAACTTCTGTAATTAAAACGAACAGAAAGACAAACTGATGTAATAGGATAAAATCCAGAAATAGACTCAACTTCATACAGAAATCCAGCATATACGGTAAGGACAACATACTAAATCACTGTGTTGAATATGAATTTTCAACAAATACTGTGGGTAGGCCAGCGCCATGGCTCAACAGGCTAATCCTCCACCTTGCAGCGCCGGCACACCAGGTTCTAGTCCCGGTCAGGGCGCCGGATTCTGTCCCGGTTGCCCCTCTTCCAGGCCAGCTCTCTGCTATGGCCTGGGAGTGCAGTGGAGGATGGCCCAAGTGCTTGGGCCCTGCACCCCATGGGGAGACCAGGAGAAGCACCTGGCTCCTGGCTTCAGATCAGCGCGGTGCACCGGCCACAGCGCGCTGGCCACCGCGGCCATTGGAGGGTGAACCAACGGCAAAAAGGAAGACCTTTATCTCTGTCTCTCTCTCACTGTCCACTCTGCCTGTCAAAAATAAAAATAAATAAAAATTAAAAAATACTGTGGGTAATGACTGGATAGCCACTTGGGAGAAGATAAAACTAGATCTGTTTCTCACACTTACCACAATGAATTAATGAATTAAGGATCTAAATATAAAACAATAAATTATAGTAAAAGTACTAAAAAATAGATTAATTCCTCCAAATCTGACTATAAAGAGGCTTTCTACCATAATTTAAAGATCTAAGAGCAATCAGAAAAAAAAAAAAAAAAAGTTGATCTCATAAGAAACTATTCCATGGCAGAAACACAAGTCAGGAGACAAGGACCAGCATTGTGGCACAGCAGGTTAAGCCACCACCTGCAAAGCTGGCATCCCATATGAGAGTTGGCTCAAGTCCCCGCTGCTCCACTTCCAACCTAGCTCCCTGCTAGTGTACCTGGGAAAGCAGAAGAAGATGGCCCAAGTGTTTGGGCCCCTGCTACTCATGTGGCAGACCTGGATGGAGTTCCAGGCTCCTGGCTTTGGTCTGGCCCATTCCCAGCTTTTGTGGCCATTTGGGAAGAGAACCAGCAAATAGAGATCTGTCTCTCTGTAGCTCTGCCTTTCAAATAAATAAATCATTTTAAAAAAATGAGACAAAAGAATAGGTGGGGCTGGTGCCATGGCTCAATAGGCTAATCCTCTGCCTGCGGCGCCAGCACACCTGGTTCTAGTCCCCGTTGGGGCGCCCGATTCTATCCCGGTTGCCCCTCTTCCAGGCCAACTCTCTGCTGTGGCCAGGGAGTGCAGTGGAGGATGGCCCAAGTGCTTGGGCCCTGCACCCCATGGGAGACCAGGAGAAGCACCTGGCTCCTGCCTTCGGATCAGCACGGTAAGCCGGCCGCAGCGGCCATTGGAGAGTGAACCAATGGCAAAAAGGAAGACCTTTCTCTCTCTCTCACTGTCCAGTCTGTCAAAAAAAAAAAAGGAGGAAAAATTTGCCCACCCCCCCACACACACATACCTTAAAGTACTAATATATAAAAAAATATTTTTTAAAGATTTATTTGAAAGTCAGAGTTACAGAGAGAGAAGAGAGGCAGAGAGAGTCTTCCATCTGATGGTTCACTCCCCAGTCAGCTACAACAGCCGGAGCTGCGCTGATCCAAAGCCAGGAGCCAGGAGCTTCTTCCAGGTTTCCCACATGGGCGCGGGGGCCCAAGGACTTGGGCCAACCTCCACTGCCCTCCCAGGCCACAATAGAGATCTGGACGAGAAGTGGAGCAGCCAGGTCTCAAACAGGCGCCCATATGGGACGCCGGCGCCTTAGGCTAGGGCGTTAACCTGCTGCACCACAGCACCAGCCCCATGAAGAATTTTTTAAATCAAAAGTTCCCAACACAAAAAATTGACAAATGTTTAAAAGATGCAAACATTATTACCCTGATGTGATTATATATTGTATATGTGTATCAAATGGTCACATTGTATATAAATATGTATTATATAAACAAAAATAAAGTTAAAAAAGAGGAACAATGCAAATTAAAACTGTACTTTTTCTTCCATTAGATTGTCAGGTATTCAAAAACTTCAATGTTATATCCACTATGACAAGTCTATGACAAAACATATTTGTGGGAACATAAAATGTATAGTTACCTGCCGAGGGGCACTTGGCAATAGCAACCAAAACCACATGTGCATGTACACTTAGATCCAGTAATTCCACTTAGTGACACTTTATCCTAAAAACACCATTCTAGCAATATGAAAATACACTACAAAAAACTGTTCATTGTAGAATCATTGGTGATTACAAAATACCAGAATAAGGGCCAGTATTGTGGCACAGCGGAGTTAGCCTGCCACTTGCAACGCTCGTATCCCATCTAGATGCCAGAGTGAGTCCCAGCTGCTCCACTTCTGATCCAGCTCCCTGCTAATGTGCCTCAGAAAGCAGCAGAAGATTGTCCAAGTGCTTGGGCCCCTGTTACCCACGAGGGAGACTGGATGGAGTTACAGGCTCCTGGCTTCAGTTTGGCACAGCCCCTGCTGTTTTGGCCATCTGGGGACTGAACTAGCAGATGGAAGATCAATCTCGACTTCATCACCCAACCCTGGCTGGTAGCTCTGCCTTTCAAATAAATAAGTCAATCTTTAAAAAAAAAAAATACTATCTAAATGATCAAGTACAACATATCCATTTAACAAATTATGGTACATGCACTGTGTAATTCCGTATTTAAAAATGAGAGAGATCTACACACTGATATGGACAGAGTCCAGGATAATTTCAGTGGCAAATTTGAAGTTTAAAATGTAAAGTATGTTTCCTTTTGTGTAAGAAAATTGAGGGAAAGAGAATACATAAATATATCTGCTTGCTTTTGCAAAACACAGAAAAGACAAAAACAATGACATTGATGACCTCCACACATGGATTAGGGAATAACAATGGAAAGTGTAGAGTAAGAAAGACACATCTCTTGGGATCACTTCTTAGTTGGTTTGACTCTTGAATGCTTGTCAATATTCTACAAAAATAAATGCCAAAAAAGTAATAAAAAATTAAATCAAGGACAGGGAACGTGGAAGAGTCTAAAACCAAATACAAAACAGAACAAATGGCTTCTATCCTATTTACAATAATTAACATAACCACCCTGAAGGGCAGAAAGCACTAACTCAAGAACCTTTCACCGAGAGTATCCGACTGTTCATTATGGTATGCCTGTCGATGACAGTGTGGGACTCAAAGGTGTTGGCCTTGTCTGGAGCTGGGGTCCATACTGTGAAAGAAAGGACAAGAAAATACAGAGCAGGAAAGCCAAAGAAGAACCCAATGGGCCAGACTGGATTTGGAAATCTCAATCTGAGCTCATGATTTTTTTTTAAGATTACATTTATTTAATAAAAGTTAAAAAATAAGTCAAATTTCCAAAGTACAACTTTTGGATTATAGTGGCTTTTCCCCTCATAACCACCCTCCCACCCACAACCATCCCATCTCCCACTCCCTCTCCCATCCCATTCTTTATAAAGATCATTGAAAATGAATCTTGATGTACAGAATGACATTTATTTTAAATGTAGACTTACAGAGTCAAAGAGACAGAAGCAGAGGCTCAGAGAAAGAGAGATATCTTCCATTCGCTGGTTCACTCCTCAAATGGCCAGGGTTGGGACAGGCCAAATCCAGGAGCCCAGAGCTTCTTCCAGATCTCCCACGTGGGTGGCAGGGACCCAAGCACTTGGGTCATCTTCCGCTGCTTTCCCAGGTGCATTAGCAGGGAGCTGCATGGGAAGTGGAGCAGCCAGCACTGAAATGGTGCCAGCCCCCGAGCTCATGCTTTCTCAGGAAGAAAACAGGTTTTTCCTCCGGTCAGAGAGCCTATAACCAATGACAACTCCAAACCTAGCACTCGGATCACATTTTCTTCACATTGTTCCTTACTAAAAAGGACTTGGGGCTCTTTAGAAAAAAGGTTTATTTCTGAATGGGGGACAAAAGGTACAATATTAGCCTGAAACATGTTTTTTTCCTATCAGAAGCTAAGCATATGCTTAAAAAAAGAGGGAGCATTTCAAAGGAGCTCAAGGATGAGTTTGAAGAGGCTCCTGTAACGCAGATCTAAGATGATCCGATTATCAAAATCATGACATTTATGAATTAGAACCCACCGGGAAAAAACAGGAGTCCATGCGTCCACAGTCATGGTACATAAGTGCACGCTTGGATAAAGGTGGCCCGGGCCCTTCCCTCGCGTACAGCAAGGAGTGGTCAAGGCACAGATGAGGCCAGCCTCCCTTCACGCTCTGCGGTTGCTGCTTTGAAATTCTGCGTTCATTGTCTTTGAACCCGAGCTGTTAAAGTGAACCCCTCAGAGACAATGGAGCGTGCGTGGAAGCAGAGGGGCTGTGCACAATGCAGATGTCTGACGTTCCTTCCACTCCACTTACCCACGGCCTCCCAAGGGCCCATAAGCACAGAACCCCAGGCGACCCCCAGGTCACGGGAGTTCAGGCAAACTCAAGGCAAGCACAAGGAAGGCACGGCATGCGCACAGCTCCAGTGGGCGTGAAAAGCTCCCCTTTCTGTTTGGATACCTCACAGAATATTCCCAGAAAATTCAGAATCCTTCACAGAGAGGAGGAAATGGCATTCGAAAACAAGAGCGCCCAAGCCCATCGATCACCACTTAACCAACTGCTGAAGCTGAAGAGACTCAGAAGGAAAGGAAACGATGGGGCGATCCCCGTTCCTTTTGCTTCAGTCTTTCCTTACTCATCTGTAAGCGCAAAAGCGAAAGTGAGCATGCAAAGAAACAAATGCACACACCTGAGTGGTGTGCAGGATTTCCCATGAGCTGATGACAAGGAGATACATCTGTGTGTATGAACTAAAATATACAAACTGGGTGATTTTAGTGACTCCACTTATTTCTAAGATTTTATTTATTTGACAGGTAGAGTTACAGACAGTGAGAGAGAGAGACAGAGAGAAAGGACTTCCTCCCATTGGTTCACCCCCCAAATGTCTACAATGGCCAGAACTACGCCAAACCGAAGCCAGGAGCCAGGTGCTTCCTCCTGGTCTCCCATGCGGGTGCAGGGGCCCTAACACTTGGGCCATCCTCCACTGCCCTCCCGGGCCACAGCAGAGAGCTGGACTGGAAGAGGGGCAACCGGGACTAGAACCCAGCGCCCATAAGGGATGCCAGCGCCACAGGTGGAGGATTATCCAAGTGAGCTACGGCGCCAGCCCCTAACATTTGTATTTTTAAAGCATATTTACTTAATTGAAAGGCAGAAAGAGAGAGACCTTTCATCCACTAGTTCACTCCCCAGGTGCTGGCAACCATCAATGCCAGACCAGGCCAAAGCCAGGAGCCCAGAGCTCACTTCGGGTCTCCCTCACAGGTGGCGGAGAGCCAAGTACTTGAGACCACTTGCTGCGTCCTGGGGTGCATATTATCAGGAAGCATGAGGAAACAGACAAATGGAACTGTAGGGTATTTTCCAAAGTAACTGACCTGCTTTCTCCCAAATTGTCAATGCTGTGGAAGACAAAGAAAGGCAAAGGAACTTTCTATAAAGTTCCCACAGGGAAACGAAAAAGGCCTGACAGTGAGATGCACCATGTGACCCTACACTGGATCCTATAGCAAGGGCGAGGAGTGGAAACACAGCATGAGCAGCACATGGGACAGTGGGCTGCTGAGAAATCCTGAACCAGGGCTTCAGAGCTGAGTTCCCTGGACTTGCTAACCGCCCCGTGGCTAAGAGAATATCCTTATATGTAAGAAATGCACACTGACACGTTAAGCCAGATACATAGGCACAGAAACCAGAACGCACATGTGGAAAAGCTTACAGCACGGTTAATCTAGAAAAAGGCAGAGGATATTACAGTATGTCTGGGTACTGTTCTTGAAACGCTAAAATATTTCAGCGTAAAAACATTAGTGTGTCTACCAGAGCATATTCTTTCCCTGTTCCTTCCCTCCAAGTCCCCCCAAGTCCCCAGCCCCAAGTCATTTTCTATCATATTTTAAATTATTTATTTTTTGCCAGGTAGAGTTAGAGACTATGAGAGAGAGAGACAGAGTTATAGACAGCGAGAGAGAGAGAGAGAGAGAGAGAGAGAGAGAGAGAGAGAGAGAGAGAGAGGTCTTCCCTCCGTTGGTTCACCCCCCCAAATGGCCGCTATGGCTGGCTGGCGCGCTGCGCCGATCCGAAGCCAGGAGCCAGGTGCTTCCTCCCGGTCTCCCATGCGGGTGCAGGGCCCAAGCACTTGGGCCATCCTCCACTGCACTCCTGGGCCACCGCAGGGAGCTGGACTGGAAGAGAAGCAACCTGGACTAGTACCCAGCGCCCGGACCAGGACTAGAACCCGGTGTGCCGGCACTGCAGGCAGAGGATTAACCAAGTGAGCCGTGGCACCGGCCTCACATTTTACATTAAGTACAAAATCCTTACCTGACTTTCGTGATCCGGCCCTTGCCTCATCTCTGTTACTTCCCACCAGCCTCTGCTGCCTCCTGGGTTCAGCTCCACTCCGCAGCTTGCTGCTCTTCATATACACACACGCACGCGCGCGTGCACGTGCACACGCACACGCACGCACGGGCCAAACAAGTTCCACCTTTGCGTCTTTGTGGCAGCTGCTCTCTATGCATTGCACCTGATGTTTACAAAGCTGATCACTTAGGGCAGGCATTGCGGAGAAGTGAGTTAAAGCCCTGCTTGGGATGTCCATACCCCACATCAGAGTGCCGGTTCCAGTCCAGCTACTCTGTGCTGTGCTTCTGTTCCAGTTTCCAGTGCTCAGATCCCTGTCACTGGCGTGAGAGACCCAGATGGAGTTCCTGGCTTCCGGCTTCAGCCTGGCCCAGCCTTTGCTGGGGAGGGCATTTGGGGAGTGAACCAGAAGATGAAGGATCTCATTCTTTCCCTCTTCTCTCTTTCAAATAAAAAGAATTACATTATCTTTCATGATTCAGCTTTATTTCTCTTTGAAAGCTCCCTGAAATTAAAGGGCATAGTCTCTCATCATTCTGCCTTTCAAATAAATAAATAACATCTTTTAAGACAGCTGACTCCTTTGTCTTCTTTAAGCATGAACTCACATGCACTTCCTCAGGGTGTCCTTTTCGGGGCAAACAGAGGGCACCTGGCCCCCAATCCAGCCGCCTTCTACCTCTCTCCTCCATTTCCTTATTATGATACGTATTGCTCCCGCTGCTTCGTTGTTCTCTTGTTTTCTGTTTGTTCTGCTAAGATGTAAGCTCCATGAGACTTGTCTTATTCAGCGCAATTCCAAAGCATGGAACAGTGGAACACAGCAGCCACGCGGTAAAACGTGTGTGGAATGAATGGACGTTACGCTGAACGTCCTTCTATGTGTCTAGGGTAATTCCTAGAAGTAAAAGTCCTGGACCAGAGCATGTGTGAGCTTACACTGTCAACCATGCTTCAGAACGATGGCATCAATTTGCCGTCTCTCAGCAAAGCAGGAGAGTGTCTACTATAATAATGCCAGTACGGTCACAAAGGTGACAAGAAACTCCTAATAATCCTTCGTGCTATGTATTAGTTTAATGCAATCTTCTGTACCCGTGTTCCATATCAGAATTAAAACCATTTTACATTACTTCAACCGCACAGCAATAAAGGATACATTTGGGGGGCTGGTACTGTGGCTTAGAGAGTAAAGCTACTGCCTGCAGTGCCTGCATCCCATATAGGTGCTGGTTCTAGTCCCGATTACTCCACTTCTGATCCAGCTCTCTGCTATGGCCTGGGAAAGCAGTAGAAGATGGCCCAAGTCCTTGGGCCCCTGCACCCACGTGGGAGGCCAGAGGAAGCTCCTGGCTTCAGATCAGCCCAGCTCTGGCCATTGCAGCCATTTGGGGATGGAAGACTCTCTTTCTCTCTCTCTCTCTCTCTCTCTCTCTCTCTGCCTCTGCCTCTGCCTCTCTGTAACTCTACCTTTTAAATTAATGGATAAATCTTTAAAAAAAAAAAAAGAATGCATTTGGAGAAATCTAATAACTAAAGGCCAAAGTAATTATTGGATGTAATAGATATTGAAAGTTATTTTTATTTAAACAAATGTATTACTGAAGCTTTCTTAACCACACTGAGAAGGGTTGGATGGTCAAGAGCTAGAAGGTACGTCAAGGGTCCTAGAGTTGCTCATATTCAATCTAAAACTAGCAAGATCTTTTTTTTAACACTATCATCAATTTACAGTTCAGTGGCCATCATGATTTTCTTTTTCTTTTTCTTTTTTTTTTTTTTTTAGTTTATGTATCTGAAAGGCAGAGTTACAGAGACAGAGAGGGAGACACAGAGACAGAGAGATCTTCCACCTGATGACTTAATCTCCAAACGACAACATCTAGGGCTGGGCCAGGCTGAAGCCAGGAGCTAAGAGCTTCTTTCTGTATCCCTCAGATAGGTGCAGGGACCCATACGGAATGCAGGGTCGCAGGCAGTGGCTTTACCGCAATGCCATCCCCTAAAACTAGCAAGATATTAATATTAATGTACACTTTTGAACAAAAGCTTTAAAGGAAACTCCTTATTTTCTATAAAAAAGAAAAGTTAATTGTTTTAATGTATCTTTCTTATGGGTCCTATGACTTTGTGATAACGTCTGCGGAAATAAAGGAACGTAAGAGCATATTAGTTGGCATATTAAAAATCTGTGATTTCTAGGGACTAGAGCGCTATAATTTTGTTACAATGTCTTCAATAATATTAACAATTCAACAATATTACAGCATAATTTTAAGAGCCCCAAATATCTATGAGGCTAGAACTCAGAAGATGTATTGACTTCAAGTGAAGGACAAAATGAAAATCTCAGTTCTTTGGGGTCCAATTGCTCTTTGAGGAGAGGTAGAGCATCTGTCTCCTGACACAGCTTAGCTAGATTTGCCCTTCCTCTTGCTTTGCTTGCATTAGGTTCTGTATTAGATTAATTTCATGGCCACAACTAAAATATTTGCAAAAAAATATAGAGGGCATTTGAACTGCATAAGCTCTCCTTCATTTTCTGCAGTTCTTAAAAAATCTTCAGTTCTTGAATCTTGAAAAAGAAATCCGTAATTACGCTGGCACCCCGTGACTGCTCAGTAAAGCAAAATAAATAAAAAAATAAAGGGTTTGCTAAAAGGAGAGTCAAGAGAGAAGCAAATTTAACCATATGATACGTAGACATGGGCTGCAGACCTCGGGCCCAAAAGTCACTCACAAATGAGCCAAGGAAGTGTGGGCATTTCAGCATTATCAGTTGTCCTTATTCAAGGATCAGTGACCCACACCATTTCTCAGGGTCACCAGGATTCTAACAAATTCATTCAAGTTCATTCATAATTAGAACAAGTTCATTAGTGAGGATGCATGGGACTGCTTGAGTTCCTACCACATATGCTAATCATTGCTGAACATGGCAAACCACCCACGTGCACTAAACAAATGTTTTCCTTCATATGCTTCTAC
Organism: Lepus europaeus; assembly: GCF_033115175.1. Lineage (NCBI taxonomy): Eukaryota > Metazoa > Chordata > Mammalia > Lagomorpha > Leporidae > Lepus > Lepus europaeus. Next base: position 43,878,753 of record NC_084837.1, on the reverse strand, counting down.
GTATACATATGCCACGTTTGTATACATGAAGAGGTGTTTGCGGCACTCGTGCCCTCGTTGTGATAAACTGTAGTTCTGGTCACTGAGAGTTTACTGTGTATCAAAGGCCTCACATACTTCCTCTTTAACCCACCAACACCCTGCTAAGTAACAATTACTTTCCCCATTCTACAGTCAAGAAGCCAACGCTGAGAGAATAGATGACCTGCTCATAAGAAGTGGTGATTAAGAAGTAGTGGCTGTACACTCTACCCACCACTTCAGGTTAGCTGTTCTCCCATCGAAGGCAACCCAAACAAGCAGAAAGCTGTCGGGCCAGCAGAAAATGGGAGGGAAGCACTGCACGACGCCCCTTCCAGCTGTGCACAGCACGTGCAGATTTGTAATGGGAGGAGGTAACTTGCACTGTGATGCTCTCTCCCATGAACCATCCATGCTCCAGTCTTAATTTGAACAAGGGCCAAGGGTGTCACAGAAAAGCTTTTGAAGATGTGTATAGATTTTGGAAAAATCCTTCAAGAGATTCTGAAACCCTGGGGCCCCACCCAAAGTTAAAAATCACTGAGCAAGGAATGTTAGACGATTTTAGAGGATTTCTTCCCCCTTCATCTGTGATACTTGCACTGCGTCTGGCTTGTCAACAGGCAACAGAACCCTGGCTCACCCGCGGATCTTCCATCACTTGAGTCTATACGGTCATTTATCTGGCTGAAACTCCAGCAACTGCATGGCTTATGCTTAGTCTTATTTCCGAGTTTCATTGCCAATGCAGTCTTGTTCTATTTGCTCCTCTTTGGCCATTCCATTCCAAGCTTGTTTTTGTCTTTCCATTGCATAAAAATATGTGTGTGCATACATTAATACATACATGCATGGGGGCTTCAAAAAGTTCATGGAGAGTGGAGAACTTTCTGAAACCACCCAGTGTGTGTATGTGTGTGTGTGAGAGAGAGAGACAGATGGCAGGACTCATGTATAAGGCGATCATCCCACTGACCTAGACCATGGTCACATTTTTTTATCAAATTAGCATAAGAACAAAGTTATTAAATGCTTACGGACAACTCATGAACAACCTCCCTCTCCTCTGTCAGTTAAACACCAAGCAAATGCCTGGCACAGTGGCTCTCAACCCAGGCCGCGTCATGAATAAGAGATCTTCCATTAAAAAGTGAAAAGTTTTAATAATGCTGTCTACTAAGGCAATGATTCTTTCACTGATACATAAAAACCATACACACTTATGAGATTCCTGGTCAAAGCAGAGCAACCTATCTCCTCAAAAATTTATCATTTTTTATAGCAAAAACATTGCAAATCCTTTCTTCCAGCTTTTACAGAAAACAGAGAGAGTACATTATCATTATCTATATTCATCCAACTATGCAAAAGAACACCAGAACTTCCTCCTCCTATCTAACTATAACTTATCCCTCCCTCCTCTCTCCCCTCTGATAAAGACCATTTCTACTCTCAATGTCCACAAGATGAACCTTTTTATACTCCACATGTGAGTGGGATCATGCAATGCTTGTCTTTCTGTACCCAGTTTATTTCACTTCACACAATGACCTTCAGCTCAATTCATGTTGCTGTAAATGACAGTATCTCAGCCTTTTCATGATAGAGTAATGTTCCAGGGTGAATGTGTACCACATCTTCTTTATCTCATTCACCAACTGACAGACACATAGGTTGTTCCCATTTCATGGCTTCTGTGAACAGAGATGCATTAAACATGAGAGTACAAATATCTCAATGGACTGATCTCATTTCCTTTGGAAACACACCCCAGGTATTACTGTCGCATCACATGGTAGTTGAATTTTTAATTTTTGAGGAACTTCCACACTGTTTTCCATAGTGGCTATACTCATTCCCACCCAGCATGCAAGGGCTCCCTTTTCTCCACATACTCTCCAGCTCTTACTATCTTTTATCATTTTGAGAATAGCCAATCTAACTGGAGAGAGGTGATATCTCACTGTGCTTTATTACTCAGGCGAAAGAGTAACTTGAAAATAAGAGCCTTGGGACCAGTGCTGTGGTGTAGCTGGCAAAGCCACCAGCTGCAACACTAGCATCCCATATGGCCACCGGTTTGAATCCTGCTTCTCCACTGCTGATCCAGCTCCCTGCTAATGGCCTAGGAAAAGCAGCAGGAGATGGCCCAAGTATATGGGACCCTGCACCCACGTGGGAGATCCAGATGAAGCTCCTGGCTCCTGGCTACAGCCTGGCCCAGCCCTTTGGGGAGTGAACTAGCGGATGGAAGATCTCTTTCTCTGTAACTCTGACTTTCAAACAAATAAAATAGATCTTTGTAAAATAAGAGACTTAGCTCAGCAAACTGTATATGGTAAAGGACAGTTACTATTAATTACTAATTACTAATGTTACAGTCTTTACAGTAATTGTAAAGAGTTCAATAACTGAAAACATCCAATTTGCGGCCTCTCCTCCTCCTCCTTTCCTGCCACAGCCCTTTACTTGTTAGTTCAGACAATTGCTTTGGAATATCACTGTTATTCCCACCTGTTGTTGGTGGAAACTAATACCATAGACCCATAAAATTTAGGTAATCTTCCTCTTTAAAGAAAAGCAGCATATTCATTGGTGGGTTGATAATTTTGGGGAAAAAATGGTAAATGAGATAGTTTCATTCATTCATTCATTCTTTGGTCAAATATTTATCCAAAGAATGAATGAATGAAACTATCTCATTTACCATTTTTTCCCCAAAGGAGTGCAGTGAAGGATGGCCCAAGTCCTTGGGCCCTGCACCCCATGGGAGACCAGGAGAAGCACCTGGCTCCTGCCATCGGAACAGCGCGGTGCGCCGGCCGCAGCACGCTGCCGCGGCGGCCATTGGAGGGTGAACCAACAGCAAAAAGGAAGACCTTTCTCTCTGTCTCTCTCTCTCACTGTCCACTCTGCCTGTCAAAAATTAAAAAAAAAAAGAAAAGAAATATTTATCCAGCACCATCGACATGCCAGAAACTGTATGGCCCTGGGGAAGCAGTAGTGGACAAGAGAAAGCACCTGCCCTGGTCATGTGCACCTTCCATGGTAACAGATGGCTTAATAGATAATGAGTTCTAACATCATAAATGCTACAGAAGAAATAAGCCAGAGTCACGGGAGGGGCCTCCGGGGGTGGCTGAGTTTGCTGGTCAACCTCAGGGAGTTTCAGGTAACGTTGGAACCTTTCTGATTTACATCCGGGGCTCTACACTCAAGATGCCAAGCGTGCTCTCTTAACTCCCAGCCAGATATACCCGCTGGTTCCCCTCAGACCAGGTGAGAACAATTGAAAACCATTTCATGGGACTGCTGGAAGCAAAAGTAACCATTCCAACCACCTGTTGTTTAAAAATAACTTCCTTTGTCTTACTAGGCACTGAAAGCTTCTCATTACAATACATCTATTCTAGGTGATCAAACAAAATGAGGCGTTGTCTCATCAAGTTCAACAGTGGCTGAGACGCTGGGATACAGCCTGCAGGATGCAATCCACAGCTGTCCGAGTGTGATGAGACCTTCAGCTCTAAGGTCTATGACCCTGGCAACTACAAGTCTTTCCAGAACATTGACAGATTTTCAAGGTACAGCAGATGGCCCGCAGTCAACAGTCTCCTGAAACCCTTCCGTGGAGTGTGACTGGGTGCTGGCCGCTTAGGAACTGGTAAGTGTTCCTCTCATTTTCAGTACTGTACTTCTTGGAACCCCGTATTAACTGTGTGGGCATGCACGTTAAAGACTGCTTAGCCATGGGCGATCCTGTGAGGCTGCCTGCCTAGCCCATGCATTAGCCTGACTGCTGGCAGGTGGTGGGACCCCCAGGCACATTTCCCCACCCCCCACCCCACCTTCTGTCAATCAGGTAAACTGCTCCCAGGTGTGGCCCAGGCCCACCTGGAAATTGACTCTCGCTACAAGACCTTCAAGATGATTGGAGAGGCATTTTGGCGCCATTGTTGGTTCTGCCCTGCAGAATTAGTGTTGCCTTGAATTAATTACGCCCCTCTGTCTGCCTTTTAAATATATACGTGGCTGTGAATAAGGACAGACGTGTTCACCGAAGCCTGTCCCCGGGGCTTCTTGTGGGAGAACACCGTCGCCCCCTCTCCTCGACAGTGTGGCCCCGCAGGAAGAGGGGCCGCTGCGGAAGTCCAGTTGGAAATTTTGAACTCATATCTAAGAAACTTACAACTAAAGCAGTGTTCCTCAAAGTGTGGTCCCCAGAGCAGGAAGAAAGCTTCACAGGAGGACTTAATCATTGCAAACACAAATTACAGGGCCTCACCCCACACACATGGGATCAGCAATTACAGGGCAAGGCCCAGTAATCTGCACCTCCAGGAATTCTAAAGCTTAGGAAGCCCTGCTCAAAGGCGTTCTAAAAAGACAGGCTGTCAGGATCAAAAAGCAACAGGAGGACAGTCAACACTTACCTGGCAGACAACAGACCTAAAAATTCCAGGAACATAGCGAGCAGGAGGCAAAGGTCTGACTCAAAACAAAAAAGTTTTTTTTTTTTTTCTTTTCTGAGACTTGAGTGCTGGTAACGTATGGAATCATTTAATTCTCTGGTCTAAGCAGCTTCCCGGAACGTGGCGTAGCTCTGGACAGAAGGCAGGGATATTGCAGAGACCAAGAAGTGACTACCAAAGTTCCAGAACACCAGCAGGTCTGAATATTTTATGGTTGAATTGGACATTCTCCTGCCCCACCCCATACCATGCCACATCAAAAGCAAGCCCATCTGCTTGAGCCCAATCCCACTCTGGTCCCCAAATGTGGCACGCATTTGAGAAGACGTCATTGCACTTAGGATCTGCGCTTTTTGCAAATGTAAGCTCTACTAATTGCATCCACAGCTGTGGCCTCCCCGGGCTATACCGCATTAGGCTACCAGGAATGTGTGCTCCAGGAGAGACAAGGGGAAGGCCTCCATTTGCCCCTCTGTATGCAGTGGCTTCCATAAGTTCTCAGATACCAGCAGTACAAGAAACCTAGTGCCTTGATCTTTTGTCAATAAAAACAGGAAAGAAAAACTAACAAACAAACAAGAAATTACACCCTCCAGGATAGCTATCATTACCAGCTACCAGGATATTTGATGCACTTGGGAGAGGAAGAACTTGGAATCAAAACACAATTGTGGCCCCGTTTTTAGAACCCTGGACTCAGCTACAACCAACCAAAGTTCCTGCCCAGGCTAATTGCAAAGATGAAGAAAGGACTGGATTCAACGGCCTCAGACATCTCTGAGCTCCAAAGGCAGGCAGGACGGTAAGGCAGTGGAATTCAGCGGGGGCCGCAGGGCCCCCTCGCTTCTCTCTGCAAGCCTCTCCCACCTCCAGAGAACCCGTCTTCACCACCCGCATTCAGCCCGTCAAGTTACTCCACCTTTGCAATGTGACATTCATCACCTTGACCCAGATGTCTAAGGCTGTGTAAAAACAGCACTGTCAGCTTTCATCAGTGTGCGATGATGACTCAGATGGGAAAGAGCCATTCTGTCGCAAGGGAAACAGAGCTTGTCAAAAAGATTCATGTGAAAGTTGGGTACCTCTCAAATTACAGGTTAGAGCGTTTTATTTTTGGAGACAGGTTTTATATTTTTATATTTTCCCCAAAAGTTGTTTTAATAAATAAGGCTTCATTTAAAAAAATCAGAACTAATATTTTACCATTCACGAAACCACTGCAATTTGTGTTTGTCAAAAACTAAGACAAAGTCTACTCTCCAAGAATTTTTATCTCTGGACTCTTGAAATCAAATAGCTTTTTTTTTTTTTTTTTTTTTTTTTTTTTTGCCCTGTGAAACACTTCATTCTTTTTTTAATATCCAAAATAAGCCAATGTATATGTGTTTATATTCCAAAACCAGTCACTCAAGGGTTGGTAAGCTTTGCTGCTCTGCCTTAACCTTGCCTTTGGGGGAGAGTGGGCCAGTGTGGTTCTCCAGAGTGTAGATGTGTCTCTGAGTCGTCTACCTCCAGGAGTCAAATCCCTGACTGCTCCTTGAACTTTCTTCTTCTCTCCTATCTTCGTTGACCACCACCCTTTCCGTTTCTCCCTGGCAACAGAAGGTCTAAGGAAAATCAACTGGGGTGAAAGTATTAACAGAGTGTGCTGCTCAGCATTTCCAACTTGGACTTGCACTTGAAGGAGAAGGCCCTTGTCTGTCTCGCCTTTATCACTTGGTGGTTGCCGAGCATCCCATTCTGCCTGGGAACCTCTGCCGCCCCAGGACAAGGAGAGCCATTAGCACGCAACTGGGACAGGCCCCCATCCGCCCGCCAGGAAAAGCAGGCACCGCGGAGCCAACAGTGCAGCCGCCTTGGTCAGCCTTTGCCCCACCCCCACCCCCGCCCCAGCCTGACACTCCAAGGTGGTCACTGGGAAGACTCACCCCGCAACACAGTCAGTTACTCCGCCCGTCCCAGAGGGAGATGAGGTCGCCTCTCACAAGGAGACCTCCCAGCCCGGGGTGAGGGTGCCGTGAAGGGCATCCGGTGTCCAGCATTTGAAGTCCCTGGCAGTTTCCCATGAGACAACATTAGGCCCACCCCAGAACCACCCAGAGGTTTCCTGGGCCAGGATGACAGAAAAGTTAACAGGATTACAATTCAGCGGTTAAAAGTGAAAACAGCACAGTTTTCTGGGGAAGAAGGACTCCTTTATGGAGCTACAAAGCCAATAAGTAAACATCAATAAATGAATCGACCTGGAAGCAAAACTCTGACGCTAAGAACTCTGAACAAACAAGAACGGAGCCTGTACAGAGATATGGCGTTATTGTGACTCTCGAAAAGGGAAAGAGAAAAATGATTGTGTCTAGGTCTCTGAGAATTGTTTCAAAATTCACTCCCAAAAGTAAGAAAGGGGCTGGCATTTGGCACATTGGTGAATTCACAGCTTGGGACACCCACACCCCGTGGCAGAGTGCCTGAGCTCAAGTCTCAACTCCACTCCCGGTTCCAGCTTCCTGCTAATGTGCACCCCGGGAGGCAGCTGGCAAAGAATCAAACAGCCAGGTTCCTGCTACCCACAAGGGAGACGGATGGAGCTCCTGGCTCCTGGCTCCAGTCTGGCCCAGCCTTGGCTGTTTCAGGCATTTGGGAAGTAAGCAAGTGCATGGAAGATCTCTGTCTCTCTGCCTTTCAAATAAGTAAAATAAATGCATTTTTAAAAATTAACCAAGAGGCCGGCATTGTGGCATAGTAGGCTAAGCTTCCGCCTGTGAAAACGGCATCCCATATGGGCGCCAGTTTGAGTCCCAGCTGTTCCACTTCTGATCCAGCATCCAGCTCTCTGCTATGGCCTGGGAAAGCAGTGGAAGATGACCCAAGTCCTTGGGCCTCGCACCCATGTGGGAGACCCGAAAGAAGCTCCTGGCTCCTGGCTTCAGATAGGCCAGGCTCTGGCCACTGCAGCCATTTGGGGGGGAATCAGCGGATGGAAGCCCTTTCTCTCTGTCTCTCCCTCTGTCTGTAACTCTGCCTCTTAAATAAATAAATAAATCTATAAAAAAAAAAAAAACTAACCAAAAAGTAAGAATGTGTAGGGTAAAGAATGAAAGGTTTAGAAGTTGTGTAGGGGTAAATAAAAAAAAAAAAACTAACTGACAGTTCACATTGCTAAATATCAAAATAAGTTATACAGGAATTGTGGAATTCAATTACCTGGAGAAGTGTAAAAGTCGATTTGAAAATCATGATCACATGGCACCTACTACCTGTCTAGTACTTCAGTTATCTGACCAGCTTGTGGGATGATTACAGGTATCTAATAAGATAATGTCCCTGGCCAGGCTGGGAAAGAGCTCTTCAGTTCTGTCCACGCGGAGCTGCTGGATGTATGTTCCCACTCCACCATTTTATGAACGGCGTCCAGTTTAACCCCGAAGACCCTACTGTGAAACATCGTTGTGTTCTGCTTTACACCAAGGCCCACGGGGTGGTCACCAAGTGGGTATGGAGCACAAACTCCTTGTAAATAATTGGTTAAAGATATTAGTGCTGCTTCCCACCAGGGAAAATCCATTCACAGTACGATTCAACAGAGGCAGGCTGGGGAAGGAAAGAGACAGCAGAGCTCCCTGATCTAGTTCATGGACCTGGAAAACGGGGGTACCCTGTGATACCCCGCTAACTTCAGTTTTTCTTTTTCATTTTATTTGAAAAAGACATAGACAGACAGAAAGAGATCTTCATCTGCTAGTCCACTCCCCAAATGTCTACAACAGCCAGGGCTGGGACAGACTGAAGACAGGAGCCAGGAACTCAATCCAGGTCTCTTATGTGGGTGGCAGGGACCCAAGGACTTAAGCTAGCATTTGCTGCATCCCAGGGTGCACATTAGCAAGAATCTTCCTAACTGTTGAGAATCCGGGGCACTTGTTATATTTGGAAATAGGTGCCAAGTATTTCACATAACCACTCTCAACCAACAGCACTGATAAAAGAAAACATTCCGTGTTGTGTTGCTCGCGCTGAAACAAAAGGCTGCCTTTTCGCCACGGTAGATATCTAAAATGAAATATTTTCTGAATAAATATTTTCGGTCTGCTAAGTCACATAGTCAGCTTTCATATTATGCATCAAAACAGAAAGCCTTTTCCAAGCTTAAAAAAGCACAGCTATGTGGTAAACAAATCATCACACAAACATGAACTTGAATGTCTCTGGAGGTCAGAACTGAGACCAAGCTGTGGCACAGGATTCTAAATCCATCTACAGTTAATAAATCGTCGGTGACATGTCAATGATGTAACTGAAATTTCTTATGGAATCATTAGCTCTAGGTTGTTAAAGCTTATTGTAAGCAACTTCTACCCAAGGTGAGGGGAGAAGGCAAAGAGAACCCGAGTTAAACAAGCATTTGGGAAGACCCCTCAGCATCTCTGGATAAAAAATGCAGGAAGAGTAGCAGCAGCAGATGGTGGAGACAACAAAACCCACTCTGCTGTGGACCAGACATTCAGACCCACTTAATCTGCATTCGTTCGCCTGCTAGACAATTTGGCCCTTATTTTAGTGAAATGGAAACTGGTTCGCAGCGAAATTTAGTGATGTATCCAAGATGGTGAATAAGAGTGGAGGCCGAGATTCGAATGCAGAGAACTCACAGTTCTCATACTCCCACAGGTGCGTGAGCTCGCACCTCCTCCCTCCCCCAGTGCATCTTCCTCCTCCTCGCTCCAGCTTCAGTGACTCCCACAGGACAAGTTCCTTCCTTCAGCAGAACCACTAACCGGCTTTCCTTTTGCTTCGAAAAATCGTATTCCCACTCTATTCAACAGGCTCTTCAGAGAGTGGCACCCCAGTCTAAACTCGGGCCCCCTGGTCTGTGTTCACGGTACCGAGTTCCTTCCCCTCCCAGCCTGCTGTGTTTTCTAATTACACACCTAATCCCGTCCCCTCCTCTGATGCCACCTTCCCCGCTAAGCTACATGCTTCCCGGGTACAGCGATCACACCTGCTTGGTCTTTGCTCCCCATCCAGGACTAGCACAGAGCTCACCACACAGAATAGATTCAAATATTTTTGACTGAATGAGAAAGCGAGATAGAGGAATTGTCTAGAAGTGTCCCTTATGTAAGATGGCCCCAGTTCTACTTTACCTAAGAAGGTTAGGTCACCGAGAGCATTTAGAATTTATGGTGGCAGAGCATTTCTTTAGGCCTTACTGATATGTGGAATATTAGCAATGAAAAAAGAGACTAGACGCTCCTTTTCCAGAAACTCCCTAAGCAAGAGCAGGGCATGGGAAGCCTACAGCCAGAAGCCTCCCAGCCTGCGGGGACAGCAGCACTGTCTTAGCACTCAGCAGCATCAGCAGCAGAGCAGCTCTGGTCTGCACCGAACACGGTGCAACAGTCTCATTGTCAACCCTTCAACATTAACTCCTACAAACAACCCAGGCTAAACCTTTCAGGTTTTATATTTAAAGGCACGGCCTGGCCTTCCAGGGGTGTTCTTGCCTTTAATCCTGGGCTCCATTTACAATAAAATTGGTTTAGGCAATTTCCAGTCAGTGAGAAGCTAACACATTCTAGTTCAACAAAGAGTATACCGGGAGTCAAAATATAGTTCCATATCAAAATATCCTTTGCATCCCGTTCTGCTGCCACCTATCTATGAGCATGTGGAGGACAAATCATTTTAACGCCTCGAATTTGACAATCGTCACTGTAACAGACCTCTAGCTGGCATGGAGGCATGCCAGGGGGATTCTCAGAGGCATCCAGAGGAGGGACCCTTGCTCTAATTCTGCAGCTCCAAGATGAGAAAAGGACATGGAGCAGACTGTGCTAGCCTGGAGAGAGTGGCGGCACCCCAGACCGTGTGCAGAGGCACGTGTGCCCTGCATCAGGCCAGCATCTAGGAGCATAGTAGGACCCAGCATTGACGAAGCGTCCCGGCACAGATTTGCTCGTAGACCCAGCTGTCCCAGAGGCAGTGGGGGAGACTCTGCTCGCTGATACTTGAATTTTTTCCAGGTTCCAATGTGATCCCTCCTCACTCAGACTTCATCATATCCAATGCTGCGGAGGCCTTTACGGGGGGACTCAGAAGTTTGGGTACTGCACCTGTTATTGGAGAACATGGCTGACTCCCTACTGTGTAGCCTGATGCTGCTTTCTCCCATCTGTGTCCCTTAACCAAATCGACCCACTCCGCAGGCAGAGCCTGCGTCTGGCCTCCATCAGGCAGAACCTCCTGCTGACCATTGTCAATATGGTGACAGCACAGGCTCAGAGGTCCTTTGGAGAACTGAGAAGTATTCCACAAACATGAATTTATCATCCCCACTGCCTGCAAAGCTGAATTCTGAGCTTTAATATCTTTTCGATAAAAACTAGACGCAATCTGGTATTTGCAACAGGCTCAACTTCAGACTTTACTGCCTCTTATAGGCTTTGGGTCTTTAGAGCCGTCACAGTCTCTCAGAACTTGAGACTCCTCATTTGAAACATGGAAATGTAATCACAGCACTGTGTCTCATAGGTTGTCGTGACGGTCAGAGATCACACAGGAAACAGCTGGTGCTGGGCTGCACCCTGAGGGTGCTAACTAGACAAATCTGAAATCAGAGACCCAAAATTTGGGAGAAATAAATGAATTTAAAAGCTCTGTATCAGGGCCAGCGCTGTGGTGCAGCGGGCTAAGCCTCTGCCTGTGGCACCGGCATCCCAAGTGCCAGTTCATGTCCCGGCTGCTCCACTTCTGATCCAGCTCCCTGCTGATGGCCTGGGAAAGCAGAGGAAGATGGCGCAAGTCCTTGGGCCCCTGCACCCACATGGGAGACCCGGAAGAAGCTCCTGGCTCCTGGCTTCAGATCGGCTCAGCTCCCACCACTGTGGCCATTTGAGGAGTGAACCAGCAGATGGAAGACCTCTCTCTCTGCCTCCCAAATAAATAAATAAATCAAAAAAAAAAAAAAAAAGCTCTAACAGAATATTTTATGGTGAAAACAACAGGAAACAGAACTGGCCTACATGGTAGGAAGGTGTTGGTTCTCGGAACTGAGAGGTAAGCATCAGGCACTGATCCTGAGGGCTCCTGCCCCATGTCTGTGCGTTCCCTCCACTCTCCTCCCACCATGCTTCCTCAGCCTCAGACTTGATTCCCTCACTGTCTCATGGTGGCTGCTTGCACTGCCAGGGCGACACACATCCAGGGAGGAGAGAATGTCACTTCTCACAATAACCAGAGTCCTGGAATGAGGCGCTGTGGCCAGGGGGCTGCCACACTCTTGCTTGAAGAGCAGGGAGGCTGATGGGGCAGGTGTCACACACCGGGGAAGGTGAGATGAACGCGGCCACAGTGGCATCAAACATGCTCAGTGGATGGCAGTACATCCCAAAGTTGGTCACTGTTGCTTGGAGGAAATAAAATATCCATGAGGAAATGCTGAATTCTGGGGTCAGCACTTTGGCATAGCCGGTCAAGCTACCACCTGCAATGCAGTCATCCTCTATGGGCATTGATTTTTTTAAAAGATTTTTTATTTATTTGAAAGAGTTACAAAGAGAGGTAGAGCCAAAGAGAGACAGAGAGAGAGGTCTTCCATCCACTGGTTCTCTCCCAAAATGCCCACAATGGCCAGAGTTGAGCTGATCCAAAGCCAGGAGCCAGGAGCTTCTTCCTGGTCTCCCATGCAGTTGCAGGGACCCAAGGACTTAGGCCATCTTCTACTGCTTTCCCAGGCCATAGCAGAGAGCTGGATCAGAAGAGGAGCAGTCAGGACTCTAACCAGTGCCGATAAGGGATGCTGGCACTGCAGTTGGGACTTTAACCCGCTGTCCACAGCACGGGCCCCAGGGCACTGATTTGAACCTTGCCTCTCCAGCTCCCTGCTAATGCACCTGGGAAAGCAGCAGAAAATGTCTTAAGTGCTTGTGGGACATCTCAATGGAATTCTAGGCTCCTAGCTTTGGCCTGGCCCAGCCCTAGCTATTGCAGCCATTTGGGGAGTGAACCAGGTGATGAAAGATCTCTCTGTCTCTGTCTGTCTCTCTCTCTCTAATTCTGCCTTTCAAATAAATAAATACATACATCTTTTTTTTAAAAAAAGAAAAAAAAGAAATGTTGAATCCTGAGATTTCTAGAATCCTAATAACCCCAGGGGAGACCACAGGAATGAACCAGGGGCTGGCAGGAACTCTCAGGACCACCCAACTGAAATCCCGGAGTCTCTAACTCTGCCCAGCAGAGCTGTCCACTGCTCTTCAGGGACACAGTAAGTCTGCTCTGGGGTGAACACACCTGTAGTCTCTGGAGGTAACACAGTCCTTCCACCCAGTCCCTACAGACCCAGAATCAGAGAAGCAGAAGGAAAACTTCCCGAGGCTGGGGGAGTTTTAAATGATCTAAATTCCCTTCCTTACTCTTCCAAGAAAGTCCACAAATACACCACTATCACCACTGGGAAAACCAAAAGAAAAACTGACACGACTGGAGTCTCTAGTTGGAAAAGAAAGGCCCTGAGATAAACAGTCTTCAGATGATTTCTTTAGAAAGCATTTAATTGGGTCTTGGAACTCATTTGATTATAAAGAATTGAAATCCCCACCAGGCACATCAACAGAAAGGGAGTTTATCTGATGAATGACAAGCATCTCACAGCCAGGAGATACAGCTGCCTCAAGAGGGAGTGGATCCCTTGACCAGGAAGTGAATACCCTGTCACTTGCCTTTCTTCACTTTGGCACAACCAGCTTTCCCAGCCTCATCTGTAGGTTCAGCGCTGGCTTGGCTATTCCTTGTTCAAGAGCCAAACAAGGGGCTGGCTCTGTGGTGCAATAGGTTAATCCTCTGCCTGCGGTGCCAGCATCCCGTAGGGGCACCAGTTCCAGTCCTGGCTGCTCCATTTTCAATCCAGCTCTCTGCTATGGCCTGGGACAGCAGTAGAAGATGGCCCAAGTGCTTGGGCACCTGCACCTGCATGGGAGATCAGGAAGAAGCTCCTGGCTCCTGAGTTTGGATCGGCCCAGCTCCGGCCATTGCAGTCATTTGTAGAGTGACCCAGCAGATGTTGGATCTCTCTCTCTCTCCCTGCCTCTGCTGCTCTGTAACTCTGCCTTTCAAATAAGTAAGTAAAATCTTAAAAAAAAAAAAAAAAAGAGCCAAATAAATTCTGAGGGTTCCTGTAAGACAATTTTCAGTTTCTGTGAGCAAGAACCTGACAGTGACATCTACAGTCTGACGTCCACCCCTCGGCCAGTCAATGGAGGGCCATCCATTGGATTTTACGGCTCAAGGGGAGAGAGCTGGCAAGCCAAAGTGACGGGTGTGCCTATGCTGACAGGTCAGTTCTTTCCTCTCCTTTCAGAGAATAGTCAGCATTAGATGATTTTATAAAAACATCACGGAAGACAAACCAATGGAGGAACATGAACTCTAGCCAGACAATCTCTCCATTTGGCCGCAGGCTAACTTTTTATGGATCCTTTACACAGCACAGTGTTCTGGTGGTGCATCGTTTTTATCTGTCAGATAAAGGTAATCATACTTTGCTCTTGTAACTCACAGGATATTAGAAAGGATAAAGAGACAATAGATGTGCAAGTACTTGAAAATATTAAAATGGTGTTGTTTATACTCTGCACACCATAAAGCCCCTCTTCAGAATTCTAACTCAATCTCCACTGTTTCTATGGAAATACTTGTGAGTTCAAGGATCCCTGTCTAAACAGCCATTCTGGGCTCATTCTACAGGTAGAACCAGAGCTGACGTGCCTACCATGGAACCGTGAGGCAGACGATTTCACAAACTACATGGTTACACAGAAACCCCAGGCGGCGACCCAAGTAGAGAGCTACAACCACTACAGAAGGAAGAAAAAAAAAATGAAAATTAGCAGTCAAGTGAAAACAAGAAGGAACCCTCACCTCCAAGAAAGCACCAATAGGTGAGTCTGTGAGTATAGGTGCACCAAGGACGAAGAGAATGGACACGGCTGCAAACGAAGAATCAGGACTAAATATGAGGACAACCCCTGGGAAGGCGGACTGCTGAGCATTCCCCGCCAACCAAGGTCTCAGTCCCTGGCAGCTGATGGGCTCTTTGACAGCAGGGCTTTGTCGCACTTGCTTCCCCAGCAGCCAGCACAGCGCCATCCCTGCAGCACTCTGTTAATATCGGTGAGGACAGGAGTTCAGCAGCTGGGAAGGCAGTAAGCCTTGTCGCAGACAGCTGAGCAAGAAATCAGTTCCGGGGGCCAGTGTCAGCATAGCAGCTAAAGCTGGCATCCCATATGGGCACTGGTTCAAATCCCAGCTACTCTACTTCTTGCTAATGTGCCCGGGAAAAGCTGCAGAAGATGGCCCACGTGCTTGGGGCCCTGCACCCACGTGGGAGATTTGGATGAAGTTCCTGGTTTCAGCCTGGCCCAGCACTGGCCACTGAGGCCACCTGGGGAGTGAACCAGCAAATGGACGATCTCCCTCTTTCTGTCTCTTGCTCTCTCTCTCTGTAACGCTGACTTTCAAAATCAATCACTTAACCAATGAATCTTGAAAACAAGAAACCAGTTCCTTGGCACCATGCAGCTGGAGGAGGACATCTCTTGTTTTTGTGGACATGGATATGGTCCCTGAATAGCAAACTTTTATCTCTTTAGAGCAGTCTAACTCAAAAAGCTCAACATCAATGACAAGCCTCCTGCACTCATTTTATATCCCCTGCACATGACTTCGGCCCAAATTTGTCAATAGCAGCCCTTGGTGCTAGATTCAGGAGAGTAACGGAGTTCTCAGTGTAGTGGGAGGCAGTGTTGTATCCCCTGCAGGGGCCGGGACACATGGGCTAGCTCTGATCCTGCCTGTAACTTTTGATCACGCTTAGTTAGCTTCCCCTGGTATTCATTCCTCACTCTGTGCTTCCAAACAGGGTATCTGTGGATTTCAGAGTGACTACTGCTAGAAACAGCAGTTCGATAAAGGGAGATGGAAGCAAGAATGTACTTTGTAAGGGTGTTACTTCCATATCCGCAGCAACTTTTGAGTCCATTCAAAACCTGTGTTGTATCCAAAATCTAAAACAATGCGTTTTTATCTTTGAGGGATTTGGGTCCGTGTCCTCCATCACTGTCATGATTGGGCAAAAGTGGCAACAAATTTAAGAAGTGAAAATTAAAAGGCTAACGTCGCCACCAAAATGACTGGACAAAACAGCAAGCAGCAGAATTCTAATCTGTCAAATGTAGTGATGTGTGAGGGACACAGCAGGGCTGAATTTCCTCAACTCCATTTCAAATGGAGCCAAGCAAACAGACGTCACTGAGTGTAGAAATGATTGTCTCAATTATGCCAGCATCCAAAACAAATTCTTAGATGGAAGAAAATTGTGTGGGCTCAAACGACAAACAGGAATTGATCAGAACTTTCTTGAGCCTCTGTAAAAACAAGGTAGGCCAGCAAATGCCCTTTTCATCTGAAACTTCTGCCCCAGGGATTTTAACTTACTAGAATAATCTCCAACAGCCCTTGGTGACCAGTCCCCAAGCTCTACTGCCTTGGTCATCCGCTGTACGTAACAAACTCATTTCTCTCCTTTGCATCTAAAATGGTACCTGTCATTTTCATCCTTGGGAGAACTGAGAAAATAATCTCCCAAATCATTTTCTGGAACTCCAGTTCAGAAAGGCTGACTCAACAATCCTCACATTCAACACTCCCTATACTTCCTCTCCTCCCAGGAGTTCGCGCTGCTTATAAGCCACAGGAATACGCCATCTGACATAAACAGGGGGCTATGGGCTTCTCTGGATTGATTTAGTAGTCCTACTGAGTTCCTTTAAACTTCACACTACACACACACACACACACACATCATTATTTTGTCATTCAGTTTTCACCAGGATGTTGCTGTCCATTTGCAACTTGTCCAAGACCAGTTGACTTCCATTATGTCCGAAATACTGATTATAGCAATCAAAAAAAATCTTAAGTTATATATCTGAAGCACTGTCATTCTGAGACTATTTTCACATATTGTGGAATACATTACATTAGTAATTCAAGTAGTGTCACTGAGAACTAAGGTTCTGGGTATATATGAAAAACAATAAAGCTTTCCAATCACTGATAAAAATAAATACTCTCAAGTCTTGGAGCTGATAGTATACATGCAAACCAACGAAGTGTTTTATAGGAAAAGAATTATGCCTAGATCCATCCACCAAAAATGCCAAGGAATAATGACCAACCAGTAGCAATGAGCTCCCCCAGCACCAAGATTATAATGTTTAAATGCCACTACAAGGAAACTCGGTTACCTGGAGAACTAGTCAGTTCAGTTCCAAGTTGAGCCTGGCACATCTTGTCATCCCTGAGAGCAAGGAAACCATCAAAGACAAGAAGAGCTATGTCACAAAGACTCAGGAGCAAATTAGAAAATGCCTCATGGAGGGGCTGGTGCTGTAGCATAGCAGGTAAGGCCACCACCTGCAGTGCCAGCATCCCATTTGGACACCTGTTTGAGTTCCGGTGCTCTACTTATGATCCAGCTCTCTGTTGTGGAGAGAGAGCAGTGGAGGATGGCCCAGGTGATTGGGCCCCTGTACCCACATGGGAGACCTGGAAAAAGTTCCTGGCTTCTGACCGGCCCAGCTCTGGCCATTGTAGTCATCTGAGTAGCAAACTAGAGGATGGAAGATCTTTCTCTTTTTTTCTCTCTCTGTAACTCAGAATTTAAGTCCAGACATTCTGGCAAAAAAAGAAAAAAAAAAAGAGAGAGAGAGAGAGAGAGAGGACCTAAATGAAAGATCTCTGCAAGTGAGATCTCAGTGGAAAGAATGGGCCATCAAAGAAGGAGGTACCTTTCTCTGAAGGGAGGAGAAAACTTCCACTTTGACTATGACCCTGTCTGAATGAGATTGAAGTCGGCGAACTCAAAAGGCTTCCATAGCCTTGGCAACTCATGCCAAGAGCCTAGGGTGATTACTGACACCATAAACAAGAGTGTCAATTTGCTAAGTCAGCAACAGGAGTCACTGTGCACTTACTCTTCTCTGTCCTTAATGTGTTGTTCAATGTGAATTAATGCTACAACTAGTACTCAAACAGTACTAGTTGTGGTTCTGTGTGGGTGCAAACTGTTGAAATCTTTAGTTAATATATACTAAATTGATCTTCTGTATATAAAGAGAATTGAAAATGAATCTTGATGCGAATGGAGTGGCAGAGGGAGCAGGAGATGGGAGGGTTGCGGGTGGGAGGGAAGTTATGGGGGGGGGAAAGCCATTGTAATCCATAAGCTGTACTTTGGAAATTTATATTCATTAAATAAAAGTGAAAAAATAAACAAATAAATCTTTCTTTTTTAAAAGTATTCCACTAATAAACAAAGAAAGAAAGCTAAAATTAAGAATATTACCCCAATAGTTAAAGATTCAAGGCAATGACTAAAACTGATAATATCATAAAAGAGGCTGGCGCTGTGGCTCAATAGGCTAATCCTCCACCTGTGGCGCCGGCACACGGGGTTCTAGTCCCGGTTGGGGCACCAGATTCTGTCCTGGTTGCCCCTCTTCCAGGCCAGCTCTCTGCTGTGGCCCGGGAGGGCAGTGGAGGATGGCCCAAGTGCTTGGGTCCTGCACCCCATGGGAGACCAGGAGAAGCACCTGTCTCCTGCCTTCGGATCAGCACGGTGTGCCGGCCGCAGTGTGCCGGCCTCGGCGGCCATTGGAGGGTGAACCAACGGCAAAAGGAAGACCTTTCTCTCTGTCTCTCTCTCTCTCTCTCGCTATCCACTCTGCCTGTCAAAAACAAACAAACAAACAAACAACAACACTATAGTAAAAAAAAAAATCACAAAAGAAAACATTTTATACTTCCCCATGCTTCCACCATATAAACTGCCAAGTATAGAGTAACTCTCTCACACACAAAATTATCTTAAATATTCTTAACACTACTGAACTGCACACTTCAAAATGAGTAGTATCATAAATTTAACACTCCTTGCTTTTTACTACAATTAGAAACAATCACGCGAATCTGATCAAACCTCTCTAATGCTTTTAAATGCAAGGGACAAGCATGAGACACAATCATCAAAACACAGACCATTGATGAAATTATAGAAAATAATCTACATTTATTTAAAGAGATGGAAAGAAAACCTTGTATTTTTAAATATTTATTTATTTACTTGAAAGTCAGAGTTACACAGAGAGAGGAGAGACAGAGAGAGAGAGAGGTCTTCCATCCGATGGTTCACTTCCCAATTGGCCGCAACGCCGGAGCTGAGCCAATCCAGAGGCAGGAGCTAGGAGCCCTTCTGGGTCTTTCACTTGGGTGCAGCGCCCAAGGACTTGGGCTATCCTCCACTGCTTTCCGGAGCCACAGCACTGAGCTGAATTGGAAGTGGAGCAGCCGGGACTCTGGCACCCATATGGGATGCCAGAACTGCAGGTGGCTGCTTTACCTGCTATGCCACAGAGCCAGACCCTGTTTTTTGGTTTTTGGTTTTTGTTTTTTCAAAAAAGTCTAAAAAAAACCCAACATGGAACTTCTGGGCTTAATGCCTAATTTGAATTAGCTTTATTACAATTACAAAACTGTTGATGTTTAATAACTCCATCAAAAAAACAGTTGAAACTTGTGCTTTTTTTCTCGGCATGAAAATTATTTTCCGTATCAATTAAGTTTCAAATAATTGTAGCTTTTCAGATTAATAGGAAGCTCAGAGAATCTCATTATTATGGATGTCTTACTTGGCACAGCGTTAGGATTAAAGATGTTCTTTAGTGTGAAATGCTAAGCATTTTAAGCACATTTCACTTCATTTCAAAATGTGTAAAGATAGTGGCCCAATTTCCACTCATTCTTTGTGCTTTCAGGGTGGTAGATACGGCCAAATGAAAACTTTTCTGTCTTGTTCAAAACTATTCTTGAAGGCAACATCTTTTAAACTGCCATGGGCTTTTTTCATGTTTCCAATAAGCTTTTCTTTTAATAACCCAGTTCCAGAAAAAGTTTGTCTTGCCTAAGGATAAATCCTCTTAATCATGCGGTATATTGTAAGATGAACTTTCTTTCTGTACCTTGAATTCCAGGAAACTCAAGGTAAATTTAAGTAATATTCTGTCTTTTTAATGTTTCCCCTCCTCCTTTACATGGTTTAACTGTTTCCAAGCATTAGGAGCTACTTATTGTTAAATGTATCCTTTTAGAGTAAGGAATAATAAGTGTCACTGATTCTCAGAAAAGATTTTCATTTTACCATACTTTAACACCTCTGAAATCTAAATGCATTTTACAACTAGCATACTTCTCCCAAATGCATATTTTTTATGTAAAGTCATGTTAATGACTGTATAGCTTATATTTTATCAAGGCCTAGATTTGACAAAATATTATAATTTCTTCAACAATTATTTTGAAAACAATATCACAGCAGAACAGTAAACTTAGAAAAATAGAGATAGAATTCATCCTTATTAAACATTTCAATCATACATATCCACCATATTGCAAAGAGGTGCCTCTCATGCTGCACAAATCTGCTTTTACTACAGAGGAAAAATTATTTGGAAAAAAAATCTGTATTCAGCTTGTACTCTTCATTTCAATAGAAACTGTTACATGCATTTCACTTTTTAGCAACATTGTCAATACATAATCCCCCAGAATGACATCTACAAGATAGATCTTAACAGTTCCATGGTAGAAAGCTTGCTGGATCAATGACTTCAAATAATCACTACTCTCACCACCAGCTGACCACCATGCCACAAATCAGCCACATCCACCAAGGAAGGGAAGAATCAACAGCCCCAGAAGATGACCAGTAGAAGCATTATTTCTAGAGCAGACCCTCGGAGTGAAGGCTTTGGGATCAGCACGAATTCCCACCCATCTCAGAAGCTAATGAATCACTTCAGAGTTTTGCTCTAGATCAACGCATTTTAGAAATTATTATTTGACATGAATGCTAAAAATATGAGCAGAAACTCCTGTATTTTTGTTTGGAATGCATAATATTCCTAAATATCTTGTTATGCCTACCTACAGATCGCACGTTTCTCCTAAGGATGGACCAATTTCAAAGAACTCACTTCTTTACTCAGGGATTTTTTTTCTTTTTGATTGGTCTATAGTTTTACAGTGCTCGTCAATTCCACTCCCCTTTGGCATTTCTTCAGTCTTTTTCCTTGTGAATTTTTTTGGCCTACAACCTGGTAGAGCAGGCCATGGACGTTGACGATCTAGATTTGAATCCTGGCTCTGTTTTCTAGCTGTGCACCTTGGGACGAGAGCCTTTATCAGCCCAGGACAGGTGTTTCATTCATAAAATCAGGATGATATCCATTTTGCGGCTGTGTCACAAAGATGCAATTGGAATGTACAGAGGGCTTGGCACAGTGTCAAGATCACCATTAGGGGCCAGCGCCAGGGCTCACTTGGTTAATCCTCCACCTGCAGCGCCAGCATCCCATATGGGTGCCTGATTCTGTCCCGGTTGCTCCTCTTCCAGTCCAGCTCTCTGCTGTGGCCCGGGAGGGCAGTGGAGGATGGCCCAAGTGCTTGGGCCCTGCACCTGCATGGGAGACCAGGAGGAAGCACCTGGCTCCTGGCTTCAGATCGGCGCAGCTCCAGCCGTAGCGGCCATTTGGGGGTGAACCAACAGAAGGAAGACCTTTCTCTCTGTCTCTCTCTCTCACTGCCTATAACTCTACCTGTCAAATAAATAAAAAAATAAAAAAGATCACCATTAGAATTTTGATGACACCTGTGACAAGAGCCAAATGGGCAACTTTGTGGCCCAGATCTTACGGTGAAGCCATCAGCAGACACCCTGGAGCGGAAGCTGGTAGTCTACCCTCCACATCAGTGACTGAGCGCATGCTCCGTACCCCAAAGCATTGTGCAAGTTATTGGGAATAGAGAAGAAAACGGAATACTCTCTGCCTTCAAGGAGCTGACAGCCTTTCGGAGAAGAGTTGCCACAAATAAAAACAAAAGTAAATAATAAGTAGGGAAGAAGAGACAAATATCCCACGCAGAAGAATTCTCAATCGTTTATGTAGACACTCTGCCCTCAAGGTGGCTGAACCTAACTCCCTGCTCCGTAAGGACACGACTTCCTTGCAGAGAGCACAGCTTGGAAAGGCAGAACAGATGGGTAAATGTACAGTGGACTGGGCTGGTAAACACGACTGCGGCCACGTGTCCGGAGTCCACATCAACAGTGCTACGTCGTGCCGGGGGCATGGACCCTCGAGACAGCATGAGGAGACTGACACCTCACCTGTGGGTCTTTCTCCCCATAACGCAATAGGCCCCGTCTAATAGTGAGAACAATAGCCAAATCCCAATTGCGGAAACATTCTACAAAGTATCAGACCAATATTCCTCAAAACTGTCAAGGTCATTAAAGACAAGGAAAATTGGAGATTGTGTCACCGCGGAGAGGGGCCCGAGGGTTATAGTGTGGTGCGTTGGGTGAATCCAGGAACAGAAAAGGGACATAGGTACAGCCAAGGAACTCTAAATAAAACACAGACTTTAGTCAATAACAATCTATCAGGATTGGTTCATTCATTGTGACAACTGTGCCATACTAAATAAGATGTTAACACTAGAGGATTCTAGGAGTGGAGTGTTTGGGAACTCTGTAGTCTCTGAGAAATTTTCCTGTAAATCTGAAACTTCCCTAAAATAAAAGCGTTCTTTTAAATCAGTACAAGGTAGCAAATGCCAAGACAGAATGGGACTGATTCATTCATTTACCTAGGATGTCAGGTGTAGCAGTTCCTCCCCTTGACATCACCAGCTCACGCTGTACAGAGCCTTGTGAGCAGGCGGCGCGCTCCGGGAAAATCAGGTTTGAAATAGACTTTGTTACCCTTCTGCTGGGATTTCTCTTAACCACCAGGGCAAAAAAGGCTTCCACATTTCATCAGAGCAATGCAGCAAAGGTGTTCGAGGTGGAACTTTAATGAGCCAATAGTGAAAGAATGCAAAAGTGAGAACTATTACTTAACCTCTAGCACTGCGCTAGATATAATGCACCCCGGGCTGCACACACGCATCACCTAGAGTTTAAAGTACTCACACCCCAGACCCATTCTACTAACACCTCTGGGGAGGGACCCAAGCATCAGCGCTTTTTAAGGCTCCCCAGTTAGTCTCAATTTTGAATATCAAATACTCTTAATTAAAGCAGAATAAACTAGTCAAATATCCTAGGAGTATACTACCCTGAAGTGTTATCCAACTGAATACAAAACCATCATCCAAACAACTCACTAAAATAAATAAATAAATAATGTAAGCCTGTACACTGTGGTGTAGCCAGTTAACACCCTGGCCTGAAGAGCTGGCATCCCAAATGGGTGCCAGTTCTAGACCCAGCTGCTCCACTTCCAATCCAGCTCTCTGCTATGGCCCAGGATGGCAGTAGAAGATGGCCCAAATCCTTGGGCCCCTGCACCCGTGTGGGAGACTTGGAAGAATCTCCTGGCTCATGGCTTCAGAACAGCACAGCTCTGGCTGTTGCAGCCACTTAGGGAGTGAACCAGCAGATGGAAGATCTTTCTCTCTCTCTCTCTCTCTGTCTCTCTGCCTCTCCTGTCTCTGTGTAACATTGACTTTCAAATAAAAAAATACACCTTTAAAAAAAGATGTATTTATTTATTTAAAAGGCAGAGAGAGAGGAGAGGGATGTTCCATTTGTTGTTTCTCTCCACAGACAGCCACAACTGGGGCTGGGCCAGATGGAAGGCAGGAGCCAGGAATGAGAGTAGCAGAGGTAAATACCTGGACCATCTTCCGCTGCTCTCCCAGGGAGGATGGATCAGAAGCGGAGCAGCTAGGACTGGAACCAGTGTTCCCAAATGGGATGCCATAGGTGTCTTAGGCAGCAGCGTAGCTCACTGTGCCATAACGCTGGCCCCAGCAATTCATATTTTAATTCAAACGCACGCAGGTTTGACCCGCCTCTCTTCTTCAGATATTTCCAAATTGTTTCTTACATGCAGGTATTTTTCCTTATGGTGAGGGCAGGAACAAAGCGAGAATGAAAACTCTGATCCCCACTCCTCCACCATCCTCCTCCATCAGCCTGCCCAAAAATAAAAATTAAATAATGACTAACTTCCCTTAAATGTTTCAAAACAAAATAATTAAAATGAACCTTGGGGTAAATAAGCATGAAATTCAATGAGGTATTTCCTTTCTTTTTAAATGGTCACAGACCCAGGGTGTATCATGGAAATGGCAGCATAGTTTAGCCTCTGCCAAATCTCTCTGTGAAGTTACATCCCAGGAGGCCACCTGTGCCCCAAGGGAGCCCTGGACACCAGGCCCCACTCTGGCACCTGCCTGCTCAGCAGCACAGTGGTGGCTTTGGTCCAGAAGGTGAACGCTCCCTAATGACATAGCATCACGACAACGCGCCCCGCCTAATGGGAGGTTATCTAACCCTGATAGCAGACAGCTTTCATTGTCCTGAGGCTTGAAATTTCTCCCATGGAACATGTCAAGGGCTGTGGCTGGGTCACTGGATGTCTAAGAAAAGAGTAACTCTATTAGGGGAAAGATGAAATCTTTAAAGCAACCGTGACAATACACATCACATCCCTCCCTTCCCCCCTGAAGACACTGGGGAACGGCAGCAACAGTCCCCAGCCGCCCCTGGAAACACGCAGGGGTCCCAACCAGAAAGACAGCCTTCAGGTGGCCAGGCTCTGGTTTGCAGGCGATGCTGGGATGCTTGTTCCTCCATAAAAAACGAGAGCGGAGGGCGGGCATTTGGCCCGGTTGTTGACACCCAGGACTCCAGCTTCCTGCTGATTAGGAACCGAGGGAGGGAGCCGTGGTAATGGCTCAAACGAGTCGGCTCCCGCCACCCACGTGAGAGACCTCGATCAGGTTCCTGGTTTCCATCCGGGAGCCCACCGCTGGCGCCTAGGGAATGGGCCAAGGCAGTAAGTAGACTGGGATTGCTGTCTGTCTCTCTGCTTCTCAAATGACAGGATGCAAACGTTTCTGAAACGCGGTGGGACTACTACTCAGCAAAAGCAAGCAAGGAGGTAACCTTACAGACCACCAGGCGTGAGCCTCAGGACGCACTCGGGGAAAGTGGAGCCCTAGGGCGGTAGCCGTCCACCGACCGCGAGGCTGCGGGCGAGGAAGCAGGAGTGGGGCTGGGAACGGGACTGGCCAGCGAGCGCCAGGACCGGGGTCATTGTGGGGGTGACGGTTTGCACTTTAGTGTAAACATGGGAAGGTTTTATGGCGAATAAGTCCCAACTGAACAAGCGCACGGAAAGTGTGCCGGGCCAGAGGTAGCCTTGGGGTTTGCTGGGCCCGAGGGTGGCTCCCCAGCAGCCACAGGCCGCCCACCCGTGCCACTGGCCCCGTGTGCTGCCCCTGACCCGCTTCCACCTTGAAAGAGTGCCCAGGATGTGCGGGTCTCGTGAGCCAACCCACGGCGGGGCTGCCAAGTCGGAAAGCCCACCTCCCAGAAAGAGCAGGAGCAAGGGCACGGGGAGCCGCCGCCCTCCCAGCACGGCCGAGCGTCCTGCCGTCCTCGCCGTCCGACCGCCCGTGGGGACCGCCGCGCCCCAGCACTCGGGCTCCCCGGGCGCGCAGCCCGCCCCGACGCCCGCCCCGCACGACTCTGTCCGGCACCGTCGCGCCTCCCCAGAGGGACGCACGCCGAGCCCAGGTGGCCAAGCCCCGCGCCGCGGGGGTGGCGCCTCCGCGCCGGCCTCCCTAGGGGGTGCGGAGGGGGAGAGGGCGGAGCCGGACGGCCGCCGCGGGGGCCCCGGGACCCGCGCCCAGCCCCCGCCCCGCGCCCCCCGCGCCCCCCGCGCAGTGCTCATGCGCGCGGCCCGGCCTTTATAGCGGCCCGGGGAGCCGAGCTGTCGGCACTCCGGTGCAGCCGTGCGGATCCCACGCAGGTGCAGAGCCCGGGCTTGTCTGTCCGTCTTAGCGTGGGCGCTCCGGTCTCTCCCGGTGCGGCCCCAGGTTGCACATCGATTTGCTGCGGGAGCGCAGGGGGCGCTGGCCCCGGAGCCGCGGCTGCTCCTCCTCTTCCCTCCCCTCGGCTGCCCCAGGGTTTGCGAGGGGTGCGGGATCTCGGAGGAGGGGCAGGCGCGGGGCGGTGGGGACGCGGGGCCTCGGCTCCCGGCCCCCTTCTCCCCTCCCCAGCCTCCTGCACCTTCTCGCTGTCTCCCAGGTCCCGACCGCCGCTCAGCCACCATGTCTGCAGCCTGGCTCCCGGCGCTCTGCCTCGGTGGGTAGGCGTCCCCGGCGCCCCTTCCCCTCGCGCGCGGCCGGCTGGGGCTGCTGCCAGCGCTCGCTCGCTCGCTCGCTCTCTCTCTCTCCGCAGGTGTGTGTCTGCTGCTGCCGCTGCCGGAGCCCGCGGGCAGCGAGGGAGCAGGTGAGTCGCGGGTCCCGGGGTCGGGCCAGGCGGTCCGAGGGGCTCCGATCAGGGCCCCCGGACCCTGGTTTGGGGCGCAGAGCTGGAGCGTGCGAATGTGGGAGCCGCCACCTGGCGTACCGCAGGCACGCGAGCCGCCGTGGCTAACCCGTGCCTCGCACGCCGAGGGCCCCGGGCGTGGGTCGGTAGCGAGGCACGGGGAAGAGCGCGTGCCCCGCGTCCACGCACGAGCCGGGCTCCCGGGCCGGCCGGGGCCGGGCCACGCTCTCCCAGGCGGTGCCGCTGCACGTGGGGTCGCGGAGAAGCCTCGAAGACCCGACCTGGGGCTGTAGTCGCCCGGAGGGAGCGAGGCTCGCCGGTTTGGCCCGCCTTGGTCCGCGCACTAGCTTTGCTTCCAGCTGTAACCGCTATGGTAAAAGCGGCCTTCTCAGTCCCACTTGGCGTGCGAGAAAGTCCAAAAAGAGTTCGTTCCACGTGTTCCACGCGTAGGGACGTGTATTTTGTGCAAGGTAAGAGGCGCACTCATGCCGCGAGCCGTCGCTTTCTTGGGACGCAGGAAAAAGGCTAGGTGTTGCCTCTGAGCGCGGGTCTCCCGCACACGGACCCTGCCGTGCGGGCAGTGGAGGGCGATCTCCCCGCCCGCAACCCACAGGGTGAAGGCTCTTGGAGCACAGGCACGAGACCAGTGCCGGGGCGAGGGCTGTAGCTTTCCCAGCTCTGCGGAGGGTTTCAGAGCCAAAGACGGCATGACGCCTGGCAACACCCTCCCTTCCCCGGGGACTGCACAAGGCGGGGTCCCTGGGCAGTGCGGCCAGACAGTATACCCCTGTCTTGGAAGAAAGGGGGAGGGGTGTTGGAAGCATCCGTCTCAGCAGGATTTGGGTAGGCAGGTTGCTATGTTTGGAAAATAGCACTTAATAATTTTAATCTAGTGTGCTATCCTCAGGAAACCGAGTGACTTATGTGATCCCTTGTCTGGCCCCACGTGGCCAGCAGCTTGTCTTTACTTCCCTCTTTGCAATAACAGTTTTAATGTTCTTACTTAGGCAGGTTGACTCAAAACTTAAAAATAGAGAGTGCTTTTTGAAAATGCATTCATCACCCGATGTGTCTTTGGGGGCAGATCTGGCGCAGAAATAGCCGGGTTTAATGGAGATAGAAATGATCCGTCCTGGAGGGAGCATCTTCCTGGCGGTTTCTTGGCGTGGGGAGTTCGAAGAATGCTTTCTGGAGCAAATTAACCCATGGCTTTAACTTCCTCATCGGTGAAATGAAGACGGTGCTGAAGAATCTGTGGGAATCTAAGCAAGCAGCAGTTCCCTGGTTTGCCTAAGTTAATAGGTGGTGTTGGGGCTCCGCGTTGGTAACAGTTGGGATAATGGTTCAGGGGAGGGAAGGCTGGCTTAGACAAGTGTGTGTGTTGGTGACGGCGTTCCCCGGCAAGCTCAGCCCAGATTGAACACCCTCAGCACACACTGCCCTAGGGACACGGTGTCAGCAGAGTTGCGATTTTTACATCTCATTGAGTAAATGTTCATTGCCTGCTGTTACTTTCTGGACCTGAAATATTTCCAAGTGTCTTATTTCCAACAGGGTTGAGAACTGGGTAAGTTCTCCCATTAGGCTTTTGGTGTGGCTGGAGACTACTTTCAATTGGAAAGCCAGCTTTTGGCTCTCTAAAGCCTGGAATGGTACAGAACAGTACATCAGTCATTATTCGTAGTGGAGGCGTAGAAATTAGGGAAGTAAAGCGCAACTCTCCCACACTGCCTTCCCCAGAAGCCTGAGGAAGCGAGTGACTCCTCTCCCCTGCTTTCTCTGCAGTTCCCTTGGCCATCACGTGCACTACCAGAGGCTTGGATATCAGGAAGGAGAAAGCAGATGTCCTGTGCCCCGCCGGCTGCCCCCTGGAGGAATTCTCCGTGTTTGGGAACATAGTGTACGCTGCTGTGTCCAGCATCTGTGGGGCCGCTATCCATAGGTAAGCCAGAGCTCATGGTGGGGAGACACCTGCTAGCATGCCGGTTCCCATCTCCCAGCGGCCGCCTGCAACCCCTTCCTCCCTGCTTTTCTTTTTTCTTTTTTTCTTTTCCTTGCCAACTTTGGCCTTAGAAAGTGGGTTCCTTTGCAGAGTTTTCCTTGCTTTCCTTGAAACAATAAATACACAAGGGAAGCTCTCTGATAGGCAAAGTTCTCTTCTGGATAACTAGATTTGTGATTCGAAAGCATTCCTGATTGCACCATGTTTTACTATATGCCCGTCATTTCTTCTGCTGTGGTTCTACAACATGGGTAGAGTTTTGTAGATGAGGAGTGGGAACTTGGAGACTGTCAGATGTCTTGCCCAGGGTCACTGTTGCTAGCAGGTGCCATGCTGTTCTGCGATGGAAAGGCCACTAGCATACATTTTTATAAAATGCCATGCCAGGGCATACAGTTAGAGTATCTTCCGTGCGCTCTTGTTAATCTCTGAGCAGCCAGGAACAGGCCATTACAAGTGTATTCTCAACAGCAGCACAAAGCCGAGGCCCCAGGCAGGTCTTGTCGCTGTTGTAAGCAGGTTTTGAGAAGGCTGGCAGCTTCCTAGATGCCTTCCCTGCTGAGCTGTTTCCTTGATTCGCCAGAGCAACAGGTGCAGCACAGCCTAGGAGTCAGTGGGATGCCCTGGTGCCGGGAGCATCCCAGCCTAACCACTTGTGTTGCAGGGGTGTGATCGGCACCTCGGGGGGACCTGTACGAGTCTACAGCCTCCCTGGCCGGGAAAACTATTCCTCAGCAGATGCCAACGGCGTCCGCTCGCAGACGCTTTCCAGATGGTCAGCTTCTTTCACGGTGACAAGTAGGTGCAGTTACGTTGTTCTCACTTTTGTATTAACACTGCCTCCTCCAAAAAAAATGTGTGCTGCTTTTCTTAGCCCAGCCTCTTTGATGGCAAAACTTATGGCCAAGAAGAGGTCAGCTATGGTTTTGAATCAGGAAATGAGAGGGTCCAGCACCCTCTGAAGCCCACCTTGGGTGAATGGGGAAAGAACAGCCTTGTAGTGAGATGGTGGCCCCAGTAACTTGAATCGTGTGCAGTCAGAATGCTCGAACACTTGCCCTGAAAAACTGGTGAACTCATTTTTAGTGATCCTTTAGAAGATGACAGCTGAAGAATTCCTTTTGGTTCGTATCTGCAGCCACCATTACACTGTTATGTTTATCGACCTACAGAATCCAAAATTAAATTCTTTAATACTTTGATGCTGTAGAAGAGGGAAAGATAAGCTTTTGTTTATCTTAACAGAAGGCAAAAGTAGCACCCAGGAAGCCACAGGACAAGCAGTATCCACAGCACGGCCCCCAGCAGGTATGAAATAGGGAACCTTTTTCATGGTTGCATGCCACAGCATTTGAGTCATGAATGTGTTATTGGTCAAAGCTTTCCTTTTTAAAATCAATTAAAGAGAAACACAGCAAATATGCTAAATGTATATATTAAATATATAAAATATATTTTAATATAAATATTGTTAAGCATTCTATTTTGTTTCAAATTCCTTTTCCTTACTATATTTTCAGTTGTGAACTCTGCTAGCTCTCTCCTGAGGTCCTCCTCTTTCTTCCTGATTCAATAACCCAGGCCTTGCAGCTTCTTTCTAGTTCCATCTGTGTTTTTTTTTCTTTATGTTCCCTAAATTATGGCAGTGTAAAAGGAATCAAAGGAATTGGTATGTGGCGACTGCAAGAAACAGCCAGGGGTCTGTTTTCTAAACCTTGGCAAGTGTTAAAGCCAAATAAATGAAGAACATTTAAAAAAAATATTTATTTATTCATTTGAAAGGCAGAGTTACATAGATAGCAATCTTTCATCCATTGTTTCACTCCCCAAAATGGGTATAATGGCCGGAGCTGGGCCAATACAAAGCCAAGAGCCAGGAGCTTCTTCCAAGTCTCCTACCTGGGTGCAGGGGCTCAAGGACTTGGGCCATCCTCTGCTGCTTTCCCAGTGCATTAGCAGGGAGCTATTAGCAGAAGTGGAGCAGCTGGGACTCAAACCTGCATCCATACAGGATGCCTGCACTGCAGGCAGCAGCTTTACCTCCCACAGTGCTGACCCCAGAACATCGGATTTTAACTGAGTTTCCAAACTTGTTCAGCTGTGGGTTTGGAATATCAAAGTTCTGGATTAAAGTCCTGGATTAAAATGTATGGGCCTATTCCAGTCCTCCCTTGTTTCTTTGTTGGAGCATTGTTCCCTGGTCCAGAAAACCATGAGAACATGAAATTTTTTCAAGTCTTAAAAAATGACACTCCTGGGGCCGGCGCTATGGCTCACTTGGTTAATCTTCCACCTGCGGCGCCGGCATCCCATATAGGAGCCAGGTTCTAGTCCCGGTTGCCCCTCTTCCAGGCCAGCTCTCTGCTGTGGCCCAGGAGTGCAGTGGAGGATGGCCCAAGTGCTCGGGCCCTGCACCCACATGGGAGACCAGGAGGAAGCACCTGGCTCCTGGCTTTGGATCGTCCCAGCGCCGGCCGTAGCGGCCATTTGGGGAGTGAACCAATGGAGGGAAGACCTTTCTCTCTGTCTCTCTCTCTCACTGTCTAACTCTGCCTGTCAAAAAAAAAAAAAAAAAAAAAAAATGGCACTCCTTGTCAAGAGCTTTTCCTGGTAAGGACTGCTCACTATGGAAACCGTCCTCCTTTTGCTAATGCCAAGTGTTTCTATTGTTTTAGGTAAAAGGCTAAAGAAAACACCTGAAAAGAAAACTGGAAATAAAGGTAAGAATCAAAATACCCACTTGGGAAAATGGCATTTCCCCCTCTTCACTCCTGATACCCTTAACAAAAGACTTCTGTGTTCACAGACTGCAAAGCAGACATTGCGTTTTTGATTGATGGAAGCTTTAACATTGGACAGCGCCGATTTAACCTGCAGAAGAATTTTGTTGGGAAAGTGGCTCTGATGCTGGGAATTGGAACAGAAGGCCCACACGTGGGCCTCGTTCAAGCCAGGTACCAACCTTGTAAAAACTGGAGAATACTTGAGTCCTGTCTTGATTGATAAATTATCCATCCTTTTAGTAGGTACATTCATTTCAGCTCATGCTGAGTTGTGGACAAGCTGGATTCCCAAGCTGTCAGTTTGGGACTTCAGACTACATAGGCAGACAAGCAGGTCTGAGTGTCTTGCTTTTGGATTGAGAGGATTTAGAGAATTGGATGCTAACTGTAAGAGGACCAGAAGGTAAACGGAGATCCCGCTGCTTACACACAGTATCTGTGCCCACGCCCTCTGCTTGATTACCAAGTTCCCTTCTCGGAAACAGGATACAGTGATGGCTCTGTTCTTCCCGTTCTGTCATTTTTAGTTCCTTCCACATTCTCCTAGCTGGAGATATGAAACATGATCTTTTCATCTTACTCATTTAAAAATATTTACTGATAGTTTTTTTTAGACTTTTTAAAAAAGATTTATTTATTTATTTGAAAGTCAGCGTTACACAGAGAGAGGAGAGGCAGAGAGAGAGAGAGAGGTCTTCCATCCAATGGTTCACTCCCCAACTGGCCAGAATGGATCAGCTGTGCTGATCCAAAGCCAGGAGCTTCTTCCAGGTCTCCCACGTGGGTGCAGGGGCCCAAGGACTTGGGCCATCTTCTACTGCTTTCCCAGGCCACAGCAGAGAGCTGGATTGGAAGAGGAGCAGCCGGGTCTCAAATCAGCACCCATATGGGATGCCAGCACTTCAGACCAAGGTGTTGACCCACTGCACCACAGCGCTGGCCCCGATAGCTTTTCAAATTAGAATATGCTCATTATAGAAAGTTTGAAAAGCATATAAAGCTCAAAGAAAGAAACTTTCCCAAATCATACCTCCTACATATAAACATGTTTCAGTTGATTTCAGTATTTTAAGAAAATATTGGACTATATATGTATTTTTTTTCAAAAGCCCAAGCTATAAAAGTGACTTCTATCCTTTGTGCTCATCCTTTAGTATTTTGAGCATATTCTGATCACAAATACTCACCCAAAATGATGTTTCATGATATTCCCATGAATGATTGTTCTTCAATTATTCTATTGTTTTTTCACCATTACCTCACATTACCTCAATGCCCTGAGCTTTGGTTCCTTCACTGACCTAACTGGGATAATAACTTCTGTCTTGTAGAGTTATAGAATGATATTATACATGTGACATATATTTAATGCATTAGCCAAAATATACTAACCCCTCAATGTAGCAATTGTCTTCGTTACATTTCTTAAATATCCCCAATAATTGTACAAGTAAGGATGCAGTGCCTTGGTGAGCTCTATACCGAGGGATTAAGAAAAAACCTTGGATGTTATTTGACTTTAAAAAGAAAAAATTTTATTTGAGGGCCCGGCACCGTAGCTCACTTGCTTAATCCTCCACCTGCGGCACCAGCATCCCAAATGGGTGCCAGTTCTAGTCCCGGTTGCTCTTCTTCCAGTCCAGCTCTCTGCTGTGGCCTGGGAAGGCAGTGGAGGATGGCCCAAGTGCTTGGGCCCTGCACCTGCACCAGGAAGAAGCACCTGGATCCTGGCTTCAGATTGGCGCAGCACTGGCCATGGTGGCCATTTGGGGAGTGAACCAACAGAAGGAAGACCTTTCTCTCTCTCTGTATAACTCTACCTGTCCAAAAAAAATTTTATTTGAAAGAGTTATAGAGAAGGACAGTCAGAGGCAAAGAGAAGTCTTTTATCTGCTGGTTCATTCCCAGTGGCCGCAACAGCCAGGCTGAAACCAAGAGCCAGGAGCTTCATCAGGGTCTCCCATGTGGGTGCAGGGGCCCAAGAACTTGGGCCATCTGCTGCTTTCCCAGGCACATTAGCAGGGCACTGGATTGGAAGTAGAGCATCTGGGATTAGAACCGGCACCCATATGGGATGGTAGTGCTGTAGGTGGTGGCTTAACTCACTACACCACAGCACCGGCCCCTGACTTAAAACTTCTGACTTGGGGCCGGCACCCTGGCTCACTTGGCTAATCCTCCAATGCCTTGCAGCGCCGGCGTCCCATATGGGCACCGGGTTCTAGTCCTGGTTGCTCCTCTTCCAGTCCAGCTCTCTGCTGTGGCTCGGGAAGGCAGTGGAGGATGGCCCAAGTGCTTGGGCCCTGCACACACATGGGAGACCAGGAAGAAGCACCTGGCTCCTGGCTTCAGATCAGCGCAGCGCCGGCCATAGCGGCCATTTGGGAAGGGGGGGCAGTGAACCAACGGAAGGAAGACCTTTCTGTCTCTGTCTAACTCTGTCAAATAAATTTTTAAAAAATTTAAAAAAAACCAACTTCTGACTTTACAAGTATATACATGTATTGAAAGATTTCAGCATGGTATCCCATAAGTGCATATAACTTATATGTGTTAGTTTTGAGATCTTCATCTGCTACTTCACTCCCTAAATGACTACAACAGCTGGGGCTGGGCCAGACCCAAACCACAAGCCAGGAGCTCCATCTGGGTCTCCTGCTTGGGTGGCAGGGACTTAAATACTTGAGCTATCTCTACTGCTCACCAGGATGCACATTACCAGGAAGTCGAATAAGCAGCGTAGCCAGGACTTGAAGCAGGCCCTGCAATATGGGGTGTGGGTGTCCAATAATGCGCTGTAATTGTAAACATAAAAAATTTTAAACATGGGTTTAAAATTGTTATGGCATGTTTGTCTTTCCAATATTCCATGGATAACATTTTGTTTGTTTTTCTACTTAGTGAGCATCCCAAAATAGAATTTTACTTGAAAAACTTTACAACAGCCAAAGATGTTTTGTTTGCCATAAAGGAAGTAGGTTTCAGAGGGGGTAATTCCAATACAGGTAAGTAGACTTGGACACCTGGGATGTCATGTAAGACAGGGTTATCAGCGGTCAGACTTACAAGAGTATTATGGTACTTTTTATAGAATTTAAAATTTTTCACTTATTTGGTGGGGGAGCAGAACAAGCAAATGAAATTGAGTGCTCCCATCTGCTGGTTCACTCCCAAATGCCCAGAACAGCTGGGACTGGCCAGGTCAAAGCCAGGAACTGGAAACTCAATCCAGGTCTCTCACACTGGTGGCAGGGACCCAACTGCTTGAGCTGTAACTTGCTGCCTACCAGAGTGCCACTAGCAGAAAGCAGGAGTTAGGAGCTGAGCCAGGACTCAAACATAGCACTCCAGTATGGGACATACAGGTCATCTCGAGCAGTGTCTTAGCTGCTGGGCCAAACACCTGCCCCGAAGCTATTTTACATGAACAGTAACTCAACTCTTCCTCCTGGTACTGACATCTTGTCTCTATCTGCAGTTGATCATCTGAGATATTTACTTCGTAATGGAAAATAGACCAAAGGGTTGACTTTATTATTACAGAACCAAGTTCTATGTAATTTAAGTTCTTAAAACTCAGGGGCATCGTGTTGCTATGGGAATGACAGATCTGATTTGAGGAGTGATAAATGCGTTTGCTGCTGCTTCAAACCTAGGAAAAGCATTGAAACATACTGCTCAGAAATTCTTCACGGCGGACACTGGAGTGAGAAAAGGGATCCCCAAAGTGGTGGTGGTGTTTATTGACGGCTGGCCTTCTGATGACATCGAGGAGGCTGGCATTGTGGCCAGAGAGTTTGGTGTCAATGTATTTATAGTTTCGGTGGCCAAGCCTATCCCTGAAGAACTGGGGATGGTTCAGGATGTTGCGTTTGTTGACAAGGTAAAGTGGCATGGGGGTAGCTTCTGGTGTGGTGCTATGGGATTCAGTTTCAGACCTCTTAGTGTAGTACTGGCTGGCTGGCCCGTTATCTAGACTAGCTCTGCATGCTCAAGATAGACTGCTTTTATAATTTCTAAGACAAAACGATGTTTGAGCCCTTTGGATATCTTTTGTGTCTCTTCCAATAGGCCGTCTGTCGGAATAACGGCTTCTTCTCTTACCACATGCCCAACTGGTTTGGAACCACAAAATACGTGAAGCCTCTGGTACAGAAGCTCTGCACTCACGAGCAGATGATGTGCAGCAAGACCTGCTATAACTCAGTCAACATCGCCTTCCTGATCGACGGCTCCAGCAGTGTCGGGGAGAGCAATTTCCGCCTCATGCTCGAGTTTGTTTCCAACATAGCCAAGACTTTCGAAATCTCAGACATCGGTGCCAAGATAGCTGCCGTCCAGTTCACTTATGATCAGCGCACAGAATTCAGTTTCACTGACTACAGCACCAAAGAAAACGTGCTGGCCGTTATAAGAAACATCCGCTACATGAGTGGTGGAACAGCTACTGGCGACGCCATTTCCTTTACCGTCAGAAATGTGTTTGGGCCCGTGAGGGACAGTCCCAACAAGAACTTCCTGGTCATCGTCACAGACGGGCAGTCCTACGACGATGTCCGAGGCCCCGCTGCCGCCGCACATGATGCAGGTAAGGTTCTTGTCTTTTGTATGAGAAGGGAACTGAGGGGTTCAGTTCATTTCAGGAGTAAATAAATGTTTCTGTTTACTGAACAAACACTTGCAGTGTGGTCATTGTCCCAACAGCCTCATCATTAACTGCTAAACTGGCAAAGCAGCCCTCCTCACCTATAGATAACTAGCTGTGTCTCTTTGGTTTGTTTCCTTAAGTGCTGAGGCAGGATTTGGACCCAGGCGTCCGGCTGGAGTCCACGTCGCTAAGCACTGGCCTGGTGAGAGATTTACTTGCCAACAACCGCATTACATGTGCTCTGCTCAAACATGTCATGTGTCCCAAAATCCTCAGAGGTTACTGTTGCCTCCCATGTTGTCATATATCCTAACTTTTAAGTTGGAGTTTCCTAAGATGATAAATTCTCCAATAAAGACTTTAACCTACCCCATCTAAATTTTCTTCCCATTTGCTCTTGAGATAATGAACTATAGAAGGATTCAAGGTTTCTTTCTGCTCTCAACCTTGCTTGGCAAAGGCCTTGTTCCTGAAAAAGTTAACCTAAGGTGTTGCCGAGACACATAGGCCACAAGGAAATGGAGGTCTCCTGTCTGGAGATGGTAGCAAGTGGCTTAGGAGGGAGCAAACGGCCTCACTTTTCTAGACTGTGCACTTTCCCCTACCCAATTCCTAATGACTTAACCTTTTCCCTTCCTGCTGATTATGACTTATATTTATGCATTTTAATAATTATTAATGAAATACTGTTTTCATTAAGTAGGACAGAACTGATATAGCAATTTAAGCTATATATCTGGACTAAAAAAGTAGTTTTTATACATCAGCAACTAACCTATGTTGAAGACCTGCTTGCTGTCATATTCCTTAAAACTTAGCCTGATTACAGTCAACAGGATTGTATTCAAGCTGAAGTGAATTAAATCCAAGTATTTTCTGATGAAACTTCAGGAGGTTGTGGCCACACTGTCTTGAAAATTATCCCTTAGTGATAGCAAAAGTTACAAAAGCCAGAAAATAGGGTAGCCTTTTAGGGCTACATCACAATTTGTCATTGTTAATTATATACTGGGTCTGAGCTGAATG
This sequence comes from Lepus europaeus, assembly GCF_033115175.1. Classification (NCBI taxonomy): domain Eukaryota; kingdom Metazoa; phylum Chordata; class Mammalia; order Lagomorpha; family Leporidae; genus Lepus; species Lepus europaeus. Next base: position 43,842,341 of record NC_084837.1, on the reverse strand, counting down.
ATCTGAACTAGAACATAGAACTGAAGAGAAGACAGAGAGGAGGGAAATACTTCTGTCAGGGGTTGAAGAGTGGAGAGGGGATTGGCTAGTGGCGATTAGAAATTGTTTCAAGTAATTTTTACATCATCTAAATCTGCAACGTGGACGGGAATGAAGCTGTGGTTAGTGGGGGAGGCGCTGTTTCAGAAACACAAAACGTTATGGGGAATTCCACCCTAGGAGAAGACAGACAGCAGTAGCAGTCCACACTAGGAAGCTGCTAAACAAATAGTTTGAAAAAATAGGATTGAGGTGAATCCAACTAATACTATTTGGAATGCATCAACAAATCTGGAAGGCTTCATAGGAATCTTTTTTGACAGTTTTTTATTACTAGATTTTTGTTTTGGAAGTAAAGACATTGTTGGGACAGTTTACCTGTATAACTATGAAGATTAAAATGGAAGAATTAAGTTAGATCATTATCTACAGAGCCCTTGTCCCCATTCCCCCAACAACACAACCTTATATAACTTGATACACTTATCCCATCTTTTGTGCCATTCTTGCTTTAATGTACTGGCTGCAGTCTCACAATGTTTAATTGCCGTGATAGGCAAGAGGAGGGATTTCCTGCTTAGCTGAAAGTTTTCACCATGCATGTTTGCTGTTACTTTTTTCTTATAATACTGTGTCAGGTTAATAATTACTACTTTATAAGTGCACTGTTTCATGGATGATCCTCAACCTTATCAAATATTTTTTCCTGTATCAGTGAACATATATTTCTGTAAATGTGATAGCAGAATTGCTGGTTTTGACCAAACTATTGAGAAACTTTGAATACCAGGACTGTGAAACCTAACAATTTGATACAGGGGATTTAATTCTTCAGAAATTACTAGGCAGTTTTCTCTGTGACTACGTGCTAATACATGAAAAAAACGTGCACATCATTTTTTATGTAAGCTGGACCTGATTTTAATTCATTTAAAAATACTTCCATTGCAGGAATCACCATCTTCTCTGTTGGTGTGGCTTGGGCACCTCTGGATGACCTGAAAGATATGGCCTCCAAACCAAAGGAATCTCACGCTTTCTTCACAAGAGAGTTCACAGGATTAGAACCAATCGTTTCTGATGTTATTAGGGGCATCTGTAGAGATTTCTTAGAATCCCAGCAATAGTGACTTTTGACAACTGAAAGAGAAAGTACAAGAGGATCTAATGTGTAAATTGTATTCTCGTAATACTGAAATACTGTAGCATCAGATATAAAAGATCAGATATAAAAGATGTCAATAGCTATTTTAAGCACATAAGCATTCATTTAGAGCTACTACTTTCTGATTACAATTTAATTGTTCAAAACACTCTGCTGAGACTTCATAATCATGACCCACAGAAACTCAGGAGAGGAAATATTGTGAATTAAAGTCCTAAACAGTTCTAAGATGCCTATTGAATGTATTAATATGCAAATTCAATAGCTTAATAAAAGAATCTAGTACTTAGACCAAAAGCAGTTTTCCTTCTCTATAATCATTCTATATTGACTGCATAAGAAAAATGAAAGAGAAATTTTAAAAAGCTCTCTTAAATATTTTGACCCAAGTGGATGTTCTCAAAACTAAACAATAGATGGCTGTTACTTCTCACTAAAGTTAGGATGATATGAAAAGGAATTATGTACCAAGCTCCCATTATGTTCCATTTTCATTACAACATGATCAAAATTATCAAACAAGATAGCAGGGTTATTTTTCTATTTATAGCCTTAATTTTATATGTATATAGATATATTTGGCTTATACTTTACCTATTTTTTTAGTACTTGGATGACTTTTTTTTTTTTTTTTTTGACAGGCAGAGTGGATAGTGAGAGAGAGAGAGAGAGAGAGAGAGAAAGGTCTTCCTTTTTGCCGTTGGTTCACCCTCCAATGGCCGCTGCAGACGGCGCATCGCGCTGATCTGAAGCCAGGAGCCAGGTGCTTCTCCTGGTTTCCCATGCGGGTGCAGGGCCCAAGGACTTGGGCCATCCTCCACTGCCTTCCCGGGCCATAGCAGAGAGTTGGCCTGGAAGAGGGGCAACCGGGACAGAATCCGGCGCCCCAACCAAGACTAGAACCCGGTGTGCCGGCGCCGCAAGGCGGAGGATTAGCCTGTTAAGCCACGGCGCCGGCAGTACTTGGATGACTTTTAAAGTTTTTACTTATTGCTTATAGTTTAGTTTTTTAAAGATTTATTTTATTTGAAAGAGTTACAGAGAGAGGTAGAGACAGAGAGAGAGGTCTTCCATTCCATTCTGCTGGTTCACTCCCCAAATGACCGCATCAACCAGAGCTGAGCTGATTTGAAGCCAGGAGCCAGGAGCTTCTTCCAGGTCTCCCACGCGAGTGCAGGGGCCTAAAGGCTTGGGCCCTCTTCTACTGCTTTCCCAGGCCACAGCAGAGAGCTGGATTGGAAGAGGAGCAGCCAGGACTCGAACCAGCGCCCATATGGGATGCAGGTGCTGCAGGCTGCGACTTTAACCTGCTGTGCCACAGCGTTGGCCCCTTACTGTTTATACTTTAAAGGACACATTTCAAATAAGAGAATGCAAGGGAAAACACTCTAGTTTAAATATTTAAGCAATAAAACTGCTAGTAACTATTCCAAAACACTACTTACAATTTCAGGTCTCTCTCCAAGATATGGTAAAAATTGAGTTTGTTCTAATTAATGTAAACACCAATCTGAATTTTTTAAAAACCCATGCAATACCAAGTATATTTTTTTCAATTACTGAATACCTACTGTTCAGATTAAACACTGAGTTGTTTTTGAGTACTTCTTTCAACAGAAAAGTTTTGCAATTAACATTTTTAAAATGTGATTGTAAAGTTCATTCCCAAGAAAGAAGAACATTAATACTCAACATGACCTAGGTGATTGGCTAAGTCCTCCCCACACATAGGTTTTCCATCATCCCATCCTGCCTGCCTTCTCTAAAGAGAGGTCCCATCCCCATGCCCACCTGTGCACCCTACTTCCCTTCAAATATGCACGGATTCTATTTGAAACTTAACAGTTGACCTAAAAAAGGTTAAAATAGATCTCTTTTACAGCCCATGTAAAAGGAATAAAGGTATTATGTGTAGGTAAAGGCAGAACTGGAGCTGCCTTTCAGACTAGTAATTTTGACAAAATGAACTTAGGAGAAAATCATCACTCTTCCCCCTTCATAAAAAACAGTAAACATGGTTGTTCATGTAACAAGGAGATTTTCAATTAAACAAAACCAAAGATGGGTTTAATTTTCTCCAGTAACAGACCACAAATTCTCAGTTAGGTATACCATCCCTTAAAAACAAACAAACAAAAAACCCCACTAAGCTTTAATGAAAATCTAGCTTCCAGAAATTAGGCCTTTTATAATTTTATAAAGGACAGAGTTTTGAAGCTTCTCAGATAACCAGGAAAACTAATACTTTTATTGACTTGAAGAGTAAATCAAGTTTAAGTTACTGTAAATTTTATGAGTAAATAACTGGGATTAAGAGTTAGCAACTAAAGGGGATAGTAAAAAAGGATTAAAGGGGCCTGTGCTGTGCCCTAGTAGGTTAAGTGACTGCGTGTGGCACTGGCATCCCACATGGGCACCAGTTCAAGTGCCAGATACCCATTTCCAATCCAGCTCCTTGCTAATGGCCTGGGAAAGCAGTGGAGGACAGCGAGGTGCTTGGATCCCTGCACCCATATGGGAGACCAGGAGGAAGTTCTTGGCTCCTGGTTTCTGATTGGCTCAGCTCCCACCATTGAGGCCATTTGTGAATTCAACCAGTGGATGACTTTCTCCCTCTTGCTGTAATTCTGCCTCTAAAGTAAATAAATAAATCTTTAAAAACATTTAAAAAGGTAAAAGGATTTAAAAAGACATTTTACAAAATAGTTTTAACAGACACGCCTAAATTGCAAATATGCTAGCTCATTTGTAACTTAAATTTTATTTGATGGGGATAACGAGCAAGCAAGCGAGCTCTCATTTGCTGGTTTTACTCCTCATGTCCTGAAGAAGGGAGTCAGAACAAAATCCAGGTCACCTATGGGTGTAAGAACCCAATTACTTGGGTTATTTTCACTGCCTCCCAGGGTGTGTATTAGTAGGAAGCTGGAGGCAGGAATCAAACCCAGGTACTCCAATGTGGGATGCAGATGTCTTAACTGCTGGGCTAATGGAGTAAAATACTCCCTAATTCATGACTTTTAATACATTAAGTGAGATGTTGATCTTCAGTGGATTACTTTAGTTTGAAATAGAAAAATAACATGAATAAAACATGAAAGAGAAGAATATAATTACATACTGAGAACAAGTCAACACATTAAATTTGTATATAAAAATAACCTTAAGCCTTATGTATAAAGTATATTTAATAGTCAAATTAATCTACATAATTTACCATAAATCACAAATGGAAGCATACAAATAATATGAAAATAAACACATTCTTTTTGTATTCCTTTAGTCTCTTCCAAAAGTTTAATATTGTAGAGAAAAATACAACCAAAGTGGATAAGAGAAAATAAACATATATACTAATTTTTATCCATTTCAGTTCTAATACATTCCAAGAGAGGAGAAGTTTAAGCATTGCAGTGATAATCACATTTCATTATACAGTGATGCACTGGGTTGGAACAGCTGCCAGCAACAATACTACTTTGGAAAAGTTTCTTAAATTACTTCAAATTTTAAAAAATGATAAGAAAACTGTCCCTTTATTTTGTTCATTAGTTGAATGTTTAATTCAGAAAACAAAAAACCTGTAAAAAAATGTTTCTGAGAAGTTTTAATGTTTCATCATCAATAACTGAAATTGCTACTTGAATTTTCATGATAGATGACAAAACTTCTCAACGTACACACAGTGTAAATTTTTTCTGCAGCAGGTATTCAAATAGAATTCTGCACACAATTTTTCTAGTGTTCTGAGCCCATATGAAATTTCCTTCAAAGAAAAAGGATTCTACTTTACAGAAGGAAAAGGTTTCAAGATAGTAATACTAAGCGTTATTTATAAGTTTAACAAATAATGTAGTTTATTCTCTGCTGAACTTTCCTTGTAAAGTTGTGCCTACAGAGGCCCACCACCACCACTAACAAATTCAGATTTAATAAAGTAACAAGATATCTAAGAAAATTAATTAAAACTGTATCTCTACGACTTTGTGGGAGAGGGAGGGGCTGTTTTACTTTGAATTGCCTAGCTTATTTTAATAGAATATCTTTTTTAAAATCCCCAAAATGGAGTAAATACTCAGAAAGGCATTTTTAATATTATTACTGTTCTAATATTACTAGAATATCAATACACAGTAAAAAGTATAAAAGAACAGTATAAAAATGAAGGACTCACTAAGAAATCATCTCCATTTCCTAGTTTAATGATGGAGAGTAAGTATTGCACTTTATTATTCAACACAAAATGATGTAGCCAACAGTAACATACAGGTACACAATTTAATATTTATTATATGCATTTTATATACATTATTTTTCAACAGCTGTATGTTTGCTATGTGGTACAATCTTAAAAATTGGATGATTCATAGTTTGTAAAACAGAAACCTTACAAAACTCATCAAAACTTGCAAACTGATCAGAAAATTTTTTTGGAAGACTAGAAAAAATACTTTATTGTCTTAATCATGCATCACACAAACAAAATCTTTAGTTACACCATAAAATTAAGCACACCTAAAAAAATAAAACAGGGAAAACTAGTCCAAACACAGATTTCTGTATCCTGATTCAATTATTTTTGTGCCCTATTTGTAATGCAAATAAAATTTTACTCCAAATATTTTCAAACAAGATAGTTTTGTTTGGGATCATGGTGAACCAAGATACATATCTTGGGGAGAACCACCTTGGTTTGTAACTTAAACTATAAAATATTCCATTTTTAGTCTACTTTAGACTATTCAAAGAGTTCCAAAATAGATATACAGGTTCCTTTAGCACATTAATAAAAGGATATAAAGACCAACAAAAAGTGAAATAAATAATAGGCCATTAGCAAGATGGATAATCCTTGATAAATAAACTTGTAAATACAGTAAGATGTACAAAATATCACATAGTGATAGGATGCCAAGATTAGTTTTTTTTTTTTTTTCTTTTTAAAGAGTTCCTTTGGAGTACTAAACCCCACTGTTTCATTGTAATATACTTAATAGTCCTTGGTTTATGAAGACATTTCTATGACGATGAAGGTGATTTAGTATCTTTATGGAAGGACTTAGCTGAGCTGTATTAGGCAGAAGAAGGAAAGTTAAGTGGCTACAGGGCAGCGGGTCAGTGAGATCTCTGTTTTAGGGGCATATAATGCAGAAAAACTTCAGTACAATCTTGAGCACTGTTGTGACAGGCTAAATATATAAAAAGACTTATAAAAACTAGAATTTTATCCAAACATTTTGTGCAACTAATGCTAAAATATTTTAAGTTAAATTTTCTTTTCTTTTTTTTTTTTTTTTAAAGCAAAATAAGTTTAAAAGGGAATCTGTGGCATTCAACTGATAAACAGAAGATCACTAAGAGATGAAAAACAGCTACTCTTGGAGCTCACTTCCCCCAACAAGAGCACCACATTCCTAACCCTAAGGCAGCACACAGAGTCCAAAAAAAGAGTCTTTTTGTAAGATCAGACTCCACATTGGCTTACAGACACCTTAAAAAAAAAAAAAAAAAAAAAAAAAACACAAAACACAAAAAACAGAACATATGCTCAGTTCATATCCAGTACAGGCCACAAATACTGGAGTCCTTTTTTCCTTTTGTCCCATGAAATACACTAATTACAGTTAAATTAATGAGCCTGACATTAAGATGTGATTTCCATCAACTTATACCTGCCCCGAACAGCCTTCACCAGGCCAATCACATGTAGTGTCATATCAGTAACCTTTTTTGATGGCAGTGATGCAGACCCTCTTTCTGTCCAAGCAAATCTTTTGCTATGATGTGAGTTTTTGCTGATTCACACAAAAACTTTGGCAAGGGCATCAGCTCCTGCACTGGCAATATATGCTTTTGATGGATGGAAAGCAACATCATAAATTGATTCATCCAATTTCTTCCTATGAGCTGTTATTTCTTGCACACATGTCTTGCTGTCTAAGTTCCACAATCTAATAGAACAGTCATGACCTGAAAAAGAAAAAGCAGTTTATTACTAACAGTTCTTCTATAAAGCTTATGGGTAGAGTACAAGAAATTCAAACTTACTTCCAGACATCAAGTAGATTCCATTAGGATCTACTGCTAGACTTGTAACAGCATCCAAATGAGCTACCATAGAATGGATCATTTTACCTAAATACAACAGAGAAGAAATACTAACTTTAGGAATTCGAAGCTACAACACAGCACAGCAATACTGTTTTTATTACAGTAAAAACTACGCAACATAAAATTTACCATTCTAACCATCTGACAGTATATAATTCAGTGTCTTTTAGAACATTCACAAAATTTTATCAGCATCACCACTACTTGGTTTAGAACTTTTTCATCACCAAAAATGCAAACTCCCTAGCCTTAGGCAATCACTCCCCTTTTCTTCAATCCTTCCAGTCCCTGGCCACCACTACTTTCCTCTCTTTATAGACTGGGCTATTCAGGTTGCTTCATATAAATGGCCTCACACAACCTATGATAGCTTTCTGTGGCTTCTTATACTACATCTGTATAACAAGAATTTGGCAGTGTATGAAAGATACTGGAAAACATGACAACTGGGTTGCATCAAAGGCTCAAGATCATATAAACCATATAAGCCAAAGTCAAAATAAAAATAATCTTTCTCAATAAGAAATTAAAAAGTTATTTTTTATATATGGGTTAATGATAAATTTATCGCCTGAAAATCTATTCCTACATATGAAACAAGATAGGGAGAAGGGGATAGTATGTCAAAGATATTACTCTGGATTTCCTCAGACATTAACAACATTGATCTGGAAAGCTAATTTAATGACTATCTTCACCGAAGATACATTTTTTTAAAAGATTTTATTTATTTACTTAAGAGGTTGAGTTAAAGACAAAAAGAGGGAAGGAGGAAGGGAGAGGGAGAGGGAGAGGGAGAGGGAGAGAGAGAGAGAGAGAGAGAAAGGTCTTCTGTCCATTGGTTCACTCCCCAAATGGCCACAACAACTGGAGCTGGGCCAATCCAAAGTCAGGGGCCAAGAGCTTCCACGTGGATGCAGGGGCCTAAGCACTTGGGCCATCTTCTGCTGCTTTCTCAGGCCATAGCAGAGAGCTGGATCAAAAGTAGAGCAGCTGGGACTCAAACCAGCACCCATAACGGATGCTGGCACTGCAGGGAGAGAAAGCCCACTACACCACAGCACTGGCCCCAAGATATAAATATTTTAAAGACTGATTTATTTATTTACAAGTCAGAGTAACGGGGGGGGGGGTGGGACGGACACAGAGAGATTTTCCACCTGCTGATTCACTCCCCCAGTGCTTCAAACAGTAAGGGTGGGGCCAGGCCAAAATTAGTAACTTCATTATAAGTCTCCCACGTGGGTGGCAGGGACCCAAGCCTCCAAGGCATTATCCATTGCCTTCCTTAGGTGCATTAGCAAGAAGGTTTATCAGAAGTGGAGTAGCCAGGACTCAAACTAGCCCTCCAAGATGGGGTGTAGGAGTCCCAGCCAGTGGCTCAACAACCCATTGTACCACACCACCTACCCCAAATATATAATCCTTTAAAAAAAAAAACACCTCATTATTTCAAACCGCAGGTGGCTATTTCTCATTAACACTAAGATTAACAGGATAGTTTTAGAACTTTTCTGGTAGCCTGAGGAAAATTCACTTAATATACTTTCTTCAGACTGCTGAGGAAAACATGATCCTTCTATGAGTTCTGAAATCCGTTTTCAATATTCCTATAAAAGAACCCAGAGTATGAAATTATTGACCACCAGGACAGTAATTTCAATTACTAAGGGTTTCATATCAAGCATCCTTAGCTTTCCCCGAAATGGTCAAATATGACGAAAGATAACATGTATGATGGCATCTTTGCTTAATGTTTTATCTGAAAGGCAGACAGAAATATAAAGGAAATAGAGTGCTCCCATCTGCTAATTCACTCCTCAAAGTGAACAACATCTGGAGCTGAACCAGGTTGAAGTTGGGAGCCTGGACCTCAACCTGGATTTCCCATATGGGTGGTGCGGACCCACATTCTGAACCTTCTCCTGCTGCCTCCCCTGGTGAGTGCTGAGCTGGGACTCAATGAGGCATCCACTGCTGAGCGTTAACACCCACTTCTGATGGTAACTCTCATTCACCTAGTTTTGACTTTTCTCTTGAGAACAATCAAGTATCCTAAATTTAACATGTCTTAAACCAAACCTGTCGTCTAACACTCAATGTAGTCTTCTCTTGAACAGTGATGCAGTTTTCCAAGTTTAACTCTAGCACTCCTGCCTGTTCACTAAACACATGCTCACATTAAGTCAACCCAGTGTCTACCCTTGTCCACAGAGTCACAAAGTCACTAAAAAATCTGAATGATCTCTTTGAAATGTATTATCCCATCAGATGGACCACTTATACAGGCATACTCGTGCAATACTGGACACCAAGTTGGATGGTGGGCTCCACTGGGACCGCTTATGTCACAAAGCTCCTGATCCCTTCTTCTTCATCAACAAATACCTACAACTTCTTTATAATAACTTTCATGACTCTGCCACCTTCTTTTTTCCTCTTATACTTGAGGAAGAAAAGAGAAAACACACATAGTCACCTTTTCTCTCCTCCCCATCACTTGAAGCCCTTTTAATTGGCTAATCAATATTGTGGGTCTCTATGAAATGGACAGGAAATAAAGATGCATGTAAACTATGGAAGCAAATCTCATGACTCTGAATCCTCACTTGCAACTTTCAAAAAATTTTCATTCACTTGGGGGGGAGAGAGGCATATGCACCCACTAGAGAACTACTTTTCATCGGCTAGTTTACACCCCAAATGCTCACAACAGTCAGAGCTATGCCAGGCAGCAGTCCTGAATTCCATCGGGGTCTCCCCCAGTGGAGCGGTAGAGAACCAATTACCTGACCCACCATCTGCTGTCTCCCAGGGTGCACATTAGCAGGAAGCTGGATCAAAAGTACAAGCAGGACTTATCTCAGGCACTCCCATATGGGGTATGGGTGTCCCAAGCAGCAGCTGATTCACTGTGCCACAATGCCTATATCCTAAGCCTGCAATTGTGTCCTACTGTGCATCAATCATGTAATTTCCTTCAGTCCTTTAAGGCCATGTGTGAAACCCTTATGTACGTATTACAAGAGCAAATGGGTTACTATATGCAAACCATGTAGAACAATGTCTCACACAGAGTAAACAATTTATCACTAATTTGTAGCTCCAAGAGATTTCTGTTTTGTTCACCAAGAATCAATAACGGATTTCATTTCAAAAATGGCAGATACTCAGTAAGTTTTGCTGGAAGAATGACTCCATAACTAACTCAGGACCTTCTTCCTACAACTCTGGAAAGTCTTAAATTGTATGATGCTTTTCCCCAGAAAGACCTAAGTCTTTCAAGCACAACAGAGGCAACTCAAATTTGTGCCCCTTATCGAAATTTGAAAGTCATATGTCCTGAGGATTGTAAGACTCCTGCTAAAAGTAAATAATAAAATAATATTATAGTAAAGGGTTAAAAAGTTTAGCTGCTGGCAGTAGACATCCCTTAAGATAACTGTGTCTCCACCCGCCTGCAGAATAACCTTGGGAAACTGCCTTGTGTAACTGCTCTGTGTAATTGTCTCACTCAATAACGCTTGCAGATGTCCGAAAAGAACTGCAATAAGTTTCTGTAACTTAGTGACCATTGTATAAACTTACCCCCTCCCAACACAGGTGCCAAATGCACCCTAGATTAGCGAGCAGAACATTTTGGGGCTTTTCCAGGAAAGACCATCACCCCTTCCCTCGCCCTTCAAAATAGCTAATCACCAAACGCTCCGCATAATCATGTGGCTATTGTCTTTAAAGACTGCCTGTAACCCCTGCTCGGGGCTCTCTCCGCCTGTGGTGCTGGGGAGCCCATTTGCGCAAATGTTCAATAAACCGCCTGGTGTTCTTTGCATCATCTGGCCTGAGGTCTGGGTCTCTGGGGTCGCCATCCTGACGACCACGAAATTGGGGTCATTCAAGGATCATTTTGGAATAAATAGAAGAATTTAAAAATTCTAAATCATTTGAAGCCAAGGAACTACTACTAGGTAGCACAAAATGTGACTTTGCAATCTTTCTGAACTAATTGTATAAACCTTTGTTCAAATATCTTTTTTTTTTTTTTTGGACAGGCAGAGTTAGACAGTGAGAGAGAGAGAGAGAGAGAGAGAGAGAGAGGGAGGGAGTTAGAAAGGTCTTCCTTTTTCCATTGGTTGTGGTTCCTACAGCACATAGCATAAACAAAATCCAATATTCTTAACCCTGTACAGAATCCAATATTCTTAGTCTCCTCTAGAGATTCTATTTTCCTTATCCAGACTTACCCTTTTGGCTCTATCTCTAAGAAATTTCTGTTCTAGCACAAATTCCTATCACACAGACTCTGGTTAAAATATCTTATTCCTGATGTGCAACTTTCTACTATCTTCTTCACTTAAACAAAAAGCAAAAAAATTCCTCATCCCTTGAGACAAAGCTCAAAACCGCACTCTATAAAGACTCCTTTTTCTCGCCAGGCTCAACTTGAGCATGCACGTGTGAGTGAGAATACACACATGCACACACATCTCCCTCCAACCCCACAGGTAACAACTCCCAGAATGCTGAAACAATATCTTAGATACATGACAGAGAAAACAATACAAAATGCTAAATACATTTGCTATTAGAATGATTTATTCCTCACTAGATGTCCAATGTCTTATCCATTGTGCCACAGAGCCAATGGATAGGACATTCAATTAACAATTTAGCCAACAGGTATCACTAGTTATGGGTGTAGTCTAGTTTATCATATTTAAACACATACAAATTTTCAAATAAGGATTTCTTTCAGGACACCTCATCTGGAAATAATCCACAGTTTAATGTAACTCAATGTGATGAAGAGAAGAGGAAGAAGAAGAGAGGTCCTAAGAGGATGGGAGAGGGTGGAGCAGAGAAGAGGACGGGAGAGGGTGAAGCAGGGGGCCTAAATAAACACTTACTTTTTGCATCTAATATAGCTACCAAAATTCCTGAACCTTCCAAGTATAAATTTTAATTAATAAAAAGCCATCTATCTTCTAAGAAACACAAAAGAGCAATGAGTATATGGCCTAGAGGTTAAGACACTGGCATAGATACCTGCATCCCATTGGAGAATGAGTCCTGGCTCCACTCCTAATTTCAGTTTCCTACTAATGTGCACCCTGGGAGGTAGCAGGTACAGGTGCTGGCTCAAACAGTCACTGTAACCCATGTTGGAGACCTAAATTGAGTTCTGGTCAAACCTGGCTGTTGTGGGCATTTAGGGAGTAACCAGAGGATGGGAGATGGAGCTCTGTGTATGTCTCTCTCCCTCTCTGTTTATAAAATAAATAAATTTAAAAACAATAAATAAATAGATTCTTACAAAAAAGAAACAAAGGAAATTGCCTCTGTGCTCCTACAGCAGAGGAAGATATTTAGGCTTCATAAAAGAGGCCTAAAGAATTGATTTGATAAGGTGTTAAACTGAGAACATCCACATGAATGTGTATTTCCTGTGCAATATGTAGACCTGTGAATATTCATTCTGTTCCCAATTTGTTTTACTGAGTTAAAAAGAATCTGCCCATGAAAGTATCATCTGTTCAAAAGGATCTTATGTAAGACTCTTAAGACTGAAAAGTGTTGTCATGTCCTATATAACCTTCAAAGATAAACCCTATAATTCTGGGCCCCTGTGTGAAAAACGCTTATGTAAGGGTCTTGTTGATAATCTGTTGCCCTACGATGTTATAATTAATATTTCAGTTTCATATTTGGAAATTCTTCAACACCCTGTTTTAGCTTCTCTTTAAACTAACCTCTGGCTATCAGACTTTTCCTGAAAGTCATCATGACTCTCTGTAGATTCAAAGCTATCTCAACAGATGAAACACACACACACACACACAGACACACAGACACACACACACAGCTAAACGGGAATTTGGTGTGACTTCAATACAACTGATAAATTTCTTATAAAAATAAATACAGGGAAGATAACAAATAATGTTCACTCTATCATTTGATCCATTCAGAATAGTTTTAGGAACATATTTGAAATGACAAAACAAAAAAGACCTCTTCTGCTGCATTATTTTATGACAGAATATGAAGGAAAACATTCAAATGGAAAAAATTATATTTAACTGACTGACATGAAGAAATCCTAACAGGTAACGACACATGTATACTTAACAAAACTAAATATACATAAGTGTACTATAGTAAGCAAAGCAAAAATCTGAGTTAAAATGTTTTCATTTGGCAATTTCAAAGACAAAACTTTTTCATATAAAATCCTTTATATTAAATGATTATATCAAATCCTTTCTAATAATCTCCATTTTACAATATTATTAATATGGAAAAAAATTTGCTTACCCGTTTTATTGTCAAAAAATTTGATGTGTCTATCTTCGTGAGCAGTTATTGTTACAGGAAGTGTAGGATGGCTTACTACTCTGTTAATGTGATTAATAGATTGTAAACCTGAAGAATAAAGGGAAAAAAAAAAAGATTAAAATTCAAACCTTCAGCCAGAAGTTGAATAATGAATGACCTTCTGAGTCTTACAAAAATGTAAGGGTCATTAAAACAAAAGCTTCTACATAAAACAAAGTATCTGAGAATCAAACAGGGGCTCTAGGAGGATTTACTTTTTAAAGAAAATAAACATTTATAAAGGTTCTGTCAAGTAAAAAAAAAATCAAATATTTATCACATCCTATAATACAGATCATTTAAGACACAAATTTAAAAAAAATTCTGTATCTTGATGCAGATCCCAAGTATAACCGATTCAGAATTTTTAAAATACCTAGAATCATTACTACTTTTAATAAACAGCCCCTAAACAAATCATAAGCAGTTAAGAAAGAAAAAACTTTTAAGTGCTAATTGCACATGTGCAAGAAATAGCCCCATCCTACCCACAACAATAAAAACAAACAAAAAAATCAAAGAACCTAAATGAATGTTCTTCAGGAATAAGATGTTTTAAAAATTTATTTACTTATTTATTTGAAAGATGAAGTGACAGAGAGAGAGAGGGAGAGAGAGAGAATGAAAGAATAAGCTTCCATTTACTGGTTTACTCCCTAAATGCCTGCAACAGCCAGGGCTGGGCCAGGCCAAAGACAGGAGCCTGGAACTCCACCCAGATCTCTCAACAGAAATAGTGGGAATCCAAGTACTTGGGTTGTCATCTGCTGCCTCCCTGGTGCATTAGCAGAATCTAGATCCAAACCATGGCGTAGCTGGGACTTAAACCAGGCATTACCATGTAAGATAAAGGCCCTAAGCAGTGGCTTAATCTTCTGAGCACAACACTCACTCTAGAGATGAGATTTTTCTCCATTGCTAAAGAAGTTCTCAAGTTTTAATTAAAAGAGGGATGAGAACAGAAAACAATCTAAACAAAAATTTACCAACATTATTATATTTTAAATCTAACATCTGACTATATATAAGAATGCTCACACTAAAATACATAATACTTGAGTAAGAGAGAGAGAGTGTGTGTATACATACTATGTAGGCAGGAAAGAGAAAGAGTTGAAAAGACAATGGGAAAGATATTTTGAATATAACTTGATTTGAGATTTGATGCTGGAACCATGAAAATATTTTACATAATTATAAAATGAAGTTCAGGGGCCAGCGCAGTGGGCTAATAAGGCTCTGCTTGCAGCACCAGCATCCCATAGGGGCACCTGTTCTAGTCCCAGCTGCTCCTCTTCTGATCCAGCTCTCTGCTATAGCTGGGAAAGCAGTGGGAGATGGCCCAAGGGCTTGAGCCCCTGCACCCACGTGGGAGACCTGGAAGAAGCTCCTGGCTCCTGGCTTCGGATCGGCCCAGCTCAGGCCAATGCGGCCATTTGGGGAGTGAACCAGTCTCTTCCTCTGTCTGTAACTCTACCTCTCAAAAAAATAAATAAAATCTT
Source organism: Lepus europaeus (assembly GCF_033115175.1). Classification (NCBI taxonomy): domain Eukaryota; kingdom Metazoa; phylum Chordata; class Mammalia; order Lagomorpha; family Leporidae; genus Lepus; species Lepus europaeus. The sequence goes on along the minus strand of NC_084837.1, from coordinate 43,827,149 downwards.
TTAAAAAAATGTTTGAATATTTACTAAAATAATCAAGAGTAAAATTACACAAAATGACCTTAACTGTATATCTAACTAGTGGTCTGGCCACAAAGTATTGAACTATTCCATGTGACTTTAAAGTATAAGACAGGATGCAGAATATATCCCAAGTATAAACTATTATTGGTAAACTATCAGTAGTTACGATATTATTGAGACAACTGAATGTGTACTATGGGAAAATCAAATGAGGTAATGATGACCATATTTTTGACAATCAAAATACATCTGAATTTCAACTGGAAGTATTTCACTTAAAAAAATGCCTACTTTCTAGCTTTGCCCATCAAAAAAAGAAAAAACAATGAACTCAGTAGCTATGACATCTATGAAGATCAAGTCAATAGCCTAGCACCCAGATGGTAGAAACAAAATGTCATTTCCCACATAAGGAAACTGCCTTGAGAAAGGCCTAATTTCAGATCTGGGCACAAAATACAGAACATTCCATCATTTTAGAAAGCAAGAAAGCTAACTACCAAGGTCATGTCAGAAAGAGTCAGGATTCAACCTGAATAAAGTTCCCACTGGCCAAAATAAGACAATATGTTCAGAGTATGATGAATTAAAGTATGTCACTTATATTTATGTCCATGAAACACTATAGTACCCAAAAACAACATCCTCACTAGTCACCTATGGAAGATGCTAGTGAAAAACCTCATTATCATAAAAACGTACAAAGAGAAAAATATCAGTCATCTATCTTGCCTTTCCTTAAAAATTGCTAACTTCTAAGTTAACCAACTTGTTGATGAGGAAATGTTTCTTTTTATAGAGTTATTCTAGCTATTAAGGGGAGAAATGAAGATAGAATTAGAACAGTTAATGAATTAACAGACCAATGCAATAATCAAGACTGGAAACATCACTGAAGATAAACAACTAGAAAATATTTACCTCTCCTAAGAGTTTACAAATTACCTATGAAGTAGTCTTAGCAAAAATACTTAAAAATTTAAAAAAGGAGAAAAAACACTAAACTTGAATTTGAATAAGCTTCTGGATCTGCAACCAGTTTACACAAAATAAAATGGACAAAGAAGCATATTAAATGATACGACATGGACATGACCAGCAAATTTAGAACATGGGGAAACTCAGTAAACTAGCCAATTCCATCAACTTAAAAAATAAAAAGCAAGAAAGTAAAAGATGGAGAGGGAACCCATTGACGAACAGGCATAAACAACCCCTCAACCAATCTTTTTTTTTTTTTTTTAAGGGGAAGGGTTTATTGGGGAAAATCCAGCAGACCGGAGGGAAGGGGCAAAGAGGGAAGAAAGAGAAGGAAACTGTAAGAGAGGAGCTAGCGAGGAGAGAAGAGAGAGAGCAGAGAGTAGAGAGCAGAGACGAGAGGGGGAGAGGAGAGAGCAGAGAGGGGGAGAGGAGAGGAGAGCAGAGAGGGGGAAAGGAGAGGCGAGAAGGAGGGGAGAGGAGAGGCGAGGAGAGCAGAGAGTGCAGAGAAGAGAGAGTAAGAGAGACTGTTCAGGAACAGATCCTTTTTAAAACTTTGCTGGAGGGCGGGTAGGAAGCAGGAGCAGCGAATCCCATTGGGATAGGGGTGGAGCTTGACACCGGTGGTTGGGCCATGTGGACACCTGGTTTCCAGCAATGGCGGTGGGGGCTAGAGCCTAGGATGGTGTCAGGGTGTAGATCGTGCCATAGATAAAACTGCATCATTTTCCTAACATTCCCCCCTTTTGTTTTTTATAAAGCAGGAGTTGTACGGGATTACATTAGTCCCAGAAGTCCAGGAGGGGTAGAGGGACAATGATCTGTCTTTAGAGCTACTTCCTGCTGATATCTCAACCAATCTCAACACATGAACCCAGGGCGTTAACCCACTGCGCCACAGTGCCGCCCTAATACCTCTTTTTAAAGTTTCAAAGAAGCCCATGAGAACTTACCAGAATCTACCTGTGATGAAAGCATCACCAATGACTGTGATGTTTCTAAATCATAAATTACTGCACTACCAGTGTTGAAAGAGGTCACCATATGAGCTGGATCACAGCCTATAAAGTCAACTGAAGTGGGTATTCCATGCTCTGAAAGGGGCCGAAAAAGATAGACTGTAAACACAGTACTTTGAAGTGTCTAATTTTCTAGTAAGGAAAAACATTTATTTATTGAGATAATGTTAACAATGAAAATTAAAGCAACTATATTGGGATTTTGACGTAAGAAGCAACTTTTCCAGAATTATATAGAAAGTTTTTTATTTGTAACACAACATTATAAGAAAAATATCAATGACAGAGCTCTAACTAAGAGTATGCATATGTAAAAGATGTTTGTTCTCCTAATCATCTTCTTCTAAGGGACAAAAAAAAAAAAAAAATCCTAGGTGAGTCTTTTGGCCCACTTATTTATCATATCTTTTAGTGTCAAATGATAAATTAACATTCTCACATCATTGCTTTCAGAGACTGTCAGGGTTCTATTATTCCTTCCTTATCAAATAACTAGTACAAGTCAAATTTTGGATCTATGAAAATAAAGATTGGACTCTGGAATCCACTGATGTACTAGTATTCTTAAATGGCATGAGGAGCAATTTTTCTCTTTAAACATACTGAACTCAATTAGCTAGATCAACACACAATTAAGTGAAATCTGAAGTGAAGCAATTACTTACTTATCTAAGTGATGAAAAAAATGTCTAAACAAACTTTTACCTCTAAAACTTGGGTAAGTGAAAAATTAGAAGTTGCTAACACATCAAAGAAATATACAAGATTACGCAACATGTTACTCACCTAAAATGTTTTTAAACTGAACACAAACATAAGATCTGATTTTAAAAATAACTAAAAAGATGATTTGGAAAAAATGGTTGATAAAGCCATATAAGTAAGCATGCCTTCTAAAAATTAAATACATCAAGACTTCATTAAAAGAAAAAGATGTGAAATCATGAAAGTAACTAAGTTTGTACTTCCCAGCTACAGATGCTATTTTAATAATTATAGCTGGAGTCCCATCCGGCAAGCTCAACATTATGTACACATGGTTTATAGATATGCTTGAAATCCCGATCCCTTCCAGTCTTTTTAAGTGGTCACCTGATACAGGTGGAATGTTTCCTATTGCCAGAGGTATAGATTCAATTGTTTACCCCACTGTTAGATATAGTTTTATTTTTTAAATGGAACATGACCCAAAAAAGTCTAAAAGCACTACTGTGTATTTATGAAGTACATCATACAATAAATGACTAGGAATAGCAAAGAAATAAAATCAATTGTTCTTCCTTTTTATCCTCCATAAGTTTTTCTCATACATGTAAATTTTACTCACCCTTGTCTCCATTGTAAGTGCAAATACATGGCAATTTTTCTTGTGGATTCCATAACCTAACAGTGCCATCTGCTGAACAAGATAGTAACTGATTTTTTATGCCACTATAAGCAAGACCCCAGACTGCATCTGAATGAGCAACTAAAGTGCCAGCTAGGACATTTGGCTCTGGGAAGAAACAAACAAATAAAATATTAGTTACAATAAGTGAAAAATAATGTTTTTGTTTACAAAGATAACTCACCATATAATTAAATACATAAGAAGATAAAACAAAATAAACATAGGGGCTACTTCTAAGCAGTGGAGTTATAGGTTATTTTTTTATCTCTTTCCCTCACCAATACTTTTCTGTATTTTCACAATTTTCTATAAGGAACAAATACTTAAAAAAACTTCTGTGATATAACTTACATACCATCCCACTCACTCATTTAAAGAGTATTATTCAACGTTTTTAGTGTGGTCACAGATCTGTGCAACCACCACAACAATCAATTTTAAGACACTTTCATCATTGATTAGCCTAGTCCTCTTCCCCACCATTCTGCAGCACTAAGCAACCATTAATCTATTCTCTTTCTATAGATAGGCCTATTCTGGTCATTTTATATAAACACAATCACACAGTATGTGTAGGGTCTTTTGTGATTGGCTTCTTCCACTCAGCATAACGTTTTCCAGGTTCATCCATGTTTTAGCATATGCGGTACTTAAATTCTTTTTATCATCAAATAATATTTCATTGTACAGATATTACCAAATTTATTTATCTATCCATCAATTGAGACATATGAGGACTAATAACACTGAACACCACTTGTCTGACAATTCTGCTTTTCTAGTGAACTCCTACTTTCCAGGAATATTTATCTCCACAATCCTCAGTTCCCAACTTCATTTCCTCATTTCCTGCCATTTTATCTGTAATCTACTCTGCTTTCTTTCACATATAAGCAAGGAATTGTTCTTCCTAACAAAGGCTAATTCTACCAAGTACACTGAACTCACCAACTTGCTTTCATGTTTACTATCTATCACACAAATTTTCCTCCCTGGAATCACCATCATGGGTACGGGAATCACCACCATGGTGGTCCAGCGGGGGAGCGGGGCACAGTTTGAGAATCATTCAGCTCAAACTAGAAATCTTCATTAACATTTCTGCTGAATGGCAGAAAAACACATCAAATAAATTCATTTTCACCTCCCATTTACTCTTCAAGTAACTATAATTTATAGTTCCTGATATGACTGCACCAAAATAACCCTTGCTAAAATCACCAGTAATGCCATCTATGAAATTTAATAAACTTTTTTCTTTGATGATACCAAACATTTTTTGTTGTTCCCAACATACTGCTTTTCACTCAAATTATCTGATCTGAAAGATACAAACAGGTCCTTCTGGTCTACCTCAGTATTCTCCAGCTTAAATCAGAATGACCTGTTTGTCATTTATAAGAAGGAACCTTTTAATCTTCATATTACTGGACCTCAGCAATATCTGAAAACGCACATTGCTTCCTGCTTCCCAAAATGGTATGTTCTTTGCATATGCTTCATGACCTCACACTCTCCATTACCTCCCCCTACTTGTTAACGTCACACCGTTTCCCTGGTTGGCTCTCTAGCTCTAGCTATCCTACCAATGTCAGTTACCAAGGACTTCAGTCCCAGGTGTCTTCTCTTCCTACCCTACACAGCACACTCTCACTGTATCATTCATTCGCACAGCTCTAAGTATCATCTGTACAGAGACGACATCATATTTTTACCTCCAACCCATTTCTCTTTGAGCTCCACATCTGCACATTATCTCTTTAATACTGCCATTGCTTAATATGCCTAAAAATGAACTCAATGACTTACATCTCATCACACTTATTCTCTCTCCATTTCCATAAATGCTACCATCACATACTCAGTTGCTCATGTCAAAAACCCAGCACTGGTGATGAAAATGTTCTGAAATTAGATAGTGGTCATGGCTGCACAGCCCTGTGAACATAGTAAGAACTACTGAATTATGCACTTTTTCAAGTGATTTTTATGGTATGTGATTTAAGATAAAAGCTGTTAATTAAAATAACACAACTAAGCAAGAGTCGCTCACTGATCACTTTACCTGCACAATACAATTTATCAACAAATCCTGTCAATTCTACATCATTTGCCCACTGAATCTTAAATCTACTTCTAACTGTTCTAGCACCACCACTGTCATCTTGGCAACATCACTAGTTGACTGGACTGTATTATAAGCAACCTCCGAATTGGTTATTTGTTTCTACTCCTCTCATTCCATTATTTTCTTCTCACAAAAGTCAAAGTTGGGGTTGTTAATGGGCATAGTGGGTAAAGCCACTGCCTGCAACACCAGCATCCTGGTTGCTGGTTCAAGTCCTAGCTGGCTCCACTTCCAATCCAGTTCTGTTAATATATCTGGGAAGGCAGCAAAGGATGGCCCAGGCACATGGGCCCCTGCACCTACGTGAAAGACGCAGAAGAAGCTTTTGGATCCAGGCTTGGCCTGGCCCAGCTCTGGCCATTGCAGCCATTTGGGGAGTGAACCAGCGAATGAAAGATCTCTTTGTCGTTCCCCTTCTCTCCCTGTAACTCTGCCTTTCAAATAAATCTTTAAAAAACAAAGAGTCACAGTCATCCTTTTAACTCTACCTTTTTTTCAGGTCACTTCCTGATTTAAATCCTTGACTGAAAGTTCTCTTATCTATTAGATTCAGAGACATCAAGCGAAAGCTCTCATCACTGGTTTACTCTGCAAATGCACATGATGACCAGGGCTGGGCCTAGGCCAAAATCAGGAGCTAGGAACTCAATCCAGGTATCTCACATGAGTGGCAGGTATCCAACTACTGGAGCTATCACTGTTGCCTCCTAGGGTATGTTTAGCAGGAATCTGCAGTCAGGAGCAGAAGCCAGGTACCAAATAGGGGTCACAGGCCAACAGGGGTCACAGGTGTCTTCATCATTAGGCCAAGTGCCTGCCCCAGCTGTTAGTATTCAGGTAAACGTCTTCTGACTATTCATCTAAAGGTTCCATCTGTTACTCTCACAATATTCTATGTATCATTTGTAACGATTTGTAACCACAGACTTCCATCCCCCTTATTTGTTTAATCTGTTACCTTTTTCATTAAACTAAATCTTATACCTGATACAGTGCTTCCCACTATGCCTGACAAAATGCAGCAAGTGTATGTTAAGCAAAAAGAACAAGTAGATCATAAACATTTTAACCCTTTATAATTATGGCCAATACCCTTGTAAATATTTGGAGACATAGGCAGGTATTTCTGTGGGAGAGACAGAAGTCTAGAAAAGGCTGCTATTTGTTAGTCAACGTTTTGGAAATTTTTTCTTATCCACTTTGAAACCAAAGAATTTTTTTTCCTCCTCTGAGAAAGACAGAAAGAGCTTCCAACTGCTGGTTACTTCCCAAATGCCCTCATTTAGCTAGCATGGGGCTAAATTTAGAAGATTCTATGGAGGCCTCCCACAAGGAGGGTTTGAATTCTAACTCCTAGGGTCTTCATTAGGAGGAAGGTGGAGTCTGGGGCCAGGGCAGAGTGCAAATCGCAGATACTTCAATATAGTATACAGGCATCTGAACCTGTGTCTTAACTGCTAGGCTAAATTCCTGCTCCTTAAGAATTTTCTGCCAAATAAAATGCTGTATTGAGTTACACCCTTACTGTAACTATTTGTTTCCATCATAACATTGTTAAACTATGCAACCTAATTCAACTTTAAAGTTTGTTACTTAGATTTTGTTTTCTTCTCCTTTTTGTAATTAGTACTGAAAGAAAAAAAAAAAAAAAACTGTGATGTTTTTACTTACCATATGTATCATATGGATCCACATTGGGACTAGGCATATTCCACCACTGGATGGTTGCATCAATACCTCCACTAAAACACTGTTCTCCATTAGAACTAATAGCTAATGATAGAACAGGGCCACTGTTAAAAAAGGGAGAAAATTACTTACAGTTTCTAGGAAGAAACTCAAATGCCCATTCTCCTAACCTTTAAATTTATATGAAAATTGTTTTAGGTAAACATGTACATTTGAACAATACTATTATATTCATATTCTCATCAAATCAATTATCAAACAAGATATTCAACTAATGTATTTTATAATATAAAACAAATATTGAAAAAAATTACAAGGTGTAAGGATTGATAACTAATAGTTAACAATAATTATAGCTGTTAAGTATTAGAGTTCAATAAAACTTACATGTGGGCCCTAAATGTGTAGATAGGCTCTACATCTAAAGAGGCACTCCTAGAAAATGGGGGAAAAGGGTGGGGAAGAGAACACAATTAAGTAATTATAAATCACTGGTTATCAAAAGAATCATCAGGTAGATCAAATGTGTGCATAAAAGACATGAGATAGAAAAAAGAATCATAAGTAGAAGAAAAAACAAACATTAAAATACTTGCTTTTTGGCTGGAACTGTTTTTTGCAAGTTCCAAAGTTTCAAGGTATGGTCCTCAGAGGCAGTGACCAGCACAGGTTCTACAGGATGAAAAGCTAATGCCCGTACTCCATCAAAATGGCTACGAAGTGTATACTTGGGGTTCCATGTTTTTCGAAAGGCATCTTTATTGGCAGGCAACTAAAAAGAAAGAGTGGAATATTTAGTGGTAAAAGTTATAAATTGGTAGACAATGGGAACTTTTGTGTGTTTAAAACATATATTTAAAACTGTTTGGCAAAAATGTCCAGTGGAAAAGTAATGACCTCAAAAACTTTGTAACAAATCTTTATAGTTTAGTAAGAACTCAGAAGAATTTCAATAGCCTTTCAAATACCAAGATCAAATGAGGAGTTCCATACCTATCGACATAATTATCAAGCTAAACACAAAGCTCCTATCATACATCAGATGAAAACAAAATAACTACCATTGCTGCAATATTTTACACAAATACAAAGTAAAATATATAAATTATTACCAAATATCCAAAGGTACAATAATTAAAAGTGTAGTTGCCAATTAGGAAATGTATTAGCATGTGAACTTTAATAAGGCAGCAAATTAAGGTACTTTCTAAATGTCTGAACTAAAGACCCTTTATGAATATTTTCATAATTCTTGATATTGATGCAGGTTAATGTTTTTATTTTTCCATTTGTAAGGATAGTTTGTGAAATCAATTTTAAAGTAGTGAAAATTTACTACAACTTCATTGCTTACACACTTTAAAAATATTATCAAGAGTAATCCAGCCGAGCAAGGCTGATGACTCTAAAAGGCATGTTAACATAATTAAATGTAGTAAAATGAATTGCTATAAAAGGAAAAACATTGCTGGAAAACTTCAATTCATTAGCATAAAATCTAAAATATAGTTAACTCTCAATTGATTGCTCAATGTCTAGAAAAAAAATTAATCCAAGACTAGATTCACCTCTAACACTGTCTTTCCCATCTAATCCCATCCTCTTCCCATCCCACTAATGAAAGAGTTAAGTATTCAGAAAATGATGCAAACTAACTTTAACAGTATCCTTAAGAAAACCAAAGTTCAAAAATAAAACAGGCTTTTAGGTATCCTGAAGGTAAATAAGTTATTCAGGTTATCTATTTTTCTTTCTTGTCAACACCAAATAACATAATTTGAATAGATAATTGAGAGTTGACTACTAAGGAGGTATTTATAATCAATATTTTAAGACAATCATTCCAAACTCCTAGCCAATCCACCAAAATACCTAAGAAAAATTTAAACACCACAAAGAAAATACTTATAAAAGAAAAACTACATGTCACTTCAAATCAACACAATGACACACTTAAAACTTGTCTTTTCCATGCACCTTGACATTAATTCTGTTTTATTAGTGATTCCAAAAAATAAGGAGCCTTCTATTAAATCATTAAAAAATTAAAAATAAAACTGCACTTACATCATAACTATAGTCTGCATCATTTGTTACCGTCAAGTCTGCAAGGTCTCCAAGGCCCAGTACACTTAACAAAACATCATCAGAACCCATAATAAATGACTTGCCTCCTCCAGATGGAAACGTTATTGGTTCAGCTATAAAGAACAAAACCGCTTCTTAAATGCTGAAAAATCATACAGTACAAGACAATATTGTGGGGGAAATTTAAGCACTTAACAGTTACAATATTCAGTAATATAATTAATTTCTATTTTCCCACTTCTACTCCAAAAATTCTACTACTGGGTAGTAATAAAGAAATGTTTCAAAACTACAATGTAGTTATCTCCCACAAATCAAATGTGCACTACATATATTACTCAATGGTGGGGAGCAAGGCACAAAAGCTTTACTTAAAGATTTCTTATTGTCTCTGTATAATTATAACTATAGTTCACATGTTAAATAATAGGACAAATTTTTATTAAATAAGTGTTAAATATCAGAATTTAGCTATTCGTGGCAAACAAATCCCTACCATTGGCCTCAAAGTAGCTCATATAGTATTTTTTTTTTTTTAAGTAACAGGCTGTTGGTGAAATCAGTCTGCTTTCTCAAGATACACTAAGTACTCTAGTCTGTGATGAAAACATGAGCATTCATACATAATTGGTTTCCCAGTAGTCTGATATACGGTGTGTTAGTATACTGGGATGAAGCCTTAACTGCTAAGATTCTTCAAGTAACAGCAACAGTCTAGGGGAAAAGCAGTTCTATCACCAACATCAATTTTCTGAAAGTCAGTTAAACCCATGTAATTTTCAAAATATCTTTTAGCTTTAAAGCTCTATCATTTTTATTTTAATGTCCTCTTTTATTTACCTTGACACTTCTAAAATGAAGTAACTCATGTATACTGAATAACTAATTAATTAAATTTCTGATCAAAATTATCTGCTCAATTATTAGTTGAATTTCAAACTAAATTCAGGTGAAAGCTTCATTTTTACTTAGTTTTCTTCTGTATCATGTGCATTACAGGTTTCTATGTTAATATTAGCAGTTCTAAGTAATTTAAAATCTATTTTTTTCTCAATTGTTACTGACCAATTAAACTCTACCATAACTTGAAAGACTATATATTATGATCCAAATGTTTTGCCATAACAGGGACAGTATAAGCAATAACTCTCATTATCATCTCAGACATAGCTTTGAAAGCTTAATTTTAACATTAAGATGTCAGGGAGAATTACTCAGGTTATTACCATACAAAACAATGCATTACATCAAAACACATTTAAAACGTATGAACAAATTTAAACAGTAAACATAAAAAAAACTCGGGCTGATTATCAAGTTTGAAAAATTCCTACGAAAAATTTCATATGCTACAGAAAACATAGCTGGAGTAGTGAAATTTGACAGTCACTACTAGTAACACTGAAAATTCTGAGAAGATACAATTCATATATCCTATGGCAAAAGTAAAATTTATCTTTATTTAAAAATCTCTTGATCTTTATTGGTTTATTCTATTAAGATAGGCTACATAATTTGACTCAAATAAGGTCCTAAAATGAAAGTGTGATCCAGTGATTGATCTAGAGTGCATTTGAAAACATTGGATAGAAAAAAATTTACTTAGAGATACTAAATAGTATTTAATCTTTCAATGATTATACTTACTGAATTTGAACAATCTGCACACTGATTTTCCTAGCAATATCTAGTACGCAGTAATGGGTAAAACCAGAAGTAATCAAGAATAAATGGGTTTACTTGAAGTATTGTCAGTACAAAGAAATGCTTCCTAGTTTGTTGCTAGACAAGATAAAACAAAGTGCCACAACTCTACTCACAATTATACAATCATCAACACAAATCTTAATAAAAACCCAATAAAATAATTTAAAACAAATTATTCTGTATTGCATACTCTTTTTGCAGAATTATTTCTGACCAGCCTTTTCTTTAGATTTCTTTCTTTACATGCATGTAAAGGGAAGTATCTAGACAATATTGAGCTTTAAATTAATTGCGCTTACCAAAGAATTAGTATTATATTTATTTCTAATTAATTATTTGACATTTCTGACCCTTTCTCTAAATACACATGTACTTTTAACAGTTCATGGAAAACAGAATTCAAATTTTATCTGGATGACAAAAAATTTGAGATCCATGGATAGTTTTTTTGTAATACCTATTTCTCCATGAACTTTTTACACAAATATATCTATTTATATATGACAAGCTATTCTGCTTACTCAGATTTTTCTCTTCCCCTCCCTCACCTCCAAGAAAGCTTTCCACATCACTGTGGCATATAGCAATCACAATAGATATTCAGTTTGTCTGTCTTTGCATTCCCTGCAGGGAGAATTAATTTCTTACCTACAAATTCACTTTATTAATGTTAATACAATGACCTGGTTTTGCAAACATAACAATCTCACCAGTAATTCAAAGAAAATAAAATTAAGTTTTTTACTTTATGATGCAAATTATAACATTTTTATGAAGTTGTCTGAGAAATTTTATCAAGCAAATTATAGTATTATATTAGCTTTTTTTCCTTTTTCGACAGGCAAAGTTAGACAGTGAGAGAGACAGAGAGAGAAAGGTCTTCCTTTTGCCGTTGGTTCACCCCCCAAGTGGCTGCTACGGCTGGTGCATTGCAGCCAGCGTGCTGCGCCGATCCGAAGCCAGGAGCCAGGTGCTTCCTCCTGGTCTCCCTTGCGGGTGCAGGGACCAAGGACTTGGGCCATCCTCCACTGCCTTCCTGGGCCACAGCAGAGAGCTGGACTGGAAGAGGAGCACCTGGAACATAATCTGGCCCTCCAACCGGAACTAGAACCCGGGATGCCGGTGCTGCAGGCGGAGGATTAGCCTGGTGAGCTGCGGCACCGGCCTAGCTTTTTCTCTTTATAGCAATCTTAGGTCTACAAAATGGTACCTTAAAACAAGCTAGTGCTGTGGCTTAGCGGGTAAAGCCACCGCCTGCAGTGCCAGCATCCCATATGGGTGCCAGTTCAAGACGTGGCTGCTCCATTTACGATCCAGCTTTCTGCTATGGCCTGGGAAAGCAGTAGAAGATGGCCCAAGTTCTTGGCCCCTGCACCCACGTGGGAGACCCAGAAGAAGCTCCTGGCTCCTGGCTTCAGATTGGCACAGCTCTGGCTGTTGTGGCCATCTGGGGAATGAACCAGCAGATGGAAGACCCCCTCTCTCTGTGCCTCTGCCTCTCTGTAACTCATTCAAATAAATAAATGAATCTTTTAAAAAAAAAAAAAAGTCCTTTTCATAGTTCTATTAACTAATCCTCATTGTAATGGACAGTATGACCAAACAAGGTTGTAGTTTACACACCAAATTCTTTCTCATCCAGTTTCATCAAACTTAAAGAATACAACCTAGTAATTCATCTTAATTATTATGACAGTGGCAACATGGTATGTCTCAAGTCTGTAATAACTAACAGTCTCAAAGTTTGTAATGTTTAAGTGTCTCTCCTAGAAAACAGACCTTTGTTCTCTATAAATTGAAGTACGGCATACGCTTCACAATAAAAGTATGAAGTTGGAGGTTGTCACCTAAAATGAACTCAATGAATGTTCCCTTCTTAGATAAAAGTTGAACTCAAATAAATTCTAGTAAGAGTCACCCTTTGGTGAGTAATGAATCTCAAATTTATCAAATCTCCACCGCTTGCCTTCCTTCCACCACTGTAAATTAATCACTGAGTCTTTCTTACACACTTACACACACACACACACACACTCAAAATGGAAACTCCTGACCTGGTTTTTGTGTAGAGTGTACCTTGAATGGCTTTTTCCTAAGTCATTAGTTTGAAACATTTTAAAAGGTCCCTGTTCTTTACTATTTGCTGAACTCTTTCACTTAGTGTAGGGTTAACACTGATCATTAAGTAAACTGAAAATTGGCCAGCGCCGCGGCTCAATAGGCTAATCCTCCGCCTTGCAGCGCCGGCATACCAGGTTCTAGTCCCAGTTGGGGCACCGGATTCTGTCCCGGTTGCCCCCCTTCCAGGCCAGCTCTCTGCTGTGGCCAGGGAGTGCAGTGGAGGATGGCCCAAGTGCTTGGGCCCTGCACCCCATGGGAGACCAGGAGAAGCACCTGGCTCCTGGCTTCGGATCAGCGTGGTACGCTGGCTGCAGCGCGCCAGCCACGGCAGCCATTGGAGGGTGAACCAATGGTAAAGGAAGACCTTTTTGTCTCTCTCTCTCTGTCTACTTTGCCTGTCAAAAATTAAAAAAAGAAAAACTAAGTAAATTGAAAATAGATCTTTGTAAAAATTAAGAGTGGGAATGTAAGAGTGGGAATGTGAGAGGGAGGTGGAACAAGGATTGGAGCATGTGCAGGAAGGAGTGTAGGGGGATAAGTGTCACTATGTTCCTAAATCTGTATATATGAAATACATCAAACTTGTATAAATAAATAATTTTTTTTAAAAAAAAGGTCCATGTTCCTGCTATAATATGGCCTAGCCTTAAAGCACAAAATCTGCAGTTTAAAATACAATACTATAAAAATTTTAACTGTGTATTATTTGATAAAGCAGATCAAAATCTAAAGAAGTTAAATTGCTAAATGCACCAAATGGAAAATAATGAAAAGTAATACAGTGGGTAAGTACATTTAACATTCCCTAAAGTAAAACAGAAAAACAGTGGAAGTAAGATCCAGAAAAAATAAAAAAAGACTTTTTCTTAACTTTTCATTTCCTTTGCTTTGGTCTAATTATTTGATGATTTTTACCATTCCTCAACTTTTCTTACAAATTAAGGTGAATGGATGAGGGGAAAGGTGGAATTACTTAAATTTAGTTGTAAGGAAAACGTGTCACCAGAGAAATCTTAGACAAGAATAAGACATATGTAGTAAAACATTTTTTAACAGGGGCATCAAACAAATCCCCTTAAATAGTAAAACCAGAAACATCAAGGCAAGTCAATCCACAAGCCAAATTATAAGATAACAAACTATCTTATATCTATCTCATATACAGCAATATCCTTTGATTGAAATTTAGATCTACTACCTAGAACTATATCTAGACCTAGGGTTTGCAGATTATTCAAGCATATCAATAGGTCCTCAGCTAAAATCAATTTTGGAAGAAATGCTAAAGCAAAGTTTAGCTTAGACAAATTATAGAAAATTCATTATTAGGTAGCATATATTTGCTATCAAGTTGAAGAATACTGATGTTGCCTTCTAAAATGATTAAATGAGGCAACAGTAACCTATATTTAAGAACTAATATAAATGGAAAGTTCTAAGTAAGATAGCTGGTACTTAGTTGTCTTCTAAATGATAGTTATTACTAGTTGCTAAATTTAAACAATATAACAAAATGAGTAGTTTTTTGTCATATGTACTACTTTTAAAAAAAGAATTATTTATTTATTTGAAAGGCAGAGGTAGAGAGAGAGAGAGAGAGAGAGAGAGAAAGAGAGAAAGAGAGAGAGAGAGATCCTCCATCTGCTGATTCACTCCCCTAATAGCTACAATGTCTGGAGCTCAGCTGTTCTGAAGTCAAAAGCCAGGAGCTTCTTCTGGGCCTCCTACATGGATGCAGGGTCCCAAGCACTTGGGCCATCTTCTCCTACTTCCCCAGGCACGTTAGCAGGGAGCTGGATGGAAAGTGGAGCAGCCAGGACCAGCACCCACATGGGCTGTCGGGCCACAGGTGGCAGCTCTACTGGCTAAGCCACAGTGCCAGTCCCCATATGTACTATTTAAAGGTTATTTTTGTGAATTACTATTTTCCTGTTATTAGATCAGTAAGCTAAAATCAGATTTAAGGAAGAGTGAGGGAGGAAGGGAATGTCATTATATTCTTATCATCGTATCTATGAATTTTTACTGGATCTGTTAAAAACTAATTAAAAATTAAAATATAAAAATAAACAATAAAGCTAGGTTTAAGAAAAGTACTCTGAATTGACCTGTGACAGAAACAACTCCACTTACCTTTAAAAACAAAAACAAAATATAAAGGAACCGAAGCCCAATTTTTCAAAATTCCTAAGACAATTACATATTAAGAACTTGTCTAATACCTTCTTAGCAGATTATATAAAACATATTTATTATTTTAAATAGTGAACTTGCAATACTATGATGTGATTTTAAGTTAAGACTTTCTGCAATGTAAACTACCATGGAAGCTAAATTTTGTACCTTCCTCCTCTCATACCATCATGATCATTCAAGATGCTGACCCAGCTTGATTCCTGAATGAAGGTGGGACAGCCCATCATCTCCCAGATCAGCTATCATGTCATAGTTTTGACCTGTTGACCCCTGTATATTAATATCAGCCTACCTCACTTACTACTTGCCTTCAAAATCAATTTACTAGTAAACAAGCTATTAAGCTATTATAGTTATTACTATATCAGATAAAGATATTTCCAACTTCCATATACATCCCAAATACACATTATCAGTTAAAACATTCAAGATATTCACTATTTCTGTGGATATATGTATCTACTGTGTGTTTTACACACAAGTACGTAGAGAGTTGAGAGAGAGGATGTATGAGGGGTATGAAACAGTGTGCACATAAATGAGAGAGAAATTCCTATTATTCAACCAAAGTCCTATAAGATCAGAGACACAGATAGTATAAAAACAAAAGAAAATTTTAGTGGTAAAGTTAATGTTTACCAACAAAAATTTTAAAAATAGATTTTTCAACTAAATACACTATAAGAAAACCAGAAATACAGATTACTTTTTATTATGAGGGTACAACAATTAACTTTCCCTGATGTTTCTGTGGATATCTTCCTGCCTGCTAGCACAAATTTGGCATTACCAAAGCAACCCCAATCCTCTGAAAACGTTTCTTTCTTCACTTACCCAAATGTGAAAAACTAAATTACCCACTAAACTAGCTGGGTTTCTCATAATGATATAAAAAGTCAACACTGTTATATACCATAAATTCAATCGATATGGGTAAGATTTAAGGAGGAGTGAGGGAGGAAGGGAATGTCATTATATTCTTATCATTGTATCTATGAATTTTTACTGGATCTGTTAAAAACTAATTAAAAATTAAAATATAAAAATAAGCAATAAAGTTAGGTTTAAAAAAAGTACTCTAAACTGACCTGTGATAGAAACAACTCCACTTACCTTTAAAAACAAAAACAAAATATAAAGGAACCAACGCCCAATTCACACCACAATATATAAAACATAAAAGCTTCAGCATATTCTTGTAGCATATTCTTTAATTATGAACTTCAGAAATGGCAGAATCATTTATTTTGTAGCATGTATTTTGAATGAAGATTTACTTTTAAAAAATTTGAAAAGACAAAACGCTTTATAATCAATATATGGTAAAAAAAAAAAAGAAGCATTTGGATCTTATATTCACTAACATCAATACTAATAGACAAATTAAACCAATGAATAAAGTTTAAATTTGCTGTGGCTATCTGAATACTACTAACTCTATAGGAACCATCACTCATCTACCTATCCCTAACAGAACTCCAAGCAATGAGATGGTAAGACTTAATGGAAATAGTTGGAATCTAATACATTTATTAAATACTTAAGCAGCTTTATTTCTGGATATTAAGTAATATGTCATATAATCTGAATTTTATAAAATAATTAGGAAGGAACTCAAGTGTTATCTGAGGATTTTCCATTGATAGTGGTAGGACTACCAACAAATTCCCTAATAAATGCAAAAACTGCCAACTGGATGTCTAGCCACCAGTTAAATTCAATGTGGAAAAAAATATTATTCTTTCTCATAAAGCAGCTTTTAAAAAAAACTTTCCCTCTTGTATGACCATCACCACCATTGACTTAGTTCTGTTTTTATAAGTCTGCAACGAAATTTGAATAATTCCTCTTTGAATTATAAAATAAAAAGGGAAAAGCTGTTTTTTTTTTTAAAAGAATCCTCCTTTATTCTTCAGCATAATTTCTTAATCCTAATGGAGGCCTTCATTCAACAATTACTGCAATAGATTCCTGTTTTTTCTATCTCTGAGCTCCATTTGCCTTCAAATTTGAGTATCACAATTAAACTAATTTTCTAAAATTATACATTTATATCACCTCCTGCTCAAAAACCACAAGTGGTACCTCAATACTTTTTAGATAAACATGAACTAAACTCTAATACTTAACCTTGCATGTGCTTTAACATCTGATTCTACCTTTTTTTCTATCTAATTTTTTAAAGTTTCACAGTACAAATTCCCTTAATTTTCTAGTCAAACTAGTTTCCATATAGTACCAATGTCCACAGGAGTTATTTCTGCCATATTCTGACATTTGTGCTATCACCTATTCCACAGACAGGTGGGAATATTTTACCCATACACACACACACACACACATAATCTTCTACCGTGTACCTCAGCCTGTCCAAATTCTTTCCATTTCTCCAAATTAGTTTCATCTCCTAGTAAAGCATGTTGATCTTTCCTTGCTCATTCTTATTATGTATGGATATTCTATAAAATTTTAATTTATTAAACATTATCTTGTGAGTTCACCATATGTAGCTAATATCAAATGTAATGAAGACTTGAAAGAAAGTTTTGTTCTTACAGGTACTGTGAAGCATAACCCTCCTGTAGACGTGGACAGGGAAATAGAAAAGGGAGGGAAAGTCAGAGACAATTCCAAACAATCTGTGTGGTGCCAGTGTCAAGTTTAAGAAAATATGGCTCTTCCCTACTTTAATTCAAATTTACCAAAAGGTGTCACTAAATGAACACAGATGTCATAACCAGTAATCAGTCCTTGCTATCAGCATCTTCCAACTAGTAATTTAATGTATCTTCATTTTGTTTCCAAACTATTCAATATTCCAAATATAATAAATGCAATAAAACAATTTTACATAAAAATTAAGTGTAATTGAGAACATTATTAACAGTGTAACAAAATATTATACATAATATTAAATCCAACATTTAAAGGTATATTTGTAGAATGATTAAGCATTACTTAAATAAAAACTAGTTCTCAAGTATTGCTGGAATCTATAAAAGGAGAAATTTTTGTATTAATTCTTATCCCAGGAAAAAAATTTTTTACTACTATGAATTATAAAACACAAACACACCTCTGAACTCTGATGCTAAATTCTATACAAATGCACAATCCTCAGAGGCAGACATCTGGCAAAATGTCTAAGATGTCCTGTGGAAAAGGGGCTGTTAAGTCACTTTCTGTGATCCTGGCATCCCATATGGATGTCAGTTCAAGTCCCAGCTGCTCCATTTCTGACCCAGCTCCCTGCTAATACACTGGAAAGGCAGTGGAAATGGTCCAAGTGACTGGCCCCTGCCACTCATGTGAGAGACCTAGATGAAGCTCCAGCTGCTTGGGGAGTGAACCAGCGTATGTAAGAGGTTTCTCTAACTGCCTTTTTCTTTCTTTTTTTTTTTTTAAAGATTTACTTTATTTATTTGAAAAACACAGTTACAGAGAGAGGTAGAGACAGAGAGAGAGGTCTTCCATCCACTGGTTCACTCCCCAGATGGCCGCAATAGCCAGAGCTGCGCTGACCTGAAGCCAGGAGCCAGGAGCTTCTGCCAGGTCTCCTGCACAGACTTGGGCCATCTTCTACTGCTTTCCCAGGCCATAGCAGAGAGCTGGATCGGAAGAGGAGCAGTCAGGACTCGAACTGCCTTTCAAATAAATAAATACATCTTTAAAAAAAGAGAGAGAGAAATGATGGTCTGAGGCAGGTCCATGCCTGGATTTGAGCACCAGGCTCTGCTTCCAATTCTGATGCCAGCTCCAGGGTCATACTCATCCTTAGAAGCAACAGGTGATGGCTAAAGTACTTGAGTCCCTGCCACCACGTGGGAGACCTGTACTGAGTTCTGGGCTCTTGGTTTCTGCCTGGACCAGTGTTATATGTTGCAGGTATTTGGATAGTGAATCAGGGGATAAAAGCTCCCTTATTTTCTGCCACTCTCTTTCTCCATCTTTCTCCCTTTCAAGTAAATAAATAAAAATTTAAAGAGAGCACAAGAGGCCTGAGTTGTGGCACGGCGAATGAAGCCATCCCTGGGATACTGTCATGCCATACTGGAGCACTGCTTTAAGTCCTGGCTGCTCTGTTTTTGACCCAGCTCCCTATTAATGTGTCTGAGAAAGCAGTAGAAGATGGCCCAACTATACTTGGGACTCTGCCTCTCATGTGGGAGACCTGGCAGAAGCTCCTGGCTCCGGCCTGGTTCTGCTCCTGCTGTTGTAGCCATCTGAGCAGTGAACCAGAGGATGGATGGTTTCCTTCTGTGCTTTTCCAATAAATAAATCAATCTTTAAAATAAAATTAAAAAGAAAACAAAAGCACAATCTTCTGAGCAGACTGAGCACAACGAAAACACACTAATTATGCCATAATTAAGTAAGCCAAACTGTAGATACACTAATCTAACATTGTTTTTAAATTTGCACTAATAATCAAACACTCATGACATGAAATGTCTCACTGTACAATTCCAAGTAAAGAGGTATTTTTAATGGATCTACTATCTTCTCTTGAAGATGCTCTCCCCTTGCTGACTAACCTCATATTCTGAAGCAAAGCCAGCTGATGGCAGGCAATCTGGAAAAAAATAAGCTTATTTTTGGAGGGAGATTTACTTAAGTCATGTTTGCTAAATCTGGTCTGTTTTCTGAATACAATTATGATTAAAATAAAACTTTCACATGGCAACTACTGCCTTAATATGACATTATAATATTAAAGATAACTTTAGCTACAAAGTGACTCTGTGGTTTTGAAGAAGTATTCTGCTCCGGGCCAGCGCTGTGGCGCAGTAGGCTAAACCTCCACCTATGGGGCTGGCAGCCCATATGGACGGCAGTTCTAGTCCTGGCTGCTCCACTTGGCCTGGGAAAGCAGTAGGAGATGGCCCAGGTCCTTGGATCCCTGCACCCATGTTGGAGACCTGGAAGAAACTATTTCCTGGCTCCAGATTGTCCCAGCTCCGGCAACTGCGGCCATGCGGGGAGTGAATCAGCGGATGGAAGACCTTTTCCTCTGTCTCTCCCTCTTACTGTCTGTAACTCTATCTCTCAGATAAATAAATCAAAAAAAAAAAAAAATAGTGTCCTGATCAAAAGACCATCAATGTAATATTTTCTGATCCTAGGCAAAATGCCTAATCAGGGGAGGGAGGCTGAGTTGAAGAACAGAATGGTCTGTTTTTAAAATGTAAAATTAAAGCCAGAAGCATAAAGTAGTTGTATCTCTTAGTTTGAAAATAATATTCCTTTCCTGTAAGATAATTTTTTATCTTTGGTATGATGCAAGAGAGTGAATACACTGTGAGTTTTCAAGGCTCTTCAAATTTATATCAGAAGAGGTTGAGAACCTCTTAACTAAAATGCCCGGAATCAGAAGATTCAGAGGTTTTCTAGTTTGGGAATATCTGCCTAAGTTCTACTGGTTAAGTATTCCCAATTTGGAAATCCAAAAAATAGGAAATACTCTGAAATCCACATTTTTTGAGCATTTCAGATTTTTGGATTAAGAATGCTCAGTCTGTCATTTGGGAAGTGAACCAGTAGATGGAAGATATCTCTCTCTAACTTTGCCTTTCAAATGAATCTTTTAAATTTTTTTTCTTAAGGTTCACAGAAAATAAAAAATTAACTACGTATAGCCTTTTTGGCAACAAAAAAACTCAGCTTTTTTTTTTTTTTTTTTTTTGACAGGCAGAGTGGAC
This sequence comes from Lepus europaeus, assembly GCF_033115175.1. Lineage (NCBI taxonomy): Eukaryota > Metazoa > Chordata > Mammalia > Lagomorpha > Leporidae > Lepus > Lepus europaeus. The sequence continues at coordinate 43,806,113 of NC_084837.1, read as the reverse complement.
AGTGAGAGAGAGAGACAGAGAGAAAGGTCTTCCTTTTGCCGTTGGTTCACCCTCCAATGGCCGCCGCGGTAGGCGCGCTGCGGCCGGCGCACCGCGCTGATCCGATGGCAGGAGCCAGGTGCTTCTGGTCTTCCATGGGGTGCAGGGCCCAAGAACTTGGGCCATCCTCCACTGCACTCCCTGGCCACAGCAGAGAGCTGGCCTGGAAGAGGGGCAACCGGGACAGGATCGGTGCCCCGACCGGGACTAGAACCCGGTGTGCCGGCGCCGCAAGGCTGAGGATTAGCCTAGTGAGCCGCGGCACCGGCCAGCTTCTTTTTTTTTTTAAAGAGATCTTTTCATTTACCTGAAGGCCGAGTTACAGAGAGAGAGAGAGAGACAGTGAGGCAGAGAGAGAGGTCTTCCATCTGCTAGTTCACTCCCGAGAGGGCTGCAATGCCTGGAGCTGCACCAATCTGAAGCCAGGAGCCAGTAGCCTCCCAGGGGCCTTCCATGCAGGTGCAGGGGCCCAAGGATTTGGGCCGTCCTCCATTGCTTTCCCAGGCCACAGCAGAGAGCCAGTTCTGAAGTGGAGCAGCCAGGACTCAAACTGGCACCCATATGGAATGCTAACATTGCAGGCAGCGGCTCTACCTGCTAAGGCACAGTGCCAGCCCCAAAACCCAGCTTTTCATTTCATTTTCCCAAAAACTTTTTTGAAGTTCCCTGGATTGAAAAGATATACTTTATCTACTAAGGCATCTGAAAATCAAGATCATGAAAGTGAAGAGGTCTGATACCATCTGTCTACACTCAAGCAAGGTTGTCACTTTGAAGTCATTTTCTCTAGCCTCAGGTGGGAAAAAGGATGGAATAGAGTGAGTGAAGAAGCTAGAACTGACTTTAGCTTGGAACTTGATTTTTAGAAGCCTTTCCACTTATGAGTCAAATCTTAGATGAAGTATGCAAAATCAAAAAGTTGACATTCTTGCCACTTTTTGGGGACCCCAAAAACATGTAAGATTGGATTCTATCTGTGATTACATATGGTAAAGTTGCAAGTAATTTTTATCATCTAAGAAGCGGAGGAGAAAATCCACAGAAACTTAGTGTTATGACCTAGTGACATGGATTTATTCTTTTTCATCACAAGTAGGTTAAGTTTTCAAGGGTTTCTTTGAAACTTTAAAACGATTACTACACAATAGATGGTAATTTTTTAGCTAATTTTCCTATTTTGACTATTTGCACTAGGACAGAAAAATAATCAGTTTTATTATATTACATTATTTAGATTTTTTTGCTATTCTCTCAAACTTTGCTTAAAAGCTTTAGTAGGTATATGGGGGGAAGAGAGTGAGTAAACAATGTGAAAGTGAAATCAAAGGAAATGATTTTAAATTTTATATGTAAAACTGGAAAAAATAATGCCAATTTGATGTATTTATCATCTAGCTTCTAAATAATTATTTATGTCTTCTTTCTAAACCTCAAAAAGTATAGCTATAGTCTATCAGGAAAAAACAAGATAATGAGAAGCTACATTATCTAACAGTTTCTAAACAAATCTCCAACAGGTTAAATCAGTTTACATATAACATACAAAATAAGTAAACCAGCATTACAACAAACTACTAAATTTCCTAGAAAGAAAAGGCCTAAATCCTAAAATTCTAGTATCACTTTGTTTCTACTAAAATTGTCAATCATGCAAAAGTATTGCATGCATTTTAAGTGATGTTAGAATTAAACACAGCCCCAGCCCAGCACTAAATGTTGTTAAATATAATAAGCAGTTTACTATACAGTGTGCTTAAAAAATAATTTGTCCTTTTATTCACATGCAATAACACACCTAGCATAAAAGAAAATTATGTTAAAAGGTCAAATCTCCAAAACTCCATTTAACTCCTATATTAAAAGAAACCACTCAAAAAATGCTTTACTGAGAGAAACACAAATCCTTTTAGATTACACCCACCATTTTTAAAAACTAATGTACTGGGGCCTGCATTGTGGTGTATCGGGTTAAGCCACCACCTGCAGCACTGGCCTCTCATATGGGCGCCAGTTCAAGTCCTGACTGTTTATTTATTATTTATTTTTATTTATTTGAAAGGTAGAGTTACAGAGAGGCAGATCAAAGATCTTTGTCTCTTTGTCTTTCCCTCTGCCTCTCTGTAACTCTACCTTTCAAATAAATAAAAATAAATAATCTTAAAAAAAGAAAAGCTAAAAGATTTATCACCAAAGGAATACAAAAGAATGTACAGACAGGTTTTGCCTCGGTCACAAAGTACAGTCATACTAGCAAGTGTTAATGGCCACTTCAAAATAGTTCCTGAAAAACAAGTTTCAAGTCTCTCCATTTCATACTCACAGGTCTGAGGGATGTTTTCCATGTGGGTGTTGTGAAGTTTGATTCACAAAATAGAAATTAATTACTTCTTTGGGTGAAGTGCTACAGCTGTATTTATACTTTTATAGTATACTGGTCAAGATATAACATAGTGAAAAACTCACTCAGGCACCAAAAGACAGCCAGCTATTGATCAAACAAACCCTACTACTATCACTAGCCTCCTCCCTGGCCTTCTTCCCCCAGAGTAACCAAGAAAAAAATACTACCCAGGATAATTTTGATATATATATATTTTTTTGGTGCTGCTTTGTTTGTCGTTGGATTAATACTAGAAAGAAGAAACTGTGCAAAAGACTCTCCTATTCAGTATACTTAAGGATTCCTAAACTAAGAAATATAATCTGGACATTAACTATAATTTTATTAATCTATCAAAAATAGAGAAATTCATACAAATTTCTATTTACTTTTTATTCCAAGATCATATTCTTTATATTTTGGTAAACTTCTTAAAGCTTAAAAAAGCCCTCAAAATTATTTAATTCACTCTTGCCTACATATTTAAATTGATTTTTACTTGATCAATAGCATCAGAAGTCATATTCAAATACGTTTCAAATACAAAAGACAGTTTAGTTAGTTGCCCCCTTTATAAAACAAAAAAATAAAATTAGACAAAAACACAAAATTGAAGATTTTTCTCAATATCAGTATACAAAAATTATAAGAGTCAGAATCTGCACTTACTCTTCACCCCTTTCTTCCCCTTTCGTTCCTTCTTGTACTGTTCCTTCAGTTTACTTATTAGTCCCTGGTCTACATCCCAAACCTCAGCAGTTGGGGAGAGGTCATCTTTATCTACATGCAGCATATTATTAAAAGAAAAATAATCAGCAATTGGCAATGCAAGCTGTTGGCAGTAAACTTAATAGCTTTACATAATCACAATAAAAATATTCTAACAGCATATATAAAAATACTTTAAAGGTGCAGTCTCAGTTTTGGTATTCACAACTCAAATTCTAAATGCTCATGTTAAAAGTTTCTAAACATTTAACACAATGACAGTTAAATGGTGCTCCATTTTGATGATTCACAAATTTCAAGGTTATTAGTCTTTCAATGGACCAGCATTAGAAATCTAATATAAAAATAAATAACTGCATCTTTATAAAAATGTTAATAAAAGATTATTCAGCCAGCATCATAAAAGCAAATGAATGAATTACATGCGAGCTACTCATATAAGTGCAAGCTGGAAAGGTCAGTGCTGTTTCATTGATGAAAATATGCATGCACCTTCTGTCACATTTTGCATGCACAGATAACTGTACTAAGGGAGAGGCACTCTAGTCCAATATAACACATACATATAGTTTGAAAGTACATCTCACACAAGGCATTCAGAGAATCCCACTTCTGCCCCAACAATATTTCAACATCTCATTACCTTCTTCCATTGGTCTATAACTAAGATTAGCAAAAATAAACAAACAAAAACAAAACTCAAATTCCACTTGAGAATTTTTTGAGTTGTTTTTTTTTTTTTGGGGGGGGGGGGAGTAAAATACAGCAGCATCAAGCACAGAGGAATGAAAATATACACTGCCAGACATGTGCTGCAAATGACAATTCAGCAGTTTTAGTTGAATAGTAACTCTACATTTTATCAAGTGCCTAGAAAAAAGCTCATCCTTAGTAAACTATGGGGGAAAAACAGCATTAAATAGAGGTAGTATGAAAATAATTAAGCCGTTAAAATTATTCTGAGTACTGAGGGTTCTTCCTTCATTTACTTTTAAAACAGCCGTATTGTTGGAGGTTTAATGCTGGTACAGATGTAAAACTTGAATTTTAAATAGCTTATTAAATAAAAATCACACCAAAACATATAGCCCATGTCAATCAGTTAAAACTGAAAAAATGATTTGTTACTAATAGAAACATACTTGTTCAACTTTGGATAACTCAGTATATTCTGGTTCATAAGTACTATAAATTTCCTGATTTAAACTATAAGATAAACACTTTAAAAGGACCTTTCCTCCTTACACAATTGCTATATGTAATAAAAATATCCTATTTAAAAGGCACAAAGAAATTCAATATTCATGTAATGTATCTCAAGTCTTTCCTACTGCAACTGTCATCACTTTTTGCCTGATGGGTATACCTATGATCACAAGTGGTCCATGTGTGAACATTTATACCCAAAGTTTTAAGTTAAATGGCTAACTCAAATTACTGAAAGTAGGCTACCCAAGACTAAAATTTTCATGTAAGATTATCTGTTAAAGCTTCAAAATTATAATTAATGTTTCTAATAGAGTTGAAACACTGATTTAAAGAGAAAATTCACTTTTCATGTACTATAATCATGAAATATCCTAAAAAAGGGTCTCTATCAGGAATTCTGTGAATTTATTGAACATACCAAGAAAAATGTGATCCAAAAAATTAATCATGTGCATTCATCTTAATGAAATTAACAAGTCTTATTTCCAAATACTCAAAGAAAAACAAACACATTTTGAGTAAATACTATTTAAACTTTACAGACACCCCCTAATCAAAAAAAAAAAAAAAATCTTAGGTAATACAAACGATACACAGGAAATTAGAGAAAATTTGATGATAGCCAAACAGTTTTTAAAAGGCCTTTGAAGAGAGAATAACACTGTGAATAGTAACAACTAAAGCAGCAAAAGAGAGTGGAGTGAAAAGGTAAAGGGGATGAAGAAAGGATAAGTCATTACTTGCAAGATAACCTCAAATCTAGAAAACAAAGGTAAACTTAGGCAGTGCATAGAATAGGTTGGTGAATGCATTATGTGCAAAAACAACATCCTGAAACTTGCCTGGTAAGTAACAGTTGATTTGATATTGCTTATAAGAAATAGATAAGAGCAAAAAGGAAGAGGCAGCATAATCTTCTACATATTATCCTGTTTTTAAAAAATCTAGGGGGAAAAATACCAAGAAATGAGGTTGAATCAATTAAGGGAACTTTTTTGTCTAAAAGAAAGCAAACATGCACAAAAATGTTGACTCCTAACAACTCAAAACCACAAAACTATAGAATCTATTAAGGTGATTCTGACTGCCAAAGCAGAATTATACAAACCTGTGAACTACAGCATCAGTCTGTAACTAACTTTAAGTAAATATTCAACACTAACCACTGTATTTAAATATAAACATTTCAGTTACTAATGGTATCTTATACTCCCATAAATTTCCAAAGATGAATTCCAAAGGGTAGGTGAAAAAAAGTGAACATCTTAAAAATGTCAAGTCTCCATGAGCAAATCATGAGAAATCAGAAATGTCAATATTATATAAACACTAAAAGTTACTAAAATTAAACTCAAACTACCTAATGTAGAGAACAGAGAAAAAAGGATTAAAAAATTCTCTAAAAAGCAGTGTTTCCATAAGATAAAGAGACTTAAAATCAGAAATAACTTAGCAGATTACTAGTTTAGGAAAAAAAATAAAAGATCTAATGTGAGAAAAGTACTGGAGGTGTATGTTTCACGAAGACCAGACTTCATTTTTTTTTTAAATTCTGTTCTTTACTCAGTAATTTAAATCTTTTTTTTTTTTTTTTACAGGCAGAGTGGACAGTGAGAGAGAGAGACAGAGAGAAAGGTCTTCCTTTGCCATTGGTTCACCCTCCAATGGCTGCCGTGGCTGGTGCACTGCGGCCAGCGCACCGCGCTGATCCGAAGCCAGGAGCCAGGTGCTTCCCCTGGTCTCCCATGTGGGTGCAGGGCCCAAGCACTTGGGCCATCCTCCACTGCACTACTGGGCCACAGCAGAGAGCTGGCCTGGAAGAGGGGCAACCGGGACAGAATCCGGCGCCTCGACCAGGACTAGAACCCGGTGTGCCGGCACTGCAAGGTGGAGGATTAGCCTATTGAACTGCGGCACCGGCAGTAATTTAAATCTGAAAACTACCATATTCTCATTCATAAATATATTCAAATTTTCAGTAAACACTAAATATAAAGCAATGTTTTAGACGTACCCTTTTTGTTTTGGGAAAAAAAATGGTATGACACATCAGAGTAGAAATGATGAGCTTTAGGAAATGCATAGATATACTGACAGTTTTCATTTCTTACAGTAAGAAACTACTTGAACAATTTTGTACTTAAAAGTGTTCTTTTCTTCCTCAACAAATTACAGTGCTTTAAAGCTAATGTTTTGTTTCCTTCTCCTATGCAAACAAGAAGCTTCTGTCAGTTACTTCCATTTACTAGTCACTCTCAACTACTGACAGTAATTAAATAAAATGAAGTATTGACAGTTGTCTTTCACTAATTAAGTTCTACTTTAAAACAGTCAAAAGTCTATCCATTGTACATAATGTGGTACATTTTTATTAGAAAAATAATGCCATTTCATACAAACTAAATTTCTGGAATTTTTTTTATCCTTTGACTAAAATTTCTAGCAAGCTGAAGCTGAGAAAATAAGCATGTGTCAATATGCAATAAATTTTGATCATTTCTCAAATGGAAATAATCTCAATGTGCATGAACAGAATTTGGTTAAATAAAATCATAGCATAAATTGACAGAATGTTATTTAATTATTAAAAATTAGGATGTAGGGGCCAGCACTGTGGTACAGGGGGTTAAGCAAGGGCCTACAAGCATCCCATATGGGCACCAATTAGCATTCTGGCTGCTCCACTTCTGATCCTAATGCACCTGGGAAAGCAGCAGAGGATGACCCAAGTGCTTGGGCCCCTGTACCCATGAGGGAGACCCAGAAGAAGCTCCTGGCTTTGGCCTGGCCCAGCAGTGGCTATTGTGGCCATTTGGAGAGTGAACCAGTGGATGGAAGACCTCTTTCTCTGTCTCTCCTTTGCTCTCTCTATAACTTTGCCTTTGAAATAAGTTAATTAATTTAAAAAAAGATGTTATAGAGGTGGGCAATTGGCTTAGCAGAGAAGATGGAAGTTAATATGCCCATGTCTCACATTAGAGTGCCTGAGTTCATCTCCCAGCACTGACTCCTGACTACAGCTTCCTGCTAACAGAGACCCTGGGAAACAGCAATGGTTCAAGTAGTTGAGTTGCTGCCAGCCAAGTGGGAGACCTGGACTGAGTTCTCAGCTCCCAGTTCTGCACCTCCCCTCTAACCCTGCTGCTGTGAGAATTGAACCAGTGACAGGAGCTTTCTCTGCCTATCAAATGAATAAATGTTATTTTTTAATGTTATAAGAACTATATATTAAGTTAGCCACCATATATTAAGTGAAAAGTAAGGATTATACAAGTCAAAATATAGTAAAATCCTTTATTAGTTAAATATCCATATACTTATATATAAATGTTAGTCACAGTTTTCTCTATATAGAAACATTCCAGGTGATTTTTAATTTTATGCTTCATATGGGTTTCCTGTCACCATAAAGCAGTTTTCAAAAAATCTAGTGATAACTCATCTTGTTGACAATAAACTTTTGATGTATTAAAAAGTTCTGTAGGGGCCAGCCCTGTGGCACAGCGGGTTAAAGCTCTGGCCTGAAGCACCAGCATCCCATATGGGCGCCAGTTCTAGTCCTGGCTGCTCCTCTTCCAATCTGCTATGGCTTGGGAAAGCAGTGAAAGATAGCCCAAGTCTTGGGCCCTGCACCCATGAGGGAACCCAGAAGAAGCTCCTGGCTCCTGACTTTGGATCGGCTCAGCTGCGGCCATTGCAGCCATATGGGGAGTGAATCAGTGGATGGAAGACCTCTCTCTCTGTCTCTACCTCACTCTGTAACTCTGTCTTTCAAATAAATATTAAAAAAAAAAAAAAAAAAAAAAGCTCTGTAAATACACTTTGAGTTCTACACACTTGTTAACATGTTAATATTAATCAATGATTGAATGAACATACTGAATTGGAAAAACATACTGGACATCAGCTATTACCTGAGAATATTTCTTATACTTTACTTTATACTGGGGTTTTTAGCCCTGTACAGAAAGAATTGTTTTCTCTTTTAATAACAGCTGGATTACTATTAGTGTCATGTAAATTTTCAAAGTTTAGACCTAACATTTGCACACTGAATACTGTATGCAATAAAATTTAATATCTTCATTAAATTTTGTTCAATACAAAGCTATTCAGGATTAGTAGCTTTATTTTCAACGAGTAACATAAGACGGGCAAGCTGAGCCTTAAGTCTTCTTAAAATCTAGATTACCAAATTAAATAATGGAAAGGTTTGAAACTGAATACATACATACTTAAAAAAAAAAAAACTAAGGGCAAAGGAATTGGTTTTCTAAACCAACCAAGTATTTCAATTAAATCAAGATAAACTTCAAAAAGAAAACCAACAAAAAGTCATATATAAAGGTTTAGCTACCAAATATAAATAAACTGGTGAAAAATACCCTTATTCAATCACCTCCCTTTGCCACCATACATTCAGATACACACATTCCACATAAAATATTTAATAATCTATTGTTTAGGACTATATTTATTCCCACCCCCATATTTTTTTATCACCTTACCCCATTCTGTGCCATCCCCTGAACTCCGTGCTTCTCCAGCTCCCTCTCCATCTTCAGCAGTAACTAAAAAATCAAATTCTTTCAGTGCTTCCTCAGTATCAGGATCATCAGTTAAGTCAGCAGCTAATCCTTCATTACCTATCTGTAAAGGAACACAAACCAATAATTATTTTTATCTTAAATTTTAAAGGGGACTCAATATTTTCACATAATTCCACTTTCACATTCATTTTTAAATTATCTGGATCCAAAATATTAGTTTTTTTATGTAATTCATAAATCCTAATTATGCTTCAGGTAAATGGTTGAACAATACTATCCATGCCAAGATCTTTTGTAAACTGTGCTACAAGTAATGTTGTACTAAAAATAGTTGAAGTGCTAACCACAAAAAACATTTAACTTCTTTAATTACAGAGGATTCAGTTATTCCCTATTAAAGAACCATGTATTATTCAAATACATGTGAGCACACAGCTAGTAAGAACATAAAGTCAACTTCGTACTTTGTGTTTATTCATCCGATGTTTGTCTTTTCCTTCTGGGATGCCTTCAATCATGTCATTTTCCTCTTCCTCATCACTGTCATCAGCATTTTCTAAGAAATTGAATGTCTCAAGAACATCACCAGAAGACCTGGAGGAAAGGAGAAAAATGAATCGAACTATTCCACTAGTTGATTCTAATATTTCTTTTTGGTTCCTATATTTAAATTGAAGTACATAAAGGTAGTCAAAGGAATTTAAATGACAACATACTTTAATAATGTATTATAAAAAAAAATTAGGGGCCAGAGCTGTGGCACAGCAGGTTAGAGCTCCGGTCTACAATGCCGGCATCCAATGTGGGCATCAGCCAAGTCATAGCTGTTTCCACTTCCGATCCAGCTCTCTGCTATGGCCTGGGAAAGGAGGAGAAGATGGCCCAAGTGCTTGGGCCCCTGCATCAGCAAGAGAGACCTGAGAGAAGCTCCAGGCTCCTGGCTTTGGATCAACCCAGCCATTTGGGGAGTGAACCAGCAGATGGAAGATCCATCTTTCTCTTTCTCTCTCCCTCCCTCTCTCTCTCTCTCCCTGCCTCTCTGTGACTCTGCCTTTCAAATAAATGAATTAAACAAAAAAGAATGTTTGAAGGGTTTTTATGTTCTATAATTAACATTGGAATGATTGTCTCTGTTAAGTGAATTCTCCAAGTGTACAATCAAAAATATTTTCCATAATTATTGCAATAAAATAAAATCTTAAAGCGTTAGACACTAGAACATGCTATTATTTCTCAAAGCCATCATAAACAATCAACTTCCAACTTAGCATTTCTTTTAACTACAGCCTCTTATAACTTGGCCCAAACGTTTGAGGACTAAGATAATAATATCAGATTATTGCTATCTAGATTTAGAGTAAATTAGATAAACAACATCTTAATCCATTTGAGATTTTTCCTAAGAAAAAAAAATCTTTAATCTATTAAAGAAATACATTCAAAACAACTCTTTTAATAGGTAATAGTGATAACCTATTTTATCTACTTCTCTCTCTTTTTTTTTTTTTTTAAAGATTTTACTTATCTTACTTGAAAGAGCTACAGAGAGAGGAAGAGACAAAGAGAGAGATCAATCTTCCATCTGCTGGTTTACTCCCCAGATGGCCACAACAGATTGGGGCTAGGCTGAAGCTGGGAACCAGGAACTCCATTCCTGGTCTCCTATGTGGGTGCAGGGACCCAAGGATTTGAGTCATGTTCTGTTGCTTTCGCAGCCACATTAACAGGTCGCTAGACCAGAATGAAGCACCTGAGACTCGAACCGGCATGCTTATATGATACTAACATCATAGGCATAACCCGCTATACAATGATGCTAGCCCCCCCCTAAATCATTTTTTAAGCTAACATGAGTTCCTCTATGCCCCTAAAACATTTTTCATATACATGTTTAACAATAAAAGGCAGCCATACCGCAGTATAAAATTAAGTCAAAGACTCTCAGAATGAAAAGCCTCTATTCGGGGCTGGCGCTGTGGCACAGCAGGTTAATGCCCTGGCCTGAGGCGCCAACATCCCATATCGGTGCTGGTTCTGGACCTGGCTGCTCCTCTTCCGATCCAGCTCTCTGCTATGGCCTGGAAAGGCAGTGGAAAATGGCCCAAGTGCTTGGGCCCCTGCACTTGCATGGGAGACTCCTGGCTCCTGTCTTCGGATCAGCGCAACTCCGGCCGTTGCGGCCAATTAGGGAGTGGGCCATTTAATGGAAGACCTCTCTCTCTCTCTCTCTCTCCCCCCTATGTGTAACTCTGACTTTCAAATAAATAAATAAATAAATCCTCCGCTCTGCCACTAACTGGTTACTAAACCTTCTGTCATCAACTTATTCACCTGTAAACAGCAGATGATGAGATGATCTCAAATGTGCCTACTAACACTCAGAGTGTATTGTAATCAAAAGAAAAATAGTGTAAAATTTAGAGATTCCCCCATCCCATCCCTGGTTTTATTAGTACAAATTAAGGACATAAAATAAACCAGACTATAATAACATTTTAACACAACATGATTTTAATGGGTCTACTACACTGTGCAAAGGAACAATACAAAGACTCAATGCAGAAAAGACATGGTGTGTACAAATGCAAATTAGTAAAAGCAAACATAAGCCTACCACAATAACAAGCTTGAAATTTGTTAACATATCTTAATATCTGGCACATCAATGATAGAACTGTAAGAACTAGTATTTTTATTTTTAATGATATTTTTGTTTCAAACTTTTTAAATTGAGTATTGTTGCCACTTGGAGAGATATTTCTGTCTCTGAAATGAGAGCTCATGTTTCCAGGTTTTAAAAATTGCATTTAGAGGCCAGCATTGCGGTGTAGCAGGTAAAGCCACCACCTGTGCTGCCGGCATCCCATATGGGCACCAGTTAGTGTCCCAGCTGCTCCACTTCTGATGCAGTTCCCTGTTAATGGCCTGGGAAAAGCAGTAGATGGCCCAAGTGTCTGGGTCACTGCCACCCAAAAGGAGACCCCAATAAAGCTCCTAGCTTTGGCTTGGTGGCCATCTAGGGAGTGAACCAGTGGATGGAAGATCTCTCTCTCCATCTCTTCCATCTCTCTCTGTAGCTGTGACTTTTAAAGAAATAAATACATCTTTGTTAAAAATTGCATTTAGGGGCTGACAGTGTGGCAGAGCAGGTAAAAACCTCTACCTGCAATGTCGGCATCCCACACGAGTGCAAGTTCGTGCCCAGCTGCTCCACTTCCCTGCTAATGGCCTGGGAAGAGCATTGAAAAATGGCCCAAATGCTTGGGTATCTGCTACCCACATGGGAGACCCAGATGAAGCTTGTGGCTGCTAGCTTTGGCCTGGCCCAGGGCTGGCTGTTGCAGGCACTTGAAGAATGAAGCAGTGGATGGAAGATCTCCTTCTGTCTCTCTCTGTAACTCTTTCAAAATAATAAATAAACCTTTTTTTAAAAATTGCATTTAATAGCAGTAATACACATGCATAGCTTTAGAAGTCAAATAATAAAGCACAAGCCATACAAGAACAGATTTCACAAAAATTATGAAGGAAGACACTGTTAAGAGAATGTAAAGATTGGAGAAAGCATTGAGCCAAGTGGTTAAGATGCTGCTCAGGACATTTGTATCCTCTGGGAAAACCTGGGTTTCAGTCCTGACTCTGTCTTTGATTTCCTGCTAATAAGCACCCTGGAAGGCAGCAGGTGATGGCGCAACTACTTGTGTTCCCGCCACCATATGGGAGACCCAGAATGCATTCCAGGATCCTGGCTATGACCTGGACCAGCCCTAGTTGTTGAAGGCATTTAGGGAGTCAGGGATTTTTCCTGTCTCTGTATCTCTCAAACAAATTTTATTTTTAAGATTTATTTACTTGTGGGCCGGTGCTTTGGCACAGCAGGTTAAAAGCCCTGGCCTGAAGTGCTGGCATCCCACATGGGCACCAGTTCTAGTCCCAGCTGCTCCTTTTCCAATCCGGCTCTCTGCTATGGCCTGGGAAAGCAGCAGAAGATGGCCCAAGTGCTTGGGCCCCTGCACCCATGTGGGAGACCTGGAGGAAGCTCCTGGCTCCTGGCTTCAGACCGGCACAGCTCCAGCAGTTGCAGCCATTTGGGGAATGAACCAGCGGATGAAAGACCTCTCTCTGTCTCTACCTCTCTCTGTAACTCTGTCTTTAAAAGAAATTAAAAAACTTTTTAAAAAGATTTATTTACTTGAATGACCAATAAAAAGAGACAGAAAGAAAGAGACCTTCCATCTACTGGTTCATTCTCAAATGGCTGAAATGGCCGGAGCTGGGCCAGCCCAAAGCCTAGAATTCTATCCAGGTCATCCAAGAGTGTGGCAGGAGCCCAAATACTTGGGCCATCTTGCACTGCTTTCCCAGGCACATTAAGTTTAGTGTCCATAATCATGGCATCTCTACAAATATTTTCTCATTAATTTTATAGAGTACTTTGGGAAAATCCTTCAACCTGGAAATATCCTTGGAAATATATTCTGGAAATTTTTCCTGTATTATTATTTCTAAAATATTTTAATATTGTTTTATCTTTCTTTTGAAATTCTTATACAGATGTTAATCCTCCTGGATTGCTACCTGAATTTTCTATCTTTTCAGTCTTATTTTTACTTTTCAGGGAGAGTCTATTTAATGTCATCTCAGATTTTACAGAAATTATTTCTATCACATACTTTATTTTTAAAAAACATTTCATTTATTTACTTGAAAGGCAGAACTAGAGAAAGAGGGATAGACAGAAAAAATCTTCCATCTGCTGGTTCTCTCCTCAAATGGCCCCAACGGCAGGGACTGGGCCAGACTGAAGCCAGGAACCTGGAGCTCCATGTCAGTCTCCCAGGTCAGTGCAGGGGCCCAAGTACTTGGATCATCTTCTGCTGTTTCCCAAGGCACCTTAGCACAGAGCTGGACTGGAAGTGCAACAGCCAGAACTGAAACCAGTGCCCACATAGGGTGCCAACACTGCAGGTGGCAGCTTAACCCGCTATGCCATGATGCCAGCCCCTTCTATCATTTATTTTTAAAGTTTTATTTATTTTCAGGGCCAGTGCCGTGGCACAGTGGGTTAACACCCTGGCCTGAAGAGCCAGCATCCCACATGGGCACCAGTTCTAGTCCCGGCTGCTCCTCTTCCAATCCAGCTCTTGGGCCCCTGAACCCGTGTGGGAGACCCGGAAGAAGCTCCTGGCTTTGGATCAGCGTAGCTCCGGCCGTTGTGGCCATCTGGGGAGTAAACCATCAGACGGAAGACCTCTCTCTCTCTGCCTCTCTTCTCTGTGTAACTCTTTCAAATAAAATAAATAAATCTTTTTAAAAAATTTATTTATTTTCACTTTTATTTGTGAGGCAAAGAGACAAAAAGATTTTCCATTACTGGTTCACTTCCCATATGCCTTACCACAGCCAGAGCTGAGTCAGGCTGAAGCCAGGAGCCCAGAGTTCCATCCAGGTCTTATGTGTGGGTGGTAAGGACTCAAGTACTTGTACGATCATCTGCTGTCTGCCAGGATGTACAGTTAGCAGGGAGCCAGAATTGTAAGCAGAGTTGAAACTCAAATCAAGTTCTTCAATATGGGATGCAAACACTCCAAGCAATGTCGTAATTGCTGCATCAAAGGCCTACCCCGTACTTTTCTATTTCTATGAGCTTTTTAAAACAAGCTGTGTTTACTGGGGCCGGCGCTGTGGCACAGCAGGTTAAAGCCCTGACCTGAAGCGCCGGCATCCCATATGGGCACTGGTTTGAGTCCAGCTGCTCTTCTTCCAATCCAGCTCTCTGCTATGGCCTGGGAAAGCAGTGGAAGATGGCCAAAGTCTTTTGGCCCCTGCACCCACATGGGAGACCCAGAAGAAGCTCCTGGCTCCCGGCTTTGGATTGGCCCAGCTCCAGCCATTGCAGCCATCTGGGGTGTGAACCAGCGGATGGAAGACCTCTCTGTCTCTACTTCTCTCTGTAACTCTTTCAAATAAATAAAATAAATCTTTAAAAAATTCATCAAAAAGTAAATAAGTAAGTTTTAAATACTTATATGAAAGAATGACAGAAACAGGGAGAGTCTGAGAGGGAGAGAGAAACAGAAAGATCTGCTATCTCTTGTTCATTCCCCAAGTGCCTGGAACAGCTAGGGCTGGGCTAGGATGAAGGCAGGAGCCAGGAACTCCATCTGGTTATCCCATGTGGATGGAAGGAACCCAAGTACTTGGGCCATAGTTTGCTGCCTCCCAGGCGCATTTGGAGGAATCTGGATTAGAAGCAGAGGCAGGACTCCAACCAGTGCATTCCCAAGTGAAATGGAGGCACCCCAAGCAGAGGCTTAACCTGCTTTAACAGAATGCCTGCTTCTATCTTTTTTTTTTTTTCCCCTTTTAAGATTTATTTATTTATTTATTTGAGAGGCAGTTACAGAGGGAGAGAGACAGACAAAAGACAGACACAGAGAGATCTTCCATCCATTGGTCCATTCTCCAAACGATTTCAAGAGCCAGAGTTGAGCCAGGAGCCAGAGCTCCTACTGGGTCTCCCACGTGGATGACAGGGGCCTAAGCCATAGGGCTATTCTCTGATGCCCTCCCAGTCTCATTAACAGGAAAGCAGATGGAAAGCAGCACAGCTGAATCTCAAACAAGTGCTCCGATATGGGATACTGGCATTGCAGGCAGTGGCTTAACCAGCTACATCACAAAGACGACCCCCTTAAGCACTTTTTGAAAAAATTCAAGCAAAGAGAAAGTGAATAAACCCTAATCACTGGTTCATCTTCAAATGTTTTCAATAATGTAGTCAAAGCTAGGAATACAATTCAGGTCTCCCACATGGGTGGCAGTGAATTAGACTCCTGCTTCCCAAGGTCTACAATAGCAGAAAATGGAGTTAAGAGTTGGAGCTGGGAACTGAACCAAGTTATTCCAATGTGGGACATGGATGTCTTGACTGGTAGGCTAAATGTCAATCTTGTATCAATTCTTTCTGGATATCTGATTTGTGCGTACAAAACAGCATCCATTTTTTCTTTATTTTCTTTTTTCAGTCCTCTCAGGAGAACAATTATAGTTTGAAAGTCTTTTACTTCCTGCTTTGAGTTTCTTTTCTCATTTAGTTTCCCTGGTCTCTAACTTTCTCACTCAAGTTTTTCCTTAAGTGCTCACATTTAAGAACAAGGCACTAAATAGCTAAATGGATGTACCATGAACATAAGTGTTGTATATCCTTTTCTTCAAATTCATGTTAAAACTAATTCCCAA
The DNA here is from genome assembly GCF_033115175.1 of Lepus europaeus. Taxonomy (NCBI): domain Eukaryota; kingdom Metazoa; phylum Chordata; class Mammalia; order Lagomorpha; family Leporidae; genus Lepus; species Lepus europaeus. The sequence goes on along the minus strand of NC_084837.1, from coordinate 43,789,964 downwards.
AGAGGACTAGGTCCTTTGTGAGGTGACCAAGTCATGAAGGCAGAATCCTCTTGAACAGGTTAGTGCCTTTCGTAAGAGGCCCAAAGGTGCTTGTTTGTCCCTTCTACCATGTGAAGACATACCAAGAAGCTGGCATTCTACAACCCAGAAAAAAGCCCATATCAGAATTGAGCCATGCTAACACCCTGAAATTAGACTTTCCAGAAGCCTCCAGAACTGTGAGAAATAAATGCCTGTTGTTTATGAGGTACCCAGTCTACGGTATGTTGTTACAGCAACAACAATAACAACAACAACAAAACCAAGAAAATAGATAAGTCTTAATAAGTAGCTGGCTTTACTTGCAGATAACAGGCAGAGGCCCAGTAATTTTATTAGGATATCTCAGTTGTCAATTTCATTAGGTCTTTCCTACCAATGTCATCAATTTCAATATCCTGCATGAATAAGATCTAAGACCACTGGCCAATATACAAGAAGCCAAATAACTGAAGCAAACAAGTGATCTCTACACTCAGGTGTAAACTTTCACATGACCTTGTTTTCACTACAATAACTCATTCTTCAGCTGTTTTATTTCTCAGGAAATCAGAAATCACTGTTTCAACTTTACAGAAACATACTACCATTTTCTAGAGTAGGAAACTGGTGCATAGGATACAAGAGGGAACTGAGATACTACTTTAATTCAATTTTTTATTCAAGTCCTATCTAATTATACTCAATACCTATAATTTCTTAGCTTTTGCAGCTTTACTAAGAATCTATGGACTAGAATTGCCTTGATCCTTTTCCTCACCCCCAAATACTTACATTTAAGCTTTCCTGGAGCCACTAAATTAGTTTTCCAAAACTGCTGAACTTGACCTATCTCATGAACAACATATTCTTTTTTTCTTTTTATATATTCATTTTTTGTTCTATGTTTAAAGAATCTTAAGCCCTTTGCTATCATTTTAGCAGAATTTCTGGAAGGCACACAAATAAAATGTGTCTTTAATCCACAATATTTAAGTGGAGGCCAACATCTATAACAATTTTTTCCTCTGCCAGCTGTTTACTAACATCAGGTAGGAGAACTGCACACCATATTAGAGTGCCTGGGTTTTAGTCCTGACTGCTTCAATTTCTGTCCTGTACTGAGCAACTGGGAGACAGCAGGCAACGGTTCAATATCTCTGCCACCCACGTGAGAGATCAGTTTTGGGCTCCTGGCTTTAGTCTGGCCCAGAACTAAATGTTACGGCAGTGTCTTTGCCTTTCAAATAAATAAAATAATACTTCATGAACTTAGAAATGGTAATTTTTATAAAAGTATATTTGGTAGATAATAATAACTATTGATGAAGACATGGAGAAATTGGAACCCTGTTAGCACTGCTGGTAGGAACAAGAAATAATACAGCCAGCTTGGTAAGGTATTTGGCAGTTTCTTTAACTTGTTTAATACTCCCAAACATGGACCAATCCACATGCTCATTAACTGAAAACGAAACACATAAAGGCTGATGCTGTGGCGTAGCGGGTAAAGCTGCCGCCTACAGTGCTGGCTTCCTACATGGCCGCCAGTGGGAGTCCTGGCTACTCCACTTTCAATCCAGCTCTCTGCTATGGCCTGGGAAAGCAGTGGAAGATGGCCCAAGTCCTTGGGCCCCTGCACCCATGTGGGAGACCCGGAAGAAGCTCCTGGCTCCTGTCTTCAGATCAGCCCAGCTTCGGCCACTGCGGCCATTTGGGGAATGAACCAGTGGATGGAAGATCCCTCTCTCTCTCTCTGCCTCTACCTCTCTGTAACTACCTTTCAAATAAATAAACAAATCTTAAAAGAAACATAAATAAAATGTACTACATCATCATCCATAAAGTGGACTATTATTTGGCAGTAAGAAGCAGTGAAGCAAACACTATAACATGGATAAACCTTGAAAATATGCGAACTGAAACAAACCACTCACAAATATGCCACTTAGATGAAATATCCAGAACACATAAATTTGAAGAGACAGAAAAGTAGATTAGTGATTGTCCAGGGCTTGAAGGCAAGGGTGTAGGGGAGAATGGGGTTTCTTTTTTTAGGGTTATTAAAATGTAGTAAACTCAGTGTGGTGATGGCTAAACAACTGTGAATATTCTGAAAACCACTAGATCATATTCTCTAAATGTGTGAACTTTATGATTTATATCTCAATAAAAATGATTTTCTTAGAAAAGCATCTGGTTGACTTCTCAGTCTAACATTCTACTGCCCAAAAATATAAAGTTGTTTCTTTCACAATGTTTTCTCTTTTAAATTTACTTCATTATTTGAAAGGCAGAGAGACAGAATCTTACATCTGCTGGTTCACTCCTCCAAATGGCCCCAACAGCCAGGTCCAGGCCAAGCTGAACCCAGAAGGCTAAGAACTCCCTACTTGTCTCCCACATGGGTGGCACAGGCTTAAGTATCTGGACCATCTTCTGTTGCATTTCCAGGCATATTAGCACGAAACTGGATTGAAAGCAGAGCAGCTGGGACCCAAACTGGCACTCTGACATGGGATGTGGGTGTCCTAAGCTGTATTTACCTGCTTTACCACATTAAGAGTGCCCCCCAACAGTGGTTTCTAAATAGCTGTTGCTCATTCTATCAATGGAGTAGTGTAATTTATTTAAAGTACTCCAGTAGAAATTTTAAAATTAGGATGTTCAAACAGCTCTGAATTACATAAAATCAGTCTTAAATTTCAATTTCTATTCTGTATCTATTTCAGAACTAAAGGCCTTTGCTTGATATCACAATTTAACATAGATAAAATTTTTTATTTATTTTTTTTTGACAGGCAGAGTGGACAGTGAGAGAGAGAGACAGAGAGAAAGGTCTTCCTTTGCCCTTGGTTCACCCTCCAATGGCCACCGCGGTAGGCGCGCTGCGGCCGGCGCACCGCACTGTTCCGATGGCAGGAGCCAGATGCTTCTCCTGGTCTCCCATGGGGTGCAGGGCCCAAGGACTTGGGCCATCCTCCACTGCACTCCCTGGCCACAGCAGAGAGCTGGCCTGGAAGAGGGGCAACCGGGACAGAATCCGGAGCCCCGATCGGGACTAGAACCTGGTGTGCCGGCGCCGCAAGGCGGAGGATTAGCCTGTTGAGCCACAGCGCCAGCCCAACATAGATAAAATTTTAAAGCACCTAAATACAAAATGTATTTGCTCATGGTGCCATTGAGGGTGGGGTGGCGTGAGTAAGTCTAAATCAGAACTACTTGATTTAAAAATTGTTAAATACAATAGTAAGAAGCTAAAGAGATTAATACTATCTATTATATATATTATGTTAACCTTCAGGTATAAATCATACCTTTTGACTTCTTGTCCTTTTTGTTTAGGAGATTCACCTCCATTCAGGATCTGTTCTAAATTCTTTGTTTCTACTGATCCATTTGGTTCTGAATTAGATAGTCCAAGTAATGACCTTACCCGCTGAGACCGTACATCTAATATTGTATCTGTGTATCCTACTTCCTGAAGATACCTATAAGAGAAAAATTTTAAATATTAAATTCCACATTCTGTTAACACGTGCCCAACTCAAAATTCTATAAAGGATTTTTAGGAAAACCCATAACCCTACGAAGTATACTCTCTTCCTTTGTCTCATTATCTTTCTCTTCTACCGACTAATTTCAGTTCTAACAAAATGATGTCAATAACAAACCAAAATTTAAGTAGGCATACAGCATGGCTAATGCCTTAAAAAGCTTTCCGGAATTGATGAGAGAAATAGAAGTGGCCAATGAGTGACAGCAAATGAGTAGAACTGAATGTTAGAACAGTAACAAAAGTTTAAATCTGTGGTTCTTACCCAGTGGCTGATGGACAGGCTAATTCTCCCTCAAGGATCTAATACCCCACCACATTCATCTAGTCCTCTGGTTTTCAAACTTTATCTATATCTAAATCAGGGTACTTATTCTGGGATCTAAGATTAAACTAGAAAGAAGAAAGGGGCCAGATAACAATATATTGATAATGAATTGTCAATGGCTCTGTGTGACAAAGTATATAAAGGATGCTAGAAAGGAGTCTTAGATAACACTAGTAAAACAAAGTAATTTTAGGTGCAAGCTAAAGAGTGAGAGACTGGTTAGGACACTAACAGAGCAAGAAGGGAAAACAGAATGAACATGAGAAAATAAACTAGACATAAAATCTTCATGAACAATAAATGAAAAGAAGACGTAAAAAATTTCTACCAATTTTCAAGTTTCTGGCTCAGAGAGCTGGGTGACTGTTCAAGAGTGAGAATCCAGTTTACAGGCCATCTATCAGATAGTCGTGTGGTGTCCACATTAAAAGTAAAGTGACAATATTTATAAGGCACATATACAGAAAAGGTCAAAAGCTCAGAAGAGACTGAACTGGGTAAAGAGATCAGAGTCATCAGTCTTGAAGCCATGGATGCAAATGAAGTCACACAGAGATCAAGCCTAAGAAGAACAAGCCCAGTGACACAGATATCTAAAAAGCTAGAATAAGAGAAGCCTAAAGGAAAATGAAAACATTTAATAAATTAGGAGGAAAAAAAATCTCAGCAAAGAGTGGAGTCATGGAAGAATAAAAGTCACAAAAAGGAACAGTGTCAAATGTTTCAAAGATGTAAAATATAAACAAAATAAGGTCTCCTGTTTGTGACAGCAGCTTCAGCAGACCATCAAAATGGCAAATGGACGAGACAGCTAAGAAATAAACAAGGACGACCAGGCAGATAAATTACCCTTAAGAAGTTTGACTAACAAGTCAGAGAAAGAAAGGTGAGAAGAGGTAGAATATGTAATGGAATTACAGAAGTATGAGAGAAATACTGTGCAATCCGCTTCTAATTCTTCTCAGAAACTCTTCTAAGCTAGGGGGAAATCCCTGCTATATGGAAAATAGTAGTTTTCAGTAGAAAAGAATAAGTGTGTCACAGAGAAGAGCACAGACTCAATAGGAATGTATCCTAGGTGTTTCCAGTCTCTGCAGGTCCCCCAGGCTGCCTCAGCTCCTGACTTCTTCATATCCCGTTTCTCACATTTCCTTTAATTCTATACCACTATCATTCTAATCAAAGATCTATTCTTCTGTTCAACTTCTAGTCACTTTTATATTATAAGAGTCTGGATTAACACCTTTTCAACAGAACCTAAGAAAAATGAGGCCACAAGTAAGAGGTTAAATATACTGACAGGTTTAAATATATTCACAGAAAGAAAAGCAAAAAGTTAAGGACATTGTCATCCGTCATACTTCACAGTTTCAGTGAGGTGGAGGCTGAGGTGCTGTAATGAGAACACAGGAGAATGGGTTTAGATGTGGTCAAAGTCAGAATATCCACTGAGGTAAATGGGAGCAAGAGATGACCAGGGTTATGGAAAATGGTTCTCTGCAATATCTGCATAGGAAATTGTAAAAAATTAATAGCATCCATATTTTTCTCCAAGAGTTAACTAGAAATAGAGGCAGACTTTAGACTGAGCCAAGACTGGGGTTCTGCAGTCAGTGATTAGTGTGATGGGACAGCACTGTGGCACAGCAGATGAAGCTGGTGCCTTAAAAAAGATTGGTGAGGACAAAAAAAGGGGTGAGGACCATGAGTTCAGAGTGGCACTAAGAAAATAGAACAAACAAAAGAAACCACACATAAAGTGGCTAAAGAGGAAAATTAGGTAGCTAAGGATCTAAAAGATCAGGGTAAAATCAGAGGGCAAATAAAATATGAATTGGAATGAGAGTGATGAAAAACATGATGACTGTTCACACCAAGGAATATTCCAGAGGTACACTAATTCTGTTGGTAAGATCAACACTTCATGGGGTTACTGAAGTGAAAGTAAAGATGTCCAAAGCTGGGAAGGTTGAATAATTATAAATCACAGAGAGTATCAGCAGGATCAAAGTACAAAGGTTTTCAAACTATATGTAAGAAAGGAACAGATAAAAGACAATAACCAACATTTGCCTTCAAAGTACCTCCAATACTGCAAAGAATTCAATCGAAAAGATTCCTCAAATATTCAACAAGAGGAAGATTTGGCAAGCCATTTCTAGAAAATTTCAGATAAATACAGATAAATTCCTCCTAAACCAGTCACATTCCCACAAGAAGAATCAACTTGTAAATTTTTCATGAAAAGGGACAGAAAAGTCTAGAAAAATAAACATATACTGTTTTTTTTCTGGTTTTCAAAACCATCCAGTCTGTTAGACAGTCTATCCTGCAAATAAGAAAACAAGATTTTTTTGAAACCCAGAGGAAAGAAGCTTTAAAATGAACCAAGGTTCCATATAGCAAAGAAGTAGCACTACAAAAAATACACATATTGTCCCACTACCATTAAATAACATTGTATTTGCTGACTTTATATACCCACTTGTCTACCTAAGTCCTTCAACAAAGTTGAAAATGAACCATTTACTTACTGTCTTAACAGCTGTCTGCCTTGCTTCCACGTTAACTGGCTATTCTGAGGTGCTGTGGGAGCTTCTGTGTCTTTGGTTTCTTCTAAAAAATGTTTTTAAAAAAAGTTCATTATTTCAACTCTTGAAAATACTGCCAAAGTTTCTTAGGAATAAATTCCCACATTAATAGAAACAATGTTGCTAAATGTTTCACAAAGGACAGAAAAAAACAATGAATTCATATTTAGTATTTACTGTGGGTCACTCATTTTTTAAAACATTTATTTATTTTATTTGAAAGTCAGTTAGAGAGAGAGGAAGAGAAAGAGACTAACAGATCTTCCATCTACTGGTTCACTCCTCAGATGGCCACTATGGCCAGAGCTGAGACAATCTGAAGCCAGGAGCTTCTTCTGGGTCTCCCACGAAGGTACAGCGGCCCAAACATTTGGGCCATCCTTGGCTGCTTTCCCAGGCCATTTACTTGGAAGCTCGATCAGAAGCAGAGCAGCTGGACTCCCTCTACCATGTCACAGCAATGGCCCCAGGTCACCGATTTTGTGTTTCTTCCAATAATGGTATCATGTATTTCCTGCCCCATTTAAAATTGGGAAAATCCAAATGTACTTTATATTTTCAGGGATTCAAAAGTCAATGACAATAAGAAAAAATGCTGTTAAAATTAAATTGTTTTTAACTATCACAACTCTACTGAATTAAATGCCTCTGAAATTAAAAAGCATCTATTCAAAATCAACACTAAGATATTAGGTAGATATAAAAACACTGAATAAATTAACTTTGAATCTGTATGAGTGGATTTTAAATTAACATCATTTTCAGAAATAAAAGTTAAACTTGAAAGTAGTTTTTACAAAAAATATAGGTCACATTTAATTGGCAGAAAACAAAGCATATGCACATACAAAATAAAAGTTTAATAAACAGTAATGATTTTAGGTGAGTGAATCTATCAGCAAGTATCCCAAGAGTGAAATTTAAAATGATTTCTTGGCACATTATAAGCACTATTTTTCATAATTTCCCATTATTAAGATGAAAACAAGGGACAGGCATATAACTTAAGTAGTTAAATACCCACATCCCACTAAGAGTGCTGGGTTCCACTCCCAGTTCCACAAGCTTCTTGCTGGTGCAGACCCTAGGAAGCAGCACTGATGACTCAAGCAGGTGGGTCCCTGCCATCCATGTGGAAACCTGGATAAAAATTTCTGCTTCTGGCTTTGGCCAGGGTCATTGCAGGCACTAGGGAGTGAACTGGAGGTAGGAGCTCTCCCTTTCTCTCTGCCTCTCAACTAAAAATAAATACACTAAAATAAACACAGTGAAAAATTATAGAGGAGCTTGGTAGATTAACCCCTACACTGCATGCTGAAAACTCACAGAATGACTCACAGTTATTAGATTTCTAGACTCCTCAGAGTTGCCTGGTAATAACTGGTAGTAATTCAAATATCCTCTGCAAGCATCGTTTCTTTGATTCTAATAACTCCATTATTGATATTTTCTTATTCTTTCCCTAAACATAAGCAATTCTGACTTCTAGAAATAATTATTTCACTCTAACTAGTTTTTACTTTTTTTTTTTTTAATAAGATGTATTTATTTGACAGTCAGAGTTAGAGAGAGGGAAAGACAGAGAGCAAGCAAGCTTCCATCTACTGGTTCACTCCCCAAATGGCCACAACAGCCAGGGCTGGTCCGAAGCCAGGAGTAAGAGGCTTCTTCTGGGTCACCCATGTGGATGCAGGGGCCCTTGGGCCTTCCTCCACTGCTTTTCCCAAGCATAACAGCAGGGAGCTAGATTGGAAATGGAGCAGCTGGGACTCAAACCAGCATCCATATGGGATGCCAGCATCACAGGTGGTGGCTTTACCTGCTATGCGTATCTCTGGCCCATCATTTTTCAATTCATAATTACTTATAACATTTTATGTTTAATTACAAATAACACATAACGAGGAGGGAAACACATTTTATAAAAATAAAATTGTGGGGGCCAACATAGTAGTGTAGCAGGGTAAGCCACTACCTGTGATGTCAGCATCGCTTTTGAGTGTTGGATCACATCCTGGCTGCTCTGGTTCCAATCCAGCTCCCAGCTAACGCCTTGGAGAAAGCAGTGGACAACGGTCTTAAATTTTTGGACCCCTGCCCCTTCACAGAGGAAGCTCCTTGCTTCAGCCCTGGCTGTTGTAACCATTTTAGGAGTGAACCAGCAGATGGAAGATCTCTTTCTCCATCTCTCCCTATCTCTAACTCCGTCCTTCAAATAAATAAATAAATCTATCCTTAAAAAAAATATAATTGCTTGAAATCCTATCACCAAGAGTCAACAAATGTTAGTACTTGAGAGTTTATCATTCCATATTTTCTACCTGAAAAAAAAAAAATACAAATAAATGACTAGCACAACCCTCCCCTTTAAGAAAGTAAGCTTGGGGCTGGTGCTATGGCATAGCAAGTTAAGCCACCGTGGGTTAAGTGGCCTTCTGAAAATGGGTACTGGTTCCAGTCTCAGCTGCTCCACTTTGGATCCAGCTCCCTGCTAATACACATGAGAAAGCAGCAGAAGATGGCCCAAACACTTGGGCCTCTTCACCCACATGGGAGACTCAGACAGAGTCCCAGGCTTCTGGCTTTGGCCTGGTCCTAATGCAGCCATTTGGGGAGTGAACTAGCAGATGAAGATCTTTTTCTGTCTCTCCTTCTCTCTATGTAACTCTGCTTTTCATCAAATAAAATAAATCTTTACAAGTAAGTAAAAAAAAATTTTTCTAAGTGGGTTATGTGTCTATCACACTAAAAGTTATTTTTGACAATGTCATCTTAAATATTCTCTCTATGGCAATATACATTATGTAGAAATGATTATATAATATTGTATAGAAAGTATGTAATTATTTAACCTAACTCTAATGATGAAATTAGCTTCCTTTTAAAAAGCTATTACAGAGGCCGGCACTGTGGTGTAGTGAGTAAAGCTACCACCTGCAGCACCAGCATCCCATGTGGGCACCAGTTCCAGACCCAGTTGCTCCACTTCCAATCCAGCTCTCTGCTATGGCCTGGGAAAGCAGTAGAAGATGGTCCAAGTCCTTGGGCCCCTGCACCCACAGGGGAGACCTAGAAGAAGATCCTGGCTCCTGTCTTTGGATCGGCACAGCTCTGGCCGTTGCAGCCATCTGGGGAGTGACCCAGCAGATGGAAGATTTCTCTCTCTCTCTCTCTCTCTCTCTGCGTTAACTCTGACTTTAAAATAAATAACTAAATCTTTAAAAAAAAAAAAAGAATATTCTTGAAGTACATTTTAAGTACACAGCTTAATTAATTTTTGAAAACATTCATTCAACCAATACCTAGATGAAGATATAAAACACTATTCAAAAAGCTTTTGTGCTCTATTCCAGTCAATAGCCACTCCAAAATGAGTATCAACACTTTCCCTGATTTCTAAATTAGATAAACTTTTGCAATTGATATAATTTCTAGCAATTTTCAATTTTATGTGATTCATCCAAGTTGTCAGGTTTAGTAGCAATTTGGCCATTTTCACTATTAAATAGCATTCTGTTATGCTACTCTATCACAATATATTTAATCATTTTAATATTGAAGGATGTTCCAGTTGTTTCTTGATTTTTCACTATTAACAATGAGTCTACAAACTTTTTTTTTTTTTTTTTTTTGACAGGCAGAGTGGACAGTGAGAGAGAGACACAGAGAAAGGTCTTCCTTTTTGCCGTTGGTTCACCCTCCAACGGCTGCTGCAGCCGGTGCACCGCGCTGATCCGAAGCCAGGAGCCAGGTGCTTCCTCCTGGTCTCCCATGCAGATGCAGGGCCCAAGCACTTGGGCCATCCTCCACTGCCCTCCCGGGCCATAGCAGAGAGCTGGACTGGAAAAGGAGCAACCGGGATGGAATCCGGTGCCCCAACCGGGACTAGAACCTGGAGTGCTGGCGCCTCAGGCGGAGGATTAGCCTATAGAGCCGCAATGCCAGCCTACAAACATTCTTAACATCAAGTGTCACTGTGAACATATGTCCACATTTTGGGGCATGGAATTACAGAGTTACAGGATATGGATGCTACATCTCCCTAAGTAATCCTACCAAGCTACTTTCAGAGCAGTTTTATCAATTTCCAATCCTAACATCAGCTCTAGTTGTTCCATACCCTTAGCAACACTTGCTATTGTTAAGAGTCTACTTGTGGGGCTGGCACTGTGGCACAGTAGCGCAGTGGGTTAAAGCCCTGGCCTGAAGCGCCGGCATCCCATATGGGCGCCAGTTCTAGTCCCGGCTGCTCCTCTTCCAATCCAGCTCTCTGCTATGGCCTGGGAAAGCAGTAGAAGATGGCCCAAATCCTTGGGCCCCTGTACCCACATAGGAGACCCAGAAGAAGCTCCTGGCTCCTGGCTTCAGATCGGCGCAGCTCCAGCCGTTGCAGCCATCTGGGGAGTAAACCAGTGGATGGAAGACTTCTCTGTCTCTACCTTTCTCTGTAATTCTTTCAAATAAATAAAATAAGTATTTTTTTAAAAAAAAAAGTCTACCTGTATTCCATGATGGATTTGTATTCTATTTCCTCCACAACTAATAAAATTGAACATCATTTCATGCTTACTGACCATTTAGATATTCCTTTGCCCATTTTTCTGTTGGATTGTCTTTTCTAAATGTATAGGTAAGGGGGCTCTAAATTGAATTAAAAGATAAATTTACTTGAGTGCAAAAAATTTTTGAAATGCATGCCAAGTTTTTTAATAATATGCAATTTCCAAGGACTCAGTGAAGGTCCCTCATATGAATGGATTTCAAAAGATTTTCTGCACCAAAATCAACTTATCCCTTCATTCTATTTTCGATAAACTTTCTGAAGTAGCCTGGTATAAATGTGTGTTACTAAGAGAAGGGTATAAACATTTATTTATCTAGTATTCTTTCAAATCAGTATTTTGTTCATTTTCTTTTTTACATTGAGTTATTGAGGGCAAATAAATGCAATACTGTTTCACTTAATATTTATTTCCATACATAGTTTGATGTAAAATAAGTTTATCAAATTTTGTTTGCATGGCACATTTTTGGCCATCTTTGTTTTGTTTTCCATTAAATATCTTGAATATCTTTTCAATAGCAGTAAAACTATTTAATTTTATTGTTATTTTGTCTTCTGGAATATCTGAGGATTTACTCCTCTGTGCAAGGAAGTTTTAATACCTAGCTTTATAACAATAAAAAATAAACTTGTCTGACTTCAGTTGTAGGCAGGAGAGACTTATTTGTAAATGATGTTGCTTTATACAAATTTGCAGTGAGACCAGACATCCAATGCCTTCTTTGGTTTAGTCTCCATTCCAGGAATAATGATCAAGCACAGGGATTACAGCCCATTAGTTCTGGAAAACAAATATTTTCTGAATATTCTAGCCATGCTAGAAAGATAATGACCCTAAGAAAATCTCTAAATTCATCAGGTTTTTCTGGTGAAGCCAGTGTATTCCTTTTAACAGTAGTGGGACTACTGAAGTAAATGTGACTCAAAATATGTACACCTTCCGTCTTTCCATCACTTATTCTTGCTTTCCCAAGGAGGAGATCATAATATTGTTTCCTAGCAACAGAACAAGCCTTCATAATCACTGAAAAGGATCAAAGAAAATTCACTCCTACTTGGGCTCTTGATTTCACATATATGACAACTAAAAGAAAATGAATGATTCTACTGTTAAAAAATTGAAGGTGAGAAAGACCAAAAACTAAATCAAATGCATGGTATGGGTTTCTCTGAAGTCCCTAACTACTTAAAACTGAACTAAAAACCAATCAAATTTTTAAAAATTCATATGTAAGTTTTTATTTTCCCTACCATACATACTTTGCTAGGATAGAAACACTAGAGAAGAAAAATGATACAAAGAACACATTTTTTCTTGCCCCCAGTAGCCAAAAGCATAGGCCTCAATTTAGATGCATTATCAAAAATGTATGTACAAATGATTCTAGAAACTACTGAGAAATAAGAAATTGCTAAATCTTATTAATATAAATAGAAATATTCCTTATTTAGACTCCTCAAATGGTAATCACATGAAGTCCTCAAATTAACATTAAGCTATTCCAAAGATCTTTCCTAGATCCAGTTCTCTCTTCACTGCATAATTATTCATTAGAAACCATTCTCACACTGTTTAGTAAACAGCAAAGCCAACTGCAGATAATATTTCCCTTTTTTCTTTTTTTTATTTGGTTGCCTCTATGGTTTCCAAATGCAGTCAAGTTTTCAGGATCTTTAAAGACTAAAATGAATTAATTAGAATGTATCCAATTAAAAACAACTTTTTAATAATATAAAATTAAGCTCCTGGCAGGTGTTTGGAATAGTAGTTAAGCCTCTAGCAGGGATACTGCATCCCAAACTGGAGTGCTTGGATTCACTCTCCATTCCAGCAGCTGACAGCTAAGTATTTGGGTCCTGCCACCCAAACAGAAGAGTCAGATTGAGTTCTTCATTCCTAGTTATGGTCTGGTAGACCACTGGCTATTGCAGGCATCTGGAGCCAGTGGATGAGAAATCTCTTTCTCTCTTACTCTGTCAAATAAAAAACTAAAACAAAAAACTTATACTGGATTGGACAGGAATTGCTTACAGGTAGAAAATCAGTTACTTTAATAACTTTCAACTCTAAAACATAAAAAGCATCCACAATTTTACATAGGTTTCACAGCAGGGAAAATAGAAAAGTAACTTCAGGATTGAGATGTACCTAAAATTCAGTATCTCCTCCAAATCTAATTAGTTTACATAGTTACTCAACTGTCTGATCATTGCTATCAATGTGAAATGGAGGTGAAAAGAACACGTAATACAGAAAAATAAGCTTTTTAAAAAAAAGTAGCAGCAGAATCAAGTTTACCTGATTCAAAGGTTGGCATTTTCAAATCGCCTTGGTTCAGTTCTGTGCCATATTTCAATTTGTGATATTTTGCCCTGAAAATTTAATAATAAATTGGCAAAATAATAATTTTTCAATTTCTACAGTTAAGTGACTGTAATATATTACTCCAATAACATAACATGAATGTCTATTCCTTAAGCTTTGTTTGCAAATACTGACAAATGTACTGCTATACAAGAAATTAAAGATAAATTACATAAGTAACAAACACATCCAAGTGAAGAAAAGATAAATTTTTCCTTTTAAAACAAGTTCCAAAATTAGATTCTATGACAAAATATTATTTCAGTGTAACTATTTTAATATTTTTCTATTCCCATATGAATCAAATACATTTCATGGTGGTATAAATGAGAACAATATCATTTTCCACTATTGTATTTAAATAAGAAAACGAAACACAAGTACCTTTCCTGTTTTAACGCATATTCTAACATCTTTATTCTTCTTACTAAATCCTTCTTCAAGTTCTCTTGACCTTTTCTTTCTCCTTGTAAAAATGCTATCCGGGCCTAAAAATAAAAAGGATACATTTATTTTCATTTTTCCTGAACCATATATAGGAAATAGATGAAAAGGAAAATAGTAACTGCAAACTTCTATACTTTTATTTATGACAGTCATATTTAAAACTCACTGACGTGTACCAACCAACTTTATCTGTTAGATAACAATCACTTAAAAAACAAAAATAACTATGAATTAGCTATTTGCATATTATCCTTGGAGTACCTATATTAATATTTAACTTTTATATAACCTTCCAAAGAAATTTTATATATAAAAATTACAACTTTCTGTAACGTAAGTCACAATGAATTGAAAAGTTATACTAAATTCACAAGGAAAGATGTGTATTTCAGAAAATCAAACACTGGCTGCTTCAAAAAACAGTAGTATTCCCCAAAAAGTATTTCTTTACAGAAATACTTGAAAGTTTATAAACTAACACATTCTATCACCCAATTCCAAATTCTGTTTCACTTCTCGAAATAATATGTAATATTGCAAACAGTTTAAGTTACGATACTATACATTTCATGACCTCATTACTTTTTGTTGTCATATTTTCGTGAAAGATTTATTTTTCTTTCTAACTGTCCTGCTATTTCTTATTTTTTTAAAATTTTATTTTATTTATTTGAAAGGCGGAGTTAGAGGTAGAGACAGAGAAAGATGGGTCTTCCATCTGCTGGTTCATTCCCAAATGGCCGCAACGATGAGAGGTGGGCCAGGCCAAAGCAAGGAGCCAGAAGATTCTTCCAGGTCTCCCACAGGCGTACAGGCACCCAACAACTTGGGACATCCTCCACTGCCTTCCCAGGTGCAGCAGCAGGGAGTTGGATCGGAAGTGGAACAGCCAGGACATGGAATGCCAGCACTTAAACTCTGCATTACAGCGCTTGGCCCCTACTTATTTCTTAAGAAAGGCAATGCTTAGCCTTTTTCTGACCCTTCCCATTCCTTTACCAACTCCATACTAAAGAATGACACTTGAGGCCAGCACTGTAGCATAGTGGGTAAAGCCACCATCTGTGGCTCCAGCGTCCCATATGGGCACTGTTGGAGTCCAGGTTGATCCATTTCCAATCCAGCTTCCTGTTAATGGGCCTGGAAAAGTAGTGGAAGATGGCCCAAATACTTTGGCCCCTGTACCTATGTGGAACACCTAGAAGCTCCTGGCTCCTGGCTTTAGATGGGCCCTGCTCTAGCCACTGCAGCCATTTGCGGAGTGAACCAGCAGATGGAAGATCTCGATCTCCCTCTCTCTCTCTCTGTCTCCCACAGATCTCTATCCTTCAAATAAATAAATAAATCTTAAAAAAAAAAATAACACTTAAAAGATAATGGCTTATTGATCTGGGGACATTTACAATTCTGTATAAATTCACAATGGAACTATCTCTCACCATAGTAAAATGCTCTTGCTAAGATGTCCCAAAAATGTATGTATTCAGTAGATTATCATTAATAGTTATTATTTCATTTTTTAAATTTCAAATAACATGGGACCAAAGCTAATGACTGTAGCTGAATATTTAACATATTAACTTAGAATGTGTTGATTTTCAACAGAAATATTCTGGTCAAGGCATCTAACAGAAATATATTAACTAAAGTTAATATTCAGAAATATACTAGATAAGGCATATAAAAGAAATATACTAACTAAAGTAAACCAATTAATAAAAACACCTAAGTAACAAATGCCCACTTTCATCAAAAATTATTATCCTAAAAATATTTCATATGGAATAATCCACAACTCCAAAACAACCACGAAGTTATAAACAGCTATATAACACTTAAAACTCTTAAGTTTCCAAATAAAAACAAAAGTCTAGCGGCAGCATTGTGACGGGATAAAGCTGCATCCTGTGATACTAAGATTCCTGGCATTCTATACAGGCACTGATTAGTGTCCAGGCATGCTGTGCTTCAATCCAGATCCCTGCTAATGGCCTGGGAAAAGCAGCGGAAGAGGGGCCAAGTGCTTTGGTCCCTGTCATGCATGTGAGAGACCAAGATGAAGCTCCTGGCTTCCATATGGCCCAACCTCAGGTGTGGCAGCTATTTGGGAAGTAAACCAATGGAAGATCTCTGTCTCTCCCTCTCTAACTCTTGCCTTTCAAATCAATAAATAAATCCTTAAATGGTTTAGCCAAAAATACCTGGGGAGAGGTAAACAGGTAACAGAGAAGACACTAGTGCTAGACTTGACCTTTGACCTAGTATCACTAAGCATTAGGAGAATACTCTGAAAAGGTAAATGTTATAGCTGGTAGTTATAATAGGGACCAATTAAACAACAGATTTAGCATCTGGCAAAGGATCATTGACAACAGACTTCCAGCTATTGTTGTAAGTTATAATGCACCATTAATAGCATCATCTCTTCAAATAAAAATTTTTTAAAGTAAATTTACGAGACTGGCGCTATGGCACAGCAGGCTAAGACTGTGCCTGAGGCGCTGGCATCTCATAAGGGTCCCGGTTCATGTTCTAGCTGCTCCTCATCTGATCCAGCTCTCTGTTTATGGCCTGGGAAAGCAGAGGAAGATGGCCCAAGTGCATGGGCCCCTGTACCCGTATGGGAGATCCAGAGGAAGCTCCTGGCTCCTGATCAGTTCAGCTCTGGCAATTTGGGGAATGAACCAGTGGATGGAAGACTTTTCTCCCTCTCTCTGTAACTCTACCTCTCAGATGAACAAATATTTTTTTAAAAAAGTAAATTTAGAAAAACATATTTACAATGCATCAAAAAATCACTTAGTAGTAAAAAAGACATGCAAGATCTCCACAAAGAAAATTCAAAAATTTAACAAAAGCATTGAAGGACAACTTAACAGACTAGCAAACTCATACACTATAAAAACATCAATTTTTACCCAAATTGACCAAAAGGTTTAATAACTGCAATCAAGTTCCATATGTGTTAAGAATACGTCAAACTTGGGGCCTTCACTGTGGCATAGCAGGTAAAACCATTGCCTGCAACGCCCAACACATGTGGGCACCGGTATTTCTCGGCTGATCCACTTCCAACCTAGCTCCCTGCTAATGGTCTAGGAAAAGCAGAGAATGATGGCCCAGATGCTTGAGCCCCTGACACCATGTGGGAGACCCGAATGAAGCTCCTGGATCTGCTAGCCATTACGGCCATCTGGGGAGTGAACCAGTGAATGGAAGAGCTCTCTGACTCTCCCTAACTCTGATTTCAAATAAAATAAATAACTCTTTAAAAAAAGAGAGAGAGACTAAAATAAAAATTAAAATCACTGAAAACAACCATGACAATAATAAAGAATGAGGTGGTAGAACTTGCTCTACCTGACATTAAGATGGATTCTAAAGCCACAGAAAGGAGGATGCCTATGGATGCAGGGATAAAAAAATGAACCACAGGTGAAAGTTTGGTGCAGTAATTAAGACGCTGTCACTTAGGATGCCTGCATGCCCTATCAGATTGCTTGTTTGATTCCTGGCTTCTCCACTTTCCTGTTGGTATGCATCCTGGGAAGCAGCAGGTGACTGGGTCCCTATCACCTATGGGAGATCCAATTGGAGTTCCAGGCTCCTAGCTTCAGCCTGACCCAGCCCCAGCTGTTGCAGGCACTGGGGGAATGAACCACAAACACAAACACACCAACCAGAACAAAACAACAAAAACTTCTGTACAAGATAAAGCAGGGACTAGGTCCTATCTCAGACTTGTTCTTGGACAATCTAAGACTAAAAAGTGTATTTTACATTTTTAAAGTGTTATAAAACAAAGAAGAATGGGCAACATAGACCCTATGTGGCCCTCACAACCTAATATATTTACTGTAAAAGCTTGCCAATCTCCTAAACATTTATCAAACAAAATAGGCAATAAATCAAACTACAAGAGACAAAGAACACTACATATTTTCAACTATACCATGATTACAACTATACACACCTAATAAAAGATGGAAAAAATGAAGAAAAAACAGTGAAGGGAGAAACAGACAATAGTATAAGGAGAATTCAATAACTCACTTTGAATAATGAAGAGGACAACCAGATAGAAGCAAGGAAACAGAGGACTGAACACAAGAATAAATAATCCATATTACTGATTGCAATTAATAATCAATAGAGAAATCAACTAGCTCTAATAAACATATGTAGAACACTTTACCAAACAACAAAATACAGATTCTTCCCAGGTAAATGTGGACATTCTTCTGCATAGACCACATTATGTTAAGCTACTACTGACAACTGATGTCAATAGCTTTCAAAAGATAGATATCAAAGTATCTTTTCTGACCATAACAAGATGAAATCAGAAATCAGTAACAGAGGACAGCGCTGCAGTGTAGTGAGTGAAGCTGCCATCCACGATGCCAGCACCGGATATGGGTGCCACTTCATGTCCTATCTGCTCCACTTCTAATCTGGCTTCCCTGGTAGCTAATGGCTTAGGAAAGCAGACGAAGATGGCCCAAGTCCTTGAACTCCTACTACCCACATGGGAGACCCAGATGAAGAAAGAGCTCTTGCTCTTGCTCTAGCGCTCCCTCTCTCTCTCTCTCTCTCTCTAGTTCTGCCTTTCAAACAAATTCTTTTTTAAAAAATCACTAATAAGTTGTGGAAATTAAACAACATACACAAGAAGGAAACAAACAAATCGAACTAAAAAGAAAAAAAACAACTTAGTTTGTGCACCAAAAGCAGTGTTAAAGAGGAAATTTGTAATTATACATGATTATATTAAAACCAAGAGGGGATGCATTTGTCTTATGGTTAAGACACTGGTTAGGCCGGCACTGTGGCTCACTTGGCTAATCCTCTGCCTGCAGCGCCAGCACCCCGGGGCGCCGGGTACTAGTCCCGGTTGCTCCTCTTCCAGTCCAGCTCTCTGCTGTGGCCCGGGAGGGCAGTGGAGGATGGCCCAGGTGCTTGGGTCCCTGCACCCACACGGGAGACCAGGAAGAAGCACCCAGGTCCTGGCTTCGGATCGGCACAGTGCCCGCCATAGCGGCCATTAGGCGAGTGAACCAACGGAAGGAAGACCTTTCTCTCTCTCTCTCTCACTGTCTTTAACTCTACCTGTAACACAAAAACAGAAAAAAAAAAAAAAAAAAAAAAAAAAAAGACACTGGTTAAGAAACCCGTGTCCCCTATCAGATTATGTGGATTTGATACCAGCTCTGGCTCCTGTCTTTAGCTTCCTACTGACACAGATCCTTGGAAGGAGCAATGATACCTCCTGTAACTGAGTTCCTGCCACCCTGTGGGAGACGTGGATTTTTATTTCCTGGCTTCAGTCCTAGTCACTGCAGTAATCTGGATGGGAGCTTACTCTTTGTCTTCCTTCCCTGTCTCTCTCAAAAAAAAAAAAAAAAAAAAAAAGCAGACACTTGTCTTGTTTGTGTGATCCCTATGATTCTTTAACCTATCAGAGCTGTCGATTGTGAACTGAAATTGATCACTTGGACTAGTGAGATGGCATTGGTACATGCCACCTTGATGGGATTGTATTGTAATCCCCTGTCACATTTCTAACTCCATCATTTGGGGCAAGTCTGATTGTGCATGACCCAAATTGTACATTTCCTCCCTCTCTTTTTCCACTCTTAAATTTAACAGGGATCACTTTTCAGTTAAAATTTAAACACCTAAGAATAATTGTGTGTTAATTACAGAGTTCAACCACTAGTACTAGAATCATAGGGATCACACAAACAAGACAAGTGTCTGCTAACACTAACTGATAGAATCAAAAAGGGAGAGAAAGATCCAACATGGGAAGTGGGATACACAGCAGACTCATAGAATGGCAGACGTCCTAAACAACACTCTGGCCTCAGAATCAGCCCTTAAGGCATTCGGATCTGGCTGAAGAGCCCATGAGAGTATTGTAGGCATGGAAAGCCAAGATAACATGGAAAAGAAAAAAAAAAAAAAAAAGAAGACCTAAATGAAAGATCTCTGTGAGTGAGATCCCAGTGGAAAGAACGGGGCCATCAAGGAAGGAGGTACCTTTCTCTGAAGGGAGGAGAGAACTTCCACTTCTACTATGACCCTATCGGAATAAGATCAAAGTCAGCAAACTCTAAAGGCTTCCATAGCCCTGGCAACTCATGACTAGAGCCTAGGGAGATTACTGACGCCATGAACAGGAGTGTCAAATTGTTAAGTCAGCAACAGGAGTCACCGTGTACTTGCGTCTCATGTGGGATCTGTCCTTAATGTGTTGTCCAATGTGAAGTGATGCTATAACTAGTACTGAAACAGTATTTTTACACTTTGTGTTTCTGCGTGGGTACAAACTGATGAGATCTTTACTAATTATATACTGAATCAATCTTCTGTATATAAAGATAATTGGAAATGAAAAAAAAAACCTGGTGTTAATTGGAAATGGCATAGAAAATTAATTTAAAAAAATATTATGTAGAATCTCTGTCTTTAATGTGCTGTACACTGTTATTTAATGCTATAACTAGTACTCCAACAGTATTTTTTTTTTCACTTTGTGTTGCTATATGGGGGCAAACTGTTGAAATCGTTACCTAATACATACTAAACTGATCTTCTGTATATAAAGAGAATTGAAAATGAATCATGATGTGATTGGAAGGGGAGAGGGAGTGGGAAAGGGGAGGGTTGTGGGTGGGAGGGAAGTTTTGGGAGGGGGGAAGCCATTGTAACCCATAAGCTGTACTTTGGAAATTTATATTCATTAAATAAAAGTTTAATAAAAAAAAAAACTTTAAGAAAAAAAACACAAATTACTAAAATATGAAATGAAAGTGGAGACATTACTATCTAAAAATAAAGATTGTAAGAGAACACTATGAACACTGGTACACCATTAAACAAGGACAACACAGATGAAATGGACAAATTTCTAGAAACACAAAGCCTACCAAGACTGAATCACCCAGAACTAGAAAATCTGAACAAACTTATACCTAGTAAGCAGATTAAAACAGTAATCAAAAACCTCTCAGGGCTGGCGCTGTGGCTCACTTGGTTAATCCTCCACCTGCGGCGCCGGCATCCTATATGGACACCAGATTCTGTCCTGGTTGCTCCTCTTCCAGTCCAGCTCTCTGCTGTGGCCCGGGAGGGCAGTGGAGGATGGCCCAAGTGCTTGGGCTCCTGCACCCGCATGGGAGACCAGGAGGAAGCCCCTGGCTCCTGGTTTGGAATTGTGCAGCACCGGCCATGGCGGCCAATTGGGGAGTGAACCAACGGAGGGAAGAACTTTCTCTCTCTGTCTATAACTCTGTCAAATTAAAAACAAACAAACAAACAAACAAACAAACACCTCTCAACAGAGATAAGTCCTGAATCTGATGGCTTCACTGGTGAATTCTACCAAACATTTAAAGAACTAACACAATTCTTTCTCAAATTTCTTCAAACACATGAAAAAAAGAGCATAATTCCTAACTCATTCTATAAGGCACTGTCCTGACAACCAAAGCCAATGATACAGTAAGAAAACTATAGACAATACCTCTTATTAACACCAACATAAGAACTCTCAACAAAAATACTAGCAAAAGTTGAATTCAGAAACATTTTAAGGGGCCGGTGCTGTGGCGCAAATTAAAGCCCTGGCTTGAAGTGTCAGCATCCAATATGGGTGCCATTTCTAGTCCCGCCTGTTCCTCTTCCAATCCAACTCTCTGCTATGGCCTGGGAAAGCAGTGGAAGATGGTCCAAGTCCTTGGGCCCCTGCACCCACATGGGAGACCCAGAAGAAGCTCCTGGCTCCTGGCTCCTGATCAGCGCAGCTCCGGCCGTTGCAGCCATCTGGGGAGTGAACCAGCGGATGAAAGACCTCTCTCTCTATCTCTGCCTTACTCTATAACTCTGACTTTCAAATAAACAAACCACTTCATCTCCACTGAAACAAAAAAGACATAGGACAAAATTCAATTCCATTTCTTTTAAAACAAGAAAAATACAACATGCAACAAACTAGGAATAGAAAGAAACCATCTCAACATTATAAAAGTGATATATTAACTACAACAAACATACTCAATGATGAAAGACTGACAGATTTTTCTATAAAATCAAGAACAGGGAAAGCACACCTACATTAATCACTTCTGCTCAACATAGTACTTAAGTCCTAGCCATCAGGCAAGGGAAAGAATTAAAGGCAATAAAATCAGAAATATAATTACCTGCTTGTAAATGATTTGCTATAAAAAAAATCCATAAAATCTAAAGATTTCACAATAATCTGTTAGAATAAACCAACGTAACAAAGTAATGATACAAAAGTCAACACAAAAAAATCAGTTGTGTTTCTATACACTAAAGTAAACACCCTGAAAACGAAATTAAGAAAATATTTCAGGGGCAAGTGTGGTGTAACAGGTTAAGCCAAAGCAAGTTGGGATTCCAGCTCCTCCACTTCTGATCCAGCTCCCTACTAATGCCTGGGAAAGCAATGGAAGATGGCCCAAGTCATTGGGCTCCTGCATTAATGTGGGAGACTGGGATGAAATGCTCCTGGCTTCAGCCTGGTACAGCCCCGGCTGTTGCAGCCATTTGGGTAGTGAACCAGTGGATGGAAGATAAATAAATAAAAATAAATCTTTAAAAAAAGAAAAACTATTTCTGTTCACAAAAGCATCAGAAAGCAATAAAATATTTAGAAATTAACCAAGGACATGAAAGACTTAAATAATGAAAACTATAAGATACTGCTGAAAGAAAGAAAACAAAAATAAACAGATCTCGTATCCAGGTAACATGAAACTCAATACTGTTAAAATGTCAATACTACCCAAAGTAATCTACAGAGTCAATGCAAATTCTATCAAATACTATCAAAAATTCATATGGAAACTCAAGGGACTCCCAAACAGGCAGAAGAAAAAAAAAAAATCTTAAAAAAAAAAAAAAAAAGGTTGGGAGTCCACATATTTCCTGATTCCAAAATATTGTACAAGGCAACTACAATCAAAATGGTGGACTGCTAGCATACAGACATACAGACTGAAGGAACAGAATCCAGGCTTAGAAATAAATCCTGCATATATTGTCAAATGAGTTTCAACAAAGTGCCAAAACAATGTCATGAGTATAGGACAGAATTTTCAACAAATGGCACTGGGAAAATTTGATATTCATGTGAAAATAAACTTAGACCCTTACCTAACACCATATTCAAAAATTAATTTAAAATGGATCAAAGACTGTATACACTAAAGCTAAACTATAAACTCTTAGAAGAAAGCACTGGACAAAAGCTTCATAACATGGAAGTTGGCAGTAATTTCTTAGATATGGCTCAAAGGGGCACCCCAAAGAAGAAATAAGGAAATTGGATTTCATCACAATGAAAAACTTTTGTCCATCAATGGACACTATCAACAGGGTGAAATGATAACCTATAGAATAAGAGAATATATTTGCAAATCATATACTTGATAATGGGTTCTAAAACCAGAATATATAGAGAAAGCTCAAAATTGAACAAAAGACAAACTCACTTCAAAAATTAGCAAAAGACTTGTTCAAGACTTGAACAGACATTTCTCTAAAGGTAATATACAAATATCCAATAAACATGTGAAAAGATAGCTCACATTAATCATTATGGAAATTCAAATTAAGTATAAAATGAGATATCAGGGGGCTGCACTGTGGTGCAGCGGGTTTATGCCCTGGCCTGAAGTGCCAGCATCCCATATGGGCGCCAGTTCTAGTCCTGGCTGCTCCTCTTCTGGTCAAGCTCTCTGCTATGGCCTGGGAAAGCAGTAAAAGATGGCCCAAGTCCTTGGGCCCCTTCACCCACACTGGAGACCCGGAAGAAGCTCCTGGCTCCTGGCTTCAGATTGGTGCAGCTCCGGCTGTTGGGGCCATCTGGGGAGTGAACCAGCAGATGGAAGATCTCTCTCTCTCTGTATAACTCTGACTCTCAAATAAATAAATAAATCTTTTTTAAAAATGAGATAGCATTTCATACCCAACAGGACTGTTACTAACAAAAAAACAGAAAATATCAAATGTTAGTCCTGCTGGTGGGACTGTTAAAACAGTACAGCCAGAAAACAAAAATAGTGTGGCAGTTCCTTAAAAATTAAAAATAGAATTATCATATGATCCAGCAATTTGACTTCTGGATATATACCCAAAAGAATTAAAAAGAGTTTCAAAGGAATATTTGCACTTCCATATTCATAGCAGTATTATTTACAATAATTAAATGCAGAAGCAATGCAAATTTCCATCAAGGGATGGGTAAGCTGGACTTTAATAAAATTTAAAAACTTCTGCTCAACAAAGCACACTATTAAGAAAGTGAAAAGAAATCACAGACTGGGAAAAAATATTTGCAGAACACATAAATGATGACTCTTATTCAAAGTACACAAATAACTACTAAAAAAATCTCTTACTAACAACCAATTTTTTAAACTGATACATAAAAAATCATATAGACTTATGGGGTGCCATATGATACTAAAATACATATACACACTGGGTGGGAATTGTGGCCCAGCAGCTTAAGTCACTCCCTGCAACGCTGGCATCCCATATAGGTGCCAGTTCAAGTCCCAGCTGCTGCACCTCTGATCCAGCTCCTTGCTAATATGCCTGGGAAAAGGAGTAGATGGTCCAAGTCTTCGCAGATGCCCCTATACCCATAAGGGAAACCCAGATGGAATTTCTGGCTCTTGGCTTTGGCCTGGCCCAGCCCTGGCCGTTGCAGCCACAAGGAGTGAACCAGAGATGTAAGATCTCACTGTTCACTGCCCTCCCAACTCTTTCAAATAAATCAATCTTACAATAAAACGTTGGCCTCCTTTCCATCCATGTTGTCACAAATCTTTCTTCTTCTTTTTTTTTTTTTTTTTTTGACAGGCAGAGTGGATAGTGAGAGAGAGAGACAGAGAGAAAGGTCTTCCTTTTTGCCGCTGGTTCACCCTCCAATGGCCGCTGCAGCCAGCACACCGCGCTGATCTGAAGCCAGGAGCCAGGTACTTCTGGTCTCCCATGCAGGTGCAGGGCCCAAGCACTTGGGCCATCCTCCACTGCCTTCCCAGGCCACAGCAGAGAGCTGGCCTGGAAGAGGGGCAACCAGGATAGAATCCGGTGCTCCAACCGGGACTAGAACCCGGTATGCAGGCGCCGCAAGGTGGAGGATTAGCCTGTTGAGCCACGGCGCCAGCCAAATCTTTCTAATTTTCAAGATAAGATAGTTTTTTCCTTTGAAAGCAGGTAAAAGTGCTCATTTGGGATTTATTTATTTATTATTTATGTGTTTGTTTATTAAGGGGCAAGAAAGCTAGAGACAAGAAACTCCCTTCTGCTGGCTCCATCCCCAAATGCCCCCAGAGGTCAAAGCCAGGAGCTACCGTCAATCTAGGTCTCCCATGTGTATGGCAGAAACTACCTGAGCCATCACTGTTGCTTCCCAGGATCTGCAGTAGCAGAAAGCTAGAATCGTGAACTGGAAATAGGTACTGAACTCAAGCACTACAATGTGAAATGCATGTGTCCTAACCTACTACTATGCCAAATGCCACCCCCGATGCCTTATTTTATATATCACCACAGTTTATTCAACAATCAGTATGTAATTATCACATGAGAATTACTTGGTATCTGTTGGTACTTGACAGCAGACAATTTTTTTAACCGAATGACCACTAGAGGTCATCAATGCAAAACTGTAAACATTGACTTAGTAGTATCAGTCTAAATTGAAGGTAGATTCATAATTACCACAGTTGTCAATGTTTCTAAAACAAAAGTATCTTGTCTATTAACAGCCTTGACTAAAGTATTTGAATGAGTAAGTGTAACAAAAAAATATCTGCTGGCCTAATTTCACACTAAGAAAATTGAAAATACCAAGCTAAATCAATTGTCCTTATTTTGTCATTAAATTACACAAATGTCACCAGAATGTAATAATTTCCATAGAAATATTAATTTTTTGCCTTGTTCATTTATATATTCTAATTGGCCAAAACAATTCCTGGCATACATAAAAGCTCAATAAATTTTTCTTGTTGAATTAAATGAAATCATAATTACAGAGTTCTCAATTTTCTCTGTAAAATATGAGAATGACTACATTGGCAAAATGTAACTTGGAATTACTTATTTCATCTATTATAAATGGCATTACTTTAAAATAAATCATGTGTCTTTATATGTATAAAGACAATCCACTTTGGTCAAATGAGTGTGATTCCTGATATTTTATGAAGATTCTGCATGCTAATTTACTATAATAGCAATGAGAATTACAGAAATATTTAAGTTAGTTAGAAACTGAACATAAATAAACTAGAAGAATGTTTTATTTATTTGGAAGTCAGAGAGAGATGGAGGGAGGGAGAGACAGAGAGATCTTCCATTCTCTGTTCACTTCTCTGATGGCCACAACCACCAGCACTGGGCCAAGCTGAAGCCAGAAGCCAAAAACTCCATCCTTGGGTTTCCTACACGGGTGGCAGGGGCCCAAGCACTTAGGCCATTAGCAGGGAGCTGGACAGGAAATGGAGCGGCAGCAGCTTTACCCGCTACACCACAATGCAGGCTCCAAGGTTGAAAGAAGTCTTAGGTATTTATATTCACATTTATTACTAAAGTACAAACTCAATCATATTTGACCTAAATTTCTAAATTTCCAAAAAGAAATACAAACAATTCGAAAAATTCTATTTTAAAGATTTATTTACTTATTTATTTAAAAGGTAGAGTCAGACCGAGATCTTCCATCCGCTGGTTCATTTCCCAAATGTTCGCAACAGCCGGAGCTGGGCTGTTCCAGAGCCAGGAGTCAGGAGCTTCTTCCAGGTCCCATATGGGTGGCAGGGGCCCAAGGACCCTGGCCATCCTCTGCTGCCCTCCCAGGCACATCAGCAGGGAGCTGGATTGGAAATGGAGCAGCTGGCCTCAAACCAGCGCCCATATGGGATGCCAACACTCCAGGAAGTGACTTCACCCACTATGCCACAAAGCAGGCCCGCAAACATTCTTGATAAGAAAAAAGACTTGGCTATAAGTAAATTATTTAATTCTGAGGGGCCCAAGGATTTGGGCCATCTTCTACTGCTTTCCCAGGCCACAGCAAAGAGCTGGATCAGAAGTGGAGCAGTTGGAACTCGAACTAGCACCCATATGGGATGCTGGCACTGCAGGCGGTGGCTTTAGGAACTAGACATTAGGTGACATTAAGAACTAGAACAGCTTAATTTGTCACACCCTACTGGTAATTAACGATTTGAACAGATGAAAGCTAAGTATATAAAAATTTCAAGAATTTATTTCTTTTTATCCATCATCTTAAAGCCTTCAAAAACTAAATAAAATTTAAGCCCAAATGCCTAATAAAGCTGAAGCTGGGCCAGGACAAAGCAGAAGCCAAGAACTCCATCTGGGTTCCCCACATGGTTGGCAGGGACCCAAGTATTTGCTGCCTCCTACGATGTGTACCAGCAGGAAAGTGAATCAGAAGCAGAGGCAACAGTCAACCCCAGGCAACCCAAGCACTTGCTTAATCTGCTGCGCTGTGGTGCCTGCTTTTACTATTTTTATATGAATAGTCTCATCCACACTTATGTGAGAAAACATATTAATTAAGGAAAGCC
Organism: Lepus europaeus; assembly: GCF_033115175.1. Taxonomy (NCBI): domain Eukaryota; kingdom Metazoa; phylum Chordata; class Mammalia; order Lagomorpha; family Leporidae; genus Lepus; species Lepus europaeus. Next base: position 43,762,455 of record NC_084837.1, on the reverse strand, counting down.
TTTCTTTCAGATACTCACATAAACAAACATAATAATGATGCACGTTTGGACTACGTTTGTGTACAGCTTTAGTAAGACACAAACACAATATGAAACTTGAGAATTATCCCCTACCAGGGGTGGGAAACATTTTTTCTGCCAATGGCCATTTGGGTATTTATATTATAATTTGTGAGCCATACAAAATTATTAACTTAAATTCAGCCTGCCATACATTTACTGAATTTCAAGTCCAGCCTGCAGTTGCCTTAGCAGACCCAGACCAAACGATTTCATGGGTCTTACATGGCTCAAAGGCCAGCCACCCCTGTCCCTGCTAGAAATGATCAGCTCAAGTGTCTCCTAGGGAAAAACTAAGTTTTCCTTTCACACTACTACTTATATCTGTCACTAACAGCTGTTGCTCACTTTAGTATCCCTTCCATCTTTTCTTGCCCAGAACCTGTCTATGCTTTAATATTTAACTCAAAAATAATCTATTCTATTAAGCCTTCCCTTCTCCCGTAAACTTTATTCTTCTCAACCATAAGCAGTTCTAACCACTACTTGGGTAATCCTAGGAAAAGAGAGAATGATCTTTTTGAGAAAAGTGAAGTTAGAAAAGTTCCCTTGGGGCCAGCATTATGGAACAGTGAATAAAGCTGCCTCCTGCAACACCAGCATCCCATATGGGTGCCAGACTGTGCCCCAACTGCTCCACTTCTGATCCAGCTCCTTACTAATGGCCATAGTAAGTTTAAAGAGACAAAGAAGAAAAACACTGGCCAACAAAAACAAAAACTGAAAGAAATGTATATTTTATTTACTCCCATCTCCCCTGCCCTCCACCATCCATCTAATTTACTCTTTACAGTCGTTCTCAAATCCAAAGTGGTATCTCACATATTTCACTCTGTGGAAGAATAGCTAAAAGGAATACTCAAAATCCCATCAACAACAAAACTTATTTCCTCCATTTCAGCAACTAAACCACTTACTGTCTGCTATGATACCAAAAAATCCTTCTAACACACTTACTAGTGTAGACTTCATACAGTGTATCAGGCTCGGAGCATATAAAGAACAGTAAAATGCCAAAGGAAGAAGACAAATGCAGATGTAGTAGAAAAGAAAAAACACAAACAATATAATGCAAGATTAACTAGACAGATCAGAATTAGGCTATATAGGACCTTGACAGATGTATTAGCAATTTGTGGGAGCTTTAGACGCTTATAAAAATTTAACAATCTAAAAGTAAAACAGAGCTTGCATTTGGCACAGTGGTTAGGATATAGCTTGGGACACCGGCATCCCACATCAGAGAGCCTGGGTTCAAGGTCCATCTCTATTTGATCCATCTATTTGCTAATGCACATCCTGAAGAAGCAAAACAGTAAAAATAATCAAGATTTGCATTCCCAAAAGATTTTTCTAGTTTCTCTACTCATTTTGATCTCCCAATAAATTTTTTTAAATTTTTTTTTTGACAGGCAGAGTTAGACACTGAGAGAGAGAGACAGAGAAAGGTCTTCCTTCCGCTGATTCACCCCCCAAATGGCTGCTACAGCCAGTAAGCTGTGCCGATCCGAAGCCAGGAGCCAGGTGCTTCCTCCTGGTCTCCCATGCAGGTGCAGGGCCCAAGCACTTGGGCCATCCTCCACTGCCTTCCTGGGCCACAGCAGAGAGCTGGACTGGAAGAGGAACAACCAGGACTAGTACCCAGTGCCTCAGCTGGGACTAGAACCCAGGGTGCTGGCGCCACAGACAGAGGATTAGCCTCGTGAGCCACAGCACCACCCAAAATTTTTTTACATCTACCCAGCTGAAGGCAATTTTTTCTCACTTCTTACAGTGCTCTCTTCAGAATGCCTTATATATTAACACATTTTAAATTCTTCCACTAAATATTATTACTGAACAGAAGTTTACATCTTTCAGTGTTCCAGATATTTGACAAATAATTATACTGCACGAATATTTGACATTACTAAAAAATATTTATTTATTTACTTGAAAGGCAGAGATAGAGAGAGAGAGAGAGAAAGAGAGAGCGCGCGCGGTATCTTCCATCATCCATCCCTTGGCACACTCCCCAAATGACTACAACAGATTGGCTGGGCCAGGTCAGGCCAAAGCCAGAAACTTGGAACTACATCTAAGTCTCCCACGTGGGTGGTTGGGGACCCAAACAGTTGGGACATCTTCTGCTGCCTTCCCAGGCACATGAGAAGGGAGCTGGACAGGAAAAGGAGCAGCCAAGAGAACTGATGCTCATATGGGATGGTGGCATTCTAGGCAGCAGCTTAAATGGTTACAATGCAATGCCAGCCAGCAGATTCGTTATTTCAGAAAACTATCCAAGATGCTGTGCTAGGTCCTATGACAAAAGTAGCGCTTTAGTCTCATGAGTGAACTCTAACATAATATCTACCAACTCTAAACTTTATACTCAAACCCAAAAGATAGCAAGAAATAAGCAGCTATAGATATTAACTTTTCAATGCTTATCTCTTTATACTAATTTCTGTATTTATTGAGATACATATTTCTGCTATCATCACAACATAATTATTTATTCCTTCTAACTACCAAAAATACCTAGTAAACATATACCAAAAAAAAAATTTGCTGAGCCAAACTACAACAAAATTAAAGCATATCAATGAACAGAGATGAAATAGTACAACTTGGTTGACATACAAACTTATTCCTTAGGATGTGACATCTGAGAAGGGCATTTCTAAGTGGTTTAGATGCCTGTTAAGACTTCCAAGTGCAACAGACACATGGTTAACTACCCAAATGCCTGCAAAGGCCAAGAATGGGCCAGGTCAAAGCCAGGAGTCGGGAACTCAATCCAGGTCTCCCATGCGGGTGGGAGGGGCCCAAGTACTTGGGCCATCTTCTGCTGCTTTCCCAGGTACATTAGCAGGAATCTGGATTCGAAGCAGAGCAGCCAGACTGGAAGCCTAAATGGGATGCCATTGTTGCAAGTAGCAACCTTTCTCTCTGTCTCTCCCTCTCACTGTCCATTCTGCCTGTCAAAAATAAATAAATAAATAAACAAACAAACAAAAAAGAAGTGGAGCAGCCAGGACTCAAACTGGGGCCCATTACAGGATGCTGGCACTGCAGGTGGAGGCTTTACCCGATATGCCACAGCACTGGCCCAACAGCTCAGGTTTTTACAAATGCCTCATGAAGACCTATCCATATTAACTGTAAAAATTTATAGAACTTGACAGAAGTATGTTTTACAATTATCTGACAAGAGGCTAATTCATTAGAGAGGAAAATTACTGTTTTTAAAAATAAAAAAAGTAAAATATATTAGAACTCACGCAAGTCTACCCATAGAAGATACACTCTGATGTGCTCCCTTTATATTCCTTCAGGAATAAAAGATTTATTGTCCAGTTGTTAGTGGTACTACCAGAAAACAGTCCTTAGCTGTCAGTCTTCAGAAATTGCCTCAGCAACTTGTTTAATACTCCCAAACATGGACCAATCCACATGCTCATTAACTGAAAACGAAACACATAAAGGCTGATGCTGTGGCGTAGCGGGTAAAGCTGCCGCCTACAGTGCTGGCTTCCTACATGGCCGCCAGTGGGAGTCCTGGCTACTCCACTTCCAATCCAGCTCTCTGCTATGGCCTGGGAAAGCAGAAGATGGCCCAAGCCCTTGGGCCCCTGCACCTGCATGAGAGACCTCGAAGAAGCTCCTGGCTCCTGGCTTCGGATCAGTGCAGCTCTGGCCAACTGGGGAGTGAACCAGCAGATGGAAGATCTCTCTCTCCTTCTCACTTTGTATAACTCTTTCAAATAAATAAATAAATCTAAAAAACAAACAAACAAAAAACACCTTTGAGGAGACTGCCTTTCCCAGAACTAGCCAGTTCTTAGAGACAGCAAAGTAGAGAAGCCTATCTTAGACATACAATCCAGAGCTACACATCCTTATCTTGCCCCTATACCCCAGGAGACTATATTCTGCCTTAATCATCCTATAGCAGGTACTAGACAACTAGGGACCACCCCTGCAGCTGAGAATCTCCCCAAATTATGCAAAGTAGCCAATCTCAAACTGTTTACCCTATACCTGTCTTGTCTATCCCAAGTAAATTCCAATAAAGGGTCTATCAGCCTGAGCCTTCCCCTCCCCTTCCTATCTTCACCTACTGACCAATCTGGAGGGCTGTGTGTGGCATGGGTTGCCTTCTGTCTGCAGGACTTGTGAGTATAATGAAACTTGTTTTCCTATCTTCTATTGTCTTACTAGACTGATCACATAAAATACAAAACACCTAGGTTTCCTTGAGTCCTCTCAGTATGGAGAAGGAATGGACACATTCCTATTAAGCGCTGCCACTCCTTCCATATTTGCTTTATGGGAACACAGAGAGTGTAACGTCAGCAAAAACAACACTAGCAAAACAATAAAAAAAAAAATTTTTTTTTCAGAAATGTGGGAAACAACCAAAAGACTGAGACAATTTAGTCAACAAGGAGTGTTTATTCAACAAATATGGCTAAATCTTGGTAAATACAATAAGCTGTGGCACTTTAACTTGATACTTTCATGTGACCCCTTCTGTTTCCACAGCAGCCATGAAACCAATAGCTCACAATCACAGTGAAAAATAAGCAGTCACTGGAGGGAGAACAGGGTTGCAGTTCCTTCAATGTTCCATTCCCAGAGAATTATCTGACATGTCTTTTAGCTCCCTGGGAGAATCTACCCAAATATGTCTTTATTTGACTTGACACTGAATTCATCCAGAAGAAACAGGCTTTGCCATGCATACCACTAGTCAAAAACAATCAGAAACAACTGTCCAATCCTCAGTTGCCTGAGGCACTAGATTAAATTTGGGTCAACAATACATATATGTTTGCATGAAAGCTTAAAAGGTAAATCTGGGGAGGAGGGGCAATGCTGTGGCATAGTACGCTAAATCTCCACCTGTTGCACCAGGACAAAATAGTTCTAGAGCTGAGAAGTATAACAATTGAAGTGAAAAACTCAATGGAGAGGCTCAACAGTAGATAAAAGCAGACAGGAGGATTAGCCAATTTGAGGATAGGTTAACTCAGATTATGTAGTCTGAGAGGCAGAAAGAACAACAAAGGAAAAGAGCCTCAGAAACCATTAAGTACCAATACATGCATAGGAGGAATCAATGAAGAAAACGAGAGAGAAAAGGACTGAAAAATTCTTTGAAGAAATAATGGCCTAAATTTCACATTTTTATGAAAAACATTAACCTACATATCCAGGAGGCTCAGAGACTCACACCAAGACACATCATAATCAAACTGTCAAAAACCACTGAAAAAAATCTTGAAAAAACACCAAGACAAGTGACTCATCATATATAAATGATCCTTCAGCTTCTGATTCAGCTTCCTGAAAATGCACACCCTGGGAGGCAGCAGACAACAGCCCAAGTACTTGAGTCCCAGTCACCCACCAAGGAGACCCAGAAGGAGTTCCAGGCTCCTGGCTTTGATCTGGCCCAGCCTCGGCTGTTAAGATCTGGATCTCTCTCTCTCTCTCCTCTATCAATCTGCCTTTCAAATAAAATTTTAAAATATGTGTTAATTATTCTCAGGCCAACCACTTAAAAAAAAAAAAAAAACTCTAACAAACATTAACAAATGAAACACACTGGGGCAAAAGGAAGAGGGACGTGCATTTGGCCCAGCAATTAAGATACTCATGTCCCACAGTGAGTAGCTGGGTTCAGTTGCATGCTGCAGCCCCAGTTCTGACTCCAGGTTCCTGCTAATGCAAACTCTCAGAGGCTCAAGTAATTCGGCTTCCTGCCTACCTATCAGATAAATAGGGATTAGCATCTAGCAGAGTGGTTGAGACATCCCTTAGGATGTTCACATCCCACAACAGAATTCCTGGTTTGAGTTCCAGCTCCTCCACTTCAGGTCCAGTTTCCTACTAATGTACTCCCTCAGAGACAAGATAATGGCTCAAGTATTTGGGTCCCTGCCATCTATGTTGGAGATACATGTTAAATACAGGTTCCTGGCTTCATTCTGGTCCAGCTCCAGCTGTTGTAGGATCTGGGGGAATCAATCAGCAGATGGACAATCTCTGCCTGTCTTATCTCTTTCAAACAAAAATAAAATTTTTAAAAAATACGTAAGTTTAAAAAAAAATCAGAACTACATCACACTTTTCAAAAGCCAACAGGGAAAATTCAAAGATACATTGACTTCTGCCTTTCAAATAAATAAATCTTTAAACCAACAAACAAGCAAAAGATAAAGAAGTTAATACCAAGGAGAAAACAGATTCCCAGGGACAGCAGCAGATATTACTTTCAGAATAATCATTAGTTTTCTAAAAATTTATTTATTTGAAGGTCAGAATTACATAGAGGGAGAGACAGAGATAAGACCTTCCATCTGCTGGTTCACTACCTAGATGGCTGCCAACTGCCCAGGCTGAGCCAGGAGCTAGGAGTTTCATCCAGGTCTCCCACATGATTGGCAGGGGCCCAAATACTTGGGGCACTTCTGCTGTTTTTCCCAGGATAGTCTTACAGCAATTTGATTTGAATAAATCTGTATGTGTAAGAGCAGTGCCAGAAGCAGAAGACCTAACAGGGATATCCACCTTTGCTTTCTGCTCATGTCCTCTTCATTGGTGTGCTGAGCACCCTGAGTACTACACACCTGAAGATCTGACTCTGAGCAAAGGGCAAGATCTGCCTTCTTAGTTTTCTGTGTTAGTATTCCAAAAGGTCCTACAACTGCCAGGGTTTACAAATTTTCAACCAAATCACATATCAAGCATATCACCAGTTTTGCCTCCTGTGTATATGTGTGTAGGGGAGAACCTGTGCCTTCCAGAGCCATCTATCCCCTCGCTCTGACTAGACTTGTTCCTGAAATACTTTTATTTTTTGTTTTTAGATTTATTTTATTTGAAAGAGTTACAGAGAGAGATCTTCCATCCACTGGTTCACTCCCCAAATGGCTTCAATGACCGGGGCTGGGCCAAGCTGGAGCCAGGAGCTTCTTCCAGGTCACCCACATGGGTGCAGGAGCCCAAGCACTTGTGCAATCCTCTGCTGCTTTCCCAGGCACACTAGTAGGGAGCTGGATTAGAACTGGAGTAGCCAGGACTCAAACCAGCGCCCATATGGGATGCTGTCGCTGCAAGCTGGGGCTTTAATCCCCTGCACCCCAGCGCCGGCCTTGAAATATATTATAATTGGGCTGGCGCCGCGGCTCAGTAGGCTAATCCTCCGCCTTGCGGCGCCGGCACACCGGGTTCTAGTCCCGGTCGGGGCACCAATCCTGTCCCGGTTGCCCCTCTTCCAGGCCAGCTCTCTGCTGTGGCCAGGGAGTGCAGTGGAGGATGGCCCAAGTGCTTGGGCCCTGCACCCCATGGGAGACCAGGAGAAGCACCTGGCTCCTGCCATCGGAACAGCGCGGTGCGCCGGCCATTGGAGGGTGAACCAATGGCAAAAGGAAGACCTTTCTCTCTGTCTCTCTCTCTCTCTCTCTGTCCACTCTGCCTGTCAAAAAAAAAAAAAAAAAAAAGAAATATATTATAATTATTATTCTGGGGGCCGGCATTGTGGCGAGTGGGTAAAGCTGCCACTTGTGACTCTGGCATCCCATAGGAGCCTCAATTTGTGTCCCAGCTGCTCAACTTCTAATCCAGTTTCCTGAGAAGAGCAGTGGAAGATTGCCTAAGTGTTTGGGCACCTATCACCCACATGAAAAAAATCAAAGTTTCAAACAATCTGGTCTCTAAAATTTCCAGTAAATCCTGGACTTTGGTTTTTCCAGTTTGGGCCCAACTGAAAAAATTGAAGGACCTATGTCTCTCATCTTATAGAGACACCAACTAATCAGGCTATTTGGACTATATTAGAAGTACCGTCAAGATGTGATGTGGTACCAAACTTTAAGTTTCTATAATGGAAAATGCTATTAATACAAATGTCTGAGAATTGAAAAGTCTAATGATCTTGTGGTACTAGACATGATAGTTGTCTTAATGAGAAAGCCCCAGAGGCCTAAAGGGTTAAATACTTGTAAAATCCTACAGGTGCTTTCAAAAATACTGTGAAGTAAGCAAGTGCCTCTTGTTGGTTGATGAGTTTATAATTTTAAACATGGCGACTTAAAGTCTTTTGTCATCCACAGTTATATATGATTTGCTGCTCATAAAACTAAAGTGTTGTTGGTTCTGTGTTTAGCTGTCCTCCTATAGGTTCCTATGGACTTTTTCCAGCCACTTCTATTGTATTCAGTACTTTGGGATGGCTCTGTAAACAGATGAAGCCAATAATGTATTAACAGAGAGAAAGTATGGTTAACTGAGGTTACTAAAAACAAAAAGCAATTCAAATCAATTGGCAATCTACAAAAAGAGTTAAAGATTTTAAAAGCTATTATTAAAATTGCTATATTGGTCTATTATGCTATGTTATATGTATGTACATATTGTATGTCCACATGGGGAAATTGTATTAAGAGTTTTATTTTAAATGGCTTATAGATAAGATTGTCCATAAATTTAAGCTGCTAAAATCAATCAAAGATGCATTTTAATTTGTGTGACCTGAATCTGTGTATCATATGTTTTAAACGTGTTGGTCGAAAGAAACTAAAAACATTTTATATGGTTGTGCTTAAGTTTACTGGTTAAACAAACTACACCATGTTAGATATTTAAGAGGTGTTTTCAAATACATGATTCTTAAAATTTATAGAAGGCATTGGACCTTCTGGTAAATGTTTTCTTAAGTTGTTATCTAATGGTTGAAACTGTTTGCTAAGTATTCATGTGATATTGCTATTGTCAGCAAGTGATCTAGGACTTGCTCCCTCATTTCTCTATTCTAAGCCCAACTTGTTCTTTCATTTCTCTATTCTCTTCAAGGTAGGAAACTAATTCTATTATGAAGGAATCTGTAGGATGCACAATTTAATCTTTAGACCTTTTAAAAGAGATGATTAACATTTTTCTGTAATAGCATAGCCAAAATAAGAACTTAAATAATAATCTCATAGCTAGATTTACTTCGCCATCAGTGAAGTATACAGTAAGTAGAAAAAAACCTCCCTTTCAGACCAAAGGGAAAGAAAGTTTTTAAGTGAGAATATAATTTTCCTCATGGGCATTGTCTACCTTAGAAGAACTACTACAGAACATGCCTGTGACTACAGACTTGTAGTTCAGGCCACCGAAGATTAGAGATGGGACACGGGCACTCCCTTGACTTGCATCCTCCGGTCTGCTTTAACACAAACCAGGAGGAAAAGAAAGCTCGGCATCAGAAGCAATGGGTGGCAGGCCTATTAATGGCTGATCTGTACAGTGATCTGCCCTCAAGGAGACCCAACAGGCCAGTCCACTGCAGTGGCTTTCAATGTGGTAAGCCTGGGCTTCAGCAGAAGTCAGCTTGTGAAGAGCCCTGGCAGCTCTACCAAGAGTTGGATCACTGGAAATGGACCTGCCCTGGAGTCGAAGGATGCCCAGGTCAGAGCCACAGATCTTACTGGCTCTAAGCTGAAAAGCCCTTCACTCAGCCCAACTTCCAAAGTGACCACTGCAGCTGAGGGTATGGTCAAGCAGGGTCAGCAACATTGCAGGCAGAACTGTAAATTTCTTGTTAGAGATGCCCTCTGCCTTTACCTGGCCAGCTCTCCTCCCAGGCCAGCCAAGTAATGAAAGTCAACAGAGTGCCTTCCCCTAGGAGGTTCACACCTCCCTTAGGATATACCCCATGTGAAGAGATAGATAGGTCTGGGCCTCTGAAGTTACAAGGCCTAAAGCCCACCAGATTATTATCAAGCCCCTTCTATCAGGTTCTATTTGCCTCTCAATCAGAAAACTTAATTGTAGCTTAGACAGCACCTTTCTTAGCTCCTCTAATAATGACTCTGTCCTTTGTTCTAGGCCCTGTCTAGTGCACTTGGGCCTCATTCCTTTGTAATCATAACCTCTACTCTACCACCAATGGCTCTACTCCCAACCTGTGTGTACTGATGGTCCTCTTCCCAACTTAATGCTGTATAATTGTTCAAACCTGGTAAATGCCACTCTTAGGATCATTGGTTACTATCCTCACTCTGTCTTTTATGACCTTGTCTAAATAGGATCAGAGTCGGCAAACTTGGAAGGCTTCCATAGCCTTGGCAACTCATGACAACAGCCTAGGGTGGTTACTGGCGCCATAAACTAGACTGTCAATTTGTTGGGTCAACAACAGGAGCCACTGTGCACTTGCTCCTCATGTGGGATCTCTGTCCTTAATGTGCTGTACATTTTGATTTAATCCTATAACTAGTACTCAAACAGTATGTTTCACTTTGTGTTTCTTTTTTTTTTTTTTTTTTTTTGACAGGCAGAGTGGACAGTAGAGGGAGATAGAGAGAAAGGTCTTCCTTTTTGCCGCTGGTTCACCCTCCAATGGCCGCCGCGGTAGGCGCGCTGCGGCCGGCGCACCGCGCTGTTCCGATGGCAGGAGCCAGGTGCTTCTCCTGGTCTCCCATGGGGTGCAGGGCCCAAGGACTTGGGCCATCCTCCACTGCACTCCCTGGCCACAGCAGAGAGCTGGCCTGGAAGAGGGGCAACCGGGACAGGATCGGTGCCCCGACCGGGACTAGAACCCGGTGTGCCAGCGCCGCAAGGCGGAGGATTAGCCTGTTAAGCCATGGCGCCGGCTCTCACTTTGTGTTTCTATGTGGGTGCAAACTGTGGAAATCTTTATACTAAATTGATCTTCTGTATATAAAGAGAATTGAAAATGAATCTTGATGTGAATGGAAGGGGAGAGGGAGCGGGAGAGGGGAGGGTTGCGGGTGGGAGGGAAGTTATGGGAGGGGGAAGCCATTGTAATCCATAAGCTGTACACTGGAAATTTATATTCATTAAATAAAAGTTAAAAAAAAAAAGAAAGAAAGAAAAGTAGGAGGCCAGAAAACAAACAAACAAAAAAAAAAAAATAAGAAGAAGAAAAAGAAAACCACAAGAAGCTCTTGGCTCCTGACTTCAGCCTGACTCAGCCCTGGACATAGCTGCCATCTAGGGAGTGTAACAGTTGATGGTAGCTCCATCTCTGTCTCAGTAACTTTAAAAAAAAAAAAAAAAAAAAAAAAAAAAAAAAAAAAGATTTACAAGTAACAGAGAGAGAGGTCTTCAATCCGCTGGTTCACTCATTAGATGGCCGCCACAGTCGGAGCTGCGCCAATCTGAAGCCAAGAGCCAGGAGCTTCTTCTGGGTCTCCCACCTGGGTGCAGGGGCCCAAAGACTTAGGCCATCTTCTACTGCTATCCCAGGCCATAGCAGAGAGCTGGATCAGAAGAGGAGCAGCCAGGACTAGAACTGGCACCCATATGGGATGCCGGCGCTTCTGGCCAGGGCTTTAACCCACTGTGCCATAGCACTGGACCCCCTCTCAGTAACTTTCAAACACATAAATCTTAAACAACAACAACAAAAAGAGATTAATACTCAATCTGCTGGAGCTTCAAACACAAGATGAAGAGAGACAACACCCAAAATTAACACCTGATTTCCCAGACACTTAAGGAGGAAGAATTTAGCCTAGCATTTAAGATGTTTACATCCTACAACAGAGTATCTGGTTCAATACCTACGTCTGACTACTGACTCCAGCTTCCTGCTCTGGGAAGCAGTGGTGATAGCTCAAGTATTTGGTTCTGCCATCCATGGGAGACATGAGTTGCATTCCTGACTCCCTGCTTTTCCCAGTCCAGCTCAGCCCAGGTATCTGGGAGTGAACCAGAAGAATGGTTCTCTCTCGATGCCTTTCAAATAAATAAAGGAAAAAAATGCAAAGTATGAACACTTAAAACTATACCTTTAAAATAAAAATATTTTACCTTCTTTAGAGATAAAGGATGGGATGTAGAATATTGTTTTCATTTGGTTCATTAAATCTCTAAGACTATAAACAGGTATTATAAAAAACTTTCTTGAGGCCGGCGCCGTGGCTCAACAGGCTAATCCTCCGCCTTGCGGCGCCGGCACACCGGGTTCTAGTCCCGGTCGGGGCACCGATCCTGTCCCGGTTGCCCCTCTTCCAGGCCAGCTCTCTGCTGTGGCCAGGGAGTGCAGTGGAGGATAGCCCAAGTGTTTGGGCTCTGCACCCCATGGGAGACCAGGATAAGCACCTGGCTCCTGCCATCGGAACAGCGCGGTGCGCCGGCCGCAGCGCGCTACCGCGGCGGCCATTGGAGGGTGAACCAACGGCAAAAGGAAGACCTTTCTCTCTGTCTCTCTCTCTCACTGTCCACTCTGCCTGTCAAAAATAAATAAATAAATAAATAAATAAAAAACTTTCTTGATTCTACCTACAATGGACATCAGAAGGAACTCCGTGGTGTTACTGTAAATCTTCAATGCATTGTTTTAGCAATACTAATAGTTTAATGCTAATATACTTCTTTATTTTTTGACAGGTAAAGTTATAGACAGTGTGAGAGAGAGAGAGACAGAGACAAAGGTCTTCCTTCCATTGGTTCACTCACCAAATAGCCACAATGGCCAGAGCTGCGCCGATCCGAAGCCAGGAGCCAGGAGCTTCTTCCTGGTCTCTCATACGGGTGCAGGGGCTCAAGAACCTGGGCCAGCCTCCACTGCCCTCCTGGGCCACGGCAGAGAGCTGGACTGGAAGAGGAGCAACCAGGACTAGAACCGGCACCCATATGGGATGCCAGCGCCACAGGTGGAGGATTAACCAAGTGAGCCACAGCGCCGGCCCCATGCCAACATACTTTTTAAGATTTATTTTACTGGGGCCAGCGCTGTGGCGCAGCAGATTAACGCCCTGGCCTGAAGTGCCAGCATCTCATATGGATGCCAGTTTGAGACCCGGCAGCTCCACTTCCAATCTGGCTCTCTGCTATGGCCTGGGAAAGTAGTAGAAGATGGCCCAATGCCTTGGGCCCCTGCACCCACATGGGAGACCCAGAAGAAGCTCCTGGCTCCTGGCTTCAGATCGACGCAGCTCCAGCCATTGCGGCCAATTGGGAAGTGAACCAGCAGATGGAAGACCTCTTTCTCTGCCTCTCCTTCTCTCTCTGTAACTCTGACTTTCAAATAAATAAATAAATCTCTAAAAAAAAAAAAAGATTTATTTAAAAGGCAGTGTTAAGAGAAAGAAGGAGAGACAGAGAGAGAGAGAGCCCTTCCATCTGCTGGTTCACTCCCCAAAAGGCCACAATGGCCAGGGCTGGGCCAGGCTGAAGCCAAGAGCTTCTTCTGGGGTCTCCCACATGGGCGTAGGTGCCCAAGGACCTGAGCCATTCTCCCTGCATCACCAGGGAGCTGGATTGGAAGTAAAGCAGCCAGGACTCGAACCGGCACCTATACAGAATGCTAGTGCTGCAGCCACACCACAACACGGCCTTGCCAATACACTATATATATATATATATATATATATATATGGTGTGTGTGTGTGTGTGTGTATATTTAAAGATTTATTTATTTACTTGAAAGAGCTACACAGATACACAGAAAGAGGAGAGGCAGAGAGAGGTCTTCCATCCGCTGGTTCACTCCCCAGATGGCCACTACGGCTGGAGCTGTGCCGATCCAAAGCCAAGAACCAGGAGCCAGGAGTTTCTTGGTGCAGGGGTCCATGGAGGTGGTCCATTTTCCACTGCTTTCCCAGGCCACAGCAGAGAGCTGGACCAGAAGTAGAGCAGCCGGGACTCATATCATATGCGATGCCAGCACTGCAGGCAGGGGCTTTACCCGCTATGCCATAGCACTGGCCCACCACTACAATTTAAATCAGCTGTCACTGTTCTCTTGAGAACCACATTCTTTTTCCTGTGAAGCTTTGGATTTAACATCACCTTTGACCTTTTATGCATCTGATGTGTGCCAGGGCAATGATGGATTGGCCTCTAACCTAAAATCCAATAATCCTGCTCATTCTTAAAATGTCAAATAGTAGGCATTCTCAATACCTATTTTCATTCAAGAACCTCAGATTCATTTCGCAAAAATGATTCCCAAGAGTATGACTCAGAGAGTTCAATCAACCTCAAAATATTCCTTTGAATTTCTACAAGTATGTTGAATGTATTTTACAATTTAAAAATGTTCTGTTTGGGAAGGCACTATGAAACAATGGGTTAAGCCACTGCATATGGTCACCAGTTTGGCTGCTCTACTTCCAATCCAGCTCCCCTGCTGGATCTGAAAAGGGATAAATAACTCCAGGAGAAAAAAATGTCAGAAAGATAATCACTATGTAGTTCTTAAGAATTACTATTTACATGGTCATAACAATGTAAACACTGACAAATGACTTAACTGATTTCGTACCTATTTTGGAATACATTGACAAGAGATATAAAAGGTGTCTTAAATCCTCTACTAACAGAAAGCAAAACAATAATTTCCAATATTTCTATAGGCACCTACAAGATTTTTATAAAGATCTTATTTATTTGAAAATTATTTTTTATATGGCTGACTTATGGTACAGAATATGGAACCCTGCTTTTTTCAGTTTACCCTATGCTTTGCCTAGTCATTAAAACTGTTACAGGCCGGCGCCGTGGCTTAACAGGCTAATCCTCCACCTTGCGGCGCCGGCACACCGGGTTCTAGTCCCGGTTGGGGCGTCGGATTCTATCCCAGTTGCCCCTCTTCCAGGCCAGCTCTCTGCTATGGCCCGGGAAGGCAGTGGAGGATCGCCCAAGTCCTTGGGCCCTGCACCCGCATGGGAGACCAGGAGAAGCACCTGGCTCCTGGCTTCGGATCAGCGAGATACGCCAGCCGCAGCGGCCATTGGAGGATGAACCAATGGCAAAAAGGAAGACCTTTCTCTCTGTCTCTCATTCTATCCACTCTGCCTGTCCAAAAAAAAAAAAAACTATTAAAAAAACTGTTACAAGCAGCCGGTGCCGCGGCTCACTTGGTTAATCCTCCGCCTGCGGCACTGGCATCCCATATGGGTGCCGGTTCTAGTCCCGGTTGCTCCTCTTCCAGTCCAGCTCTCTGCTGTGGCCCGGGAGGGCAGTGGAGGATGGCACAAGTGCTTGGGCCCCTGCACCCGCATGGGAGACCAGGAGGAAGCACCTGGCTCCTGGCTTTGGAGTAGCGCAGTGCCAGCGTGGCGGCCATTTGGGGAGTGAACCAGCGGAAGGAAGACCTTTCTCTCTGTCTCTCTTACTCACTGTCTGTAACTCTACCTGTCAAATAAATAAATAAATCTTAAAAAAAAAAAAAACTGTTACAAAATATATTTTTCTATAGACAAGAAATAGTGGTATGTCCATTATTTCTAAATAAGGAAATAAACATCAGAGAATTGAAAGCAGTTGCTCCTGGGGTACCAGCATTGTGGTGCAAGGTGTTAAGCCACTGTCTGTAATGCCAGCATCCTATGTGGGCAAGAGTTTTTGAGTCCTGCTGCTCCACTTCCTTTTTTTTTTTTTTTTTTAATTTTACTTTATTTATTTGAAAGAGAGTTACAGAGAAAGGGAGAGAGAGAGAGAGAGAGAGAGAGAGAGATCTTCCATCCTCTGGTTCATTCCCCAGGTGGCCACAACGACCAGAGCTGTGGTGATCTGAAGCCAGGAGCCAGGAGCCTCTTCTGGGTCTCCCACATGGGTGCAGGGGCCCAAGGATTTGGGCCATCTTTCACTGCTTTCCCAGGCCACAGCAGAGAGCTGGATCGGAAGAGGAGTAGCCGGGACTAAAACCGGCGCCCATATGGAATGCTGGCACTTCAAGCCAGTGCTTTAACCTGCTGCGCCACAGCGCCGGCCCTGCTGCTCCACTTCTGATCCAGCTCTCTGTTAATGTGCCTCGGAAAGCAGCAGAAGTTGGTCCAAGTCCTTGGGCCCCCTGCTCCCATGTTGGAGACCAGAATGGAATTCCTGGATTCAATTTGGCCTAGCCCCAGTTATTGTGGCCATCTGGGGAATGAACTAGGAGATAGAAGATCTCTTTGTGTCTCCCTCTAACTCTATAACTTGGCTTTCAAATAAATAAAATAAATCTTTAAAAAAAAAATCTCTAGATCTTGCCAAATGTCCCACAGGAGCAAAATCATTCCCAGCTGCGGATCACTGCTATGTAAGTAAAAAGAAAAACTTAGATACAGACACAAAAAGATGACAGTGCCTGTCCCTAGATGATTAAGATTACAAAAAACAACTGCTCTTTAAAATATACTGCTGTAGCTTAATTTTCATACAAACATTTTACTTTAACTGTAGATACTAAAACATAAAAATATACAAAATTAATATTAGTGACTAGGTACAATTACGAAACAAGGGTGTATTTGGCAGTTTTTATAGAAATCAGTAAAAAAAAAAAAAAGAATATAGGGGCAAAGCGCAGTGGGTTAAGTCTCCACCTGTGGCGCCAGCATCCCATATGGGCACTGGTTTGAGTCCCAGCTGCTCTACTTCCAATCCAGCTCCCTGCTAATGGCCTGGTAAAACAGTGGAAGATGGTCCAAATGCTTAAGCTCCTGCTCCCACATAGGAGACCCGGAAAAAGCTCCTGGCTACTGACTTCAGATCGGCCCAGATCCGGTTGTTGCGGCCACTTGGGGAGTGAACCAGCAGAGAGAAGGCCTCCCACCCTCTCTCTCCCTCTCTGTAACTCTGCCTGTCAAATAAATAAATAAATATTTATTTTAAAAGAATATAAATTTATTAAAAATACTAAGAAGTTGATTTTTAAGATAAAGTCTTTTTTAAATTTATTTATTTATTATTTATTTGAGAGATAGTTACAAACAGTAAGAGGGAGAGACAGAGAGAAAGGCCTTTCATTTGCTGGTTCAGTACCCAAATGGCTGGAGCTCAGCTGATTCAAAGCCAGGAAACAGGAGCTTCTTTCAGGTCTCTCACATGGGTACAGGGGCCCAAGGCATTGGGCCATCTTCCACTGCTTTCCCAGGCCACAGCAGAGAGCTGGATCAGAAGAAGAGCAGCCAGGACTCTAACCAGCACCCACATGGGATACTGGCATTGCAGGTGGCAGCTCTACCTGCTATGCCACAATATGGGCCCCAGTTCTGGTCTTTTAAATTTTATCACCCGATCCTATTTATTAATCATTTGTTTATAATTCTTTACCACTGAAGTGGTCCCATTCAAAAAAATATACTAGTAATACCTTGAAAAATCATTATATAATGGTTGAAAGCAACTGAGCATCTGGTAACTTTTTAATGTTGAGGCAATTACTTAACCTCTTGTCTATGTTTCCTTCTAAGGTGGAAGTTACCTATGACATAAGGTAGGTGCGCAACAAGAGTTTCTATAGTTCTTTATATTGGACACGTAATGAATGCTTTCACTCAAGTCTTTAAATCCAACAGAAAGTCCTGATACTCAAAACTATTAAGTTCCTGTTAACAACTGGCTTCAATGTACTAGTGCTGGCATCCCATATGGGCACTGGTTTGCATCCCAGCTGCTCCACTTCTGATTGAGCTCTCTGCTATGGCCTGGGAAAGCAGTAGAAGATGGCCCAAGTCCTTGGAGCCCTGTACTCACTTGGGAAACCCAGAAGCTCCTGGCTTCTGATGGGTGCCGCTCCAGCCATCTGAGCCAATGGATAGAAGACCTCTCTCTTCTGCCTCTCAAATAAATAAATAAATCTTAAAAAAAAAAAAAAAGAAAAGAAACCCTACATCCCATGTAAGAGAGCCTGTGTTCAGGTCCTGGCTCTGCTTCCCATTCCAGATTTCTGCCAGTGTGCACCATGGGAGGCAGCAGGTGCATGTTCAAGTACTTGGATCCTTACCACAAACAAGGAAGACGACCCGGAATTCTGGGGTCCTTCCTTTGGTGTGATCCAACTCTGGCTACTGTGGACATCTAGGAAGCGAACCAAAGGATGAAAGATCTCTTTCAATTATAAAAGAAAAATTAATAAAAATGTGAAAAATATCAAGATGGAGTAAGGAGTTTGAAGAGAAAAAGGCTGAACACATGAATGACACTAAATCATTAAAAGCGCTGATCATGCAGCTTATTAGTTTCCAAACCTGGCTGAGAATCATAATTACACTTAAGCATTTTAAAAACAGATTCCAGGGCCGAAGCTGTGGCAGAGCGGGTAAAGCTGCCGTCTGCAGTGCCCGCATCCCATCTGGGCGCCGGTTCAAGACCCGGCTGCTCCACTTCCAATCCAGCTCTCTGCTGTGGCCTGGGAAAACAGTGGAAGATGGCTCAAGTCCTTGGGCCCCTGCACCTGCGTGGGAGACCCAGAAGAAGCACCTGGCTCCTGGCTTCAGATCAGCATAGCTCTGGCCGTTGCGGCCAATTGAGGATTGAACCAGCGGATGGAAGACGTCTCTCTGCCTTTGCCTCTCCTTCTCTCTGTGTGTAACTCTTGACTTTCAAATATATAAAACTTAAAAAAATAAAAAAAAACTCCATCTTTGCTGGAAGCACAACGACAAGACATGGAATCTGAGAATCTGTATTTTTTTTAAGTATCTCAGGTAATTATGATAATTGACTAGATTTGGAAGTCCCTATATTTTGCATTCTTAGAATTAGAACCAGCACAAATACTCCTAAGTATATTTAATCATTGACTTTGGTAGCTTCACTGGAAGGAGAGCCAAAGACAAGGTGATATTACAACCAGTCATTCCTTAAATTAAGCTATTAAAGAACTTTTTAAAGTAAGATATAATAAGCATTAGAAGTAATAACATTGGGCCGGTGCTGCGGCGGGTAGGTTAATCCTCTGTCTACAGCAGCAACAGCATCCCATATGGGTGTCGGTACCAGTCCTGGCAAAGGTGTAGCAGATGGCCTAAGCGCTTGGGTCTCTGCACCCACGTGGGAGACCTGGAAGAAGCTTCTGACTCCTGGCTTTGGATTGGCTCAGTCCCGGCCATTGGAGCCATTGGGGAGTGAACCAGCGGATGGAAGACCTTTCTCTGTCTCTCCATCTCACTGTCTATAACTCTACCTGTCAAATAAATAAATAAAATATTTAAAAAAAAAATAAGAAGTAATAATACATCAGTGCTAGGTGTCATACACTGAACACTTAACTGGAAATAATGCCCAACATCAAAAACAAAGTAAATGTCAGAAGGAAGGAGATACAGGATACAATTTAAAAATAAGCAAAAGATGTTAAAACGTATTTCACCAAAGCAGTAAGTAGGGAATTGAAGAGATGCTCAACATGTATTTCATTAGGGAAACATAAATTAAAACAAAGAGGGGCGGGGTGTCTGGATTTGATTTTCATCTTGACTCCTGATTCCAGCTTCCTGCTAATATAGAAGGAGGGGCAAGGGACAGGCGACTGTGATGGTTCAAGTAACTGGGTTCCTGCCACCCATGATCGAGGCCTGCATTGAGTTACTGGCTCCTGGCATTATAGGCATTTTGGGGGATGACCTAACAGAGAGAGTGAGTGCGAGTGAGCAAGTGAGCCTGCCTCTCAAATAAAGTAAAAATTCTATGAGCTACTACTACATACCTATCAGAATAGCTAAAATCTAACAATTCCAAGCACTGGATATGGACTGACAGGAACCCTCATTCACTGCTGGTAGGAAGGCAAAATGGTACAGCTAGTACAAAAGATCGGCAGTTTCTTACAAAACGGAGCATACTCTTTAAATATGATCCAGTGATTAAATAAATTACTTGAAAACGTACATTCATATAAAAACCTGTAAATGAATGTTTTATAGCCACTGTTATTTGACTAAGGCTCAGCTCCTCAAACTCCTGGAGACATTTAAACTCAAAGTCATTTGTTAACAAATTAATGTTAATGGATGATAAATGAAGAGTGGAGACTTGACCTGATTATGGTGACTGGGAAGTGAGCCTACAGTGAGGGCTTTGGGTCACTAGGGGCTTGCCCTTGGAAGGCAGTTTTTAAGAGAGCTGATCAAATGAAACTTGAGTATGCTTCCTGTCTCCCTCTGCTTTCTGGCTCACCATGTGATCCTACCTTTACCTCCTGCCTCACCAGATGCCTGAATCAATGAGAGTGAACCTCTAAACTTTAAGCCAAAGTAAACCACCTTCCTTCTTACAAACCTCCTCTCGGGTATTTTAGTTAAAAATAACAAGCTGACTAACACACTTTATACACAATTGCCAAAACTTGGAAGCAACCAAGATGCCATAAAGTGACTGGACAAATAAATGCTGGTACAGCCATAAAACAGTAATAATGTATTGTTACATGCTACAACATAGATGAACCTTGAGTGAAAAAAAATCAGTCATGAAAAAGTCACATATTTCACATATTTCATTATTCCATCTACAAGAAGTGTTCAGAGGTGATGGCACTGTGGTGCAGTGGAAAAAAGCCGCTTCCCACATCCCGCATCCTATATGGATGCCGGTTCAAGTCCAGTTTATATCCAGCTCCCTGGTACAATGCCTGGGATAGCAGTGGAAGATGGCCCAAGTGCTTGGGCCCCTACACCCATGTGGGAGAATCAGGAGAAGCTCCTGGCTTTGGATCTGCCCAGCTCTGGCTGTTTTGACTATTTGGGGAGTAACCAGTGGACTGAAGACATTCTTTCTCTCTCTCTCTCTCTCTCTCTCTCTCTCTGTCAAAAAAATCCAAAAAGGGGAGGGGAGTAGAAGGCAGGGGAGTGGAAGGCAGGGGAGAGGAGGGAAGAAAAAAGAAAAAAAAGAAGAAAAAGAAAAAGAAAGGTAGGTAGGTAAGTCCAGAATAGGAAAATATTTTTTAAAAGGGGAGGGAGACATACAAAGTAGATTAGTTGCCTCCAAGGACGAGGAGAATTGGAACTAACTACTGATACATACAGGATTCCTTTGAGGAAGATAAATGTTTTGAAATTAGAAGTGATGATTTATTAACACAGTAAATACACCAAAAACCAAAGCAATGTGTGTATCTTATAAAGGCTGAATTTGATATTATATTATTTACTTATTTATTTGAAAGAGTTACAGAAAGAGAAGGAAAGAGAGGAAGTGGGGGAAAGAGGGAGAGAGGCTGAGAGGGAGACAGACACTGGCTCTCCAAATGGCTGCAAAGAACAAAGCTGGGCCAGGCTAAAACCAGGAGCTTCATCTAAGTCTTTCACCTGGACAGCAGAGGCCCAAGCACTTGGGCCATCCTCTGTTGCCTTCCCAGGCCATTAGCAGTGAGATGGAACAGAAGTGGAGCAACTGGGACACAAACTGGCACTCATATGGATACTGGCATAGCAGGCAGCAGCTTCACCTACTATGCCAACACTGGCCCATATCAACAACACTTTTTAAAATATTTTTCACCTCCTTGAAAGAGTATTTAGTAGAACAGAAAAAGAGATCTTCCATTTGCTGGTTCACTCCTCAAATGCCCCCAGTAGCCAGGTATAGGCCAGGCCAAAGTCAGGAGCCCAGACCCTGGGCTACCACCTGCTGCCTTCCTCCCAGGAAGCATTAGCAGGATGTTGGATCAGAAGCAGCTCAGCCAGGATTTAAACCAGGCCCTCCTGTATAGGATGTGGATGTTACAAGTGGGAACTTAACAAGGCCCTTCCCTCAGTAAGATTTTTTTTAAACTAAGGATGGTTCTAATGAATTAATGTTCTATACACTAACATCAACAGGTACTAACATCACAAAAACGCCAACTGCTGTGTACCTTCAACAGAAGACCTCATCACCACCTACAATGTAATCTTAACCTCCACAACCCTTCCTCTAAACGGACAAGAAAACAGAAACTAATTCTGACTGAACTCCTAAACAAAATAAGTATTAAAGAAAACAAACAGGACAACAAAGCAACACTGAGTAAAACCTAGATTCTGAAAACCTTTATAGGAGTAATGATCTGGTTTCTTCAACAAGAAATGTCAAGGAGAAGAAAAGATGGAGAGGGTTCCAAACACAATGAGCTATTTGCATTCTGATTAAAAAATAACTAAGAAATCTGAAACTGAACACAGGATACTTGGTAGTAAGATTAACAAATTGCTAATTTGTCTTCACAATTCAGTATATAATACCATTATTGCAGTTATCTTTTAAAGTCCTTATCTTTTAGATATTTATTCAAATATTCATGGATGAAATAATATGATGGGGATTTACATCAAAATATGTTGGGGCCGGCGCAATGGCTCAATAGGCTAATGCTCTGCCTGCAGCGCTGGCACCCCAGGTTCTAGTCCTGTTTGGGGCACTGGATTCTGTCCGGGTTGCCCCTCTTCCAGGCCAGCTCTCTGCTGTGGCCAGGGAGTGCAGTGGAGGATGGCCCGAGTGCTTGGGCCCTGCACCCCATGGGAGACCAGGAGAAGCACCTGGCTCCTGCCTTCGGATCAGCACGGTGCATCAGCCACAGCGCACGGGCCGCGGTGGCCATTGGAGGGTGAACCAACGGCAAAAGGAAGACCTTTCTCTCTGTCTCTCTCACTGTCCACTCTGCCTGTCAAGAAAAAAAAAAAAAAATGTTGGCATAGGGAGGAACGAACAGAAACAAAAGTGAAACCAGACTGGTCAAGAGTTGTTGTTATTTAAAATGAGTGACAGGTTTGTGGAAGGTTGATATATATTATTATTTTTGTGTATTTTGAAATTCTCCTTCATAAAAAATTAAAGCCAGCTTATACATAATACAATCAAATTGCTTAAGAAAGGGGCAGTGAGGTGGGCATTTGGTCTAGCAGTTGAGATGCCGGCTGTAGAACCTACATCCCATACTGGAATGCCTAGCTTTGCTTGACTCCATCTTCCTGCTAATGGAGACCTTGGAAGGCAGTGGTGATGGCTTAAGTGATTGGGTTCCTGCCACCCAAGATAGAAACCCAGACTGAGTTCCTGCAGGGGTCCACTGCAGGCATGCGGGGAGTGAACCAGGAAATGGGAGTGTACTCTTAGTCAAATTAAAAAATAATAATAATAATAAGCCAGAGGGAGTGAATAGAAGGAAACTTAGAACTTAGGCAGGAGAAGTATACTAAATTGAGACAGTGTTAATGGAGAAATGAAAACACAGATTAAATCTGAGTCATTTCTTAAGTCAGTGGACATTCTAGGCTTCAAGGACATTCTAGGCAAAATTGTCTCATTCTTTTTTAAAATAAAGAGCCCCTACAGTTTTCACCACACATGCAAGGGCACTATTATCCCCACAAATTAAGAATCGCTGAAATAAAATCTATTTTAGGATAGTGATGTTATTTGTATTACATAGCACTTGGAATCACTATAGTCCATTTCACACACTTTCAACAGAACTCTTTTCTGCTTTAGAACTTCTGCTAATGCCATTTACTCCCAACTGGAATGTTCTTTGTATGGTTAGGTATTCCCCCTACTTGAAATCTAAAAGTAAACTTTTAGGGGCTTTCTCAGAATTAAAAGAGCTTCCCACATCAGAGTGCCAGTTGAGAGTCCCAGCTACTCCACTTCCAAATCAGCTTCCTACTAATGTGTCTGGAAAAGCAGTGGAGGACGACTTAAGTTCTTGGGTCCCTGCTACCCATGTGGGAGACCTGGGGAAAGTTCTAGGCTCCTGGCTTAGCCTGGTCCAGTCCCAGCAGTTGCAAACATTTGAACAGTGAACCAGCAGAATGAAGACCTCTTTCTGTCACTCTTTTAAGTAAAAAAGAAATCCTTAATTTTTTTTTTTTTTAAGAAAGTGGGGCCAGCACTGTGGCATAGTCAAGCCTTGGCTTGCAATGCAATATCCTACACTGGAGTGCCTGGTTTGAGTTCGACCCATTCTGCTTCCAATCCAGGTTCCTGTTAATTCACCTCAGATGGCAGTAGAAGATCGTCCAAGTACTTGGGCCCCTGCTACCCATTTGGAAGACCCAGAAAGAGTTCTTGATTCCCAGTTTCAGCCTGGCCCAGACCAGGCTGCCATCTGGGGGAGTGAATGAGGGGATGGGAAATACCTCCCTCCCTCTGATGAATACAAACAGGAAAGTAGGGAGAAGGGAGGAAGAAGAGAGGGGCTTACCTATGGTTGTAGACTCTTCATTCTAACAAAAAAAATGTTTTTTCTCAATTAATAATCATTGTCACTAGAAAGAGGAAACTGCTCAGCAGCAAAAATGTACTAAAGATAATCATCCCAGATTAAATACAGCATCCGTGAATGTAAACTACTTCAGCCATTATGGAAAAAAGTATGGAGATTATGTAAAGAATTAGAAATAAAAACATCATATAATCCAGCATATGATCCACTACTTTTTTTTTTTTTTTTTTTTGACAGGCAGAGTGGACAGTGAGAGAGTGAGAGAGAGAGAGAGAGAGAGAGAGAGAAAGGTCTTCCTTTGCCGTTGGTTCACCCTCCAATGGCCCCTGTGGCCGGCGCATCGTACTGATCCGAAGCCTGGAGCCAGGTGCTTCTCCTGGTCTCCCATGTGGGTGCAGGGCCCAAGCACTTGGGCCATCCTCCACTGCACTCCTGGGCCACAGCAGAGAGCTGGCCTGGAAGAGGGGCAACCGGGACAGAATCCGGCGCCCCGACCGGGACTAGAACCTGGTGTGCCGGCGCTGCAGGCGGAGCATTAGCCTAGTGAGCCGCAGCACCGGCCTCCACTACTGCTTTCTATCTGAAAGAAATGAAATCAGTATGTCAAAGAAATAACTGCACTAGAATGTTTATTGCAGTACTATTCACAATGGCCAAGATCTGCAATCCCAGGTATCCATCAACAGATGAATGAATAAAGAAAATACACAATGGAATATTACTCAGTCTTGAAAAAGAATTGCTGTCATTTGCAGCAACATGGACAGAAATGGTGGACATTATGTGAGGTGAAATAAGTCAGGCACAAAAAAGACAAATACCATACTGTCACTTATACAAGGAAGCTTAAAAAGTTGAGGTGATGGAAGTAGAGAACAGAATAGTGGTTACCAGAACTTGAGAAAGGTGCAGAGAGGGGATGGAGAGAGGATGGTTAATGGGTACAGAGGCGCAGCTGAACAGGATGAGTAACTTTTCAACATTCTACAGCACAGTAGGCCAACTATACTTGACAATATTTTAAAATAGCTAGTAGAGAGAATTTTGAAGCTTTAGTACACTGAATGTCTGTGATAGATATGTGAATTATCCTGATTTGATCATTACACCCTGTATACATGTGCTGAAATATCACATACTGTGACAAGACAAAAAAAAAAAAAAGAGAGAAACATCTTTATGAAAAAAAATCACTATACTTTTCCTTTTAATAATTTCATGGTAGAGTCATAAAAATCTTTTCATGAAAAAAAGCATCAGGACTTAGAAATTATTATTCTAGACCAGCCTTTGAAAACCCAGACAATACAAAGAGGACAGGGCAACAGTTAATTTTCCCTTTTAAAAATGAAAAACTCAAGCTATACCTAAGTAAAACATCTATTAAAGGATCTCCAGGCATAATCAATTTGTATGCCAGACTGGGCAAATAAAAACCTAATTAAAATGTTTACATTTGCTCTATTATCAGTAGTTTTAGAAAATAAAGTCCAGGGGGGGCCGGCACAGTGGGTAAAGCCGCCACTTGCAGTGCTGGCAACCCATATGGTAGCCGGTTCGAGTCCCCACTGCTCCACTTCTGATCCAGCTCTCTTTTATGGCCTGGGAAAGAAAGATGGCCTAGGTGCTTGGGCCCCTGCACCCGTGTGGGGAGACTTGGAGGAAGCTCCTGACTCCTGGCTTCAGATTGGCACAGCTCTGGTTGTTGCGGTCAACTGGGACATGAACCAGTGGATCGAACCTCTCTCTCTCTGCCTCTCCTCTTTGTATGTAACTCTTTCAAATAAATAAATCTTAAAAAAGAAAGAAAAGAAAAGGAAGTCCTGAGGGGCCAATGTTGTGGTACAGCAGGTAAAGCTACCACCTGTGACACTGGCATCCCATATGGGCACCAGTTCAAGTGCTAGCTGCTCCACTTCTGATACATCTCCCTGACAATGTACCTGGGAAAAGCGGCAGCAGAAGGCCCAAGTCCTTGGGTTCCTGCATCCATGTGACCCAGAAGAAATTCCTGGTTTATGGCTTGGGTCTGGCCCAGCCCTGGCCATTGCAGCCATTTGGTGAGTGAAGCAGTGGGTAGATTTCTCTCTCTAATCATGCCTTTCAAATAAATATGTAAATCTTTAAAAAAAAGAAAAGAAATTCCTGGACTACATCATATTGTTATACTTGACAAACAAGCATTTTGTTTATATATTAGCAGTTACAAGACTGGGTAATAAGGTCGCGGGCTTTGGAGTCAGACTGACCTGGGTTTGAATCTGAACTGCAACACTTTATAATTGGAAGACTTTAGAAAAGTTATTTAGGCTACCAAAGTTTGTCTTCTCATTTATAAAACAGGAACAAAACCCAGGTCATAATACCAATGAATCTGCCATTATAATTTTTAAATAACATGGAGTTGCCAAAATCCCACAAATAGTCCACTTCTTCAAGCCCTAGACTAAATCAACACAATCTCATTAGGAAAAGGCAGAGGACTGCATCTTTTTTTTTTTTTTTTTTTTTTTGACAGGCAGAGTGGACAGTGAGAGAGAGAGAGAGAGAGAAAGGTCTTCCTTTTGCCGTTGGTTCACCCTCCAATGGCCGCCGCAGCCGGTGCACTGTGGCCGGCGCACTGCGCTGATCTGAAGGCAGGAGCCAGGTGCTTCTCCTGGTCTCCCATGCGGGTGCAGGGCCTAAGGACCTGGGCCATCCTCCACTGCACTCCTGGGCCACAGCAGAGAGCTGGCCTGGAAGAGGGGCAACCGGGATAGAATCCAGAGCCCCGACCGGGACTAGAACCCGGTGCGCTGGCGCCGCAGGCTGAGGATTAGCCTATTGAGCCGCGGCGCCGGCCCACAAGTGATTCTTGATGGCGATCCTGTTTAGTACCACTTTCCTAGAGCCTTGCTATCAACGCTTTATCAGAGTCCAAGGTAAGGAAGTGTCATGGACATAAACTAGTTTGAAGACATACCCCACTTTTTATATATTGAACAGAATCATATTACAAAGCCCCATTTTAATATATTTTTCAAAACTTGGAAAAATGATTCCATACTAAAATTTTACATCAAAATCAAGTATACAAAAGTACTTCAAAAAGTTCTTGGAATTAAAAGACAAGTGCATTTTGGTGCAAGAAAAATTTTGAAATCCATGCATAAGTTTTTCATAATATATATTTCCCATGAACTTTTCAAAGACCCCTCATATGCTAACTTCTTCATGTTCATTACTGAAGTTTTAATAATAGGCACTTTAAAAATATGTGCAGATGCACCAAGGGCTTTATACAACAACATGTAAGTTGTCTTGTTCCTATGCTATCTTTTTAAAAAATAAGTTTTAAGTTTATAGTTAAAATCCACTGATGCATCACTAGAACCCTCCTGTAAGTTTTTTATTCATTACATCCATTTTAAATACGCATTTTAAAAGCAAACTTACTGAAGATACCGAAAGCAAATTCAATACTCCAGACACAAACCTGAAACTTTATTAAGCCAATAATACATTTTAAATAAATATATAGCACACACACCAAAAACAAACACACACCACACACCCTACACAAAGACAATCATGAACATTTTATTCCAAAAGAATCAGTGTCACACAATGAAAAAATGAAGGGTCCAGAGACACAGTCAGACTTCTTCCAAACAAGCAAACAAAAACTTAGAACAGCTGTCAGAACTACTGTATGAGTAGCTGATCAATTTCAAGCCAGGGAGCAAAAGCAATCTTCCTTAAAGTACTTTTCTGTTGCTGCTAAGAAGAGAACTGGAAGGAAAAACAAGAGCTAGGGCAGGCAATATAGACTTCATCAGTGTCTAGGTTTTATTAACTTAAACACCAGTAAAACTTTTCCTCAGCTACGTAACATGAAGGAAGCTTATGAGTAACAAGTACAACTGTTAACTTGCAAAGTGTTAAAATCAAAGCTTGTGTACAACAAAGGTCAAAAAATCATCATGGCCCAGTGGCATATAATTTAGTGAGTCCAAGCCTCAGTGCAATTTTTTAAGATAATTGTTTTTACTAGCTTCACTCTACTCACACAGAAAATTAAGTTCCCAGCACGGTGTAGCTATACACCAACAGAACTCTACAAATCTCAGTATTTTAGAGAAGGCTGCACTCAAGTTAAAAGAAATCACAGACCTCAGCTTTTTGAAAGCTGTATTTTTAAAGCCCTATAGTATAGCAAAGCACAGTTTCCTTCAACACTGTTTTCCTAACTATATGCACCATAGGCATATATGACAAGGCACAACACCGCTTGCATCCTAAATATATTAACAGCCTGAAGAACAGGTGCAACACTATTTAGATGCATGTTTTTCCTCTGGACCTAAATCTGCCCTAGAAAGGGGCTTACACACAACTATTCAAAAAAGTTAAATAACCCTTTCAACAACGTGCAACAGTTTTGAAAGGCGAGACAGGAGCCCCCAACTACCAGTATGTTCCAAAAGCTAGATAACGCGGCCTATCCAAGGGTCACAGTAAGAGGAAGGATCCTCAGGACATTTAAGCCGGCTTCTCCTGCATGAGTCAGTAACGTCAGAGAAGTACGCTTCACTTCAAGTAAAAATGTTCAGTCTTCTCAGTCGCTTCCGAAATCCAGCAGCTTAGTCTGGTTTGGCTTTCTAGCGGTAATCTCGGGGCTGAGAGGGGGACGTCTAGCGAAAGGTACTCTGAAAAGCCAAGTCCGGTGTTCAAAGCGTTGATGAGTCACTAAGTAAGGAACTACAGAGAAGCCACGGGAGAGTAAAGCAGCATCCCAGGTAAGAAAGTACTGAGGAGTTGCCGGTGGGGAACGGAAACTTCGCAGGTCAGCCGCCAGCCAGTCACTGTGCTTGGGGGCAGTCCGAGGAAGAAGCGTGCCTGTCAAGGGGCAAGTGCCCACCAAGTCGCGGGAAGGGGCCACCCGAGTCAAATGGGAAGGAGTGGGGGTGTCCGGAGAAAAAGGTGGGAAGATGCTCACTCCGGCCCTCTCCTCGGGGTCGCAACCTCACGAGGAACAGACAAGAGCAAACTCGGGGTCCAGAGGCCCCACGCCGGACTCTGCGGCACAGAGGAGCTCGGCCCCAAGTCCCCGAGGCCCGGGCAGGCCGCCTCCGGAGGAGCCCCCGCAGACGCCATACTAAAAGCCAAAATGGCTGCCCCGAGCAAGCCCGTACCGCGTAGCTAAGTGAGGGTTGGGGAACGGGCTTCTGCGGGAAAGGGGGAGGGGGGCCCAGGAAGAGCCGACGCCAGGACCCGCACCCCCGAGCCGCACAGGTAGGTGCCTCCCGGCCTCCCAAGTCGCGGGCTCCGGCGGCGGAGAGCCCGGCCCCACCCCCCCGGCCGGGATCCCCGCCGCCGCCGCCGCCGCCGTCCCGCACACCGACCCCAGCGAGGTACCTGCAGTTCGGCCCGCTCCACCTCCCAGTGCGCTCGCTCCATCTCGAACCGAGCCCACTCGTGCTGGATGTAGTGCAGGATCCCCGGGATAGTGTACTGCTGCGGCCGGGACAGCTCGGGGCCTGCCGCGGGACCCGCTCCCTCGGAGGCCGTTGGACCCCCGCCGCCCGCCGCTCCATTCCCTCCCGGCGAGAGGCTCAGGTTCCCCCCAGGTCCCTGCTGCTGCCGGGGAGGGGCCGCCATCCCCGGGCCTCCACCACCGCCTCCGGCAAGCTCGTCCATTGTGTGTGGGGCCCCGGCCGGGGCGCAGGGCGAGACGCCGACTGCCGGGGGAAGGGCCGGAGAGGGTGGCCCCGCGCTGGCGGCGGGGCGGAGGCCGGCCGGGAGAGGGGCGGGGAGGGGGTCGTTGCTGTGTGCCTGCCGTGGGTCAGAGCAGGGAGCTGCCGGCCGCCGCCATTACAGTCCCTCCTCCATCTGCCGGTCTCACTCACTCACTTTAGGGGAAGGGGGGGCCGCGGCGGGCGGGGGGAAAGGAGGCAGGCTTGGAAAAGGGATCGACGTAGGATCGCCGCGCCCGCACGGCATGCCGGGTACAGAACGCCGCCGCCGCCGCACGCTTAATGGCCAAATAGAGTGCGGCCTCACCCTACGCAGGCGCACTGAGGACGCCGTCCGGCCGCGGAGAGGCGG
Organism: Lepus europaeus; assembly: GCF_033115175.1. Classification (NCBI taxonomy): domain Eukaryota; kingdom Metazoa; phylum Chordata; class Mammalia; order Lagomorpha; family Leporidae; genus Lepus; species Lepus europaeus. Next base: position 43,732,391 of record NC_084837.1, on the reverse strand, counting down.
TGTTAGGGGGCGGGGAAGGAGCTCGGCTCCTCCCCCAGGCCCGCCCTCAGACCCGCGCCGAGCGTCCCGACGCGGGTTACCGCGAAGCTGGGGCTCCAGCTCCCACTTTGGGGAGCCCGTTGGGCCTTGAACGCGCGACTGTCAGATTCCTGTTCGTAGACCGTGCCCGGGAGCCGTTCCCCAGCCCGAGGGTCTCAGACACGTGCCTGCCTTCGGAGCTGGGTTTGAACTTGGTTGATCGCTCTGGCCGGTTGCTGCCCACCCGGAATTCCTGACGTTTCTGTTGCATTCCTTGCGTGTTTCAGGCGGTCCCGCAGGGTCGGGGCTCTCTCTCTCTCTCTGCCTGTCGCTCGCTCTGTCTCCGGTTTCTGAGCGCCAGTCAGTTCCCGGGATTGGGGGCCGTTGTGTTTCTGGCAGGTCGCCCGGATCTTGGCGGCCGTGGTGACTGGCTGCCCGAGTCGGTCGCGCTCCTGGGCGCCGGGTAGCCTGCCAGCCTGCTCCCTATCCTGGGACGGGCGTGTTTAGCGGGTGGGAGGGGAGCTGGACACCACCGTTTTTTTTTCCCCCTTGGGAGGAGAAGAGGAGGTAGTGAGATCCTTTGGATTTTGACGATGGTGGCTAGAAAGGAAAAGATAACTTTGAAGGAGATGGGTTACGTTTTAGAACTGAATGAGCTCGCAAGAACAATCTTTTGATCTAAATAAAAGATAAAAGCAGCATGAATATAGCTTAAAATCCTGGGTGGACGGCTAAAGATGTTTTCCTGGGTCATTAAATGGTTGAATGAATATAATATAGACATAAAAGGTAAGTGTGTATAAGTACAGTCGTGTAATTTTTACGTACTTAGTTTCCCAGGAAATATCCTAACGAACTTTCCAATCGTTAATACAGCTAGTGATCATTTGTTGAAAAAAGGACAAAGATACTTTAACAGCATATAAAGAAAAGAGGGCCAGTAATTACAGCCATGCAGGGAAACTGGGTGTACAATTAGTTGCATCTCTAAAATGTTTTTTCTTGTACAAAAACTAACAAAAGTTCCACTATTGATGCACCATTTGGTTTGCATTTTAAAAAGATAAAGTGGTACATCATTTGCCTTGTTACTATAGTTTAATGGAAAACAGCTTAGACGTAACTACCCATGCTGCCATATTTTATTTATGCATAAAGTGAGATCTTAGATTGTAGTAATATTAAGAACTATTTGTCCATATTATTAAATACAATTTTTTTAAAGTGGCTAGATAGAACCTCTTTATTCAGTCCTATTCCTTGGGGGAGAGGTGGCTCATATCACAGAAAGTTCAGGAGTACCACTGTGCTGAATGGAGTACCCCTGCTTGCTGAGCCTCTCTTAGCAACTGTGTACCCTGTGATAGTATGACTGACTAGGAGCTGCACGTATTGTATCATGTACATCACTGGCCTGGAAAGGGTCAAAATTCAGCATTTCAAAGTATAGTGTCTACTGAATGTATATCACCTTCACGCCTTCATAATGTCAAAAAAATCTTGTCTAGCCATCATAAGTCAGATAGCATCCATCTTATTATAGTCTATTTAAATTGTTTATATATGCTACTCAGTAATCATCATGAAACATGAAAGTAACACCTGCACGTAATGAGTACTCCATAAATTTTTGCTTCTCTCATTTATTTATTTTTAAAAATTGTTAATTGGCTACCATTTTTCAGATGCTCTGCTGGTCCCTGATCATTCACCGTGAAATCAAACATGCATGATCTCTGCCTTCACAGTTTCCATTCTCATTTTATTTATTTTTAATTTTTATTTATTTTCATTTTTATTTAAAAGGCAGAGGGACAGAGATCTGTCTGTGGAATCGCCCTCCAAATGCCCAAAACAGCCAGTGCTGGGCCAGTCCATAATTCAGGTCTCCCACGTGAGTGGCAGCAAACCAAGTACTCGAGCCATCATCTGATGTTTCCCAAGTGCACTTTGGCAGGAAGCTGAAATTGGAAGTAGAGCCAGGGCTCTGACAGGGCATTCCAATATGGGATGCAGGCATCCCAACCACAGTCCCAGCTGCTATGTCAAATACCCACCCACCCCTCCAGCCTACTTTTAAGTAAAGTGCTTGGTACTAACCACCCTGGCTTTTTCAGTATCCTGTCTATATCTATCTTAAAATATCAGGAATTCCTGTCTGACATGTTTATATACCCTTGCACAAGATAAAGAGCTTTCATCCCCTGGTTCATCCCCATCAAAACCCACAAAGCCCAGGGCTGAGTCGGACAGAAGCCAGGAGCCCAGAACTCAATCCAGAGTTCTCACATGGGCTTCAGGGACCCAACTACTTGAAGCTGGAATTAAGAGTGGAGCCAGGACTTGAACTCAGACACTCCAGAGTGGGATATAGGTGTGTCCTAAGAGGTATGTTAAATACTATGCCAAATGCCTGCCCTAGCTGTGGTTGTATAAATGTCACTAATATAATCTTTGGGTGTGGTAAGTTCAGCTTCCACTTGTGACTCTGGCATCCCCTAAGAGTGCTGGTTCCAGCCCTGGCTGCTCCACTTCTGATCCAGCTCCCTGCTAATGTGCCTGGGAAAGTAGCAGAGGATAGCCCAAGTGCTTGGGCCCCTGCCTAACTACAAGGGAAACTGGGATGGACTTTGAGGCTCTTGACTCAGACCTGACCCAGCCTTAGCCATTTAGGAAGTGAACCAGCAGATGGAAGATATCTTTCTCTCTCTGGTTCTGCTTTTCTTTGTATCACTCTGGCTTCCAAAGAAAGAAAGAAATCTCTTTTAGAAAAATAATGCAGTCTTTGGTGATGTTCTTCCCAAACCATAGAGTCATTTATCTAAAAGATCACAGCTTTCTTTTTTGAGGACCCATGGCCTATTGTGTTTTTTGTTTGTTTGTTTGTTTGTTTTTGGTTTTTTTTTTTTAAGTTTTTTTTTCTTGGGAGCCAAAGCTGTAGCATAGCAGTTAAAGCCGACACCTGCAGTACCAGCATCCCTTTTGGGTGCCGGTTTGAGTCCCGGCTGTTCCACTTCCAATCCAGCTCTGGTATGACCTGGGAAAGCAGTGGAAGATTGCCCAAGTGCTTGGGCCCCTGCACCCGCATGGGAGACCTGGAAGAAGCTCCTGGCTCCTGGCTTTGGCTCCACACAGCTCCAGCTGTTGCAGCCAATTGGAGAGTAAACCAGTGGATGGAAGACCTCTCTCTCTCTCTCTCTCTCTCTGCCTCTTCTTCTCTCTCTATGTAACTCTGCCTTTCAAATAAGTAAAAATAAATGTTTTTAAAAATTTTTTATTATGTGAAAGGCTGAGTTACAGAAAGAGAGAGGAAGAGATCTTTCATCCACTGGTTACTCCCCAAATGACCACAATGCCCAGTCTGGGTCAGACCAAAGCCAGAAGCCAGAAGCTTCCTCTGGATCTCCCAGATGGGTGGGGGCCCAATCATTTGGGCCATCTTCCACTGCTTTCCCAGGAACATCAGCAGGGAGCTGAATCAGAAGTGGAGGAGCCAGGACTTGAATCAGTTCCCATATGGGATACTGGTGTTGTAGGCAGCGGCTTAACCCGCTACACCACAACTCCAGCCCCCACACCTCCATTATTAGTACTTGTACCTACCTGCAGTATGTGGAACAAGATGTATCCTAAACAACTGTTTAATGAATAAATTTAGGCTAAAGTCTTATGAATATTTCCTTTTACTCATTTTTGTTAGTATTTACTGCCATTAAACCAGCTGTCTATCATTTTTTTGAGATTTATTTTATGGGGCCAGCTCTGTGGCACAGCTGGTTAAACTGGCACCTGCAGCTCTGGCATCCCATGTGGATGCCAGTTTGGGTCCCAGCTACTCCTCTTCTGATCTAGCTCCCTGCCAGTGTGCTTGTGAAAGCAGCGGAAGATGACCCAAGTCCTTGGGCCTCTGCCACCCACGTGGGAGACCCGGAAGGCAGATTTCCAGAGAGGGCTTCCATTCTCTGGTTCACTTTCCAAATGGCCACTATGATCAGGGCTGGGCCAGGCCGAAGCCAGGAGCCAGGAGCTTCTTCCAGGTCTCCCATGTGGGTGCAGGAGCCTAGGGACTTGGCCCATCTTCCACTGCTTTCCCAGATGCATTAGCAGGGAGCTGGATCAGAAGTGGAACAGCCAGGACTTGAACCGTGCCCATATGGGATACTGGCATCACAGGCGGCAGTTTTACCTGCTACACCACAATACTGGCCCCAAACCAGCTGTCTCTTAAGATTCAGTGACGAACTTCCCAAAGTATTAAAAATAAAGAACATCAAGATTTTTTTCCTCTGTTGGAAAAATGTTCATATTTTACTAATGTTATCTTTTGTGTCTATGACTCCTGAGGACACTCTGCAGTGGGCTTCTAGAATCTTGGACTCTGTAGGTAATAAACTCTCTCAAGCCATATTATCACCTACAACTCACCTAACTGGAATTCTCTCTCTAATCTGCGGTTGAGTCATTTCCTCTCTTAGTTTCCCCTTGGAAACCTGTTTGTTATGTGCTTTCATCAGTCCTCCTCACTCCTTCTCCATGTTCGTACATTCCCCCAGTGTCAGTCCACTGCTGCTGACGTTCAAGAATACAGATTTACATCTCTGATCAGCTTGGACTTTTAGGGTGTTTTTCCTTCCTGTTAGCTAGTCTTTGATACTTGTACGCTTACTCTATTTTGAGCTAGAAGGAAATGTAACACGTCTTGTCAGCAAATGTATGTTAAGGAATTCCAGACTTTTAAAGGAGTCAGAGCAGATAACCTCCTTACCAGTTATTTTGCTACCTGATGTAGAAACAGTTTGGACTGTGCCTTTGAGAACTGTATAACTCCCTGTAATTACTCACCAAAACATATAATTTCATACCTTGCTGGCCATTTACCTGACATCCCTCTATAAAAGAGATCAAACTGATTCACCAAAAATAATTTAATCATCATTTTGTCATAGTTTGTGACAAGTATTCTTTTTTTTAAAGTTCTGCTTATTTTATTTGAAAGAGTTGGGGGAGGAGAGAGAGAGAGGGAAAGAGAAAGAGAGTCTTCTATCCATTGGTTTACTCCCCAAATGGCCCTAACAGCCAGGGCTGGGCCAGGCCAAAGCCAGGAGCCAGGAACTCCATCCTGTTCTCCACGTGGGTGGCAGGGACTCAAACACTTGGGCCATCTTCCGCTGCTTTTTCCAGGGCATTAGCAGAATGCTGGGTCAGAACTGGAACAACCGGACATGAACCAGCATCCATATAGTGGCTTTACTCTCTATACAACCACACAAGCCAGGTGAGAAGTATTCTGACTTCCGTGTAGAGAGAGAAGGCTGAGATGATTTCTTGGTCGCTTCAGCAAGTCCTTGGTAGAATAGGAAGGGTTTCCCACTCCTGCAACATGGAGTGTGTATGTGAATGTGGAAACGAGAAATAAGACCTCCTTTCACAATTCTGCCTCTTACTATCCTAACAATGGGCTCAATATTCCTGTTTCTGTTTTCCAAGTCATTTGCATACTTGTAATTATTTTTATGTGGTTTCAGGGCAATTCAGTCACTCAGGAAAATGACATGTTTACATTTGTCAACATGGAGAACAAACAAAGATGCAAACTGTATAATGCAGACAGAACAGAAAGGAAGGAGGCAGCTTTGACCTGCACAGTGGTTTAACCTGCCAAATAGGGTCAGGTATGCACTTCTCATTACAGTAATTGTCTGGGGCTAAGAAAATTGTAGAAATACATGCAGGACACTTGAACCTTTCGGATAAGATACTGTCAGGAAAAGGACCTTCACAGATCATAGAAAAAGAGGCAGCAAAAACCTTTAGAAAAGTCAGCACGCTATAAAAATTCTAGTCCAAGTTCATTCCGGTATTGTCTCTTGGGTAATATGAGTCAGAAAAAAAGTAGGCTGTAACAATATTGTATAATACCTAACTCATAGAGATGTCAGAATTGAAAAGAAAAAAATGATTACCTAGAGCCAAGTCCCTCCTGGACCTTGGCAGACAGTTACCAGCAGGTCTGTAAACATGAGAGTAAAATGACTGGAAAATGTGACTGCAGGGAAATGGCCAAAATTTTCCTAGGTAATAATTTAACAAGCTTGGAAATGTGGTTTGTCTCCCGTTGGAGCAGCAGGGGGGAATGTTCAGAAGAATGATACCAGACCCAGACACCTGGCCTGGGTGTCCCATGCTAGAGGTAGTATTCTCTGCAGAATGCTGAAAATTGTCAAAAGCTCAGAAAAGCATATTCTTATAACATTTTTAAATGATGGTAACCTTTATTTTTGTCTTTCTTTAGGCAAACCTAAAGTACATGACAATTATCTCCCCCAAAAAAGATTGAAAAATTCATTACAGGCATTTAAAAATAACTCCTCTTGCTGTTTGCTTCTTGTGTTTCCATGGGTTTTAGCATAGCAGTTGTATATTTTAAATTGTCTCTTTTTTTTAGATTTTTTTTAAAAGATTTTATTTAATTATTTGAGAGGTAGAGTTACAAGACAGTGAGAGGGAGAAACAGAGAGAAAGGTCTTCCATCTGTTGGTTCACTCCCCAATGGCCCAACGGTGGGAGCTGCGCCAATTTGAAGCCAGGAGCCAGGTGCTTCTTCTTCCTGGTCTCCCACACGGGTGCAGGGCCCCAAGGACCTTGGCCATCTTCTACTGCTTTCTTAGGCCATAGCAAAGAGCTGGATTGGTAGAGGAGCAGCCAGGACTAGAACCGGCGCCCATACGGGATGCTGGCGCCACAGACAGAAGATTAACTTACTGCGCCACAGCGCTGGCCCCTGTGTATATACACTCAAAAAAAAAAAAAAAAAAAGTTTTAGGGGCCAGCGCTGTGGCGTAGCGGGTAAAACCACCACCTGCAGTGCTGGCATCCCATATGGGCACCAGTTTGAGTTCCGACAGCTCTACTTCAGATCCAGCTCTCTGCTATGGCTTGGGAAAGCAGTAGAAGATGGCCCAAGTCCTTGGGCTTCTGCACCCTCGTGGGAGACTTGGAGGGAGCTCCTGGCTCCTGGTTTCAGAACAGCTCCGGCCATTCGGCCATCTGGGGAGTGAACCAGTGGATGAAAGCTCTTTCTCTCTCTCTCTCTCTCTCTCTCTCTCTCTCTCTCTCTCTCTCTTTCTCTCTGCCTCCACCTCTCTAACTCTGCCTTTCAAATGTCTTTATGCATTTGAAAGAGTTAAATAGAGAGGGAAAGATAGAGAGAGAAAGATTGATCACCCATCTGCTGGTTCACTCCCCAGATAACTACAACAGCTGGAGCTGGGCCAGTCTGAAGCCAGCAGCTTCTGGATCTCCCACATGGGTGGCAGATTTATCTATTTGAAAGGCAGAGTTCTAAAGGGAGAGACAGAGAGAAAGAGTGATCTTGCATCCACTGGTTCTAGTGAGTAATATTTTAATGTAAATCCCACACATCGTATTGTTTCACTGGTACATACTTTTCTAAGTACCTCTAAGAGATTAAGGTTTTTATTTTTTTTAAAGAAAACACCGTACAGAATTAATGTTAATCCCTTGGTACAGCCTAATCCTCAATCCATATTCACTATTTCCCAGTTATCCCCAAAACAAAAATTTTTTAAACAATGGTGATTTCAAATCAAGATCCAACCAAAATCCACATATTTCATTTGGTTGTCCTGTCTTTGGTCCTTTTTTCTTTTTCCTCCCCCTCATTCCCTGTGGCCATGCCATTTACTTGTTTAACAGACCATGTTATTTTTCCTGTGTAATTTCTCACATTTGACTAATTAAGTTCCTATGGTATCACTTAGTATGTTCCTTTCTTCCATTATTTCCTGTAAATTAAAAGTTACAGCTAGAAGCTATGTATGATTCAAGTTTTCATAATTGTTTGCCAAAAATACTTCTTTATCAGGGGGTACAATTCCTCTTCCATCACACCTGGTGGCATGCGATGTCTAGTTATCTCAATTTTAGTAATGCTGCTCAGCCTGAGCAGCCAGAGTAGCTATTTTCAGGTGATTAAAACTACTGTTGTATTTAGCCAGCAACACACATCCTGTGTTCTACTGTCTCACTGCAGGGCCTGGCCTTTTATCTGCTAAAGACCATTCCCCAGGTGTTTCTGTGAGCTATCAGGTCCTACATGGGACTTTCCCTTCACTTGTTGAAAAAGGGGCCCTCCTGCCTGGCCCCCTCTCAGCTTCATCAGGGTTTTTAAATTCATGCTCTCTTCCAATAGGGCCCGAATATTTGGGTGACCACTTGATGATTCTGGGCTCCTTGGCGCTTTTGAGCTTCACCGTGCCTCTTTTATTTCTCACCTCCACTTCTGCCAGCACCTGCCCTGTCACACTCACCTGCATAGACACCTTCTATCTCCCTTCTTGTTGCTACCTTGCTTTGGCCCTGCCCATTAGTGTTCTAGAGCTCCAGGGGTGGTTTTTTCACCTGGTTTTTGGTAAAAATGTTACCTGTAGGTGTTTTGTTTACTCTTTTAGTTGCTCTCACTGCCTTATTTATTTGTTTTCTTTTTGAAAAGCACAGCCATCTACCGTCCTTTGGTTCATGCCCACAACAGTTAAGGCTAAGCCAGGCCAAAACCAGGAGCCTGGAACTCTGTCCTGGTCTTCCAGGTAGGTGGCAGGGACCAAAGTACTTGGGCCATCAACTGCTGCTTCCCAGGGTGTGCATTAGCAGGAAGCTGGATGGGAAGTGGAGCAGCTGAGACTGAAACCAGGCACTGTGATATGATGATGCTGACGTCCCAACTTAACTATTGAGCCAAAAGCCTGCCCCTTCACTGCTTTTGTGAGGGGTTCCACTCTGCCACCGTCATTATTACCTTGCCTCTCCTCACTCTTTCAAATTTTAATTGCCTGCTCTTCAATCTGATGCTATATATCAGCCCTGCTATTGAAATATTTTCATGTGACAGCTATCAAAGTAATTGTGACATTTTTACTGTTTACCAATTGTAAGATATAGATGAGTATAAATGTAAGCATGAATTTCCTCTGAAGAGGCTACTCTTGTCTGACAACCTTCATCTGCTATTTACGTTTTCAGCAAGAGCTGTAACATGTTGTGACTCTTTATTGTGAAATGGAAACTAGCACAAAGTGCTTCTGGGCAAAATGCAGGCAGGCAGGCAGGCCACCTGCGCAGCTGTGCGTTCTCCCCTGACATCTGAGCTGAACAAGAATGGACCCAGTTCAGAGGCAGGTCTGTAAACTTGCCTCAGAACCATTTGCTTGGTATGTTTTATTTATTGAAAGGAGAAAGGGAGATAAGCTCTGCCCTGTAAAAGAGCAGATCAGACGTAAGAATTTGGGAAGTTAGATCGAATCACAAATGTTAAACGCACTGTAATGTGTGTAGCCAGCTCTCCTGTCCTAAATTTTCACATTATCTGATTAAGCCACTTCCTGGGCATTTTTAGGCTCCATGTGGAGAGCAACTAAAAGTGAATCATCTGTTGGAATTGCACCTTTTGGGATGGCCTCCAGGGTCAAGATGCATAGTAGTCGGTTAAAGGTTTTGTACCAAGGTGCAGCTGGCCAAAGCTAGGCTCACGCTAGTGAATGGGGAGGGAAACTCATCCACATGCCCTCAAAGCCATCCCTGAATTACTGGAGGCAAGTGCAGGGGTAAAGAGGACTGGGCGAAAACACACACTCACTTTTGGCAAGTAACTAAGTTTTCACATCTGGAAAGTGCAGATAACAATAGTCTCTAACCCACAGAGCTATTTGGAAGATTCAACAGATGTAGGTAAAGTGTTCAAAACAGTGCATGGCACCTAGTAAGCACTGTGGAAGTGTTCTGTATTGTCACTATTCTCTCTCCCTGAGCTGGTGAGTTAAGTCATGTTAGAGCATTATTCAGTCCAAGCATTTGGGAGTCTTATGTCCCATTTATTTATTTATTCAGTGTCGTGTGTTTACATCAGTATGTACTCATGTATTTATGTTACACTTTGGGTTATAATCATACTTTGTTATTCAAGTATTCCAGCTCTTCCAGACTGGTCTGCCTCTCTCTCTCTCTCTAAAACAGCCTTTACTAAGATATAATTTACCTACTATACAATTCACTCACTTAAAGTGAACACTTAAAGTGAAGCTTTTAGCATAATTGTGCACTGATCACTGTAACTCCATACCTTACACCTCACCCAACCTTCGTTTCCTGACAATCATGAATCTGCTTTCTATCTCTTTAGATTTGCCTCTTCTGGATATTTCATATATATGGAATTAAATAGTATGTTTCCTTTGTGACTAGCTTCTTGCATTCAGCAAAATGTTTTCAAGATTCATTTGTCTGGTCTGTTTTTAATCTTTATGTATTTAGATGTTGCTTTTACATAAGTGTAATCCATATGAATGTTGAGTTCACTGTTCTGTGTTGTGACTTAATAGCATATATATTTCTCCATTCTGCTTAGACTATATATACATCTTAATAGTTAAAAGATGTCAAATTTGTGTATTCTTCTTATTTAACAAGTCCAAGTTTGTAATATATGAGTATGTTCTGTGTTTCATTATTAGAATGTTACTATAAAATTTTTTTTCAGGCACCGTAATTCAATTAAGTTCTAGTCTTGTTTGTTTGTTTGTTTGTTTTTGACAGGCAGAGTGGACAGTGAGAGAGAGACAGAGAGAAAGGTCTTCCTTTTGCCGTTGGTTCACCCTCCAATGGCCGCCGCGGTAGGCACGCTGCAGCCGGTGCACCGCGCTGATCCAATGGCAGGAGCCAGGTGCTTCTCCTGGTCTCCCATGGGGTGCAGGGCCCAAGCACTTGGGCCATCCTCCACTACACTCCCAGGCCACAGCAGAGAGCTGGCCTGGAAGAGGGGCAACCGGGACAGGATCGGTGCCCTGACCGGGACTAGAACCCGGTGTGCCGGCGCCGCAAGACGGAGGATTAGCCTAGTGAGCCGCGGCGCTGGCCTTGTTTGTTTGTTTTAAAGTTTTATTTTATTTATTTGTAAAAGTTACAGAAAAAGAGGGAAAGAGAGAGAGAGAGGTCTTCCATCTGCTTGTTCACCCCCCAAGTGGCCACAATGACTTGGGGCTGAGCCAAGCTGAAGTCAGGAGACAGGAGGTTCTTCTAGGTCTTCCATATACGTTCAGGGATCGAAGCACTTGGGCTATCTTCAGATGCTTTCTCAGGGGAATTAGCAGGGAGCTTTTGGGTCAGATGTGAAGCAGCGAGGACTTGAACCATCATCCATATGGGATCCCGGTGTTGCAGGCAGTGGCTTAACCTGCTATGCCACAACTTCAGCCCCAGGTTTCATCCTTAATCCATTGACATAAGGCTTGGGATCAAAATTTTAACACACGGCACATCCAAATTATTTTCCAAACCATAACATTCTACTCATGGCTCCCCAAAATTCATGTCTGTCTCATATATAAAATACATTTGTTCCATCCCCCCAAATCACAAAGTCTTAATTCAATCCAACATTGCTTCAGAAATCCAAAGTCTAGGCCGGCGCCGCGGCTCACTAGGCTAATCCTCCGCCTTGCGGCGCCGGCACACCGGGTTCTAGTCCTGGTCGGGGTACCGGATTCTGTCCCGGTTGCCCCTCTTCCAGGCCAGCTCTCTGCTGTGGCCAGGGAGTGCAGTGGAGGATGGCCCAAGTCCTTGGGTCCTGCACCCCATGGGAGACCAGGATAAGCCCCTGGCTCCTGCCATCGGATCAGCGCGGTGCGCCAGCTGCAGCGCACCAACCGCGGCGGCCATTGGAGGGTGAACCAACGGCAAAAAGGAAGACCTTTCTCTCTGTCTCTCTCTCTCACTGTCCACTCTGCCTGTCAAAAAAAAAAAAAAAAAAAAAAAAAGAAATCCAAAGTCTCATCTGAGACTCATGGCCAACTCCCAACAGTGAACATATACAATTGAAACTGAGTTATAAAGGTAGTTGTTGTAGTACAGCAGGTTAAGCTACTGCTTGCAGTACCCACATCCAATATCCAAGTGCCTGAATGAGTCTCAGCTATTCTGCTTTGGGTCCAGCTTCCTGCTAATGCATCTTTGGAGGGAGTAGATGAAGGCTCAAATGCTTGGGTCCCTGCTACCCATGTTGGAGACTCAGATTGAGTTCTGGGTACCTAACTTAGACCTGGCCCAACCCTAGATGTTATAGGCATCTGGGGAATGAATCAACAGGTAGAAGATCTCTTTATAATCCAGAGTCTATAAAGCGCTCAAGAAACTCACCAACAGCAAAATAAGCAATCCAGTTAAGAAATGGACAAAGGACTTGAATAGGCATTTTTCAAAAAAGGAAATTCAAATAGCCAACAAACAAATGAAAAAATACTCAGGATCACTAGCCATCAGGGAAATGCAAATCAAAACCACAATGAGGTTTCACCTCACCCCAGTTAGAATGGCTATCATAAATAAATCAACAAACAATAAATGTTGGTGAGGGTGTGGGAAAAAGGTACCCTAATCCTCTGTTGGTGAGAATGTAAACTAGTATGGCCATTGTGGAAGACAGTGTGTAGATACCTCAGAAAAGTGAAAATAGATCTACCATATGACCCAGCTACCCACTCCTGGAAATTTACCCAAGGGAAATGAAATCAGCATATGAAAGAGTGATCTGTACCCCCATGTTTATTGCAACTCAATTCATAATAGCTAAGATTTGGAATCAACCCAGATGTCCATCAACTGATGACTGGATAAAAAAATAATGATGTGTATATATTTATTTATAGTATGGAATACTACTCAGCCATAAAAAAGAATGAAATCCTGTCTTTTGCAACAAAATAGGTACAACTGGAAACCATTATGCTTCGTAAAATAAGCCAGACCCCAAAACTCAAATACCATATATTTTCCCTAATCTGTGTTAAGGTAACTGATAGAGTACCAAAAAGTGTAATGTATAGGAGTGAAATTGATATTTTGAGATTTGATTATTGTTTATAGCCCTTGTTTACAATTGGGGAACTGTTTTGTTCTTCTGTTTGTTTAACTCTTCACTTAGTGTAGGGTTTTAATCTTATGAGTATAAAGTAAACTGAAAGTACATCATTGTAAAAATTAAGAGGGAATATGAGAGGAAGGAGGACAGGCGTGGGAGCATGAGTAGAAGTAAGTGGGAAGTATCACTATGTTCCTAAATCTGTATATATGAAATTTGTATACCTTAAATAAAATAAAAGAAAGACAAAGAAAGAAACAAACAAAAGATCTCTCTCTCTGCTTTTGAAGTAGATACTAATAAATTTTTAAAAATTAAAAAAAAAGGAGTCATGTACTTCTAGAATACAGGTTTAGGATATACATTTCCATTCCAAAAAGGAGAGACCGAAAAATAGAAAGGAGCAATTGGGCCAAAGCAAGTCTGAAAACCAGCAAGACAAACATCAAGCCCTAAAGCTCCACATCTGGCACCCTGGGCATCCTGTGGCAGGGGCTAGGCTCCCAGCAGTTTGGGCAGCCCCGCCCCCACCCACAGGAGTCTCATCTCTGCAGCTCCACAAGGCATGGCCTCGGTGGGGGCACTCCACAGCAACTCCAACCCCACAGTTCCACTTGGCACTGTCCTAGTGAAGGAAGGCTCTCTGCCGGGGCCCCCAGATTCTCTGAAACACAGGTAGGGGCCTCCATGCCCAGATAGCTCTGTTGGTCTCTGGCCTCATGGCCGCTCTGTGTGCCTCATGCTGTTCTCTGTGCCATTCCTGGCATCCTGTTTGCAACTTTCCTCGGCAGAGTTTCGTGTTGCTCCTACCTCTGCCTTGCCGGGGTCTCCTCCGTGATTTCGCTTGCACAGCTGCCCCACATATCACTCTGCAGAACCTCGAACTCCCTTGGAAGCACAACTGCTCCTGGCCCCTTGGGCTTTCCTTTAAAACCTCAGTGGAAGCCACCATGAACCCTTAACTCTGGTGTTTTGCATGCTCACAGCCCTGGCATCACATGGGCATGGTCAATACCAAGGTCTGCCATCAGCAGGAACCATGCCTGTGCCTGCTTGCTTTGGGCTGCAGTGGCTTTGGAGCACCTCAGCTGCAAGCCAGAATCTGGAGTTGGCTCCGGGGCAAGCTGAGTGCGCTGATGCTCTTTCCTGAAAGGATTCTGCCCTGAAAGGTCTTTGAAACAATTTTCATTTTTGTCCTCTGGTGAGACTGTGATGGGAGGAATCTCCTGGAAGTTCTCTGAAATGCCTTTGGAATCTTTTCTGTATTGTCTCACCTAACAACAAAGGGTTCCTTTCTACTTGGCACTCCTCTCTCTAATTTTTTTAAGATTTTTTTTTTTATTTGAAATAGTTACAAAGAGGGGGAAAGACAGAGAGTCTTCCAAATGCTGGTTCACTCTCCCAGATGGCCACAAAGGCCAAGGCTGGGCCAGGCTGAAGCCAGGAGCTTCACCCAGGTCTCCCATGTGGATAGCAGGGGCCCAAGCACTTGGGTCATCTTCCACTGCTTTTCCAAGTGCATTAACAGGGAGCTGGATTAGAAGTGGAACAGCTGGGACACAGAATGCTGCTCCAGTCTCCTTAGCAAGCAGTTTCTCCATCTCCCTTTCCTGTCCTGAACAAGCTTTCTCTTCCTTCTTTCCCTGGCTAGGCTGTGAATTTTCCAGATCCTTCTGCTCTACTCTTTTTTTTTGCCCCTGATTCTCTCACTGGAAAAGTTTTTAACAGAGGTCAGCATTATGGTACAGTGGGTTAAGCTACCACTTCTGACACCAGTATCCCATATCAGAGCATCTGTTCAATTCCTTGCTGCTCCAATTCCAATCCAGCTTCCTGCTGGTGTGCCTGGGAAAGCACCAGATGATGGCCCAAATGCTTGGATCCTTGCCTACTATGTGGGAGGCCAGGATGGAGTTTCAGCTTAGCCCAGCCCTGGTTGTTGTGGCCAACTGGGAAGTGAACCAACCAGCTGATGGAAGATCCATCTCTCTCTCTCTCTGTCACTATGCCTTTCAAATAAACATTTTTTTTAAGATTTATTTATTTGAAAGTCAGAGTTACACAGAGAGAGAGGAGAGGCAGAGAGAGCGAAGTCTTCCATCCACTGGTTCACTCCCCAATTGGCTGTAACCACTAGAGCTGTACCGATCCAAAGCCAGGAGCCAGGAGCACGAGGGTCTTCCACGAGGATGCAGGGGCCCAAGGACTTGGGCCATCTTCTACTACTTTCCCAGGCCGTAGCAGAGACCTGGATGCTGGATCAGAAGTGGAGCAGCTGGGACTCGAACCAGCGCCCATAAGGGATGCCAGCACTGCAGGCGGCAGCTTTTACCAACTATGCCACAGCGCTGACCCCTAAACATTTAAAAAAAAAGTTGTTTTTTTTTTTATTAAAAAAAACTCCCTAACAGCAGCTAATAATACCCATGCTAGGAACTGAACACTTTGTTACTTGGGATCTCTCCCACCAGACAAACTAGTTCATGATTTTTACATTTGGCATCTCAGAGTGTCTCCACACACAGGCCCAATAAAGCCTGGTTCCATGCCATGGCATAGGCTTACTTTTGCTAACAGTTTTGGAGGTTCACAGTGCAAGATCAGGCAGCTCCACTGATTCAGGCATTTGGTAAGCCCAAAGATGGTGGAAGCAGAAAGATACAAGCAGGCCTCCTGTCTACAAAATTTTATGCATATAGATTTTTAATTATACTTTAGGGTAGATTCTCAAGATTGGAATGCATGAGTTTAAAGATAAAATCATTTTTACTATTTTTTTGTTGCATTCTACTCAGTTCCAGTGCAGAAAATTTGTAACAATTTAAACAATACTAGAAATCTAAATATGTGCGTATCTGTTTTCCTATAGCCTTATCAACATTCTTTTCCTCTTTTAATACACATAAAGGGAGGAAAGAAAAGAACTCAGTATTTCAATGTTTTACAAGAACTCTGTTGTTTGCCTCCTTTAATCTTTGCCTCTACTCCATGAGTGGGTATTTCTCCCAGTTGACAGTGCTGAGGCTGGATGCCAGAGGCCTAAGGAGTTACAGCCAGAGGGCAAATACTGAAGGTCAAGTGATGGAAGAGTGCCCAAACCAGAGCTGGTGGAAGTTATCCAAGCCAGGTCATTAAGAGCCAAGGCCAGAGAAGAGAATGGGCACCAAGGCACTGGATCAAAAATTAAGGGAACAAAAACCTAGAAAAGCCTGAGCTAAGCAGGTTAAATGGGACATCACTTGGATGAATTCCAAAACACATCTCCTTATAGAACTTTCATAGGAGCCATAAAGGCCTTTGTGACTGGAACAGTTCATTTAAAGATGACAGAAGAGAATAGACATCAGACTAAATGCTTGGCATTTAGGGTTCATTGATTACATTTGTATTTGAGAAATAGAGTTGTTACACATGCATGCGTGTTTACATGTGTAAAGAAGGTCTAGAAGGTATGCACTACACTTAAAAATGTTGGTTATATCTTTAGGAAGATGAATGGAATTAGGGGCAGGAGTTGAAGCACCAGAATACTTTATGTGTGTACTTTATTTGAATTCTTGTGTAATTTTTTTAAAGGAGAAATCATGGCTAAAGAAAACTTTTTTTTTTTTTCATTCCTTCTGTCATTCAACAAATACTTATTGCTTGTTAGGCATTGTCTGAGGATCTGAAGTAAGGTGTACATCTCACCCACAAGTTCATACTCTAGTAAAAGTAAAAGTATATCATTTTTCAAACCTGGGGTCACAGTCCTTTAGTTCTGAAATTAAAAATCTGTGTCAGGGCAGTGCAGTATGTGGATTCGATTTCTGCCCCCAGCTCCTGACTCCAGCTTCCTGATATGCAGGCCCTTGCAAGCAATGATGACAGCTTAACTAGTTGGATTCTTGCCACCAACACTGGAGACCTAAATTGAGTTTCCAGCTCCTGGCTCTGCCCTGGCCTAGCTCAGGCTGTGCACGCATCTTGGGAATGAATCAGAGGATAAGCCATCTCTGTCTCTCTCTCTCCCCTCTCCCTCTCTGTCACTCTGCTTTTCAAATGAGTATTTTAAACATCAGTAGGTCATATTGGGTGTCATATCAGAGTGATTGGTTCAAATCCTGTCCATACCTCTAATCCAGCTTCCTGCTACCCTGGGAGGCAGCAGGTGATGATGGCTCAATTGCTTGAGTCTCTGCCACCCATGTGGGACACCCAGATGGAGATCCTGGCTCCTGGCTTGGGCCCAGCTCTGGCTATTGTGGGTGTTTGAGGAGTGAACTAGGGGATGAAAGATCTCATTCTCTCTCCCCTGTGTGAGGCGCTGCCATTCAAATAAGTAAGTAACTTTTAAAAATGGTTAATAACGGTATCAATATGTATTTATAAACTGTAACAAATGTACATTACTAATGTAACACGGTAGCAAGAAGAAAATGGTAGTAGGAATAATAACAGAAGAAACTGGATGTGGGATACATAACAACTCTTTTTTTTTTTTTTTTTTTAGTTTTTCACTTATGGTTAGTTTAATAAACAAATGAACATTTAAAAATCTTCCAAAAAATTTCATTCTCTTAGGATAAGTAAACAACTCTTATGTTATTACTATTTTCTGTAATTCTATAACTTTTAAAAAATAAAGTTTATTAATTTACAAAAAGCAGGCTACAACTAACACTTCTGAACCTCGGCATTTTATTATGATGATTCTCATATATAAATCTGAGAGAAATTCGCAGTGAGTGCCCATTTGCCATCATCTAGATTCTACTGTGAACATTTTACTATACTTGCTTTCTTATTTGTCTCACCATCTGTCCTACTCTGTTTTGCACTGCTATAAAAGAAACCTTGAGACTGCGTGTTTTATAAAGAACAGAGACTTAATTCTTACACTTCTGGAGACTGGGAATGCCAAATTCAAGGAGCCCATTTGTGGTGAGGACCTTCTTGCTGAGAGCACTCCCCAAAGAGAAAACCCTCATGATCTAATCACTGCCTAAAGGGATCGCCCCGGAACACCATTGTGCTGGGGATGAAGTTTCCAAAATGTGAACTTGGAGGGACACACTCAAACATAGCACCAGCTATCCGGCTCTCTGCTCACGCATTAATTTGTGTTAGTCTTTCAATGCATTTCAAGGTAAATTATCCACAGATAATCAGTACACTTCCCCCACATACCTTAGTATATACATCATTAGCTAGAAAATTTGTACTTTATTTTCCCTTAAGAGCTGTTTGTTTTTTTGAAAGGCAAAGCAATAAACAGGAAGAGATAGTCAGAGATAGATATCTTCCATCAGCTGATTCATTCCCCAAATGTCTGCAATAGCCAGGTCTCACCAGGCTGAAGCTAGAAGCCAGGAACTCCATCCTGGTCTCCTACATGGGTGGCAGAGGTCTAAGTACTTGGGCCATCATCCTCTTTCCTCCAAGGACATTAGAAGGAAGCTTGATCAGAAGGGGAGCAGCTCGGACTCCAAATGAGTCTGAAATGGGATGCCGGCTCCACAAGCCATGGCCTCACCCATTACACTACAATGTTGGCTAATTTATTTTCTTTTGGTGTAAAATTTGCGTGTAACAAAACACATGGCTCTCTGATATACATTTGCCAAGTTTTGACAAATTCTTTTTTTAAAAGATTTATTTATTTGAAAGAATTACAGAGAGAGGTAGAGACAGAGAGAGAGGTCTTCCATCCTCTGGTTCATTCCCCAGATGGCCACAATGGCCAGAGCTGCGCCAATCCGAAGCCAGGAGCCAGGAGCTTCTTCTGGGTCTCCACATGAGTGTAGGGGCCCAAGTACTTGGGCCGTCTTCTACTGCTTTCCCAGGCCATAGCAGAGAGCTGGATCAGAAGAGGAGCAGCCAGGAATGGAAGCAGCGCCTACATGGGATGCTGGCGCATCAGGCCAGGGCTTTAACTCACTGTGCCACAGCACCGGCCCCTTGAAAAATTCATATATCTGTGTAATCCTAATCCCTCACAACTGCATTTTTCACTGAATGAAATACAATAGGGGCCTCTACTATGGCTATGCCACCACCTGCAGTGCCAGCATCCCATATGGGCGCCCGTTTGAGTGCTGGCTGCTCCACTTCCGATCCAGCTCTCTGCCGTGGCCTGGGAAAGCAGTAGAAGATGCGTTCTAAATCCTAGGGGTCTAATCCTTGGGCCTCTGCACCCACATGGGAGACCCGAAAGAAGTTTCTGGCTCCTGGCTTTGGATCAGCTCAGCTCCAGCCGTTGCAACCATCTGAGGAGTGAACCAGTAGATGGAAGACCTCTTTCTCTCTGCCTCTCTGTAACTCTGCCTTTCAAATAAATAAATAAGTAAATATTTTTTGAAAAAGGAAATATAATACCAAATCATAATATAATACTCATAGTATGAATAACTATTGTTTTGTGAACTTCAGTTTCAGATACATGTGTACTTGTATACTGGGTCACAAGGTAAAAATCAGAGAGGTTTTACATTGCCCTGCTAGGGGACCTCAGTGTGCAATCCAGTAATGGTTATGTAGATTATGGAGAGGATAATCAGTGCTTTGTAGCTGAGAAGAGGGATGGGCGGGCAAGGGAAAAGTGATAGATTACCATGATGCCATTGGCTAATGCTCACTGTGTGCAAACTGCCAAGCACCGTTCTAATGGTGTTTCGTATGCTGACTCCTTTAATCCTCAGAGTCCTGGGAGATAATTACTCGTATTATTCCCATTGCACAGGAGGATGAGCTCAAGATGAAGTGCCTTGCCCAGGGTCCTGGAGCTCAGAAGTGGTGAAGCTAAAGCTCCAGTTCCTGCTCTTGACTGCTGTACTGTACCAGTGCTGTATGTTTTCTGGTTGGAAACTTGCTTATTAACTCAGGAAAATTTACTGCAATCACTTTTGAGGAGATAAAAATGGAATGTTTTTGTCTGATATTACCTTAGTGTGTGTGTGTTACAATATTATGATTCTGGGGTACACAGGAAGCACTTAGCACTAGAAATAATGTTAACATCATCAAATATCACTTTCATTTCTAGAAGCTACATACTATGCTTTTTTCATGTAATAATTTGTTTGGTATTTTTCAGTTTAACGATTCAGTGGCATTAGCAAAGAGCATATTAAGTAGATCGTCACAAAATCTTTCTGAAGTTGATGCTTATTAAGCTTAAATGAACATTTTTTTTTTGACAGGCAGAGTGGACAGTGAGAGAGAGACAGAGAGAAAGGTCTTCCTTTTGCCGTTGGTTCACCCTCCAATGGCCACCGCAGTAGGCGCGCTGCGGCCGGCGCACCGCGCTGATCCGATGGCAAGAGCCAGGTGCTTCTCCTGGTCTCCCATGGGGTGCAGGGCCCAAGGACTTGGGCCATCCTCCACTGCACTCCCTGGCCACAGCAGAGAGCTGGCCTGGAAGAAGGGCAACCAGGACAGGATCGGTGCCCCGACCAGGACTAGAACCCGGTGTGCCGGCGCCGCAAGGCAGAGGATTAGTCTAGTGAGCCGCGGCGCCGGCCTAAATGAACATTTAATTATGCTTATGCACTGAGGGAGCCAAAGAGGCAATGTGATAAATTAAGGGCAGTGTGGGGCAGGTGTTGTGACACAGGGAGTAAAGCCACCACTTGCCATGCCCACATCCCAGACTGAAGTGTGGTTCCCAGTCCTCTGCTTCCAATCCACCTTCCTGCTAATGTGTCCTTGGGAGGCAGCAGAGACAATGGCTTAAGTGATTTGGACCTCTGAGTGGGAAACTCAGATGGCATTCCTAGCTCCCTGCTTCAGCCTGGCCCAGCCCTAGCTGTTACCAGCGCTTGGGAAATGAACCAGCAGGTGGAAGATCTCTCTTTCTTTCACTATATGTGTGTATGTGTGTGTGTGTGTTTATTGTTATGCCTTTCAAGTAGATGAAAATGAATTTTTTTTTGACAGGCAGAGTGGGCAGTAAGAGAGACAGAGAGAAAGGTCTTCCTTTTCCATTGGCTCACCCTCCAATGGCCGCCACGGCCGGCGCGCTCCAGCTGGCGCACCGCGCTGATCTGAAGCCAGGAACTAGGTGCTTCTCCTGGTCTCCCAGGTGGGTGTAGGGCCCAAGGACTTGGGCCATCCTCCACTGCCTTCCCGGGCCATAGCAGAGAGCTGAACTGGAAGAGGAGCGACCGGGACAGAATCCGGCGCCCCAACTGGGACTAGAACCTGGTGTTCTGGCGCCGCAGGCGGAAGATTAGCCTATTGAGACGCAGCGCCAGCCAGATGAAAATGAATTTTAAAACCATTTGAAAACAGCATTATTTTATGGGCCAGGAGGCCAGAATGCAGGACTTTGCATCTCTGATTTTCAGTTTTCTCACATACAAAATGAAGGGAGTCTGTATCAGGGGTGAGAAACGTGAGGTGCACGTGTTGCCACTCCCAGCTTCCTAACGCACTGCTGACATTAGCACGCACACATGGCATCCTGTGGTGTGGAACCTGGGAGCAGCTCCGCAGTCCAGAGGGACGCAGGTGCAGGTAGTCACCGCTGGCACCCTGCTTGCCATTGGTGGATAGGACAGTTTGTAGAGACTCAGTTCCCACTCTCCCACATCATCAGGAAGCTGGAAACTCCTGAATCCAGTTTCATACTCGGTCTACTCATCCGGTCTTCTCTCTGGGGTTCAGTTTGCACCATGCAGGTCCTGGGACACGGCTATGTTCATGCTGCTATGACTCTACCAACCTCACCAGCCTAGGCTTTTAAAGTGTGCCCATGCTAACCCAAGGGAAATTCTTGTGCAATGCCTACTCTAAGTATCTTTGACCTCTTTTCCCCTCCTGGAGTTTTCTAGATTCCCTGCCAGAGAATCCGAGTACCCCTTAGGGGACGCTTCACCCCAGTGAAGTTTCTTTCTTGTCTCTTGCTTTTTCAGACACATTCTCACAGACTCTTGGGTGCTGTATCTGCGAACTTCCTGGCTAGGACATCTCCCCAGCCTTGTGTGTTGTTGAATGCAAAGAATTTATAAACAGAAGAAGTTAGAATACCAGCTCCCTGACCACTCCCAGCACTTGTCTAAGCATATTCCTTCTGATTGTCCTGCCTTGGTCTCATCATTGTTTGGTCTCTCTGCTCCGTGATGATTAGTAATCAGGGTAGGTGCTCACAGCATTCATCTTCAGCTCTCAACCACATACCTGTCTCCTGAGTCTCCACGTTGTGTATTTTGGCATTGTATATTTTCTAGTAGAAATAGTAGACAATTGTGCTTCTCCACCTTATTAGCCCTGTGCAATCCTACAGCTGTAAATGTGTGATTGTTCATGAGCATACAGAAAGAAAGATGCATTCAAGTCTTAAGATGCCTTCAGCTATTCTTTTCAAAACTTGTATTCCAATGTCCTAATGGGTTGGACATGTTCTTGTTTGTCATCCTTGCTCTTGAAGTCAGTGGGAAGGAATGCTGTGTTTGTAAGGTGGAAACCAATTTGATCCCTTGATGTAACATCTCAATGGGATCTTTTTACGTCTCCTTTTACCACTTAGTGCAACCAGGGCATTTCAAGGCAAGGGTTTGGCCTGGGTACCTCTGAGATAATTTTTTTTTTCTTTTACCTGGCAATTGAAATCCAAGCTGTAGGATTATAATTTCTAACTACCCTAAAGATGATTTTGAAATAACTTTGCTGAAAAAGGACAAAACAAAGCATGGTAATCTTAACTTCCTGGTCACCTGTCATAATTTACCGGCAATAATTTGCATGGAGAATAAAGGCAGCACTTAATACCAAATGATTAAACCCTGCAGAGTGTGTCGCAATCCCTCCCACGGCAGTGAGCTTATCTTCCTGGAAAAGGGAGTGAATGACCAAGGCCTCCCCCATGGCACAGCTGTCATATCCCTGGCTGAGCTGGTCTAGATAAAAATCCTGTTCCTCACCATGAATGGACACAGCACGCCCAGGCTCCGCCACATTGGGCCTGGCTCTTTCTAGCTCAGTGTTTGTTGTGTGGTAAGCATCTGTCTGCTAGGATTTAGGAAATAAGAGGTGAGCTGGGAAGGCAAAATATGATGATACAAAACTGACTCCAGGCGTTATCCCATCGAGTTCTATGTATATGCAGCAAGGAAAGGATGCTGATAACCATGGAGGTGTCACGTGGACCCTTCCTGTAGTCCTGAGTCCTTGCTGCATGCTGTCTGTAGGTTGCCTCACCTCCCTCTCATGCCTCAGAGATAGCCAGGCAGCTGGGACTCAGAAAGATCTAGCAACTTCCACTCACACAGCTGCTCTGTGGCAAAGACAAAGTCTGTTTTATTCAAGTCTGGAACTTTGTAGGCAACACATCCTCCCGTCTCCTCAAGAGGGCAAAATCCCCAAATAATAACTGCTGGCTTCCAGCCTGACTCAGCTCCTTCCCCCAACACACAGCTCAACCCCTCCCCTGCCCCTGCAAAGGCTCAGGGTCTGGTCAGTCTTGGAGACGCTCATTCACCAGCGGCCCGACTCTCCTGTGCAGTCTGCTCTTTCTCCCCAGGTTCATTCTCCACCTGTGACCCACGAATAAAGGAGACGCTTCACTCCACCCTTGCATAGACGTGGAGGCCTCAGCAAAACAGGTAGCTCCTGTTTTGCATTCAAAGACCGAGGAGTAGAGCCAGCCCTGTAATTCAGCCGCTGCTTGGTGTTCTGACAGCTGAGCTGTTTACAAACTGACTCTTCACACACACCTTCCAACCAGCTATTGCCAGGATAGCTGCAAATGCTCACCTCGGGTGACCGAGGCCTGCAGTATCTCCCCTCTCTCTCACTCTCCTGGGCAGCAGACTGTGCAAACAGCCCCGTGACTGCAGCTGCTGAAAGTGACAGCAAACATTGGTGAACAAGTAGCGGGTATACACAGGGTTCTTCCGAAACGTTGTGGAAAATGTGTATTATGAAAAAACTATGCATGGATTTCCAAATTGCAGGCACTAAAATAAATGTGTCTTCTAGTTCCATTTTTCCCACTAACTTTTTTATGTGCTCTCTGACATCAATATCAGATTTTTAACAAAGAATTCAGAGTGATCTATATGCCACATTCATCCTACACCATTATATTCATTTGTTCTAAATTCAAGGATACTACGTTCCATACACACCAAGTAGTGATAAAATGATTGAGAAAAACAGGGAAAAAAATCCAAGAAGTCTGTTTATTTATCTATTTATTTAATTGTCATTTTATTTGAAAGACAGAGGGAAAGAATGCTTCCCAAATACCCGTAACAGCCAAGGCTGGGCCAAACCCAAGCCAGGAGCCTGTAACTCAGTCTGGGTCTCCCATGTGGGTGGCAAGGGCCCAAGTACTTCTGCCTCCCAAGGTGTGCATCAGTAGGAAGTTGAGTTGGAACTGGAGGAGATAGGACTCCAACCAGACCCTCTGATGTGGGATGCATGCGTCCCAGGCAACCATTGAATTGCTGTACCCGATGCCCAAGTCTGTTTATTTTTAAAGTATCTTAAAATTCATCCTGCTCAGGGTTCTCAACCTGGACCCCTGTGTAGGTGTCAGGGAAGTCTGTGGATACTCTGAAGGTTTCTTTTTTTATAACATTTGAGTACATACTTTTTCTTTGTATTCTCAGAGGCCTCTCTCTGCATTTTAGTTTAATGCACTCATATTACAGATGAGAGGTCACTGAAGTTCATGAACTCAAATGGGCTGCCTGACAGCAGGCAGTGAGAATTCACTAGGAATTTATGTAAGAAGCATATTAACGCTCACAACAAATTGGTGTGGAAAACAAATCAAAGCTTAAATCTATTTTATGAGTGGCAAGAGAAGCATCAGTAATTAAGGGTCTTTAATGTATTTTTAAACAGGAGAACTCAACTTGTTACCCTTTAACATCCCCAGTGATGTCATGTGGATATCAGGTATCCCCTG
This sequence comes from Lepus europaeus, assembly GCF_033115175.1. Lineage (NCBI taxonomy): Eukaryota > Metazoa > Chordata > Mammalia > Lagomorpha > Leporidae > Lepus > Lepus europaeus. The sequence continues at coordinate 43,707,549 of NC_084837.1, read as the reverse complement.
ATATGATGTGAGGAAAAGAGTACTTCACGTCTATGTTTGTTTGCTTGTTTGTTTTGAAGGGCAGACAAAGATCTCCCATCTGCTGATTCATGCCCCAAATTCCCACAACAGCCCAGGATAGGCCAGGCTGAAGCCAGGAGCCAGGCGCCAGGAACTCCGGGTCTCCTAGGTGGGTGGCAGGGACCCAAATACTTGAACCTTTACCTGCTGTGTCCCAGAGTGCACATCAGCAAAAAGCTGGAATGGGGAATGGAGCTTGAACTTGAACCCAGGAACTCTAATATGGGATGCAGTGGTGTGTGCCACACAGCAGCTTAACCGCTGTACCAAGCACCTGTCCAGCTAAGATTTTTTTTTCAAAAGTCTAATCATTAAGAAGAGTCAGACAAGCCCAAATCCTACATGATACCTGGCCAGTATCCTTAAGACTGTCAGGGTCAGGTCCGGAGCTGTGGTGTAGTGAGTAAAGTCGCCACCTGTGACTCCAGCGATATGGGAAGCCAGTTTGAGTCCTGACTGCTCCTCTTCCAATCCAGCTCCCTGGTAATGCACCTGGGAAAGCGGCAGAAGATGGCTCAAGTGCTTGGGCCCCTGTATCCATGGAGGAGACCTAAAGAAGCTCCTGGCTTCAGTCTGGCCCAGCCCTGGCCATTGCTGCCATTTGAAAGGTACACTAGCTGATGGAAGAACTCTCTGTCTCTTCCTTTCTGTAACTCTGCTTTTCAAATAAAAAAAAAAAATCTTAAAAAAAAGCTGTCAAGGTCATAAAAACAAGGAAAGACTAAGAAATTCACAGACCAGAAGAAACTAAAGAAACATGACAATTAAATGCAATGTGGTGCCCTGGATAGAATTCTCAAATAAAAAGACATAAAGGAATGACTGATGAATTCCAAATACAGCCTGGAATTGAGTTAATAATAATGTACCCATATGAATTTCTTTGTTTTGACAAGTATACCATGATGATGTGAAATGCTGCCAATGGCTATCATTACAACTTTTATATAATTCTAAAATTTTTCCAAATTCTAAAAGTTCACTTAATAATTGTTGTTAACTCTGGTCTTTTGCACTGATTTTCACAAATATTATGAAGTGTCAATATGATATTGTCAGAGGAACCACCAAGCCAGCTCTGATGAAAGAAGAAATGCCCATTGGTCAATATCGTGCTCTTTTGTATTGATTATTTCAAAACCTCTATTGAGTGTAAGAGAAGCAAACACAAGATTCAATATAAATGAGTTAGAAATTAAACCACATGAGGTGGGTATTGTGGCACAGGGTTAAGCCACTGCGTGGATGCCCGTTGGCAGTATTGGAGTTCCTGATTCAATTCCTGGCTGCTCCACTTCTGATCCAGCTTCCTGCTAATGTACATCCTGGGAGACAGCAGGTGATAACTCAAGTACTTGAGACCCTGCCTGCTATGTAGGAGTCCTGGATGGAGTTCCAGGCTGTCAGCGTCACTCTAGTCAAGGCCTACCTCTTATTTAGAGAGTGAACCAGTAGATAGAAGATTGTTCTGTCTCTGTCAGTCTCTCTCACTCTGCCCCTCAAAAAAATAAACATTAAAAATAATTAAACCACAAGCATGAGCTGCTGAATGAGGAGAGTGAGTCTAGGGGTGTCATAGGTCCCTGCATATGCTGGGCGTCTGAGCTGCGGCTGACACAAAGTAATGCAGTAACTTTTGTTGTCTAGTTAACATTCTTAAGCTTTATTTTGCTAGACTTTAAGGATAACAGAAGAACCTGCCTCAAAGAATCATGAGATTGGGGCAGGCATTTAGCTTAGCAGTTACAGTGCCAGTTAAGACTCCCGTATCCCACATTGGAATACCTGGCTTCAGTCCCTGGCTGTGACTCCTGACTCAGCTTCCTGTTACTGCAGACCTTGCGAGGCAACAGTGATGGCTTAAGTAACTGGGTTCCTGCTCCCGACGTGGGAGACCTGCATTAAGTTCCATTCCCAGCTTTGGTCTAGCCCAGCTCTGGCTTTTGCAGGTGTGGGGAGTGAACCAGCAGATGAAAAACTCTGTCTCTCTCTAAGTCATTCTGCCTAAAAATAAAAATAAGTAAATAAATACCTTTAAAATTTTTATAATTCATGATATATGTACAGTGTTTAGCAAAGGACCTTTAGGTCTTGTTATGGGGCCTTGTTCAAGGACTTTGACAAGTCCTTGATATTACTAATCCTATTTCCACCACTAAGGAAGGAAAAGCTTCAATATATCTTGCCTCCATTGCCTATAGAGAAAAGTTCCAATTCCTTAGTGTGACTTTTTTAAAAAAAAATTTATTTATTAGGCCGGCGCCACGGCTCACTAGGCTAATCCTCCACCTTGTGGCACCGGCACCCTGGGTTCTAGTCCTGGACGGGGCACCGGATTCTGTCCCGGTTGCTCCTCTTCCAGTCCAGCTCTCTGCTGTGGCCTGGGAAGGCAGTGGAGGATGGCCCAAGTCCTTGGGCCCTGCACCTGCATGGGAGAGCAGGAGGAAGCACCTGGTTCCTGGCTTCAGATCGGTGCCAGCCGTAGTGGCCACTTGGGGGGTGAACCAACGGAAAAAGGAAGACCTTCCTCTCTCTCTCTCTCTCTCTCACTGTCTAACTCTGCCTGTCAAAAAAAATAAATAAATAAAAATTTTAAAAAAATATTTATTTATTTACTTGAAAGGCAGAGTTACAGAGAGGCAGAGGCAGAGAGAGAAAGTTTTCCATCCACTGGTTCATTCCTTAAGTGACCAAAACAAAACAGCCAGAGCTGCGCCAATCTGAAGTCAGGAGCCAGGAGCTTCTTCCAGGTCTCCCATTCGGGTACAGGGGCCCAAGGACTTGAGCCATCCTCTACTGCTTTTCCAGGCCATAGCAGGGAGCTGGACTGGAAATGGAGCAGTCAGGACTCAAACTGGCGCCCATATGGGATGCCAGCACTGCATGCGGTGGCTTTACCCTCTATGCCACAGCGCCGGACCCTTAACATGACTGCTCTTACTGCCTCCTGAACTGCAACCACACTGAGCCTTCCAGAACTTGGATAGCCCGGTTTTCTCTGCCCCTGAGTCTCCCCCTCCAGATCATTCTAGTTTAAGGGGCTGATGTTGTGGCATAGCAGGTAAAGCTGCCGTCTGCAGTGCTGGCATCCCATATGGGTGCCGGTTCGAGTCCCGGTTCTAAACCGGCTTTCTGCTTTGGTCTGGGAAAGCAGTAGAAGATGGCCCACATCCTTGGGGCCCCTGTACCTGCATGGGGGACCTGGAAGAAGCTCCTAGCTCCTGGCTTCGGTTTGGCGCAGCTCCAGCTGTTGCAGCCATCTGGGGAATGAACCATCGGATGGAAGACCTCTCTCTCTCTCTCTGCCTCTCCTTCTTTCTCTGTGTAACTCTGACTTTCAAATAAATAAATAAATCTTAAAATAAAAAAAGACCCTCTGCTAGGATGTCCTTGTCCCCCTTTTGTGAACCATAGAAGTATACCTTTTGCAGTTACTGTTCACCTTACTGGTACTTGTTTATGTATTGCTATGGTTTGGATAATAGCAAAAAAACAAAACAAACAAACAAAAACCCCATGTGTTAAAGCCTTGATCCTCAGTGTCTTGTGTTAGTAGTCCCTGGATTCATGTTACTCATTAATGGATTAAGGGTGGAAATTTTATCCCATTAAGATATCCAGAGTGGGTTTCTCTATGAGGTCCGTAGGTCATCAGGGGCATGCCCTTGGAGAAGGGGTTAGATACATAAGCTTGAGTCAGGCCTCTGCTTCCTGGCTCACCATCCATCACCCTCATCAGACGCCAAACCAGTGGGGCCATGTGATCTTGGACTGTGAACCTCCAAAAGTGTGAGCAGAAATGAACCTTTGCTTTATAAGTTGGCTTCTCAGATGCTTCAGGTGTGGTAATGAAAAGCTGACTATTATACCTACCTAGCACCTTTGCTAAAAGCATAGAAGTCTGAAGATCAGAAACCATTCCTTCATCTCCACACTCTTCTGGTGCTAGATGCTTGGTAATATCTGGCAAACTGATGGAATAAATTGAATGAATATGAGTAGAAGTACTGTGGATTCCCAGAATTGTTTGGGAAATTTATGTTTGCTTCTCATTGACTAACACCTCATTTGGTTCACAGGAGTGAAGATTCTATTTACTTTTGGTTCATCTGTAGAACAGATTTCATGTCATTCTCTGATAAATTTGATCTTGCTTTTTTATTGTTCTCTTACCCTCCAGGGTACGGTTACCGCCATCCCTTGCCATAACAATATTTGGAAAAATACTGGCCAGGAGAAAAAAAATGATAAAGTTTTTCCTCATGGTGAATAAACAAGGGCAGACCCGGCTCTCCAAGTACTATGAACACGTGGAGATTAATAAGCGTACACTTCTGGAAACAGAAGTCATAAAAAGCTGTCTGTCACGGTCCAATGAACAAGTAAGTTTCTGAGTCTGTCTTACGTCTGTCTGCCTTCAACTCAGCCTTGTCAGATCTGTCATTACTGAATCTCTAGAGTCACCATTTTCCTTTAACTCTTTCCCTTCAACCATTAGGGAAAGTAAGGAATGAGTGAAATGACAGCCAATGGAAGCCAAGCTCTCTTTAAATCTCTTTAGAACAACAGAAACAAGGAAAACCAGGAAGAGTCCCGGGTTGCTATTTAGCTCAGCAGGTTTGTCTGCACACACCATGGAAGCAGCAGCTAAATTTATTCCTGCTACCAGACATAGCTTCTTTTTTTGTTCATGTGAATTCAGCCCTTGGAACTCTTGTGTCTGTAGCAGGTGGCCCTCTGTGAGCCAAAAAATGCAGGTCAGCTGGTGGGAGGTGAATACCATTTAAAACATTTTTTTTTAAGATTTGTTTGTTTGTTTCAATGGCAGAGTTACAGAGACAGAGACAGAGAGTGATCTTGCCTCCCCTGGTTCACTCCCCCAAAGAGCTGCAACAGCTAGGGTGGGGCCAAATCAAAGCCAACAGCCTGGGACTGCATCTGGGTCTCCCACATGAGTGGCAGGGGTCCAAGTACTTGGGTCATCTTTTGCTGCTTTCCTGGGCACATTAGCAGACAGCTGAATCTGAAGTGGAACAGCTGGGACTTAAACTGGCGCTTATGTGGAATAGCATCACAAGCAGCAGCTTAACCCGCTGTGCCCCAATGCTGGCCCCAAGACCCATTTTGTGCCACAAGAGGATAATAGGATTCTCATGTAGGTTGCCAGGTTTATTTTCTGATTATCATTTTTGTAAAGATACCACCAACATAATACTGGAACTGTTGTTTTAAAAACAAAACAAGTTTGATTTGAACTTGCAATTTATTATATAGATGGGGAAGTGGGAACTAAAAATTCATCTGAAATAACAGATCTATCCACCCTGCCAAAATGGGGGTTATAAAATCGTTAAAATAATAATAAATAGAAATTTTCAAAACTGAGTATATTTTTATGAAATACTTTAAAAAAAAAGATTTTTTTTTTGAAAGAGAGAGAGAGAGAAAGAGATTGCATCCAATGATTCACTACCCAAATAGCCACAATGACCAGAACTAGGCCAGGCCAAAGCCAGGAGCTTCTTTTGGGTCTCCCTGCAGGGGCCCAAGCACTTGGGCCGTCTTCCACTGCTTTCCCAGGTGCATTAGCAGGAAGCTGGAGAGGAAGTGGAGCAGCCAGGACTTTGAACCAGCACCCATGTGAGATGCCCGTGTTTCAGGCAGTGGCATTACCTGCTACGCCACAGCGCCAGCCCCATGAAATACTTTTGAGTAGAGAATTATTTCATCCAGGTCCTAAACTTCAGCTCCACAGCAATCACTCAACAACTGAGGCAAAACCAAAAAGCTCATTAGGTTGTGCTGTCCTTTGGTCATTTCAGAGCCTACGTGGAGGGGTGCCCACAGGAACCCCCGCTCTGTGGTAACACGCTAAGCTACATTATCAAGCCACGGCAGTGCTCCGAAGTGACGCGTTAGAAGTGTGTTTCGCTTGGCTTCTAAATTGGTTTGGCAGTTGGAACATCTCAGAGTTCCTCTTTGAATTCCTACTTCGGCCTGCCCCGGCACTCCACCTGTGTGGCCATCAGACAGAAAGAGACACCGCGCTGATCCAGCGCACGGACAGCCACAGGCATTCCGCCCAGGCGCACACACTTTCAGAAGCACTGCTGTTTGAATCTCACCACAGGATGCAGGCACCCCATCATCTCAGGTGTGATTTTTGCTCATAGGTGCACCTTTGCAACACAAGCTTTGGACTGCACGTACTATTAGATTGTTTTGAATCATTCTAAGTTATTTTACATTTTAAAATGAACCTTGGGCCTCATCAGGCACCGCGTCCCCAGCGTAAGATCAGCTTTGTTTTCATTTTATCCACAAAAGTGCTTGGATTTTTTTTTTAAACTCCTGAAAGTCTTTGAAAGGGGTTTCTCCTCAGTTCTTCAAGTAGCTTGCATTTCTTTGAAATGTCCAACTGAGCAGAAATCACGCTGGCTAAGGAGCCGGCATTGTGGCACAGCAGGTTAAAGCCTCTGCTGATGCCCACATCCTGTACTGAAGTGCAGGTTCAAGTCCCAGCTCTTCTGCTTCCAATCCAGCTCCCTGCTAACCTGTCTGGGAAAGCAGCAAAAGATGGCCCAAGTGATGGGCCTCTGAATGGAGTTCATGGCTCCTGGGTTCAGCCTTGCCCAGCCCTGGCCTTTGTACCATTTGCAGAATAAACCAGCAGATGGAAGATTGGTGTGTGTGTGTGTGTGTGTGTGAGTAACATTGCATTTCAAATAAATAAATCAATATTTTTTTTTAAGAAAGGAGTCACACTGGCTCTGTAGTGAGCCAAAAGCTGGAGAATGGGCTTGTACTTATTACCTTTGCCCAACTTTTAAATACAAGTCTCAGACACCTCCATTTTCTCGATTATCAGATGGCTTTCCCTTGGAAGGATTTCATAGTCAGATCTGGCAGCTTCCTTCCCAGATGCACCTGGGCACCCAAGAGCAGCACAGCCCGGCACAAAGCCTGCACGTCATGCTTGCTAGCATTTGGCCAAGCGCGCTCGGAAGTTCAGGGGAAGAGTGCCACTGTCCCTTCAGCCTCCTAACCCTTGTACAATGGCTTCAGGGGAACTGAATGAGAGGGGAGTGGTCGCATACACATTCCACGGTGATAAGCTAGTTATCAATTCATCTGGAGCAGTGTTTACAGGGGCAGATTTTGTTTCGTATCTGCCACACAAAGGCTATCTTTAAATAATTTATAAAAGAATCTACACGGATTCCTTCCATGGGTCTGGGAAAAAGCAACCGAGTTGTTTATTTTTTTTTTTTCACATGTCATGTGTATTTGGTTCCTCACTATTAATGAATATAAATTGAGACTATCTCATTGCTTCCCACCAGAATGTGGGAAGCTGGAAAAAGTCTTAGGACTTCACAATGCAGGTGGTTTAAAACGCACTGATTCATTAGCGCTGCCTCTACTTCCACCTGGAGCCACGCAAAGGAAAGAGAAGGAGCACAGGTGGGAACCCCTGGGAACACTCGGACTTTTCCCTAAGACTTCTCCTCCGTCTCCCTCCAGAACGCTCTCAAGTGGTCTCCTATGTTACGAGAAGGCCAGCGAGGGCTGCATGGCTTTCTCATGGGTTGCATTCCTCAGAGCGAGAGTTGGCAAATATTCAGGTCAACCCAGCAGGTGCACATGCCATCTTAGAGCAGTCTCTGTCGGCCACAGAATTAATATCTGATTTTGTTTTGTCTAGTGCTCTTTTATTGAATACAAGGATTTCAAGCTGATCTATCGGCAGTATGCAGCTCTCTTCATTGTGGTTGGAGTTAATGACACTGAGGTAAGATAACAGAAGGACCTGAGGGGTAACAGTCTGATTTTTATTCTTCCTGAAATCGATATTGACTTCCTACTTGTCTCCCTAAGAATTATTTTGACTCCCCCCCCAAGTTATTTATTTGTTTAAAAGGCAGAGATACACACAGAGAATTCCGATCTTCTGCCTCACTCCCCACAAGCCTGCAATGGCAGGAGCTGAGTTGGGACTGGAGCTGGGAGCTGGAAACTTAATCCAGGTCTGCTATGTGGAAGATAGGAACCTCGTTACTTTAGTGATCACTGCCGCCCCTAAGATCTGTGTTGGCAGGAGGCTGGAATTGAACTCAGGCACCCGGATGTGGGATGCAGCTGCCTTAACACTGGGTCAAACACCTGTCACATCAGCTGGTTGTTTTTGTTTTTTTTTTCCCTTTCTTTTTTAAGATTTATTTATTTATTTATTTGAAAGTCAGAGCAATAGAGAGAGAGGGAGAGACACAGAGAGAGATCCTCCATCTGCTGGTCACTCCCCAAAAGGCCACAACAGCGGAGGCTGGGTCAGGCTGAAGCCAGGAGCCAGGAATTTCCTCCAGATCTCCCACGTGGGTGCAGGGGCCCAAGGACTTGGGCCATCTTTGCTGCTTTTCCAGGCCATCAGCAGGGAGCTGGATTGGAAGTGGAGCAGCCGGGACACACACTGGCACCCATATTGGATGCCGGCACTGTAGGCAGCAGCTTTGCCCACTACACCAGAGCGCCAGCCCCCAGCTGATTGTTTTTCAACCATGAACCAAACACTGAAATGATTTCCCCATTGGGACCATTTGACTGGTTTTCCCAGATGGAAAAAGGATAGCATAACCCTGAAAAATCTGCTTAAGCCACTTGGAGATAGAGTCAGGGTTGGGCTCAGAAATCTAAATACTACAGTCTGGGCCGGCACTGTGGCTCAATAGGCTAATCCTCTGCCTGCAGCGCCGGCACACCAGGTTCTAGTCCCAGTTGGGGCACCGGATTCTGCCCCGGTTGCCCCTCTTCTAGGCCAGCTCTCTTCTGTGGCTCAGGAGTGCAGTGGAGGATGGCCCAAGTCCTTGGGCCCTGCACCCCATGGAAGACCAGGAGAAGCACCTGGCTCCTGGCTTCAGATCAGCACGGTGCGCCAGCCGCAGTGGCCATTGGAGGGTGAACCAACGGCAAAGGAAGACCTTTCTCTCTCTCTCTCACTGTCCACTCTGCCTGTCAAAAAAAAAAAAATTACAGTCTGGACTTGTGGACTTCAGACAAATCTTAGAGGCTAAGGTTTCTGTGAGTACATTTCCCCGTAGAACACGTGAGCAGGAGAGCTGTTCTGAGTATTTGTCAGTGTTGCTCACTGACGTTGTCCCTGTCCTGAGCCCCTGCACTGTCACCTGGGATGACTGGGCAGCTGTATGTCACTATTCACTGCACCCCTCCTCTTTTGTTTCAGAACGAGATGGCGATTTATGAATTCATCCATAATTTTGTGGAAGTCTTAGATGAATACTTCAGCCGAGTGGTAAGTCTAATTAATGTCTGAAACATGGCTTCCTGCTCCCACCCAGTTTTCCAGAAAGTGGAGCTCTTTGGGTCTAGGTCAAGAACATGTGTTTACAGACTGGCGCTGTGGTGTAGCAGGTAAAGCTGCTGTCTGGAGTGCTAGCATCCCATATAGGCGCCAGTTCAAGATGTAGCTGCTCCACTTCCGATCCAGCTCTCTGCTGTGGCCTGGGAAGGCAGTGGAGGATGGCCCGGGTCCTTGGGCCCTTGCACCTGTGTGGGAGGCCTGGAGAAGGCTCCAGGCTCCTGGCTCCTGGCTTTGGCTCCACACAGCTCCCACTATTGTGGCTATCTGGGGAATGAATCAGTAGATGGAAGACCTCTCTCTCTCTCTCACCCCCCTCTCCCCCTGCTTCTGCCTCTCTGTAACTCTGCCTTTCAAATAAATTTATAAATCTTAAAAAAAAAAAAAAAAAAGAACATGTATTTATAAAGAGCTTCTGCATGTCAAAGTGAAAATTCAAACGATGCCACATTTTCTGGACCTTTCTTTCGGAAGGGCCCACCCAAAGTGCTACAAACCTTTGTGTGCCTTACATTTTTACAAACTATCAGCACTACAAGTGTAGCAACCTTTTACTTCTCTCAACTGAATTTTGAGACTTTGCTCTCTAGCCTGTTCTCTCTCTCTCTCTTTTTTTTCTGCTTTGTGCTTTACTTCCTAAGGTGCCAGGATGCTTTTCACTCTAAGAATCATTTCCATTCATACCCTTACTTTGAGTGTTGAGTGTCTCCCACGTGGGTGCAGGGGCCCAAGCACTTGGACCATCTTCTGCTGTTTTCCCAGGCCATAGCAGAAAGCTGGATCGGAAGTGGAGCAGCTGGGACTCGAACCAGTGCCCATATGGGATGCTAGCAATGGAGGTGGTGGCTTTATCCACTATGCCGTAGCACCAGCAGCCCCTATTAATCTACTTTCATTTTTTTAAAAATTATTTTTGTAGAGAGAGAGACAGAAAGGTCTTCCTTCCGTTGGTTCACTCCCCAAATGGCCGCCACAGCCAGCACTGCACCAATTCGAAGCCAGGAGCCAGGTGCCTCCTCCTGGTCTCCCATGCGGGTGCAGGGCCCAAGCACTTGGGCCATCCTCCACTGCACTCCCAGGCCACAACAGAGAGCTAGACTGGAAGAGAAGCAACCGGGACAGAATCCAGTGCCCATATGGGATGCTGGTGCTGCAGGTGGAGGATTAACCAAGTGAGCCACGGCACTGGCCCCAATCTACTTTCAATCACTGTAGATTTGCCTGTTCTAGACAGTCCATATAAGCAGAGTTATATGTAACATTTAGTCTTTTTTTCTTTTTAAGTTTATTTGAAAGAGCAACAGAGAAAGAAAAAAAAGAGCAAGAGAGAGAGCTTCCATCTGCTGGTATACTCCTCAAATACCCATAATAGCCAGGGCTGGGCTAGGCCAAAGCCAGGAGGCAAGAGCTCCCTCCGGATCTCCCACGTGGGTGGCAGGGACCCCAGTACTTGAGTCATCACCTGTCACCCTCTGGGGCATTAGCAGGAAGCTGCATCAGAAGGCAGCCGCTGGGACTTGAGCTGGCGCTTCCATACGGATGCCACTTTTGCAAGCAGCTGCTTAATCTGCTGTATCACAGTGCCAGCCCCAAGCTTAGTATATTCTTCAAGGTTGTTTTGTTTATTTTATTTTGCTTTTAAATAAAAGGATTACATAGGACCTGTTTCCAAGATTTTCTTTCCCAGGCAGTAAATGGAATCTGCCCCATAATGAGTGTGCTAAAACCTGCTCTGTCAAAACTCGTGTGTGGAGCCAGCGTGTGGCTCAGCAAGTTAACTAGCCCCTGTGACACTGGCATCCCGTATGAGCACCAGTTCAGTTCCCAGCTGCTCCATTTCTGATCCAGCTCCCTGCTAATGTACCTGGGGAAAGCAGCAGAGGATGGTCTAAGTGTGTGGGAAACCCAAATGGAGTTTCTGGCTCCTGGCTTAAACCTGGTCTAGTCCCCAGGCTATTGTGGCCATTTGGAGAGTGAACCAGGGGATGATAGATCTCTTCCAAGTCTCCTACATGATTGCAGGAGTGCTTTGGCCATCTTCCACTGCTTTCCCAGGCCATTAGCAGGGAGCTGGATTGGAAGTGGAGTGGCTAGGACTTGAACTGGCACCCGTATGGGATGCTGACGTCTCAGGCCGCAGTGTAACCAACTGTGCCACAATGCCAGCTCCCAACCCCACCCTCCCCCCCAAATAAATAAATCTTAAAAAATTTTTTTTTTTATCTGCAGCCCAACTCCTAATGGTAGAAGCAAATTTTGGCTCCTTCTTCATAGGACAATCAACTAAGCTGCCATATTTGCCTTAGTGGTTCTCAAAGTCTAGCTCCTGGGTTAGCAGCATAAGCTGGGAACTTGCTAGAAGTACAACTTCTGGGCCCCACCCCAGACCACTGAATCAGAAACTCTGGGTTGAGGCTCAGGAATCTGTGTCTCAACAAGCCTCTCAGGCGATTCTCATGCATACTTAAGTCTGAGAACCACCACCTTAGTGCACGGGGCGGGCCATGCTGCTAGTTCAGGGGTGGGGTGGGACAAATGCCCTAGGGCCTGCAACATGGCAGTGCATATATCCAGGAAGGGGTCAGTGTCCTTGCAAGCTGGAAGAGGTCAAGAGGTCAGCCCATTCCAGAGACTGGCCTTGGGGGAGAGAGGGCATTGAGACTAAAATTTGGTTCTCTATTGAATGGATGGAGATAGCACCATAGACCAGCACAGTCCGTCAAACTCTGCAGTGAGAGGAATGTTCTACACCTGAGCTGTCCAATATGCTCTTCGGCAGCCACATGTGGCTCTCGAGCAACTGAAATGTGGTTTGTGTAACCAAGGAATTGAACTTTTCATTTTAGCTAAGTGTAATTAATTCAAACGTAAGTCACCGCCTGTGGCTGGCGGTTACCACACTGGACAGCATAGCTCGAACTCGTTGCTTGTCCTGTGGTGACTGTCTTGTTCCGAAGGACTGGTTGCCACTCAGGGTTTGCATTCAGAGCTGGCCACGATAAGGCCACACCCAGTTAGAAGAATATAATTTCCCCAAATAGCAATGTTTTAAGCCTGGGAGAATAAAATGTGGGTAGAAGCACCATCATTCCTAAGGTTTTAAAGAAATTATTATTATTATATTCAGTAACTAAGAAGAAATAGCATGTTGCTGAGTGACAGCTGTAATTTTAGGGAGCGAGTCAGTGACCACAGAAACCACAGAAGTGAAGATTAGAACTCAGTTTCAGCCAGGTGCTTACGCAGGACTTGGCCTGTACTAAGTAAGGGATGACTTGGTTTAGGAACAAACCATGGCAAAAAGAAGAGGCAGGGGAAGAGGGGAAAGGGAACGACGGGAAAGACGACAGGATCCGTCCCGCTCCTGGAGAATGCCTTGTCATCTAAGACTTATTTTTAGATTTGTGAGTTTTAAACATTCTTCATGGAGGTATTTTTAATCCCAGAGAGTTTCCAGATCTTAAATTTGGAGCTCAGTCTCATGCTGTCTGGGCTGCAAGAAGCATCGTAGCATCACGCTCTGAAAACAGGAAGCCAGCCCAGTTGGCTTCAAAGGAGGCAGCTTTGCAAGAGGTGAGGGAAGTAGTGTCAGGGTTTTCACTGCTGCTTTACAGACACCTTAAATCCTTTCCAATATGAACTTGCTTCTGTTTACTTTTGTTCTTCTATGACTCATTCCCTGTTTAATTTTCTATGTTCACTGAAAAACATTTAATATACCGATAAGCCAAAAGAAAAGGGAAGGTGGATACGTGCATTACATATTTCTCCAAATCCACAGGTTATGCACCCACCAAAGTGGACTCAAAGATAAAACCATGGACTTAGGGTGATAAATAGGAAAATGTCGGCCCATCAGTTGTAACAAATGGGGATCTACCGTCCTTTCAATTTTTTTGTGAACTAAAGTTGCTCTAAAAAATAAAATGCTTCTTCAAAATATTTATTTACTTATTTGAAAGGCAGTGTGATAAAGAAGAGAGGAAGGGAGAGAGAGAGAGAGAATCTTTTATCTCCTGGTTCACTCCCTAAATGCCCAAAACAGGTTGGCCAGGCTGAAGCCAGGAGCCAGGAGCTCCATCTAGGTGGTAGAAACCCATGTGCTTGGGCCATCATCCACTGCCTCCCAGGTGTATTAGCAGGAAGCTGGATCCAAAGAGGAGTGTCTTGAATCAGGCACTCTGATATGGGATGGAAGATAGAAGCATTCCAAGCAACGGCTTAACCCACTGTACCACAACACCCACCCTAAAGTATTTACTTTTGAAAATGGAGGAAAGATCTATGTTAAGCCCATCATTTATTCATAACTACTGTTAGGTACATTTCCTTTTAGACTTCATATATCTACCTGTACCAGCAGCTGTAACACTTTATGTATCTTTAACTCTGTATATCCATATGTATGTGGGAGAATATACAGTTGTTCCTTGGTATCAGTTGTGGGGAGATGGGATTTGTCCCAGGACCCCCTCACAGATATCAAAATCCACAGATGTTCATGTTGTGTGTATAAAAGGCATAGGGATGGGAAGTGGCACTGGGACTCAGATGCAGTCGCTATGCTATGGAATGCGAGCATCCTGGATGGCATCCTAATTGCTAAGCCATATGCCCACTGCATCGCTTGCTTTCTTAGCAATGTCAGTACTTCCACATGCGTAGCCTTCCACGTGGATAGGCTCCAGGCCACAATTTACTTAACCAGCCCCCCCCCCCATAGATGCCTAGGTTATTATCAATACTTTGTTATTATAAACACCATCACCTGAACATCCTCTCACACATTATTGGGCCATCATGCAAAGATCTCCTTAGAAGAAGCTTCTGGGAGTCAAATCAGTGGATTCCAAGGCTACGGAGCGCTGTAAGGTTTCTGATACATATGTCTGGTTTCCTACCAGCCATGGAGGTTGAGTCAGAGGAACCGGCCTAGCCCGTACCAGTCGTCTACACTGCAGCCTGTTTTAATCACAGCCCCAGACTTGGCCTTGCACCCATCAGGCTTCTGCGCACACAGCAGCTGCCTCTCCCAGCAGCCTCCAGCATGGGGGGGCCGGAGCTGCAGTTAACTCTGCCGCGAGCACCCTGTACCGGAGCCTGCTTCTCACCCTCGCGTTCCTCTTCTCTCTTCCAGAGTGAGTTAGATGTATCCTTTTGCAGCGCTCTTTCCCACAGTACGTGGCGGAGCGCAGCCTAGACCTCGGTCAGGTAAGTGGCATGGGGAGGAAAAGGGAAGAATCTGGAATGTGGATCACAGCCAGAGGGCGGCCTGAGCACAGGGGGCTTGTAAACGCCCCTACTTTTTATTTAGTTATTTATTTATTTAAATACAAAGACAATTCTTACTAGGATTGTTTTTTCTTTCCAGGCAGGGCAATGCTATGGTAGTAGTTAAGAATGCCTAATATATGTCACTTTAACTTCTTCAAGCACATGGAATAGGCTTTCTCATAGTGATAATAACGCAGCTAGGAAGTGCTTGGTCCCCATAGAGAGCCTGGATTTCCAGGGCTCCCGGTGTAAAGCTCCCCACGGTCACCATGCAGCCTTCAGGGTCAATAAGTTAAAAGTTGTACCATTAATTATGACAAATATTTACTAACAAGTAGCAAATATATTTAGCTTATGAATAGATGAATTAGAACAAATGTTTCTATGTTTACGTCCATGCCTCAAAGGCACATATATATGTGTGTGTTCGTGTGAGTGTATAGAAATTAGACGCCTATGCCCAGAACTAGTATGTTTGTATCAGCTTAATGCTCTGGGAAAGGAGCCATTTACTGCTTACCATTAGTAGGAAATGCCATTGTGTTGATAACATTTATTTGCAGGCATTATGGGAAGCCTCTTTAAATTAACTGGGAAAATCTGAGTGCCCTCTAGTGGTGAGTGACCTCAGTCGATGATCTTTTTGACCCCGGAAGACCGAAGACGGAGCTTTATGTGAGGGTATATTTTTATGTAGCATGTCATGTTCTATTTTAGCTAAGCACTGAAAGCACTTCAAAATAAACTTCTTATGACTCGTACAGGGGAGTAAAAAAAAAAAATAAAAGGCTTTTGATTTACAAAGGAGGACAGCAAGAGCTGATACACACTTTGCCAAGAGTACAAAGACGCACGCTCCACATTTGGTCTTTTCCGACGCCTGTGTGTATTTGACCAGGCACCTAAACCCTTCATCTCACTACGACACGGTTAGACTAGAGCAGCGCTGGCACCCTCTCCACCTTCATGTTCGATGGTGCCGTGACCCTAGGGAACTGGATGAATGACCTTGGACCTACAGTAGGAAGCAGATCTTAAAGTCCAGATAGCCAAACCGTAAAGGTGAATACATGTAACCGTATACGTATTCTAAGTTGGAGTAGTTGTGTCACACGTTGACGGAATGCTTATGAGAAGTAGAGAGAGAGCGGTTTGACCTGGTGGCTAAGATAACTACATCCCGTGGCAGAGCACCTGGGTTCAAGTACTGGCTCCAGCTCTCAATTCCAGCTTCTTGCTAGTGCAGACCATGGGAGGCAGCAGCTAATGGCTCGGGTACTTGGGTCCCTGCTACACTTGTGTTTGACTTTATAACTCCTGGCTTCAGTCTGGTCCAGCCCCAGCTATTGCAGTTCATGCGAGTTCCCTTTCTCACAGGCTCTCTCTGTACCTCATCCTCTGTCTCTCTAATTTTTTTTTTTTTTTAAGTAGAGACAGGTGCTCTTGTCTTTGTATCTCTGTGGTGTGGAACACAGGTCTGTGTAGTGAGCTCAGCATGCGTGTGTGCACTGGATTGCCATACCAAGACACACAGTTTATATTTGTTCCTGTCTTCTTTCCTGGTTTCATTTTTGTCTTCCTTTCCTTCTCTAAATTTATATACTTCCTGGCCGCAGGCACACCCAAGTGACAGATGAAGTTTTACACCATTTAGAGAAAGGAACAAGATCACTCCAGACCTTTGCTTCAAGTATAATTTCCCTTGCACCTGCACTGGACTAACGATGGAGCAGGCTGCCAGGCAGGGCATGGGGCTCCTCCTCTCTTGACATTCTTAGAAGGTTACCACCCTCAGCTGTCTGGGAAAAAAAAAAATCATATTCTAAACCTATGACTCACCTGTGCTTCAAACACAGTTCTTTCTCACCACGCCCTGTCCAGGGCAGACAAAGAAGCCCTGTGGAGGCTCAGCCCCAGGCGCCCACACCCCCGGGGAGGGCTCGCACTCCGCATCACTGTCCGGTAGCAGCCTGGAACCTACTGCAATGCCTGGCGTTGCTATTAGTCCGCTTGACCAGGAAAGCTTCCTTAGGCCCTGAGAGGTCATTCATCCAGTTCCCTAGGGTAACGGCACCATCGAACATGAAGCCCGAGCCGGTTCAGCACGCGGTCTCCTCGTGTGTGCTCAGGTTTAAGGAAGCCTCGTCAGCCCCCGTGGAGCAGACCCGAGAGAAGGCTTGGTGTGGGCACACACGGGAGAAAGACAGCAAAGCTTCGTGAAACCCCCAAGAAGCCCCTACTTGCCCCCTTTCTCCTGCAGAAGCTTTTCAGGCCCCGGCCCGCATGCCTTCTAAGGATGGGGAGGGTTTGCAGAGGCTTAGTGATTCGACTCCGAGAAGCGCACCATTTACATCTCGCCCTGTTGTGGGCTTGTTCTACTTGCACTCAGGGTACCATCACAGAGCAAGACAGATGGGATTTGGAGCAGAAATGACCTAAGCACCAGAAATCAGGACAGCCGTCCCGGCTTTTTGAAACCCTTCGAGTAAGTGGAAACCCTCTGGTGCAGCCACGTCAGGTGGGGCAGGCTGCCCCCTGGGGGCCAAGCACATCGCTGACCTAAATCAGCCTCATGCTGTGAGCAAGCTGCGGTACACTCTGCACAGCCCCCCACCCCGACAGTGGGCTCGGGTGTTGCCCGAGGTCTCTCCCAAGGCCAAATCTGCCACATCCCGCACCCTGGTAGACTTAAGGCTCCACATTCCACGAAGGTGGTTTTTTTGGAACCAAGCGATTAGCTTCCGGAAGCGGGCTCAGCCTCGGGAGCCACAGCAGGCCTGCTATTCTCTAGAGTTCCTCATTCAGAGGATGGCACCAGGGAGCAGCACTGTGTGGGCAATGGACCGGGTCCTCAGTTCCGTGCGCATCATTACTGCAGGGGCCGAGGGCCAGAAATCCCTTTTTGGTATGGAGCCTTTAACAAGCCTTAAGACTTGGTTCATTGTGGCGCCGTGCTGCTGCCGTTAGACCCGGATAACCCTGGGCCCTGTCCATGAGGGTCCCCACTCTGGCTCTGCTTTGGCAACAACCTCCCAGTCCTTGGGACCAGGACACCAGGCTGGAGCCGGCGGGCACTCCTCATCCACTTCCTGGGCCCTCAGAACTCACAGGCGCTCAGACATCCCAGAGCCTGCTGTGGGGGCCTGGGCAGGCCCCTCAGCCACTCCCACTCAGGCCTGGCAGCAGGAATGACAGGCAGGCGGCCTTGGTGGCTGGGGTGCTCCACGTGCATAAAGGGAAGAGAAGCAGGAAGCAGACTACAGCCCCCGTTTGCACTTGTGGTCTCCCCACATGTATTTAGAGTTTAGGCCTGGAATCCAGAATGGTTTTTTCTGCATTTAAAAACATCTCTAGAACATTCCTGTCTTTATTTTTTCAGTATTTATTTATTTGAAAGGCATAGTTACAGAGAGAGAGAGAGAGAGAGAGAGAGAGAGAGAGATCTTCCATCCGCTGGTTCACTCCACAAATGGCCACAATCACAATGGCCAGGGCTGGGCCGGGCTGAAGCCAGGAGCCAAGAGCTCGGTCCAGGCCTCCCACGTGGGTGATGGGCTCAAGCACTTGGGCCGTCCTCTGGTGCTTTCCCAGGCACACGGGCAGGGAGCTGGATCAGGAGTGAAGTGACTGGAACTCAAACTGGCACTCATACGGGATGCTGGCATTTCAGACAATGGCTTAACCTCCTGTACCTTCATGTTTTTATTTTATAAATGCTTAAAAGCCTGAGTGATTGATTCTGGAACCCTAAAATGCATGTGGGTGATGCGAGAACATGGATTCATGGGTGCTGTTGCAGCAAGGGTGGGCAGGAGAAAGAGGCTCAGTGCGGTCCCCCACAGGGATTCCTGGGAGGGGGACAGCACGCAGGTGACACTCGTCAGCCCACTAATTTGCAGTCAGGCCCAGGTCCGGACCCCGGGCCACCAAGAGTCCTCTACCTCCAGTTCCTTCCTTACCTCGCTAAATCCCAAATCCTTTTCAGAGGCCCATAAACAAGAATAGGGCTTCTCCCAGTCGCAGGCAGTTTCAGCCTGAGGTAAACTACAGAAGAACAAAGATTTCGGAGGTTGGGGGGTGGGGGGGGTGCAGTACTGAAGAGGCAGATCTCACTGAGTTGAAATTTTCTGCATGGTTTCTCAGAAAGTTACAGAGATCGTTAGTGACGTCATTATAAGAAGGTCTCCTCTGAGGTGTGAGGGAGCAAGGGACTACCTGCAGGAATGGCTGGGTTTCACCAGGAGCATAAGCGCACTCCCCACTCCCGGGAGGTTAACATTTAGTCCTGGGGCAGAATACTGTGGAGGCGGAAGAAACCCAATTAGCAGGTTCAGACCTCACTTTTTAGAGGAAGAGGCCAAGGCCCCTGAGCGGTGCTGGGGTGTGTCCCAGTCCACAGTTCCTGGGAGGCACCGCAGACTCTGGTCCCGCGGCTGCCAGGGTCAGACACTAGGTCGACTACACTGGACACATCTTAAAGCAATCGTGCAAGTAGTAGGCACTGAGCTGCTGGCGACACATTTCTGCAGAGCCTCTGGCTGCGGTGTCTCGGTGTTGTGAGAGCTTTTTCATGAATGACAGAAGTACTTTGAGAGTCACCCATCATTCGGGGAGTCAGAAAGGAGGAAAACCTCTGAGGGGGGAACCTGTGGGTGCCTTGTTCAGGGAACAGAGCCCGTCCTTGGGAATTTCCACATATCACTTGTTCATCTGGGAATCATGTCAATTGGCAGCCGGGCTGCAAGGGAGTGAGCGTTGGCTCCTGGCTTGAGGGGATGTGTATGGGCGGGCATCTCTGGGAAGTGTGGGTCCTGAGGGACAGGGGACCAGAACCTTCCCCAGCCAGTGCTGCGTCTGCAGTGCAAGCAGTCCCCTGGAGTCAGCTGTCCCCCCTGGAAAAGGGGGGTCACTGTCACAGACCCCTCTGTTGGCACTGGCCTTAGCCACTCATCATTTCCTTAACACGTGTCTTTTTTTTTTTTTT
Organism: Lepus europaeus; assembly: GCF_033115175.1. Lineage (NCBI taxonomy): Eukaryota > Metazoa > Chordata > Mammalia > Lagomorpha > Leporidae > Lepus > Lepus europaeus. Next base: position 43,687,858 of record NC_084837.1, on the reverse strand, counting down.
CTTAAGAGATTTATTTATTTATTTGAAAGGCAGAGTTACACAGAGAAAATCCAGAAATTACACAGGTCTTCCATCCACTGGTTCACTCCCCGAATGGCCGCAACGGCTGAAGCTGGGCTGATCCGAAGCCAGGAGCCAGGAGCTTCTTCCAGGTCTCCCACAAGGGTGCAGGGGCCCAAACACTTGGGCCATCTTCCACTGTTTTCCCAGGCACTTTAGCAGGGAGCTGGATCAGAAGTACAGCAGCTGGGACTCAGAACGGTGCCCATATGGGATGCCAGCATCACAGGCAATGGCTACAATGCTACCTAGAATCTTTTTAAAATGAGACGCCAAAAGATGTGACAAAAGTCTGAAGTTAGAGATTTTATTTTCTGGACTGGGCTTTGCTCTGGAGTTGTTTTAAGATTTCATTTTAACTGTGCTGCCCCGTGTTTTTTTGGATTACAGGATAACTAGACCACCCAAAGTGGTGTTAAAATACCACATTGGAAAGTGTTTTAAGATCTAGAGGTCAGATTTTCAACGTACAACACAAACACTTAAATCACTTAAAAAAAATTGCTTTCAGGTAGCACTACCATCCCAGGGGCTTTTTGAAGTTCAGCTCCAAACTACATTACATAGAAATTCAGAAAGGCTCTCTGGTTTCAAGGTTGAGAGAAAGTAGGGCTCTGCTCTTCGGGAGGTTCTTGCTAGTTCCTGACTATAAAGTCGTAGGAGGGCCAACAGCTTGCAGTAAAGATCTTTCGCAGTCGAGTTCAATGTAGCTGAAGGAGAGCCCCTTTCAAGTAGCCATTTCTCAGCTCACTGCATTAACAGACCCACAATCCGGGCCTTTCTTGCTTCCTCTTATTCCAAGCATCAGGCTGAAGTGTGTTTGCCTTTATTTCGTGGCATGAGGCTTGGCGTGTTAAGGTGTATTTTTGGTCCCTGTTCACCTGGCATATGTCCCAAATGCCATTACTCATGGCTTCACCAAGTGTGCCCAAGTGGCCCCAAAACCAAATCAAGCTGTGAACAACAGCTAGACTCTTATTTCAAAGGAGTTCCATGATTGCTTTCATGGAAATCTGCTTTTAGGCCTTTGTCTCATACTGGATGTTGCCTGTGGGTTCCCCAAATAGTGCCAGAGAGCTGCACGATTAATTAGAGTTTGAACCAGATACACAGATGCAAGCAGTCACATGCCCAGGGTACAGAATGACCTCACTGGGTAACTCATGTTTCCAGGATGCTGGGAAATTCGGACATGCTGGAGGAACTTGTCTGTGGTTGATATGATTCAGCAGTAAATTCTGATCTGAATTTCAAAACAATCGTGCAGCTGCTCAAAGGGACATCTGAACCTCAGATTGTCTACTTGCCAGATGGAGCAGTCCTCAGAGCGCCTTGGTCCCTGAACCAATTCACAGACAAAAGTTAGCTTTCTTTCTAGAGGAGTCGACATTTCCGAAGGCAGTAAGTCTTTCCCTGCCCGTGGTGAACACCACAGGAAGGGCTCTGCAGATCACTTGTCCCACAGCCACCTGTGCTCCTGTGAGCCTGGCTGTCCTGCCACTTTGTCTCAGTTTCTAGGTTCTCTGGCTTCTGGTTTGAGTCCAGGGCCTAACATTCACTCCAGTTCCAGTTTGGCCATGGGACAAGGCAATCATCTGTATAATTGAGAGCCATTATTAATAGGTATGTTAGATTAAAGCTTTTCGTTTCTGGGTCACTTGAGGACAGTTCCCATTGGCCCCTGCAAAAACAGTTTCTTCTGCTGTAGGACCGTTTGCACTGCGCTTAATGAGATGTTAACGCAGAGCCTGATGGAAACTTAAAAGTCACTCACAGGTTGTCCCAGTCTCTATACATGCACTTCAGTAAGCAAATATAGACTTCTGAGTACCTGGAATTGTTGGGAGGAAAAATCAGGTGATAGCAATTATTATAGAGTCACTCATCATGAACGCCCTTAGTACATTTAGACACCTATTTGTTGAGTGAAGCTTGTCCCATTTGAAAAGAATCTCATTAGCCATTTTGTCAAATAGACCAAGACTCAAGCTCTGTACATTCAGAAGGAAACTTCTGATATTAAAATGTAGAATTTATATTCAACTAGGGGGCCAGCACTATGGCACAATGGGTTAAAGCCGTGGCCTTCGATGCCAACATCCCATGTGGGTGCCGGTTCATTTCCCAGCTGCCCCGCTTCTGATCCAGCTCCCTAGTAGTGCCCCTGGGAGACCTAAAGGAAGCTCCTGGCTCCTGGCTTCAGCCTGGTCCAGGCAGCCTCAGTCATTGAGACCATTTGGGGAGTGAACCAGTGGATGGAAGACTCTGTCTCTCCTCTCTTTTTGCTGTTCTGCCTTTCAAGTGAATGAATGAATCTTTGGGGGAAAAAAAATCAACTGCTGCCGGCACCGCGGCTCACTAGGCTAATCCTCCACCTTGCGGCGCCGGCACACCGGGTTCTAGTCCCGGTCGGGGCACCGATCCTGTCCCGGTTGCCCCTCTTCCAGGCCAGCTCTCTGCTGAGGCCAGGGAGTGCAGTGGAGGATGGCCCAAGTCCTTGGGCCCTGTACCCCATGGGAGACCAGGAGAAGCACCTGGCTCTTGCCATTGGATCAGCGTGGTGCGCCGGCCACAGCGGCCATTGGAGGGTGAACCAACGGCAAAAGGAAGACCTTTCTCTCTGTCTCTCTCTCTCACTGTCCACTCTGTCAAAAAAAAAAAAAAAAAGAAAAAGAAAAAGAAAAAGAAGAAAGAAATCAACTGCTGTCATTTCATTCCAGTTCCCCTTCTCCTTTCACAAAAGTTAAATGGTAAAATGAAGGGGTTCTTGAGGGAAACATTTGCTCTAGTTTGCTAGGCATCATAGTCTAACAATAGTTTCTTCTCCTCCTCATACCCTCTACTGATTTTCTAGTAAGAATAGCTAGCAGTAAAGTGGCTTTCCATAACTTGCAAATGAATTTTTAGAGCTGTCCATTTGTAAGAGGTACTCTCATGAAATTCTTATTTAGTTGGGTGTTGACTCAATAGGCCTTGTTTTCTTCATTTGTTTTTGAATTTTTTATAATTTTTTATTTGAGAGGCTGGTGGCAGGGAGAAAACAAGCAAGAGGGCACATGAGCTCCCATCTGTTGCTTTACCCCCCACACTCCTCTAACAGCTCCAGGCTGGGGCTGAAGCCAGCCAGGAACTCAATCTGGGTCTCCCATGTGGGTGGCAGGGATCCAATCAGGAAGCCAGCCTCTCTGCTGCCTCCCAGGGCCCGCACTGATAGGAAGCTGAGTCCAGAGCCGGACAGTAAACCCAGGGACTCCGATGTGGGACACTAGGTCAAATGCCATTGTTGTCGAGGTTGGGTCACTCTCTTGCTAAATGGCACTTTCTTTGTTCTCTAGCTCTTTAAAGACTCCCTTCTCCCCTTTCCTGAAAATATAACTGTTTCATTTCTATGCCTGCTCATCATGTTAAAACTAAAATCAAAGTAGATGTGTATGTGTATAGGAAAGAAGTAGTTTCTAAACAAGGATACCAATTTTTAACTTAACGTCAGGAATTCTATACAGAACACCTGCTTATTTAAACAGAAAATTCTGTGCTAACCCAGAAGTTGTTTACTGCATGTTAGCATTTTTCCTAACTGTAAAATTGATTTTCCTTAATATGACGCTAGATAATGTTTAATTTGGATAAAGTACACATCATTCTGGATGAGATGGTGTTGAATGGCTGCATTGTGGAAACTAATCGCACAAGAATTCTTGCCCCTCTACTAATTCTTGATAAGATGTCTGAAAGCTGAACAGAAGGCTCTGCTGGATTTATGGAAGTATGAACACTCGGAACACATCTCAGCATCTGTGGCCCAAAAGAAATCTGCCAGACCACACACTACAAAATGGGATATTCTTCCAAAGGCACTATAAATAGAAGTGTTTCACAGTTCCTTAGTGGAAAACAAAACTATTTTAAAGTATGTAAAAAATTTTCTCTAAATTGAGAGACTGTTCTTTTCTAACCGTAAGCGCACTTCCCTGGCTTCTTTAAATTTTGTTGAGTACCTAAGGAATCCTATTTGGTCTCTGCTTCCTTTTGCCAATTAAATTTAGGATGAGCAGGCACATAGGAAGAAAGTATAGCAGTTGTGGATCAATTTCAGAAATTGATTTAAACAGACAAGGCACTTTGGATAACACTGTTTCTCAATGATTTTCCTTAATAAAGTCTTAGTAAAACTCTCAAAAGGCTTTACTATAACAAGTACCTAATGAAGACTTCAGAATAAAATTTTACTTTCCAGTTTCTAAAAGCCTTTGGTACCTATTTTAAGGGCACTTAGCAATTGTAATGCCAACATGTAATTAACTCTACAGAGGATGTTGCTCTCAAATAATAAACATTAAGTCCTTAAAAGTATCCTTTTTTATAACATTTTAAAGGCTAAACCTTATAAGTAAATTTGTTCATGAAATTTACTTCAGCCTGAAGTTTAGAAGTAAAAATTATCTATGTTCATGTTGGCATGATAGAAATAAAAATTATCAGGCTGGCACGAAAGGAATCCTTCTGTCCATCCTGACCCTTACTCTTAATACCTTCTGAAATGACCTGAAGCAAACCATCCACCAGCTCACGACAGAAGAGCAGTGCCCTGCTCCCTAACAGCTTTCTGGATGTTTCTGCCGTTCAGTCAGGATACACAGCACAGTCTTGGTATAAAAGCACCTATCTTGCAGCCAGGGGTTGGAGGACAGTTAGAAAGAAGGAAAGGGAGACACAGTCCTGGTACATTAAGACATCTGCCATCTATGGAGTGTCCCAAGAGTTCTTTCAACTACAACAGTGTCCTCCAAGAGAATGTAAATGGACTAGGAACTGACTCTTCAGTACCATGGTGTTTTTTCCTCGTGTGTGTGTGTGTGTGTGTGTTGTGTTGGGGGTGGGTGACTTTCTTTTATTGGTCAATAGTGGATTACAAAACCAAACTTGAGCAGGTCTGACACATTCTAGAAGGCAGAAGCAAGGCTTCTGAAGTGGAACAGTACGTGGTATGTGTGTATAAATCCGCTTTTGTGCTAAGTAGTCGGGGTCTGGGGAAAGCCCAGTGTAGATCAAAGTACTTTGGAGGTCTTTTGGAAACACACTGGTTGAAAAACACTGTCCTAGTTGACAGCATTTAATCAGTAGCACATTCAGGTAACTGTTAAAACTGGTACACCAGAAGTAGCTAGGGAGTGAACAAAATTAATTTTGGGGTCACACCAAAATAGTAGTTGAATTACATCTTGGCACAGATTTTAGTACCTTGAGAGAACTTTAAAAAAACAGTAGGTACCATAGGAAAAAACACTTAAACACTTGACAGTATATTTGGAGACCCCCAATATTTGACTCATACGGAGTGAACTGTCACGAGACTGTGCGTGCAAGCTGTCATCATCTCACTTCAGCAATTTTTTCATACTCAAGAGGTCCGTCTTGGGTTGGTCAGCCTTGCCTTGTTTTTGGGCTTCTTCTGAGAAAGACTCCTAACATTTCAAAGCTAATAATTTTATAAGACGGATCAAATTACAGCTACTGCAATTTGCTAGACCAGAGCTCAGCAAACTTCTTCTGTAAAATGCCAGATCCTAAGTACTTGTGAGACATACACTCTATGCTAATGGTTCAATCCTGCCATTGTACTGTGGAAGCAATGGTAAATAGCATGTAAACGGATGAGCACGGCTGTGTTCTAATCAGACTTTACCCATGGATGCTGAAATTATATAATTTTCATGTCATAAAATATTGTTTTTGAAAAAATTTTAAAATTTTTTAAAACCATGTTTAGCTCATGGGTGATATAAAAACAGGCAGCCATAGTAGGCCAGCCTCTGTGTTAGGCTAGTCTTGGTTAAAGCTGACTACTGTCAGACATCTCAGAGGCTTAAATAATGGCAACACTAAACACATAAACTGAATTTTAAAAAAATTTAAAAATTTATTTATTTAAAAGAGAGGTAGAATGGGAGGGAGAGGGGGAAGAGAGAGAGAGAGAGAGAGAAAGAGAAAATGAATATCTCGGTCCATTGGTTTACTCCTCAAATGGCCACAATCCTCTACTTCTTTCCCAAGCACTTTAGCAGGGAGCTTGATCAAAAGCAGAGCAGCCAGAACTCAAACCTGTACTCCAAAATGGGATGCAGGTATTACAAGCAGCAGGTTAACTTGCTGTGCCACAATGCCAGCACCTAAACTGGGTTTTAAATCTAACATTAGTATATAGTTTTCCTTGTATATTCATGACTTTATCAGAACCACCACCACCACCACTATTTTTTGGATTGAAACATAGGTCATACATTTAAATATTGCTTTTATGGTTTATTTTAATTTTTATTCTCACAGAGAACTGTGAAGCTGACAATAAGGTAAAGTATTTAAATGCTGCCTCTGATTATACAATCACAACATTCTCATGCAGCAAATACAAATAATAGTCATCTGTATCTTCAAGTACCAACTATGGACAAAAATTATTTGAAGAAAAAAAACCGCCCTTACACTTAACATGTAGAGACTTTTTTCCTTGTCATTACTTCCTCGGTAATCCAACACTTATGTTGTATTAGGGACTATAAGTAACCTAGAGATGATTTAATCAAGTATTGGGGAGGATGTGCATAGACTGTAAGCAGATACTATACCATTTACATACAGGACTTGAGCATCCATCCAGAGGGGGCCCTGCAACCACTCCCCCACGACTGAGATAACTGCTCAAGTCATCAACCATAGTGGGAGACATCTCTCCTACCACGGAGAGGGAATGTGCCTTTTACATGGGTAAGTATTGGGTAATTTCAACATGCTTCTGGATCCTTAAAAAAAAGCCAATTGGACAAATCAGTAACAATTTCTTTCTCCTATATGCACAGATGTGGTAATAACAGGAATTCAAAAATGGAAATACAGTCCTTCTTCAAAACCAGGAGATAGCAGCATCCTAGTAGTTTCGTTTCACACTAACACAATATTTAAAAATCAATCTTAGACCTCAGACTTCACACATCCCTGCAGAAAAAAATGGTAAGCAGCAGTCTGCTAAAAAGTTACAAATAACTGGTCATTTCTAACTGAAGAACACCTTTAAGATGGAGCATATAGCTGGATCACAGTTAAGTTTGAGGCTTCCAATTTCAGGTAGAATACTACTTATTTACTATAGAAAAATATACTTCTTCATGTAGTGATTTTAGAAAACTAAATTTGAATGATTCAAAATGACAAGTGTCTGCTTAAGCTCTTAGGTCTGATGACTGCAGTCAAATAGTCACATGACACAGTTTTGTACGCTGCAAACATTTTAATGATTATTGTTGAGCATACATTTTGGAAATTTTTTTACTTCAAATTGCAACAAGTTAAATAAATGTTTATAATATACAAAGAAAATACAACCCAAAGTAAAACTTGCTTTAAGTGTGCCTTGCACCTAGACCAGTGTTTCCCACCCCCGCCCCTTAATATACCTTTATTTTCAAGCTGCACAAACACACTTAAGAATTTGATCTTTATAGTATGGCATTTAGGAAATAAAAATATACTCCCACCTCAAAGAAATAAAAAGGTTGTGCATGATTATATGCCAAACAAAAGAGAGAACACTAGAATATTCTGATAGTGCAGGCATCATTAAAAGGAAAAGAAAAAGCTTGAGATGCTCAATAACCCTCTATGTTTTAAGGAAGAATTTTTGACCAAGTAGCTTAAAAGCCAGCAAAACAGGTATCAGTGATGTCAACTGTAGTGTTTGGAGTATGAAATGACAAACTTGACACAAATACACTGTTAGAAATTTCCCAGTGAACACTGAAGATCTGAGGAGCTGCTCTTTGGAACAGTCGCGTCGGACCACCTTATTCCAGTCACGTAAGCCCTTGGAAAGCAACACAGTGTTCTGTGCTATATGCTTGCTGGCTGGGGAGTTAAGGGATTTGTTTTGTCATTAGCAGCTAACAAACTTATTCCACATGTTCTTAAAGCCTTAATGGTGGAAAAAAGGCAAGTATCATTAGCGTGGAGGATCATACACTTCTCTGCACACAAACACAAGAGGCTTCACTAGTATTTTAAAAGTTTCTGATGTCGCCCATTGCACTTCAAAGCTCAATTGAGATGAAAGCCTTTCTCCATGGTAGCAGCTAGTAAGCGTTCTCTCATGATCTCCTCGGAAGAATATTCAGGCAACTTAAGATAATGCACACATGTATTCACTGACGGATAGCTTGCATCAGTAGCATCAACCTATGGAAAGAAGGTGAAAAGAACAGAAGATCCAAGTTTATTATTTCCTTCGACCCTCAAGTAACCACATTCCATTCAAAGTATCCATTAGCGAGAGTCTGTACCTTGCGTACAACTGTGAGCCTGGGATGCAGGTTAGCCAGTCCACCTGGGGGCAGAGTTGAACAACCCGTGGTAAACTGCAGGAATGCTTTCCTTTCATCTGAAGACATGCCACACAGAACCCTCACAAACCTGAGGAAACCAGGGCTGGAAGAACAACGGGATAGTTTTCTTCATTTGACAGCAGGTTTAAAAGAAAAACTCTATCACTGCTCTGTAAGCCAGTAATACTTCCTCTCTGAAAATAATATTCCCAAGTTAGGGGAACATACATGGAGAGCCTATTGGGTAAGTAATAAATAGGCTAATGTAAGTTACTTTAAAAATCTCTTTATGCCAGCCTTGTGGTGCAGCGAGTTGAGTCATCGCCTGTGATAGAGGCATCCTGTAGGAGCTCTGGTTTGAGAACTGGCTCCTACACTTCTAATCTAGCTCCCTGCTAATGTGCCTGGGAAGCCAGAGGAGGAGGACTGCCTAAGTACTTGGGTTCCTGCCACTCAGGTAGGACACGTAGACAGAGTTCCAGGTTCCTGCGTTGGCATGGCTAAGCCCTGACTTTTGCAGCTATTTTGGGAGTAAATCAGTGGATGGAAGAATTGTCCTTCCCTCTCTTTGTAACTCTGCCTTTCAAATAAATCTTTTTTTCTGAAAAGAATCTCTCAAAGACAGCCCACCAAATACTGCTGTGCACTTATAAATGGTAAATACTCAAACACTGGTGGAGTTTTGGGATCATATATTATGCAACAGTCAGCAAATCAGAAAAGCTCAGATGTGCTTGTATAATTAACTCCAATAAGGCTAAGTTTACCAAAGGGAACCTGAAACAATCCATTTTCCTTCCATTAAAATGATCAGTTGCCTTGTGATAAATTTGTGTGATGACATACCATGTGTCACTGAAATGAACTACTGCTACCTGCCATACATGGATGAGTGTCATAATCAAATATTAGCAAAAGAATGCAGATCATGAAGAACACAGACCACATGGTTTAATTTATTAACATTCAAAAGCAAGCAAAAGTAATCAATGATATTGATTCAAATACCAGAAAAGAAATATGAAGGGAAGGGGATCTTTGAAGTTGTTCCCTATTCTGGATACCAATTATAGAGGTATGTTCATTTTGTGAAAATTCTGTAAGCTATGTATATAATTTGCATTCTCATGACTGTTTAGTAGAAAGCTTATTTTAATATAAGCACAGTATAACACAGCCTAAGGGTTTACAATCTACCCAATTTAAAAGCAATGAACAATTAACAGGCAAATGAGTAAAAGAACCTTAAAATCAAGTGCAATTCAATTGTCTTTTGGTGTACGCTCAATCTCATCAATGGATACGCACCTTGGTAGTCATGAGACTTCACCGCTTTCTCATTTGCCTTATGAGTAGTTCATGAACAGGTAAAGTTCCTACATGACTCTGTCATCTGATTCTGGGATATAAACAATTTTGCTGATCTCAGAAAATATGATCACATACCTGTCACGTGTATAGCCCAGCTTTGGCTCAGTGTAATTGATAATATCCTCTGCTGCCCAGGATGGTGACTGGTTTCCACAGAGAATCATCTGGACTTCTTCATGGCTGAAGGAACTTAATTTCTCCATTGGAAAAACTTTATTAAACCCATCTACATAATACGTACACACAGTAAAACATACAACTCAGTTTCTTAGTTATGATTAAAGAAAATACCAAATTTCAAATCAAAATATCCATTATGTACTAAATGGACAGAAAAAAATAAAAAAAACCCTCACAAATGTTTGAATAAGTAAGAATAAATAGCTTGAAATAAAAAGTGCTAGGGTTTTATGTTCAGAAACTTGTTTCATATCACAAATGTAGAGAAAGAATATTCAGACCATATACTATGTAAAGAGAGAATATTCAGACCATATTACTATGGTCCGTAGCCAAATTCTTCTAGCTACCCAACCTAGAGCTTACCAGCATGGTATCATACAAGATAGCAAAAGCTGTATTTCCATTTTCAAAAGCGATTTGCAGTCTAATATACTTTACTCCCATTTTCACCTGAAGAACTTAGGTTCTTTCAAGATTCAATTCATCCTTAATTGCATAATGCAGAATGTATACAACCTTATGAAGGCACAAGGGCCAAAAGTAATGGATCCCCATTACTCGAGAAAACAAGTTGAGGGTATACTATAGCTTGAGAATGTTTACCCTGTCTAGGTTACAAGACCTAACCAACAGGAGGACAAAAAACTAGAAGGCAAATTCTAGAGATTTCCAACAATTCTTGACCTTAATTTCAATTGTCTCAAAGTAAAATGAGAAAGATTACACTGAAGAGCCTTTCAAATTACCTCTAAAGGCTTCCATCTGTTTCTGTATACCCGTATGCATGCAAAAGTCAAACATTAAATCCACATATTCTTCAGCATTGTCCATTGTAATCATCTGCAAAGGAAAATTTGCCAGGATAATTATTAATATCTAGGACCAGCTCACTAATACCTTGCTTAGAGGATGTTTCAGGATTTACAACTATATTAAAAGCAGAACCTTTACCTCATCTTCACCACTTGGCTTGAGATCCACAGCTGTAAAGCCATATATTCTTGAGGAAGGGCAAAACTGGAAATTTAAACTGAGAAGACAAAAAGATTAATTAGCTGACATTCAGTGACTACTGGTATTTTTATTTTTCTAACAGTGCGGCCAAAACCATGAGCCTCCTCCGTCCACCAACAAAATCAGAATACCAGCTTAAATGTACATATAAGAGTTTTTCAATTGCAAAGTTTTGTACACAAAAACTGCTAAGCCAACTGTGATCAAACCTGCCTGGTTTTGCAGACACTGCATGAAACTACTATCTTTCCTTATTTCACTTCATCCTTATGGCACAAAATTAACAAACTAAAGATTTTTGCCATGACTTATGGCATGACCTGTTTATAAGAGACTTTTATCAAGAAGAAACTATTGCTCCACTAAAGTTATTCACTCCATACACAAAAGTGTATAAAAAGTCAAACCTTGATTACACAAGTCTGTGTCATTTAACAGGGCTATGGGGGCCAGTGTTGTGGGTTAAGCAGCCACTGTAATGACAGCATCATGTATAAGAGTGCTAGATTGCTAGATGGTACAGCATACTGATCCTAGACTACCAATCCGTACAACAATGTTCTGGACTGAATACTGCTATATGCAAATGTAACACAATGATTACGTATTTGTGTATCTAAATTGAATAACAAAACAGGCATATTTAAGCCCTACTGTAATCTTATGGGACCACTCTTGTATATGTGCTCCACTGTTGACTGAAACAATATGTATCACATAACTGTATAACCATTTATCAAACACAACGTCCTCATTTTATTAGTAAACATAAAAAAGAGGAATTGACATTGTAGTGCAGTACATTAAGCTGCCACTTGTGATGCCAGCATCTCATGCTGGGGAGCCAGTTCAAACCCCAGTTGTTCCACTTCCAATGGCAGCTTCTTGCTAATGTGCCTACCAACCAAAGCAGTGGACGATGTCCCTAATACTTGGGCCACTGCCACCCATGTGGGAGACTAGGCTGGAGTTCCTGGCTTGTGGTTTCAGCCTGGCTTTGGCCTGGCTCCGGCCTGGTTCAGCTGTAGCTGTTGTGGCCACTTGGGGAGTGAACCAGTAGTAGATGGGAGATTGAGATCTCTTTCTCATTCTTGTTTTTCTAATAAATAAATAAATCTTAAAAAAAAAAAAGAGAGAGAAAACCTTGCAGTCAGCCTACAACCAGGAGGATGTACTAAAGGTATGAAAATTACATGAATATAAATGAACATTTACAGCATGCAAATTAGCTGATACAGCCATTAGGGATAACATTTACATACCAAGCAAACTATCTTTGAGGTTTGCCAAATAGGTTTTATATATTAGCTGATTACTGGTTGGGGCCAGCGCTGTGCTGTATCAAGCTAAATCCCTAAACTGTAGTGTCAGCATCCCATAAGGGTGCCAGTTCAAGTCCACTTCCCATCCAGCTCTGTACTAATGGCCTAGAAAAGCAATGGAGGATGGCCCAAGTGATAGGGTCCCTCACCCACGTGGGAGCACAGAAGCAGCCCAGCTCCAGCCAATGAGGCCATTTAAGGAGTGAACCAGCGGATGGAAGATCACTCTGTCTTTACCTCTCCCTCTAAATCTGCTTTTCAAATAAATAAAGTAAATATTAAAAAACAAAACCACACATTACTGGCTTTGGGTTTATTATAAGGCATATAAACTTACCATATTTTTTTAAATATTTATTTGTTAGAGAGCTAGAGAGAGAGGGAGACATAGAGATCTTCCATCTATCTGTTGGTTCACTCCCCAATGGCAGCAACAGCTGGAGCTGCGCTCATCTGAAGCCAGGAGATAGGAGCCAGGAGTCTTCCAGGACTTCCATGTGGGTTCAGGGGCACAAGGACTTAGACCATCCTCTACTGCTTTCCCAGGAGCATCAGCAGGGAGCTGGGTCAGAAATGGAGCAGCTGGGACTTGAAGATTGTTGGCACCACAGGTGGTGGCTGTACCCACTATACCACAGTGCTGGCCCCAAACTTACCATATTTGATAAATCAAGATAATTTTCCAGAAGTTTGATAACTAATAAGCTATATTCTGGTAATCTGTTTTCTCTGTAATGTTAACAAATCAAACTGATAATATTTCATACAGTATATTACTGGTTTTGCTAACTATTGATTCACATAGTGCAAATCAGTGAAAACAGAGAAACAAAAGCTTTAGAACTTGTTCATTCATTAGGCTGAAGAATGTACATATAAAACTTACCCTAAGTCTTCTATGCTAAGGGGAGGCCCAGAACCTGATGGATTCTTGAGCACTAGTTCCTGTAATTTTGTGTTCTTCTCATCTTCAGAAAGACCTTTGTTGCTTAAAATTTGGCGCCTCTTAATAGCAAGGTCTTTAATTTCTTTTAAAAATCTGGCTCTATGTGGGTTTACGAGTTCAAAGTCTTCCCAAGTTAAAATTCCATTAAACCAAGCTGGAGGTTTTGGTTTAGGTGGATCAAGAATGAATTCCGATTTTGAATCCTCTTCAAAGCTTCCTACTGAGAGTGAATCATGACCTTCTTCTGTCGAAGCTTCAGACTGACTCTCAGTACAGTGTAAGTCTCTATCACCCCGTGACTCATAAATCAATTTACTTATATTGCTTTTAATGTCACCCATACACATAAGTTTGAAGAAAGGTTTAGAAATAGGTAAGTCCACAAGTCTATTGTCTTGAATGCATTTGGCCAAGAAAATTCCAAGGAAATGAAAGAGTTTTGTGATCCTTTCAAGCTCATCGCTGTCTTGTGGAAATGGTGCTGTGAAGAGTCCGCAGGACCTCTGCACATAGTAGCCAGGAGGTTTCAGTCCGCCTCCAAGATCGACCTAGGTTTTCAGAGGTGGGAAATGCAAACAAAAATTAAACCAAAGGGTACAAAAACTAAGCTTCTCATTGTCATCTAAGAGAAAACAAAATCCAAATATTAAACAACTTCATAAATTTAACTATCTGAAAGTATACACAAATTTTACTTACTAGCTTTTGGTAAAAAATATCAAGATTATTGAATAACGAAAGTAGCACCAGAAAACCTGGTTTATATTTTGAAAGTGTAACTTATTTTTAACATTTTCCAAAAGCAGTCACAACTCACATCACAAAATGAAACATAAATCTTACATGACGAGATTCATCATCTGGAAAGTTATCATCACACAACCAAGCTCCCAAGTCAGTCCTCTGAAATTCTGCTGCTACCAGAGCATAAAACTCTAAAGTGGGCCCCAAGCCAGTTCCTTCTTCTCCTAAAAATTCAACCTAAAATAAGAACAAATAATTTATGAGGAAAAGTGTACTTAAGAGTTTTTGTTAAAAAAGTGATTCAACTCTTGCAAAAATGTCATATCTGATCCAGTACACACTTTTTTTAAAAAAAAATGTATTTTATTTATTTATTATTTGAAAGTCAGAGAGACAGAGAGAGACCTTCCAACTGCTGGTCCACTCCCCAAATGGCCACAACAGCTGGAGCTGGGCCAGTCTGAAGCCAGGAGCTTCTTCTGGGTATCCCACACAGGTGCAGGGTCCATCTTCTACAGCTTTCCCAGGCCATAGCAAAGAGCTAGATCAGAAATGGAGCAGCTGGGACTCAAACTGGTGCCCATATGGGTTGCTGGCACCACAAGCGGTGGCTATGCTACAGCACTGGCCCCCACTTTTTATTTCTAAACATCTCTATAGTATATTATAAGCAAAAAAATGAGTATCTTTTAATTTAGTTTTTCTAAAGAGAATAGTGCATGTATTGTACATTCTTATATACTTAAGCACTATGCTAAGCTGTTCACACATTAGTTATTTTCCACAACAACCCTGCAAAAAGTCTCCTTTTTACACCAAAGGAACCCAAATTTCAGATAAAGAGGTTAGGGGGCAGCGATGTGGCACAGTGGGTTAAAGCCCTAGCATGCAGTGCTGGCATCCCATATAGGTGCTGGTTTGAGTCCCAGCTGCTCCTCTTCTGATCCAGTTCTCTGCTATGGCCTGGGAAAGCAGAAGATGGAACAACTCCTTGGGCTCCTGCACCCACAAAGGAGACCCGGAAGAAGGTCCTGCCTTTGGATCAGCTCAGCTCTGCTCATTGCGGTCATCTAGGGAGTGAACCAGCGGAATGGAAGACCTCTCTCTTTCAAATAAATAAAATAATTCTTCAAAAAAAAAAAAAAAAAACCCAAACAAACAAACAAACAAACAAAAAAACCAGAGGTTAAATCATTTATTTGCTTGAGGAAATGATGGTGTGCAGATTTTTATTTATCTTTATGACACCAAAGCCTAAACTTTTCCACATATTTGTGACCATATGCAATCACTTTAAAGATCTCTGCTTGTTCCCAAAATTATTTGAAATATCTTACAAAAACATAAGCAAATTGTAAAAAAAAATTAGTAATAATAAAATCAAAGATTATCCTGGTTACAAGAATATGAGGGTAGAAGAGGAGGCAAACAAAGCTGGCATATAAAGGGAAAGCCATGAACCTTGTAGATCTTCTAGAGATGTTTCATACCTGTTGTGATCTGTTTGGGTTCCAAAAGATACAAACCAGCTGGTTCCCAGCTGTGATGGGAGAAGTATTTCCGTTGCTTCCCATGTCAGGATGTATGTAAATCAAACATAATCAACAATATCTACAATAACACCTCTACAGTAAATACACTGAATTTCATACTATTGTTCTGACATCTCTTAGTACAGACCAATGTTATAATACCAAACACACTTTATGCAAACCAATAATAAAGAACAATGTGCTTTTAAACATACAACTATTGGGGCCAGTGCTGTGGTGTAACAGGTTAAGCCACTGCCATACGGGCACCGGTTCGAGTACCAGCTACTTCATTTCCAATCCAGCTCCTTGTTAATGCACTTGGGAAAGTACCAGAGGATGGCCCAAGGGCTTGGGCCCCTTCACCCATGTGGGAGACCCAGAAAACACTCCTGGTTCCTGGCTTTGGTCTGGCCCAGCCCTGGCTGTTGCAGCTATCTGGGGAATAAACCAAGAGATGGAAGATCTCTCTCTCTGTAACTCTGCCTTTAAAATAAATGAAAATAAAAATCTTAAAAAATTACAACTACTGGGGTGAGCCTTGTGGTGTATTGAGTTAAGCCACCACTTATGGTGCCTGCTTACCATATTGGAGTGCCAATTCGAGTCCTACCTACTCTGCTTCTGATCCAGCTCCTTGCTACAATGCCTGAGAAGCAATGGATGATGGTCCAAGTACTTAGGTCCATACCACCTGTAAGAGACCCAGATAGAGTTCTGGGCTCCTGACTTCAGCCTGGCCCCACTCTGGCTGTTGTGGGCATCTGGGGAGGAAACCAGCAACTGGAAGATGTCTCTTTCTGAAATGGGTAGCAGTACTACAATAGACTTTGCCACTTCAAGAGTGAAAAATTTTTTTGTTGCTCATTAAGTGTACAGATCCTGACCCCTGAAGAGACAGGCTGGTATCTTTTTATGAAAGATGTCCTGAGGATTGTGGCATAACAGGTAAAGCAGCGCCTATAGCACCAGTATCCCATATGGGTGCTAGTTCAAGTCCTGGCTGCTCCTCTTCCCATCAAGTCCTCTGCTATGGCCCGGGAAGGCAAGCTCCTGGCTCCTGGCTTCGGATCTGCGCAGCTCCAGCCATTGCGACCATCTGGGGAGTGAACCAGCAGATGGCAGATCTCTCTCTCTCTAACTCTGCCTTTCAAATAAATTAATAAATCTTTAAAAAACAAACAAACAAACCAAAAAACAAAACAAAAAAATGTCCTGCCAAAGGAGAAGGTCTCTGCATAGAGAACAGAGAAATGCCTCTTCTCATTTAACTCAGTTTTTATGCAGTGGAAGATACAGTTTGGCTGGTTGTGTCAGTGTCATTTGTGCTCCCTAAAAAGACATTTTATATCAGGTTACCTCAAGAACTGATTTCCGGTCTGCATGTATCTGCATGACATTCTCGGCCCACTCCATCAATGATTCACCACGTGGAACCTTCACTCTCTCATGTTTGAGCCGACCAACTCTGAACTCTCCAGGATCATCTCGCCTTACACTGCTTGTGGTTCTTGTTCGTTCTACAGTGGCTTCACGTCGGTTTTGTAACCATACTATTGCCCTGAAATAGAAACATACCTCATGTAGCTGAAGCATACATTAACAACCGAATACACTAGTAAACTAGCAATACAATTAAAATATGTAAGAATAAAAAAAATGTATCATATCAGGTGATTAGAGGCAGAAAGCAAGAGAATAAACTCCCGTCCACTGGTTCACTTCCCAAATGCTGGCAATAGTTGGGGCTGGGCTGAGGCCAAAGCTAGGAGCTAGAAACTCAATCCAGGTCTCCTACATGGATGGCAGAACATACTTACTTCTGAGCCATCATTATCTGTTGCCTCCTAGGGTCTACATTAGCAGAAAATGGAACTGAAGTCAGGAGCCAGAGCTGAGAATTGAACCCAGGTACTCCAATATGAGACTCAGACATCTTAACCGCTAAGCTAAAATACCTACTCCAGCAATACTTTTTTTGCAGAAATTTTTGTTTCTTTTCTCTAAAAACAAATTAAACTCCTTTTATTATAATCTATCTTTCACAAAGTGAGAAAGTACTGAATCTATATTTTCCATCTTTATTTTACCGATTAAACAAAAGTAAAGCTCTGTGGTCCAAGCTCCACATGAACACATAAAATGGCATCAAAAGGTACAAAAACAATTTATCAGGGAAGAAAATAGTCATTTTAGCACCTACTTTGAAAGAGTACTGTGGGTATACGATCATTCAACAAAATATATAGTGAGCATTATAATTTGCTATATATTGTTTTAGGCACTTTAGCTAGGGCAGTGGACAGACAACATAGTCAGAAAATCCTGTGCTCATGAAACTTTGATCTAGTGGAGGATGACAGAGAAAAAAATTAAGAATAATATACAGTATATTAATTAACAGGAAGAGAAAAATGGTAATTAGAAGCAAGAGATATTCAAACACCAAAGCAATTTGCAAGCATTCAGCTTGGTACTGCTGGGAATTCTAACAACTAATAATTTATGTAAGCTACTAAAGGACTGTATAGTAAATGTTGGCTGGTGAAAACATTTGATTCAATCCACTCTAGTCCAACAGAAAACACAAAATTTTTAAATGCTGACATCTTTTTTTACAGAACACAATATACTGTCTCTATGAGCCTTGGAAGTATATGTGTATATTATGAATTCACATAGCATAAAAAATTACCATAAAACATAAAAAGATACACTTCCTACCTTGATGCACCAAATGCTGTACATGTGAAATAAAGCTGTCTAGTTTCAAATGGTATTAGAAAAGGACACTTGCTAGTTAATTGTTCACACCAGTCGGGCAGAGCCCCACTTGCCAATGCCAATGGTTCCTGCAAATTAACAAACAACGTCTTAAGCACTCAAAGGTAATTATTAAAAATAAAAGAGCCTCAATTCTTCAAAGCAATAAAAAAGAATACAAATAATTGTATGGCCTAAATTACCAAATTAGAAGAGAGGGAGAGAAAGGACTAGAAGGGAGATATTGTGAAAAGTCCAAAAGTTACAGAAGGAAGAAGTCATCCATGTGATTCTATTACCTCAATCTGCTGTAAAATTTTTGTTGTGATTTTCTTGCTAGTGAATTCATCTGGTGGAAAAGTAAACTGAGGCTGCTCATCTCCATCTATAAAATTAACAAAAATAATAAAAATACAAACTGGTTTCCTTTTAAAAAGGCTTTAGAAATGAAATAAGGCTTTTACAGACCTTCCTGGGACATTCTTGAATAAGGGTCACTTGCAACTATATACAGAATACGCAGAAGTTGAAGGACATCTTCGACTCCACAAGAGTTCTGTCCATTGCCTGCTTTGGCCTGCGGCTGCTCTTTTGTTAAGTTAAGAATATCACTACTTTGAAGAGTAGAAATGGCCCCCTGGTTTGACCCAGACTTTGTTCCATGCTCACAAAAATCCTGCAGAAACAATTAGCAAAATTGGTCGTTAGTTACATTTGCAAGAAAAGCAACATATTATTGCTACTTTGAAAAATAGTATAACTGTTAACTTTGAAAAGGTTGAAATTTTTCAAAGAATTGCCTTCTTTGGAAAATTTGAAAACCCAGTATCATACAAGAAAATAATCATTGTGTTCTGGACCATTAAAATTCCCAGATAAAGTAAAACCACTATAAGCGATAATTAAAACTATAGTGAAGTCCAATTCCAGAAGCCATTATCTGAAAATTTTAGCATGGTACATTAACAATGTTAATTCAACCTTGTTTTTAATGTTCCAAAAAACCTCTCTTAAAAAAGCTTGTAAAGCTGCAAAACTAAGCACAAAGCCATTCCCAATCAAGATGGTGTTCTGATGCCAATGTATACCTTATATGCAGCTATGAGCTGAGAACAATTTCTGTTTTTCCTAATACTTTTATTAGTGCCAGTTAATTTCCAGTGGCGTAGAAAAGCGGCGTCTGCATTCTTCTGCAGGTAGGTTATCAAGTCATTCTTTGGTAATTCATCAGTGCCAAGGTACTGTTCCACATGCTCTATAGACCAGCAACCCTACAATAGGGAAAACCAAATGTTGGCCTTTCCCAATTATAGTCTGATATTTCACATGCATTACATGAGGCAGCTTTAAGATCATGCACTTAATCTTAACAATTTCACGTTAGTCATTTTTCCCTCAAAATGACTAACACTGAACAGTGTTAGTTTTTATTTTTTTTTTACTAAATAGCCAAGGATAAGACTCATTTTCTAAAAATAACTTACCATCTTTCCATTTTCCTTTTCTTTGTCAGAATCCTTCATTTCTCTGTACATGATTCTAAACATGAAGATATATTATTCAAATTAATTCTTAAATCAAGTGATTTGTGGTTATTTCCATAAAGCTATAATTCTTTAAAAAAAAGAATGATGTCATTCACTTGCATTAAGCACTGAATTCAAGGAGAATTTTTAAGAAAAATATTAATTTGATAAACATGAGAAAGTAGTAGAAACCATATTACTGAAAATTATGGCATATATATTTAGTACTATTGCAAAGAAAGCACACATCAATTTAGAAGTTTAAAGATATGAAAAAACACTACACACCAAGTATACTGAAGTCACATATGCTGCAATTAAAAAGTGGAATGAGGAGGTTTTTCTGTGTATAGATGGCAAGAAGAACAGGAACAAAAATGGTCAGGACAGTTTACATTCACAGGAAGCAACTGAGATCAACTCTTAAATTTCAATAAATGGAAGGGAGGGAGAATATTATGATCACTTTCTGTTCAATCTCAAAAGAGCTTATACTGGATTATCAGTATGTTAAGAGAACATAATACCACAAGTGAAGTCACAGTAAGAATAAAAATTTATTATTTAAATTATTACCAAATAATTTGGTAGGTGATACTTATTAAACAGCTACAGTCTGGAGAATATTAAAAACACTATACATATATTAATTCACTGATTCCTCACAACTATTTTCATTGTATAGATCAGTCAAAGTAAGGCACAAAAAGGTAAATTACCCTAAGGCCACTGAAAATTATTTGCTGAATGCATAAATGAAAAAAGAGAAAAGCTTAAACTATATACCCTGTAATAATAAAAAAATTTACTTCAAATGATAATCTTTTCAATGATTACTACATAAGGAGCTAGTCTAGATTAATTTTTTAAAGGTTTATTTATTTTGAAAGTCACAGTTAGAGAGAGAGAGAGAGAGAGAGAGCGAGAGAAACCTTCCACCCACTGGTTTACTCCCCAGATGGCCATAACAGCCAGAGCTAGGCCAAGCCAAATCTAGGAGCCAGGAACTTCATCTGGGTTTCCGGCATGGGTGGCAGGGGCCTACACACTTGGGTTATCCTCTGAGGCTTTCCCCTGGCCCTCACAAGGAGCTGGATCAGAAGTGCAGCAGCCAGAATACGAACCAGTGCCCACAGGGATGCCATTGTTGCAGGCAGAGGCCTTATCCACTATGCCACAACACCAGCCCCTTGCCTAGATTATTTCTGAAGGCTATTCCAATTCCAAAACTTAACCTTCTACATCAAGAATGACAATGTTCTTAATTGTTCCAATAAACCGGCAGGACAAGAATCCAATCTTTTCTATTTCCCTATAATCCAAAATAGAAACATATGTTTCTTTGTTCATTTACCATGACAATATCTACTAAAATATTAAGTTAAAATCTCTTACGTGTACGTAGGCTCCCAAATACGCCTAAGTTTATCTGATTTCACATTGCCATTACAGGACAACTGAAGCAATTTTTGTACATAATAAAAGATGGTTGATCTGAAATTGGTGAGTGGTAATTCAACTTCACGAGTTGTTCCAAGACCTGTCACTTTCAAAGTGAGGGCTAACCGAGGTGATGGAGTACATTCAACTTCTTCCAACAGCTCTGAATGAGGTGTTCCTAAAAATTTGGAAGATGGATAAAAAAATAATTATACTAAAACAAGCAGTTCAGAAGAAAACTGCACTAGGAGACACACAAAGTTTTACTGTTTGAAAACTAGTTTTACTGTTAATTCTCATAGTACAACACATTAAGGACAGAGATCCTACATGGGGAGCAAGTGCACAGTGATTCCTGTTATTGATTTAACAACTGACACTCTTATGTATGACTTCAGTAATCACCCAAGGCTCTTGTCATGAGCTGCCAAGGCTATGGAAGCCTCTTGAGTCCACAAACTCCGACATTATTTAGAATGGGCCATAATCAAAGTGGAAGTTCTCTCCTCCCTTCAGAGAAAAGTATGTCCTTCTTTGATGGCCCCTTCTTTCCACTGGGATCTCACTCACAGAGATCTTTCATGTAAGTCATTTTCTGCCACAGTATCTTGGCTCTCCATTCCTGAAATCTCTCATGGGCTTTTTAGCCAAAACCGAATGCATTAAGAGCTGATTCTGAGGCCAGAGTGCTGTTTAGGGCATTTGTCATTCTATGAGTCTGCTGTGTATTCTGCTTCCACATTGGATCGTTCTCTCCTTTTTAATTCTATCAATTATTATTAGCAGATACTTGGCCCTATTTATGTGATCCCTTTAACACTTAATCCTATCTTTATGATCAGTTATGAACTTAAACTGATCACTTTAACTAGTAAGATGGCATTGGTACTACCAACTTAATGGGATTGGAGTCCCAAGGCAAGTTTTTAGCCTCACCCTCAGAGGTAAGTCTGAGGGAACATGTGCCGAACTGTACATCTCCTCCCTCTCCTATTCCCACTTTTATTTTTAACAGGGATCAATTTTCAATTGGATTTAAACATCTAAGAACAATTCTGGTTAAGTAAAGAGTTCAACCAAGAGTACTAAGTAGAAAAAGAAAATACTAAAAAGAATAAAATAGTAAGCTGTTCTCGACAGTCAGGAAAAGGGCTGATCATGTCATTGCTTCCAAACCCATTTTTTAAAAAAATTTTTTAATTTTTTATTTTTTTTGACAGGCAGAGTGGACAGTGAGAGAGAGAGAGACAGAGAGAAAGGTCTTCCTTTTGCCGTTGGTTCACCCTCCAATGGCCGCTGCAGTAGGCGCGCTGCGGCCAGCGCACCGCGCTGATCCAATGGCAGGAGCCAGGTGCTTCTCCTGGTCTCCCATGGGGTACAGGGCCCAAGGACTTGGGCCATCCTCCACTGCACTCCCTGGCCACAGCAGAGAGCTGGCCTGGAAGAGGGGCATCCGGGACAGGATCGGTGCCCCGACCGGGACTAGAACCCGGTGTGCCGGCGCCGCAAGGTGGAGGATTAGCCTAGTGAGCTGCGGCGCCGGCCCCAAACCCATTTTTTTAAACCAAACAACTACATGCATGTTACTCAAACATAGGCTGTTAGAACTGAACACATATATATGATATGAAAACTCGTAAGAAAACCACTATGGCCCAATGACCTGTCAACCTTTTATTTCCATTGAATCAGTGAGTTGTAAGGTAAACACATACAAACAAATACATTTTACAAAGTATTTGGTAATTCCTGTTTATCAGCTCATGAATCTGTTTTTCCTGTCATGGCAGTCTTCTAAGATATTATTTTATTCACTGCATGAAAGCCCACTGCACCTTAACTCAACCATTCTCATTTTCCTACTATTGAACATAACTAAGGTCATTTCAAATCTTTTGACAATATAAATTAACCTTGTGCAATCATCTATGCATACAAAATGAGGCAGAACTAATAAGTCTTTATTATAAAATACCAGCAGATAAAATATCAGAAGATATGAAATACATTGCCAAAGAAAATTAAAGTTTGGACCTATTTATACTCCTTAGGCTTTTCTTTTTTGAAGAGATCTTGGAACATCTTGTTTCAGCCCATATCCATCCTCCCCACAAAATACTATATTACAGGGGGTTGGCATTGTGGTGCAACAAGTTAAGAAACCGCCTGCAGGATAATCCCTGCTGCTATGCTTCCAATCCAACTCCCTACTAATGTGTTTGAAAAGCAGCAGGAGATGACCCAAGTCCTTGGGCACCTGCATGTATATGGGAGACCCAGACAGAATTCCAGGCTCCTGGTTTCAGCCTCGCCAACCCCAGCCATTGTGGCCATTTGGGGGAGTGAACCAGTGGATGGAAGATGGACCTCTCTCTCTATTTCCCCTTCTCTCTGTAATTCTGCCTTTCACATAAATAAATAAATAAATCTAAAAAAAAAAAAAAAAGAAAGAAAGAAAGAAAGAAAGAAAGAAAGAAAGAAAGAAAGAAAGAAAGAAAGAAAGAAAGAAAGAAAAGAGGCCCGAGTACTTGGGCCCCATCACCACATGGGAGAATTGCATGGAGTTTCAGGTTCCTGGTTCCAACATGGTGCATCACTGACTGTTGTGGTCATTTAGGGAGTGAACCAGTAGATGGAAGATCTCTCTATCTCTCTGTAACTCTCTCAAACACAGAAATCTTAAAATACATAAGTAATCCTACAAAGTATACCTATTTTCATATTTAGCACAGTACCTTTTTATCAACTAGAAAATAATGTCACATTTAACAACTCAAGTCTTCTTTAAGCATAACACGATTTTTTTTTTTTTTTTTGACAGGCAGAGTGGATAGTGAGAGAGAGAGACAGAGAGAAAGGTCTTCCTTTTGCCATTGGTTCACCCTCCAATGGCCACTGCGGCCGGCACATCGTGCTGATCCGAAGCCAGGAGCCAGGTGTTTCTCCTGGGCCCAAGCACTTGGGCCATCCTCCACTGCCTTCCCGGGCCATAGCAGAGAGCTGGCCTGGAAGAGGGGCAACCGGAATAGAGTCCGGCGCCCCAACCGGGACTAGAACCCGGTGTGCCAGCGCCGCTAGGCGGAGGATTAGCCTGTTAAGCCACGGCGCCGGCCAAGCATAACATGATTTTTTTTTTTTTTTTTTGACAGGCAGAGTGGACAGTGAGAGAGAGACAGAGAGAAAGGTCTTCCTTTTGCCGTTGGTTCACCCTCCAATGGCCGCCGCAGTTGGCGCGCTGCGGCCAGCGCACCGCGCTGATCCAATGGCAGGAGCCAGGTGCTTCTCCTGGTCTCCCATGGGGTGCAGGGCCCAAGCACTTGGGCCATCCTCCACTGCACTCCCTGGCCACAGCAGAGAGCTGGACTGGAAGAGGGGCATCCGGGACAGGATCGGTGCCCCGACCGGGACTAGAACCTGGTGTGCCGGCGCCGCAAGGCGGAGGATTAGCCTAGTGAGCCGCGGCGCCGGCCACATAACATGATTTTAATAGCTGAGATTTACTGAGATAAACATCAGGTGCTATGTTAAGCACCTTATATATTTTACTTAATCTTTTTAACTATTTTGTTGAGTAGAGACTAATATTATCTCCATGTAAGAGACATGGAAATTCAGGCCAACACAGGTGATTTGCCCAATGTATTTATTCTCTACTGCTACTGTAAAATATTATAAATTGGGTGGTGTAATACAGCAATACAATAAAAATGTACAGTTATAGAGGTCAGAAGTCTAATGTGGATTTTTGGGGCTTCACTCCTCTGGAAGCCCTAGTGAGAAGACTGCTTACTTGCCTCTCACCCCTAGAGGCTGCCCACATTCCTTGGCTCTGGATCCCTCATCATTCTGGCCTCTGTTCCCTGATAAGGACTCTTGGGATTATACTGAACCCACCCAGATAATCTTCTCATATCAAGACCTTTAATTATATTAGCAAAGTTTCACAGACTCGGAACTGGACATCTTTAGGGGAATCATTAGAATGCCTACCATACCTGACATGGTTTAGAAGGATAAAATTGTCACTCAGGCCAAATAACCCTAAATACCATAACTAAAACCACTAGTCAAATTTCAAAGTTGATAGCAACAAATCCTTAGCAATTTTGATCCAGTACAAATAGGATTAAAAGTTTCTCATATTTAAATTAAGCCTAGTTTTAAAATGCTGTTTAAAATAATTAGAAATTTGCTCCGCAGAAAATATCTGTATTTTTGAAAAGTTGTGGCTGATAGTTTTTCCTAGGTATTTTTACTGACAGCCTGAATACACAGGAAGGACTTTTCTTTCTTTCTTTTCTTTAAGATTTATTTATTTATTTGAAAGGCAGAGAGAGAGACAGAGAGAGACAGACACACGGAGAAAGAGATCTTCCATCTGCTGGTTCACTCCCCAAATGGCCACAACAGCTGGATGGGGCCTAGCCTGGAGCTAGGAGCTTCATCCAGGTCTCCCACATAAGGTGGTAGGAGCCCAAGTACTTGCTTCCTTTCCTAGGCCATCAATCAGGGAGCTGGATCGAAGTGAAATAGCCAGGACTTGAATCAGCATCCATATGCTGCAGGCAGCAGCTTAATTCACTACATCACAACACCAGCACCAGGGCTTTTTTCAAACTGTAAAGAACAATCTTACTTGGTATCTATCAAAATTAAATTTAAAAAAAGTAAATAAAATATACTGTACCTGGGGGAGGAATTTCTAGATCAGTTGTCTGTTGGACATTAGTACGACCAGGTCTAGGATCAAAAGCAGGAACCAAAGCAGAAAACTGTCGCTTTAGTACATAATCATCATCCCATGTTCTCCGGCGTCCCCCTTTAGTTTCATATTCTTCTTCTTCCTATGAGGAGAATAAATTCCACATACAGTTGAGGGTGATAATCTCATTACTGGGGCCAGAGCTGTGGTGCCGCAGGTTAAGCTGCACATGTGACACAAGCATCCCAAATGAGCATCAGTTCAAGTTCTAGCTGCTCCACTTCCAGCAGAGGAAGATGGCCCAAGTACTTGGGCCCCACCAACCTACATGGGAGACGTGGATAGAGTTCTAGGCTTCTTGCATTGGCCTGGCCCAACCCAGTGGTTGTAGACATTTGGGGAGTAAACCAGAAGATGGAAGATCGCTCTGTCTCTCCGTCTCTATAATTGCACTTCAAAATAAGTATTTTTTTTTAAAGATGTATTTATTAATTTTAAAAGAGTTACAGAAAGAAAGGAAGAGACAGAGGTAGAGATATATACAGAGAGAGATCTTCCATCTGCTGCTTCACTCCCCAGAGGGCCTCAACAGCCAGCAATGTACTAGGCTGAAGCCAGGAGCCAGGAATTTCATCTGGGTTTCCCATGTGGGTGACAGGGACCCAAGCAGTTGGGCTATCTTCTGCTGCCTTTCCCAGGCCATTAGCAGGGAGCTGGATCAGAAGTGGAGCCAGGACTTGAACCAGTGCCATATGGAACGCCAGCATCACAGGCAATGGCTTTACCTACTATGCCACAGCGCCAGACTGTAAATAACTGATTTTTTAAAAAATTAATGTATTATCTATAAATGGTAGCAATATTACGAAAACCATACATACAAATGTACTGCTGCCAATTTTCTAGTTTTGATAACCTATTTTTAGGTAATATGAAACTAAGCACTTGGAGAAATTGGGCAAAGGGCACATTAAGACTTCTCTGGGGCCGGCGCCGCAGCTTAATAGGCTAATCCTCCTCCTGTGGCGCTGGCACACTGGGTTCTAGTCCCGGTCGGCGCGCCAGATTCTGTCCCGGTTGCCCCTCTTCCAGGCCAGCTCTCTGCTATGGCCCGGAAGTGTAGTGGAGGATGGCCCAAATCCTTGGGCCCTGCACCCGCATGGGAGACCAGGAGAAGCACCTGGCTCCTGGCTGCAGATCAGCGAGATGCGCCGGCCGCAGCGGCCATTGGAGGGTGAACCAACGGCAAAAGGAAGACCTTTCTCTCTGTCTCTCTCTCTCTCTCACTGTCCACTCTGCCTGTCAAAAAAAAAAAAAAAAAAAAAAAAAGACTTCTCTGGGAGCTGGCACCGTGGCACAGCAGGTAAAGCCACCGCCTGCAGTGCTGGCATCCCATATGGGCGCCATGTCAAGTCCTGGCTGCTTCACTTCTGATCCAGCTCTCTGCTATGGCCTGGGAAAGCAGTAGAAGATGGCCCAAGTCCTTCAGCCCCTGCATTCACGTGGGAGACCCAGAAGAAGCTCCTGGCTCCAGGCTTCGGATCGGCCCAGCTCTGGTCACTGTGGCCATTTGGGGAGTGAACCAGTGGATGGACCACTCTCTCTCCGCCTCTACCTCTCTAACTCTCTCTTTCAAATAAATAAATAAAACAAAAACAAAACAAAACAAAAGAAAAAAGACTTCTCTGGGGCTGATGCTGTGGCGTAGTAGGTTAAGCCTCCAATTACATGGCCAGCATCCCAAAAGGGCACTGGTTCAAGTCCTGGCTGCTGCACTCTAACGGCCTAGGAAACACAGCAGAAGATGGCCTAAGTGCTTGGGACCCCTACACCTATGTGGGAAACTCCTGGCTCCTTGCTTTCAGATTGGCCCAACTCCAGCCATTGCAGCCCTTTTGGGGAGTCAACTAGTGGAGGGAAGACTTCTCTTTCTGTCTCTCCCTAAATCTGCCTCTCAATTAAATAAATAAATCTTAAAAAAAAAAAATTCTGTATTATTTTTGAACTTCCTATGTACCAACAATTATCTTAAAACAAGTTGGAATTTTCAAAGTGTAAATGTAAACTTAATTTCTTACCAAATAATTTACATTCAACATATATAGATGACTAGAAGTTGCTTTAAATTACTATGGGGTAGAGGGGCTGGCACTGTGGCATAGCAGGTAAAGTTGCCACCTGCAGTGCCAGCATCCTAAATGGACGCTGGTTCATATCCCGGCTGCTCCACTTCCAATCCAGCTCTCTGCTAATGGCCTGGGAAAGCAGTAGAAGATGGCCCGGGTCCTTGGGCCCCTGCACTGGTGTGGGAGAACCAGAAGAAGCTCCTGGCTCCTGGCTTCAGATTGGCACACCTCCAGCTGTTGCAGCCATCTGGGGAGTGAACCAGTGGATGGAAGACCTCTTTCTCTCTCTCTCTTTCTGCCTCTCTCTGCTTTTCAAATAAATAAATACATTTTTAAAAAAGAAAAAAATTACCATGGGGTAAATAGATAAAAAATGATTACATGTTGGTAACTATTAAAATAAATGTATAAACAAAAACACAACTTCACAGTTATTACTTCATTGAAATTAACTTAAAAATTTATTTCTTTATGTGAAATGTACAGAGCCAGAGAAGAGCAAGAATGAGAGAGATCTCCCATCTGCTGGTTCACTCCTCCAAATCGCCACAACACCTGGGGCTGGGCCAGGCCAAAGCCAGGAGCCTAGAACTCAATTTGGGTCTCTCAGTTGAGTGGCAAGGACCCACGTATTTCAGCCATCACCACTACCTTCTAAGGTCCCATTAGCAACAAAGTGAAGACAGGAGCTGGAGCCAGGAACTGAAGCTTGGCAATCTGACACAGGATGTGGGCATCCTAACCAGCATCTTAGCCTATTGCCCACCCTCACAAATCCTATAGGAGCAATTATTAGCTCCAATTTTCAGATGAAGTAAATGCTAAAATAATACACAGCAGTTCGGGATCAAGGAGGCAAGTCTAGACATTCTAACTCTAGAGCCACCAAATTTCAGCCTGAGTTGTTCTTTGTTGTGGGCACTTTGCCTACTAGTTAAGATGCCACTTGGGAAACCCATATCCCGTATCAGAGGGCCTAGGTTTTAGTCTCTGTTCCACTCCTCATTCCAGTTTCCTGCTATTGCATGCCCTGAGAGGCAACAAGGACTCAAACAGTTGAGTTCCTGCTGCTCACATGGGAGACCTGGATTGAGTTTCCAGCTTTCTGCTTTGGCTTGGCCTACTCTAAGTATTCAGTATATTTGAAAAGTGAACCAGCAGATGGGAACACACTTAGCCAATGGTTAAGATGTTTCTTGGGACACCTACATCCCATAACAAAGTGCCTGGGTTCCATTCCTAGCTTTGCTTCCAATTCCAATTTAGGTTCCAAACACCCACGTGGGAGACTTGGATTGAGGGCCCGGCTCCTGGTTTTGGCTCCTACCTGATGCAGCATTTGTGGAACAAACCAGGAGATAGAAGTGTCCTCCCGTAATAAAAAGGTTAGTGTAGATTAAATAAGTTACTACACCTTTTATTGAGCATTATATCTCTAGCACTTTGTGATCAGTGTTACTTTTTTTTTTTTTAAAGATTTTATTTATTTATTTGAGAGGTAGAGTTACAGACAGTGAGAGGAAGAGACAGAGAGAAAGGACTTTCATCCACTTGTTCACTTCCCAAATGGCTACAACGGCTGGAGTGAGCAGATCTGAAGTTGGGAACCAGGAGCTTCTTCTGGGTCTCCCATGTGAGTGCAGGGGCCCAAGTGCTTGGGCCATCTTCCACTGCTTTCCCAGGCCACAGCAGAGAGATGGATCGGAAGAGGAGCAGCCGGGATTAGAACTGGTGTACATATGGGATGCTGGCACTGTAGACAGTGGTTTTACCCACTATGCCACAGATCCAGCCCCGATCAGTGTTAACTAAGAGACTAGTACTGCTGCTTCTACTGCTACTACCCCCTCTACTACTACAACTACAGATCTTAGATAACACTATTAAGTATTTTAATATACGCTTACTGTTACCTAAAGGTCAAAGAGTTTCAAGTAAGAAATTCCTATTGTATTATGCCAGTGCAATCATGGCTTCTATCTAGAATATGGAATCCAATAAACAGGGAAGTTTCTAACTGTCCCTGAAAACTCCCTCTTTTCCCATCTTCCTCCCTACACATACAATCTGAAGGCAGTTAGACATTCTGCTTCATGCTTTACTATGAAAAGAACAAAAATATACTGGAGGGGAAATGAACTCAAAAGGCATTACCTGCTCCCCAATAGGTCGGCTACCTGCTCCAGCAGGGACCTGTGGTAGCTGTGAGGTGACAGCATGGTGTGTAACATCAGAGCGAGAGCCAGCTCGACGCTGCAGGGATGGACGTCTCAGAATCTGAAATGAAAAAATACCAAAAGATACATGTCTACTTATTTGATCCATACATACTGATACTCACTCAGCACTGTCCTTAAAGTTCATCAACCCACATTAACAAAAGTTATCTTTAAGAATTTTATCTTCAGAAGCCATTTATAGAAAAGCTACAATACGAGTACTTTAAATTCATCATGCATTTTACTCGCTTCCTTCAGAAGAAATATGCTGATATGCTTTCTAAGCAACACATAGTTAATGTGCACTTTGGATTTCTTTGTCCCATTAAAACTCAACTTAGCAATTTTTAAATGATTTATAAAGCAAAATTAAGAAAACACAAAAAATTATACTAATGGATATTTTCAGGCACAATTTTAAATTAAAAAGACAACCAAAGAGGTCACATTCTGAAAGTTCTGGATCACAATGCCCAGGTTTGGGTCCCTACTTTTCTACTTAACTGTGATAATAAGGGAAATTATTTTTCTTTGTCTCTCACTCCTCTGTGTAAGGAATTATGATAAAATACACAGCTATGGACTGGCACTGTGGCATAGCAGGTTAAGCCACTGTCTGTAGCAACAGCATGACATATGAGCACCTGTTCAACTCCCTACTGCTCCACTTCTGATCCAGCTCCCTGCTTTCTGGGAAAGCAGTAGAAGAAGGCTCAAATCCTCTGGCCCCTGCCAACCACATGGGAGACCTAGATGTTGTTCCAGGCTCCAGGCTTTGGCCTGGCTCAGCCCTAGCAGTTACAGCCATTTGGGGAGTGTACCAGTGGATAGAAGATCTCTTTCCTTCTCTCTCTGTCTCTCCTCTCTAACACTGCCTTTCAAGTAAATAAATATATATAAGAAAAAAGTCTCACCAATTAAAAAAATACACAGTACTACATGCAAAACAGTATTAAAAACTTCTAAGTATAATTATTGTTTAAGAACTGTGAAGATTACATTCTTTAAGGTTAGTAGGGGTGAGCATGTGGTCTAGTAATTAAGATGCTACTTGACTCCTGGCTCGCTTCTGATTCTAGCTTCCTGTTAATACGGACCTTGGAAGGCAATGGACAGTTCAAGCAGTTGGGTTTCTGCTATCTTCAAGTGAAACCTGAATTGAGTTCCTGACTGTTAGCTTTGGCTCTAGCCAAGCTCTAGCCACTGTGGGAATGTGGGGAGGAAGCTGTCTCTCAAATATGGGATTCTGGCATTACAAGAGGTGGCTTTCCTTGCTGTGTACAATGCCGGCCCCTCCCTTCAATTCTTAATATCTTATCTTAATCAAGAGAATGGAGGACTCTCACTACCATAACCTCCTCGTATTCCTGGTCCTCCTGGTTGTCATCTTCATTCTCATCATCTTCCTCATCTGGCTCAGGCAAGTCCTCATCATCATCGAGCTCAGCTAACAGAGTACTGGCACGGCAGCTATCAAGGAAATCTAGAAAACAAAACCAACAATCTGTTGTCAACATAATTAACAAGGCATAATCAAGTAACTTTGTGTTTTGGGCTTTAGAACACAAAGGGAAAATTCAAAAGGCACAAGTATAAAGACCACAGTGATGTTACCCTTCTACTAGTACAAGTACACAATAAGTAACAAAGGGCATTTATCGCAGCATGGCAGAAAACAGCTCAGGATAATGGATGGCTCTAAACAAATCTGAATCCACAATATCCAATACAAAAGCTCAACTATGCAGGTTATATTAAAAACAACTCAATCATCATCCTCTGAGTAAGTCACAGGAAGCACAACATGGTAGAAAGAAACACCTTGAAGTCATTCATTTTACCAACAAGTATCTACTGAGCATATATTATATCCCAAGAACTATTAGGCTTCTGGTATAAATGATGTGGTCTGAGACCCCCAAGGAACCTACAGGCATTTAACAAGTAAACAGATGAAAATACAAGCTGTAAAAAGACTTTATGAAGGAAAATAGAATTATATCAATCAGTAAGACCTGGGCTTAGACTTAGCAGGTTAATAATGACTACCGCAGAGGACCGGCGCTGTAGCGCAGAGGATTAATGCCCTGGCCTGAAGCACTGGCATCCCATAAGGGCACCACTTCGAGAGCTGGCTGCTCCACTTCCGATCTAGCTCTCTGCTATGGCCTGGAAAAGCAGCAGAGGATGGCCCAAGTCCTTGGGCCCCTGCACCCACTTGGGAGACCCGGAAGAAGCTCTTGGCTCCTGGCTTCAGATTGGCGCAGCTCCAGCCATTGCGGCCATCTAAGGAGTGAAGACCTCTCTCTCTCTCTCTCTGCCTCTCTTCTCTCCGTGTAACTCTTGACTTTCAAATAAATAAATAAATCTTAAAAAAATAATGACTACTGCAGAATCTTTCATATTATCCATATTATCTAACACATAATAATTCAATAAACTTATTTTTTCTACTTTATTCTTAGACTCTCTCCCTTCCTTCCAATGAAGACTGAGTCAAATTATACTATCTCACATAAATAAAATGCTAACAATCTGTTCTTTCAAGAATTGAAAATAAACAAATTGAGACTTAAAAATTAATTTTAAGTTTATAGAAAGGGAAAAACCTTCTAATACAGCATCAGAATAGCACAATGGATAAAAACTGAATACTTTCTATATCCTTAAAGATCCAAACTGCAGATCTCTGAGCCAAGTTTTTTTTGTTTGTTTGTTTGTTTTTTAAGATTTATTTATTTATTTGAAAGAGTTACAGAGAGAGAGGGAGAGACAGAGAGAAACCTTCCATCTGCTGGTTTACTTCCTAAGTGCCCTCAATGGCAAGCGCTGGGCCAGGGTGGAGCCAGCAGCCAAGAGTTTCACCTGAGTCCCCAACTTGAGTCACAAGGGCCCAAGTACGGGGGCCATCATCTGTTGCTGTCCCCAAGTCATTAGCAGGTAGCTGAACCAGAAGCACAACATCTGGGATGTGAATTTGCACTCCAACACAGTATGTGGGCAGCAGCGGTAGCTTAACCTGCTGCACCACAATGCCAGCTCTTTACTCAGTATGCTTTCTGCTCAGTTGGATGCTTCAAGGAAATACAACCTACTTTAAAGAACTGAGGAGGAACTTTTTTTTTTTTTTTTTTTTTTTTTTTTTTTTTTTTGACAGGCAGAGTGGACAGTGAGAGAGACAGAGAGAAAGGTCTTCCTTTTGCCGTTGGTTCACCCTCCCATGGCCGCCGCGGTAGCGCGCTGCGGCCGGCGCACCGCGCTGATCTGATGGCAGGAGCCAGGTGTTTCTCCTGGTCTCCCATGGGGTGCAGGGCCCAAGGACTTGGGCCATCCTCCACTGCACACCCTGGCCACAGCAGAGAGCTGGCCTGGAAGAGGGGCAACCGGGACAGGATCGGTGCCCCGACCGGGACTAGAACCCGGTGTGCCGGTGCCGCAAGGCGGAGGATTAGCCTAGTGAGCCGCGGCGCTGGCCTTCTTTTATTTTTTTGACAGGCAGAGTTGACAGTGAGAGAGAGAGAGACAAAGGTCTTCCTTTGCCATTGGTTCACCCTCCAATGGCCGCCGTGGCCGGCACATCGCACTGAGCCGAAGGCAGGAGCCAGGTACTTATCCTGGTCTCCCATGGGGTGCAGGGCCCAAGGACTTGGGCCATCCTCCACTGCACTCCCGGGCCACAGCAGAGAGCTGGCCTGGAAAAGGGGTAACCGGGACAGAATCAGTGCCCCGACCGGGACTAGAACCCGGTGTGCCCGGCGCCGCAAGGCGGAGGATTAGCCTAGTGAGCTGCGGCGCCGGCCTTGAGGAGGAACATTTTTCAAAGACTTTCAGGATGAACCAGTGCCCGTGTGGGATGCTGGTGTAGCAGGCAACAGTGGCTCACTACATTACAATGCCAGCCTCAAGCGAAACATTTTTTTATTCAGTAATTACATGGGATCAAATATTCAGCACCCTTTACTTGACGGCCACTAGAAGCAAGCGTCCCCATATTACACAAAATGTATTATATTTTTTAACAGTTTAATGTTTCTTAAAAAATAAGATTTACTTATTTGAAAGGCAGAGTTACAGAGATAAAGGGAAGGACAGAGAGCCAAGAGCGAAAGCAATACAAACAGAAAGAGATCCATCTTCCACCTTTTGGTTCACTCCCCAAATGACTGCAAGGCCAGCAATGGACTAGGCTGAAACCAGGAGCCAAGAACTTCATCCAGGCCTCCCAGGTGGGTGGTAAGGACCAAGTACTTGGGCCATTTTCTGCTGCTTTTCCAGCAGCTGGGACCTGAACTGGTGTTTAAATCGGATATAGGCAATGCAGGCAGAAGCAGTGTAACTCACTGTACCACGATGCTGGCCCCAACATATTAATGTTCTAAAATCAAAATGTCTTATAATCAAAAATAAGTCAAAGCTAAACTGGCAAAATTTTTAACCTAATGACCCAACCCACCTCCCCCAAAATCATGTGTCTTACAATCAGTAGCCGCTTAAATTTGATAAAATACATTACTCCTGGAGCTGGTGCTGTGGTGTGGTAGGCTACCTGCAGTGCCAGCATCCCATATGGGTGCCGGTTCTAGTACCAGCTGCTCCTCTTCCTATCCAGCTCTCTGCTATAGCCTGGGGAATGAACAGAAGATGGCCCAAGTATTTGGGTCTCTGTACCCAAGTGGGAGACCTAAAGGAAGCTCCAGGATTTTGGCTTTGGATTGGCCCAGCTCTAGTCATTGCGGCCATTTGGGGAGTGAACCAGAGGATGGAAGACCTGTCTCTCTCTCTGTAATTGTACCTCTCAAGTGAATAAGTAAAATTAAAACAAAAAACCTCATTCCTAACATGTAAGAATCCATCTTGCAATTTAGGTGGTGGTTCTCATAAACCAATTCACCTTGGTTTTTCTTTTAAGGAACATAATCCAACTTCTTATTTGGAAATTCCTTCTCTGATGTTACAATTCACTGAAGTCAGTTTTCTCATCTTTCCTTTTTTAAATCAGCATTTCATGAATATACAAAAGCTCTGTATGTCACAGATTTGACCACCACATCACAGAATCAAAACATGTCCCCCAAAAACTAACATAGTGAAAGTTTGTACTGTATATAAAGATTATAAGATGGGTGTTACTCTCTAAGCCTTCCCACCAGCAGTCTTAGAGTTCTCCCTAAGAACATAAAAAAAGAAATCATTATCTAACAATAACTTTTACAAGCTAATCCATGGCCCTAATTTTCAAATAACTTTTACCCTACCACATTCACAACCTTCTTAAACTTCAGATGATATAGAATAACGCTTCAAGTAAAATTACTAACAAACGACCAAGGAGGGGAAGAGGGTTCCTACAAGAAATAATGAATTGAAAAATAATTTATTCAATGAGCTTATATTATTTGTGTAATAATCATTATCATTTTAGCCGGCGCCGTGGCTCAATAGGCTAATCCTCCACCTTGCGGCGCCGGCACACCGGGTTCTAGTCCCGGTCGGGGCGCCGGATTTTGTCCCGGTTGCCCCTCTTCCAGGCTAGCTCTCTGCTGTGGCCCGGGAATGCAGTGGAGGATGGCCCAGGTTCTTGGGCCCTGCACCCCATGGGAGACCAGGATAAGTACCTGGCTCCTGCCTTCGGCTCAGCGCGGTGCGCCGGCCGCGGCGGCCATTGGAGGGTGAACCAAGGGCAAAGGAAGACCTTTCTCTCTGTCTCTCTCTATCTACTCTGCCTGTCAAAAAAAAAAAAAAAAAAAAAAAAAAAGATTTACTTACTTATTTGAATAGCAGTTATAGAGAAGGGGCGGGGGAGGGTATAGGGTAAGGTAGTTGGAGGGGGACTAAGATGGAGGGGGAAAGAGAGGAAAGGGGAAGAGAGAGGTTATCTTCCACCCCCAAATGGCGGCCACGGCCAGGAAGCTAGACAAGCCAAAGCCAGGAGCCAGGAACTCCATCCAGGTCTCTCACATGGGTGCAGAGGCCCAAGGCCTTAGGTCATCTTCTGCTGATTTCCCAGGTGCATTAATATGGACCTAGACCAGAGTGGAAGAGCTAGGACATGGAATAGCACACACATGGGAGGCCAGCATTGCAGGCAGCAGCTTACTCTGCTGCACAAAAATGCCAGCCACATAATCAGGTAATTTTTAATAGTCTCTCATATTACTGAGGTTTTTCATCTTATATGAAGGTATCATATTTACAACAGGAAAGAATAATCCTCCTTAAGCTCAAATTTGAAAATATCCCAGGAGAAAACATAATACAAATATCACTCTAAAAAAAATCTAAATATTTTAATTCAAATCAAAACTTACCATATAAGGAATATTCTGCTTCTTGACCGGTGTCACTCTCACTGGAGGTTGATGTGAGGCTGGTGGTTAAAGTATTACTTAACGACTGACCCACTGATAAAACAGTTGTTGCTGTGGCTACATTGCTGCTGCTAGTAACACTGGATGTGGACATAGTCACTGTTGATGTAGTACCAGGAGTGGTCAAATTAGGGAAACTCTGAGCACCCATAAGAGGCGAAGCTAAAGACAAAAATGAAGCAAATCAGTACAAATAGGTGGGATTGTGGGAACCTTAGAAAAACCAAATTTTATCTGTTTTTATTTAAAGAGTCATAACAAACACTAATAATGGAAAGGATGAATTGAACAACTTTGGGAACCCAACTGAAATCCAACTAAAAAGTCTTATTTTTATAGCATTACTTTTTCTTAAATATTAAGCTTAGCTTTTTAAAAATGTGAAACAAGCAACTCCCAATTACTTTACTTTAATTACTTTAATTCATTAGTACTTAAATTAGAATTAACTAACTTTCAAAAGCTAAAATCACTTTAAGGGGCTAAGTAAAATCTATACATCAGTTTGATGCTTTGGTTTCAATGGACTATGGTAATATTAACAATCTTCCATTTCTTCATGCAACTTTGCTTAACCATTTATCATACAGGAGTGGAAAACAAAAGAAAATCATTTTATCCTTTCAGAATAAAGAGATTATTTATCACAGGTGATCTGAATTCTGAAATGATTATATAAATATCTTACTTCATAATCCTGAAGTGCTAAATTTGATGTAGCTATATTTAACATGGTTAATGATCTAGTTAAAGAATGCCCTGAGCAGAAGACCCTATTTTGCATCCCTTAGAGTGGAAAAAAGCATTGAGTTCCATAAGGAAAAGCTCACTTACTTGCTGTGCTCATCACATTCCTCCCCAAAGTATTAGTGTTGTTATCACTGCTGCTTCGGCTTAGATTCATGTTGTTCGTGGCATTAGTCCGTGCTATGTTTGCCACTCTCCTTACAAAACTCTCCAAGCTAGATGTTTCTCTTGAGGACAAGTTAGGTACACTTGCACTAGAGCTCATAGGGGCCCCAGCAGCCAACAAGGAACTCACTGACAGTCTGTTACTTGCTGAAGAGCTAAGGGGCCGCTGTGAAGCTGCTTCTTTATTAGTTAATTCAGATACTGAACTAACATCAGGAGAGCTAACACTGACAATTCCCATGGATATTGCACTAGACTCCCCAGGAGTACGAACAGAACTATCAGGACCTAACTTCCTTTCAGCATTTTCACTTCCCGTTTCCGCTGTTAAGGTGCTGGTGCTTGCACTGGAAGATGACCCTACTTCTGTTTGAGGGACGTTTTCAGCAGATGAAAGAACAACAATTGGTTCATGGACATCAGCTCCTGAAACTATACTGTGTTCCATTACAATTTCTGATCTCCGTTCCGTTTTGGTCGAACCCAAGCTGATGTCGCTGCTACTGGCCACGCTACACACAGAACTGCTGCTTCCTTTTCTACTTGAGGAGCCTGCAGCAGCAGACGTCTTGTCTGGACAGTTGTTTTTCACCAAGCTGCTCCATGACTGCGTTGTGCCTGAAACAGTGGATGAAACAGGTTTGGGTGATGCCACTGTATCAGGGTCGTACCCTGGTGCAAGCTTGAGGTCAAATTTTCCTTCTGCGCCCATACGGTAAGAGTTTGAGCCACCAGCATCCCAGGTGACATCAATCCAGCCTGGAAAGGGACAGGAGTTTGTGAGACCCAGCAGAAAGCAGATAGGAGCGTGTCAGACAGTAGCTCCACAATATGGGATCAGCTTTTCATCAGTGCTGTACTTCTCTGAATTTCTAGTCATTTAAGATCTGCCAAGTTAAATGTAAATTTTTGAACTCCAATCAACTGAAACATTACTTGATTATACAAGATTAGGCTAGCTATTTGAAAGCCTGTATTTATTTAACCCTCACAATAAGATTATGTTAAGGAAAGAAATAAGTACTATAAACAAAGTTTGTTGGAAAACAATTAAAATTTTTCCTTTCATTCACCTTATTTCTAAATCGTTCAGTCTAGTTTTATTTAAAAACAATGTAAGAGGGTTATGCTTACATCTACCGGGTTATATTTGAAATGGAAAAATTGTTCAAAAAAATTTAAAGACTGATATAAATGGTAAAAAAACTGCAACTTCAGCAAGTAAATGGAATGTCAAAGTTTTTAAATTGCTGAGTATGATTATATGGTCAAATTTTCTTTCTAGAAAAAAGTGTTGGCTTACCATTAGTTTCTAAGTTTAGGCTAAGCCCTCTATATGAGACAAAATATTCATGTATCACAGTAGAAACTTCAGGCCACTAGCTCAAATAAAACGCTAAGTTAGCATTTCGGTTGTGTTCTCAAAGTTCAATAATTACTTGGTTCTCTTATGATTACATTCAATAAATTTGAATAAGCACACAAAATACTAAAAATAAAATTTAAGAAAGCACACTGAGTTATTTTATTAAACCCTATTTGCTAAAACTAAAAACATGTAAAGAATTAACAAGCATGATATTCAATCTATATTTACTTGTACTTAGAAAATGATACTTGATCTTTCTTCAAAAGGTAATTTAACTTCAAAAGCAAAAAAAAAAAATGCCTATTAGAAGAAAATTAATAGAAATCTTGCAATCTTATTTTAATGTTATAAGCTAACTACTCTGGGGGAAAACACAGCACCAAAAAAGCACATTAAAAATAAAAAAGGTTTAAGAAGTCTTTATAGGATTTAAAGTACTTTACTCATACACATATGGGACAAAAGGTATGGCATACATACCCACCCACACACCCAGATGCCCACTCACCCATCCACCACCCACAAAATTCATTTATGTTTTTCATGAAGCTCAGAAGGGTATAAATAATAATGAATTACCTGTAGGAATTATCTGCATATCAGTTCTTTGAAAGGAAAACTGACTGCCCCAAATCTACATAAGTAGCTGAGATTTCAATTGCTTCAACTTATTATGTATGATGAAATAACCTTTGAAGAATCAACATTTAACTAGCTCTTCTGCTACACAGAAAATTGTGAGAAAAGGAAAGTTTCAAAAGCATATCCCAAA
Organism: Lepus europaeus; assembly: GCF_033115175.1. Taxonomy (NCBI): domain Eukaryota; kingdom Metazoa; phylum Chordata; class Mammalia; order Lagomorpha; family Leporidae; genus Lepus; species Lepus europaeus. The sequence continues at coordinate 43,648,117 of NC_084837.1, read as the reverse complement.
TAAAAATGAATTCTGTATTCTACTAATTGGTCCAGAAATATGCTAATAATTTATTGCAGAGCATTTACCAAAATTTGTAATTGTAAACTTATTTGTTGTACCTACAAGGCAGGGGTTCCTACTGTTTATTATTACAGAATACAGCATTTAAAAGCTAAGAACCCGCTTCGAAGAAAAGGTTTTAAACCAAAATTTACTCTCCATATTTGTTAATTCAGCAAAAAACAGGATTTTCTTGAATGTTAAATCCTGAAATTAAAGATTCTAATTTTCCTATAGAGTTGTTTCATTTTACTTCATCCAGAGAAAAACCAGCTGCATTCCTCTTATCAAATCACACACTTCAACAAGTCCAAAATAATTTATAGGACACAGAATATTAATTTCTTCATAAGTATCACCAAGATTTCTAAAAATAAAGACATTTGCAATTTCTGTTTTGAATGGTACTACTGTCATCTCAACAATCACTGGTTTTTAAGAATTCTGGCTCACTGTAAACCTACTTTGATTACAATGATTGCAAGTAGGTTTTTATGCTACAGAAATGCACTTGGTAGTTTGGTTATTCATGGAACAGAATTTAAAAGCAATAAATGGAAAGGATTTATTTAAATAAATAGATGCATTTATCACATAAAAGATAAATATGTTAAGAAATTAAATGTTACTCATCTTCCCAACACTGTCACTTTTATTACAGCTATTCTTTATTATAGCCATTTAGGTATCTGTTCTAAATTGAAATAAAAAATTTAGTTGTTTAATGCTAGCCAAAACTGACAGGACTAAACCCACCACATAGGGAAATTATCTGCTAATGAAGCAGTCTTCTAGTCTTTAAGAAAACAATGAGCCACTAGAGAGCTTTGGGAATTAATAGCAAGTTATTACATGGATAAGGATTTCCCAAAAATCTACATAATCTACATCAAAGTTGAAAATGAATTTCTTTTATACAATAATCCTCATAAATCATCAATGTTTAAGCATCTCCCTTCCACTGCAAAAGCTTGACGACTAAGAAACACTGAAAAATCATAAGGAAAAATGTTAATACTTTTTCTTCTACATGACTTCTAATATAGTAAAAAAAGTATTACATGAATAATTTAAGACTAACAAGATGTAACAAGTATAAGAAATTAAAGTCCAATTGTTGATTCTAACTTGTAAATAAAGAAAATATATTAAAAAAAAAAAACAAAAAGAAACATGAGAATAATAAATTAGGAAAGGGCAGAAAAAGGGAAGGATGTGAAGTTACTCAACTTACACTAGCCTGACAAAGTCACTTCAAATTATCAGCAGCAAACCTGGTTAAAACCCAGTAAGCGGCCAGCGCTGTGGCATAGCAGGTAAAGCTGACGCCTGCAGTGCTGGCATCCTATATGGGCATTAGTTCGAGACCCAGCTGTTCCACTTCTGATCCAGCTCTCTGCTAAGGCCTGGAAAAGCAGTAGAAGATGGCCTAAGTGCTTGGGTACCTGCACCTGCATGGGAGACCCAGAAGAAGCTCCTGGCTCCTGGCTTCAGATTGGCTAGCTCCGGCCGTTGTGGCCATTTGGGGAGGGAACCAGTGGATGGAAGATCTCTCTCTCTGCCTTTGCCTCTCTGTAACTCTTCCTTTCAAATAAATAAATAAATAAATCTTAAAAAAATAGTAATATAAAAGCTCCTTCATTTTTAATGTGAAATCAGTATCAGTACTTCTTTACAATATTGATATCTTTATGCAATTTATAAATTATTATAAGATACTAAAAGAAATTATTACTTAAGTACTAGGATTCCAAACAAGTGCTAAGCACCTACTCACCATTATGTAGTTCTCCTGTGACAGTGCCCTCTCCCTGTGGGCTGCCATCTTGATCTCGCCATTTCCAATCCAGGCCTCTGATAACACGAGCTCCCGGAACCATGTATTTCAGAACCTGGGAGCGTACTAGACGTCTCTGCCTTCTAAGATTAGCTTCTGCTTCTTTAGCTGCTTTCCCTGAAGAACAGAAATTGGAGAAACATAAACCAAATCACTTTTTATAAAAATAATTGTTTTAGTAAGTGAAGAAAACCTCACACGATTTCTTTACCTAGCTGATCCTCACACACTCCATTTACAGTGCCATAAAGTTCAAATCCGGACAATGAGAGGTAGTGTGTTTGTCCACTAGCATTCTTCCCCATCTGCTTAATCCTGACATGTCGCCACCCTTGCTTCTCATCCTTCGGTGGATCAAGAGGCCAGGTTGCAGTCGATCTATAAATATGTTAGAGAAAAATTATGTAACAGATATTTAAGGTAGAGAAGATGTTTTACACAATAGAAAACTGTAGGAAAAATAAACCAACTTTCATATTCACTAACCAGTTCACTACACAAATGAAGAAATCAATGGAGAAAAAAAGTAGTCAAGAAAACAGGTTAGAAATGGTAAGTTTTAAAGTATGTTGTTAATTTTACACATAAATGATTTCTGATTAATATAATCAAGATGAAAAAAAATTTAATTATTGCAAAGTTTAAATCAAATGATACATTAAAATTTTAACTTTAAAAGCTTGAGAAATATGAATACACTATGAACTAAACCTAATGCTAAGAAGCTCTTTTCATAATATATTAAATGCAGAAAAAAATTTAACTCATTCTACCCCTGAAACATGCCATAATGTAAAATTAAAACTTAGTGGAACTAATTTTTTAGGATTATAGCTGATATTCTGTCCTGAAAAAATGTGATCAATATATGAGATTTAGAAGATACATAAAACTAAGAAAATCCTAAATCAGTCAAAATTCTATAGCCAGCAATAGCTAGTATGTTGTTGAATATTCATTTGTATTATGTGCTACAGATTATAAAAAGCCAAATTCATCTTTTGTTTCTTTTTGTGCTAGATATTAGGCATACATACATATATATGTGTGCGTGTGTGTCTGTATGTATGCATATTTATATATGTAAACTTAAAATATATTTATTAGCTTTCTACTGATACTTTACCTAAAATTAGTGTTTTGGTATAAACTCAGAGTTTTAATGCTTAAACTATGTATCAAGTGATTCATTTTTAGAAAGAAAATCTTGCTTCAATATTCCACAAAGAGAGCTCCAGAGCATACAATCATAAACACAAACAAAGCTCTTTACTGAGTTTTCCAATTTGCAAAGACTCCTCAACTAACCCTGGTTCATTGAGACTGCAGTCATCAACATGGGTATACAAAGAAGTCCAGTTCTGTCCATCTTTGGATACCTGGAAAACCCAATTTCTCAGTGCAGACCTTCCATAACCACGAGCATGACGAAGTGTGTAAGCTGATGGTATTACCCAGAGACCCAGATCTATGGCAAACCAAGCATTCTTGTCATCATTGCTATGACAATTTAAAGCTGAATTATCACGACTTAATATGTCTTCTAAGCGACCATATGGTAGATTTCTTCCTTCTGATGATGTTACTACTACAAGTCCATAAGCAGCTGGATTTACCCACTCATATGCAGTTCTAGACGAAAACAAAGAAAAATTAACAATTAACAATGTTAACACATTTAAATGTTCATAGCTATTTAAAATACAAAATTACATTAATTTAAAAAAATTATACAATTAGCAATTGAGGCTTTTTTGGTTATAAACAATAATTTGAGTATCTTAAATTTAACCCATAAGACAAAATCCCTTAAACTATAGGATATTCAGTGAATAGTTAATAATTTGATTCTACTACCTATAATTTTTTTCAACTTACTTTGCATTTGTACCAATCCAATAAATGATTCCATTTTCATCAAAATCATGCTGGTGCCGAAAAATAAAATTTTGGCCTTCTCTTAATTTTCGAACAAACACAAATGAAGATCGGTCAAAATCATACCACTGCTTTGCTACCTAAACCAAAGAAAGTATGGGAAATCATGCACCTTAGAAATGCTGCTTTCAACAAATTATCCATATTTCTCCCAATTTTTTAGGTGAATTGTTTTAATTATAACAAACATTAATTGAAAAATATCTGGGGACAGGCATTTGGTGTCGTGGTTAAGATGCTGCTTTGGATATCAGCATTCCACGTATCAGAGTGGCTAGGCTCAGGTCCTTGTTCAGCTTGATTCTAGCTTCCTACTGATGTGCACTCCGGGAGGCAGAAGATGACGTCATAAGTAGCTGGAACCCTGCCTATGACGTGGGAGACCCAGATTGAATTCCTAGTTTCAGGTTTCAGCCTGGCCCAATCCTGACTATTGCAGGAATTTGGAGAGTAAACCAGCAGATGTAAGATCTCTGTGTCTGTCATTCAAATGAACTACATTTTTTAAAATTTAAAAAACATGGAATACATATAAACACTCTACTATATTTCTTTTGTCCAATATCTCAGTAGATAGGATAAAACAAAGCCCTGATCACAGAATACAAAACATTTTCCATTATATTTATTTTAATAACTACAATAGAAATACTACAACAGAAATAATTATCATATATAAAGCATTTATGGTATATGTAAGACTATAGCTGTTTTTTTTTTTTTAATTTTTTTTTATTTGACAGGTAGAGTTAGATGGTGAGAGACAGAGAGAAAGGTCTTCCTTCCATTGGTTCACTCCCCAAATGGCCATTACGGGCCACACTGCGCTGATCCGAAGCCAGGAGCCAGGTGCTTCTTCCTGGTTTCCCAAGCAGGTGCAGGGGCTCAAGCACTTGGGCCATCCTCCCTCCACTGCCTTCCCAGGCCACAGCAGAGAGCTGGACTGGAAGAGGAGCAACCAGGACTAGAACCAGTGCCCATATGGGATGCCAGCACCGCAGGCGGCAGACTAACCAAGTGAGTCATGGCGCTGGCCCCAAGACTATATAGGTTTTTAAAGAAAGTTGCTTCCTTTTAAAAAATTTATTTATTCACGAGCCAGCGAGAGAGAGAGAGACAGACAGACAGACAGAAACAGATCCCATCTGTTGGTTCACTACCCAAATGCCCAAGATGCTGAGGCAGTCTATGCTGAGGCCAAAGTCAGGAGCCAGAGCTGGGTATCAAATAGGCAGTCCAACATAGGCCGTGAGAACCTTAACAAGCTTTAACCATTGCACCAAACACCTACCCCACAAGTACTTTCTTAAAAGATTCCTAAAAACAGCCGGCGCCACGGCTCACTAGGCTAATCCTCCACCTTGCGGCGCCGGCACACCGGGTTCTAGTCCCGGTCGGGGCACCGATCCTGTCCCAGTTGCCCCTCTTTCAGGCCAGCTCTCTGCTGTGGCCAGGGAGTGCAGTGGAGGATGGCCCAAGTCCTTGGGCCCTGCACCCCATGGGAGACCAGGAGAAGCACCTGGCTCCTGCCATCGGATCAGCGCGGTGCGCCGGCCGCAGCGCACCTACCACGGCGGCCATTGGAGGGTGAACCAACGGCACAAGGAAGACCTTTCTCTCTGTCTCTCTCTCACTGTCCACTCTGCCTGTCAAAAAAAAAAAGATTCCTAAAAACAGAACTACTAGATGAACTCTATTGCCTTACTCTGGACAAAAACTGCTCAAACAGGCTAAATCACACCAGGGAATGCTTATCTCATCATACCCTTGCCTGAGGCTCACCATTTTCTTTTTTTTTTTTAAACTTTCATTTAATAATTATAAATTTTGAAAGTACAACTTTTGGATTATGGCAGCTTTTCCCCCTTAACCTCCCCCCACCCGCAAACCATCCCATCTCCTACTCCCTCTCCCATCCCATTCTTAAGATTCATTTTTAATTATCTTTATATGCTTAAGATCAACTTGGTATATACTAAGTAAAGATTTCAACAGACTGCACCCACAGACACACAAAGTATAAAGTACTGTTTGAATACTAGTTTTACTGTTAATTTGCATAGTACAACACATTAAGGACAGAGATCATACACGGGGTGTAAGTACACAGTGACTCCTGTTGTTGATTTAACAATGACATCAGTAATCACCCGAGGCTCTTGTCATGAGCTGCTAAGGCTATGGAAGCCTGTTGAGTTCACAAACTCCGACCTTATTTAGGCAAGGCCATAATCAAAGTGCAAGTTCTCTCCTCCCTTTAGAGAAAGGTACCTCCTTCTTTGGTGGCCTGTTCTCTCCACTGGGATCTCACTCACAGAGATCTTTCATTTAGGTCATCTTTTTGCCACAGTGTCTTGGCTTTCTATTCTTGAGAAAACTCTCATGGGCTTTATAGCCGGATCCGAATGCCTTAAGGGCTGATTCTGAGTCCAGAGTGCTGTTTAGGACATCTACCATTCTATGAGTCTGCTGGAGGCTCACCATTTTCAAGAGATACTGTTCCAGAGATTCAACTGTAGCTAAGGGTTCCATCTTTAACATTCTGCCAGTGCGGTCTATCAATGCAGTTTCACCAGGTGCACGTTCCAACCGAAAACGTAATCTCCTTGTAAGTATCTACACAGAAATAATCAAAATATTTCAGAAAATAACATGCTTTCTTGGAATAATAAAAGTGACACACATTACAAGACCACAACAACTAAATTTTTAAAGTATGATCATCATGGTAGGATTAACAAATAAATGTTTGTATTCCATTACATACTTTTTTAAAAATTCACTGGATAAGTGATAGTGGTTATCAAGAAAAAACAAAAATTAACTTGCAAGAATTTCTAAACAACTTGAAATATACATAGTTTAAATATAATTATTTTGAAATACCTTTAACAGAACCATTAGATCTGTAACTTGTAATTCAAAATTCTCCAGATAACATTTTTGAAAAGGAACAAATTTGCTTATTTATTCCTTTAAAATATTAAGGTAATAAACTTTTTAAAAAGAAAGACACCTCTTAATCCAATATATTTTAGTAAGTGACAAATACAGGACTACAAATTTCAGGTTGTTTAATTTCTGTATCAATCTTAACTAATTTCTATGGAAAAATTACATATATGTGTGTGCATTTTCAGAACATTTTAGACTGTGAAATTACTAGAGGGTACATTCCTGGCTTTCCTCTCTTTGGATGTTGTAAAATCTCCTGAAATGAAAAGTGTGTAATGAAAGATGTTGGTGCTCCTAGGACTGAATAAGCAATTGAATTTCTAGTCTTGGAGACTTATCTCTAACTTATTAATTTACTCAGGATAAAGCCTAAAGGGGAGCGGCCAGTTTCTTTGTTCTTTTCTATTATTTTGTCTGAAACAAAAGTAGCCCTCCTCATCTTTTTAAATATATATATAAAATGTCAGGTGCAACAAATGCACTGTGAAAATGCATTCTAGTTTGGAAGTTTGGTGGCTTCCACAATGCTACTTTGAATGAGCACTGATTTTAGCTTTAGTCACTTACTAAAGGATATATTTACAGCAGATTACTCCATATACTGGAATGCAGGACAGGATGGATAAAGGCAAGATTCAAAGCAAAGACTTCCTAACGTTACTAATGCAACCCACAGAAGATGCGGGTTGGCATATTAGCAGTAAAAATTTTGTTTTACTTGCTCACAACTACATCCTAGCTATTAAAATAGAATAATTGAAAGAGAATACACACACACACCCTAAATATAAAGGGAGGGAGAAACAGACTATAAAATCACATGACTAATACAAAAAGCATGTATGACCTGCAGAAATATATGAAAAAAAAAATCATGGTTAAACTACTTTCACATTTTTTCTCATATGTTGACTTAACATACGGGTAAGAAAGGAACCCGCTATGGTCTTGTTGCATCCCTTCAAATTTGGATCCCAAAACTCAATGCTCAGTGAAGTGGTATTGGGATGTGATTAGGTGACGAGAGCAGAGCCTTCATGGGAGGGATCAGTGCCCTTATGAAACAGGCCTGAGGAAACTGCGTTGCCCCTTTCACCACTGAGCTGCTCAGAGCTAAAAGGTGCCATCTGGAAGGAGCAGGCCCTCAGACACCAAATTTGCTCATATTCTGATCTAAGACTTTGTAGAAACCAGAACTGTGAGAAACAGTTTCTATTGTTAATTACCCAGTCTAAGGTATTCTGTAACATCATTGCAATCAAACTAAGACAAGACTCATTATTCCAGAACAAGAAGAATCAGTTTTTCTGTTTTTTCCCCAGAGATAAAATATCTTTTTGTATTTCTAATCTACCAAATATGATTTATTGAATAAATGTGATTTATTTCACAGTGATTTGATGAAATGACATTTAAGCTAAAATATTTGAAGATTAAGTAGAATTATTCTTATTTTAATCCCATATGAAAGATTTTTAAAAAGTGTAACACTGTTCATATTCATTCAGCAATATAAGCTACTACATTTTTCATGGTTACCTGGAGGTTATATGTGGATCCTGGTGTATCATACAAATGGAGAGGTAGACGTTCAATAGATTCTAGTACAGCTATTAACTTTCGAATTAATGCAACTGCTGGTCGACTGTGAAGAAAATAATTATTAGGAACTTTTGTTTAAATGAATGTAATAGATCATGCAGACACCACAGTAAACAACCTCATTAGGGCCCCACTTTCTTCATATTTATGTGAAAAAGTAACACAGAGAGGGGTGACAGAGAGATCCTCCATCTGTAGGTTCACTCCCCAGGTGGCTGCAACAGCCAGGACTGGACCAGACCAAAGCCAGGAGCTTCATTCGGGTCTCCCACTTGGGTGGCAGGGGCCCAAGTACTTGGGCCATCATCCATTACTTTTCACAGGCCACCAGCCAGGAGCTGGACTGGAAGGGGAATGGCCAGGACTTGAACTGGTACCCATATAGAATTCTGGCATCAAGGCAGTGGCTTTATCCTGTATGCCATAATACCAGTCTCAAGAAATATTAAAAAAAAATTAATTATATCATTATCAGCCCAAATAAGAGTTAACAATCATTATGTATTATTACTTTAATTATTGTTCAAATTTTCAACCAAATTTTAACAGGCATGTAATTTAAACTAAAAGATTAGGTATATTCATACTACACATAAAGCTTAAATAAGTTTTATTTCATTAGATTAAGAAAATTACTTCAAGATTTTTCTTCATATATTTATACTATAAGCTACTTTTTATATAGTTCATATTTTGTACATAGTTATGTTAAGACTAATTTTAAGGCTGGCGCCGTGGCTCACTTGGCTAATCCTCTGCCTGCGGCACCGGCATCCCATGTGGGCATCGAGTTCTAGTCCCGGTTGCTCCTCTTCCAGTCCAGCTCTCTGCTGTGGCCCGGGAAGGCAGTGGAGGGAGGATGGCCCAAGTGCTTGGGTCCCTGCACCCACGTGGGAGACCAGGAGGAAGCACCAGGCTCCTGGCTTCAAATCGGTGCAGCGCCGGCTGTAGCAGCCATTTGGGGGGTGAACCAACAGAAGGAAGATCTTTCTCTCTCTCTCTCTCTCATTGTCTAACTCTATCTGTCAAATAAATTTAAAAAAAAAAAAAGACTAATTTTAAGACAGTGTACTGTGCAAGTATTATAAACATGAAATTAAATATTTTGGTGTTTTACCTTTCGTCATCTTCATTTTCACTAAAGGCTGTTTTGAAAACATTTATTCTTTCTACCAGCTGGCTACAATCTTGTTTCATATCCAAATCCATACTCTAAAAAACAAAGAGTAGAAAACACAAAATGTTTTTAGGATCTTATTAAACTATATCATGACCTCATGGTGACTTCAATATTATTATGCTATTACAAAACTGTTGAAGCAATCTGAATAAAATCGGTAAACATTTAATATTTGAATTTTTACTTTATGACTAGGACCATGAAATCAAAACAGACTAAATTATTTGATTCAATTAACTAAAAAAAAATGCTGCAACAAAAGAAAAGGCTGTAGAAATTAGACATATTAACATAACCAGTTTTTAAGTATTTCTTTACAAAACAAACTAAAAATTGCTCTTCCAAAAGTGTGGCCACAAATATTTTTAAATTATATACTTTTGTTCTCTGGATAAACTTACATTGTTTAAAACAGTAAGAAGTGCTTGCACCAAGCCACTACTGCACATTTCATACGGTGAAATTGTGTTTTCATCCTTCAAAAGTACAATTAGGTTTTCTAAGGCTGTCTTCATTAAGTCTCTCCAAGTGTTCTCACCCTCAATACACTAAAAGAAACAAATTTTAATGAAGAAAAAAACCCCACAAAACTCTTAAGAACTTATTACAAAATCATTTATCATGAAAATACATTAGATATTACACAAGATTAAAAGTTCAGATTATTCAAACAGATTAGCTCTACCAGAGGTCATCAAAATTTTTAAAAAAGGGTTCACTGTAAATATTTCAGGGTTTGTTAGCCATGTAATCTGTCACAGCAGTCAAAGTCCTATTTATAGACACTAAAATCTGATGTAAATACTTGTATAATTTTTATGCCTCATGAAATAATATTCTTTTGACTTTCCCATCATTTGAAAATATAAAAATCAATCTTACCTCACAAAGCCATACAAAAAAAGCTGGCTGGCCATTATTTGGCTTGGGGTCAAAATCTGCTGACCCCTTACTTAACTCCCAGGAGATAAAGAATAGAAGAGAAAAAAAACTAAAGGAAAATTCATTAGGGATCTTAAATCAAGAAGCTCACATACTTGTCTGTTTGTATGAAGTTCCCAAGATGACTCTAACTGAGTTGCTATGTTCCTGAGTGTTACCACTACTCCTCGAGGCATGCTTTCAACAGCTTTAAAGTGGTCATCGTATAAATCTCGAGCCATAGTTCGTACCTAACAAAATGAAAAGAGTAAATGTGCATTTTTACTATAATTAATAATTTTACCAAACCTTTTCTTTTACACCTACATATGCAGTTTTAAGAATTAAAATCTTGGCCGGCGCCACGGCTCACTTGGCTAATCCTCCACCTGCGGCGCTGGCACCCCGGGTTCTAGCCCCGATTGGGGCACTGGATTCTGTCCCGGTTGCAGCCATTTGGGGAGTGAACCAGCAAATGGAAGATCTTTCTCTCTGCCTCTCCCTCTCACTGTCCGTAACTCTACCTTTCAATAAATAAATAAATAAATAAATAAAAGAATTAAGAATTAAGATCTTGAGGTCGGCATTGTGGTATAGTGGGTAAAGCTACCACTTGTTATGTTGGCATCCCCTATGGGCACCAGTTCCAGTCTCATCTGCTCCACTTTCAATCCAGCTCTCCGTTAATGGCCTGGGAAAAGCACCAGATGATGACAGCCCAAGTGCTTGGACTCCTGCTACCTGTATGGAAGATCTGGATGGAGTTCCAGGCTCCTGGCTTAGGCATGGCCCAGCCCTCTGTGGCCATCTGGGGAAAGAACCAGCAAATGGAAGATCTCTTTTTCTCTCCTTCTCTCCCTCTGTTTTTCTGCCTTTCAAATAAGTAAAATAAATCTTAAAAACAAAACAAAAAAAAAAAAAAACAAGAAAACAAAAAAGCAAAAAATTATGTTGTGGTGTAGTGGGTTAAACCAAAACTTGGAAATACCAGCATTCTGTCCTGGAATGTCAGCTGGAGTCCCAGATACTCAGCTTCTGATTCAATTCCCTGCTAATGCACCTGGTAAAGTAATGGAAGACACGCCAAGTACTTGGGTCCCTGTAACCCATGTGAGAGACCTGGATGGCGGACTAGGCTCTTGGCTTCAGTCTGGCCCAGCCCTAGTGGTTGCAGGCATTTAGGGAGTGAACCAATGGTGGAAACTCTCTCTTGTTCTCTCCCTCTCTGTTGCTCTTTCAAATAGACAATAAACACACTTTTTAAAGAGAGAGAATTAAGCTCCCAATGTCATATTAACTACCAGAAGACATTACTATTTCTATTCATACATGTCAAAGGTTTGCAAGGTTGAAAAACTACTGTAGTAAACTTAAGTAGTGGTAACTAAAACAACATTTTTTTGGCCTCCTTTTTTTTTAAAAAAAAGATTTATTTATTTATTTGAAAGGCAGAATTACAGAGATCTTCCATCTGCTGGTTTACTCCAAAAATGGCTGCAATGGCTAGAGCTGGGCTGATCCGAAGCCAGGAGCTTCTTCTGGGTCTCTCAAGCAAATGCGGGGGACCAAGCACTTGGGCCATCTTCTACTGCTTTCCAAGCCGTAGCAGAGAGCGGATCAGAAATGGAGTATCCAGGACTCGAACTAGAGCACATATGGGATGCCGGCACTGCAGGCAGTAGCCTTGCCCACTGTGCTTCAGTGCTGGCCCCAAATGACACACTTTCAACATTTAATTTAAATGTTATATTTATATGCCAAGTAAGAGTCTGTTAACAATTTTTATACAATCTGTAGAAATTGAAATTTTTTAAAATAAAAGTAACCTGCACATCCTACAATGGTAAAACCACCCATAATTCTATCAACCAAGTTGAGTCTTTTAACATTCTGGCAGTATACCCCAGGTTTGTTTTGTTTGCTAGTTTTTTTTTTTTTTTTTTTTTTTTTGACAGGCAGAGTGGATAGTGAGAGAGAGAGACAGAGAGAAAGGTCTTCCTTTTGCCGTTGGTTCACCCTCCAATGGCCGCTGCGGCCGGCTCATCTCGCTGATCCGAAGCCAAGAGCCAGGTGCTTCTCCTGGTCTCCCATGCGGGTGCAGGGCCCAAGCACTTGGGCCATCCTCCACTGCCTTCCTGGGCCATAGCAGAGAGCTAGCCTGGAAGAGGGGCAACCGGGACAGAATCCGGCGCCCCAACCAGAACTAGAACCTGGTGTGCCGGCGCCGCAAGGCGGAGGATTAGCCTGTTAAGCCACAGTGCCTGCCTGTTTGCTTGTTTTAAAGATTTATTTATTTGAAAGACAAAGCCACAGACAGGAAGAGACAGAGAGCTTCTTTCCACTGATTCACTCCCCAAATGGTCAAAAGGCTGGGATTGGATCAGGCCAAAGCCAAATGCCAGGAACTCCATTTAGGTCTCCCATGTGGATAGCAGGGACCCAAGCACTTGGGCCATCTTCCACTGCTTTCCCAGCCACATTAGCAGAGCACTGGATCATAAGTGGAGTAACTGGGACACCAATCAGCACTCATATAGGATGCTGGCATCTCAGGTGGCAGCTTAACCCACTGTGTCACAATGCTGGCCTATACCTTATATTTTACATCTTTCTAATATTTTATATAGTTTTTCTATTCAAATTATATACATACAGTATATATAACACTCATAAATGTACATATTTCACCATTAGAAAGACAGTGTCAATTTGGGCAGTAATGACCTCATTTAAGTTAAAAAGGTTATTTGATACAACAACCTATACATGTACTAGGCTTGGGTGTGATTCAATTTAATATATGACACTATTTGCAAAACATGCTTAAAAAAAGATTTATTTAAAAGGCAAAGGGATAAAGAGACAGAGGAGACAGATATCTTTCAACTGCTGGTTCATTCCCCAAATTCCCGCAACAGCTAGGGCTGGGCCAGGAACTCCCATCCTGGTCTACAACATGGATGGCAGTGGACAAAACACTCGGGCCACCATCCACTGTGTGCCATGGCATATTAGCAAGAAGCTAGATCAGAAGTGGAGCAGCCAAGACTCAAAACCAGCACTCTGCTTACATGATGCCAGTGCTGCAAGCGGTAACTTAATCTGCTGCACCACAAGGCCAGCTCCTGAATACATTTCAGCCACAAACTAACCCAGCATAGTCCCAAGTCCCCTAAACTACTCAATAAGACTTTTTCATTCTATTTTGGTATATCCTTGAGAATTAAAAGGACGTTCTGATTGAGGAACAACTTTGAAGAAACTATCCCTTTTTATATATAGTATCAATTAATAAAAACTGAGGATAAAACAGTTAAAATTATTTTTACCAAAATTGGTATATATTAATACTGCTTTTATATGAAAAAGATAGCTACTAATGTTTTCAAATCAAAAAAGTGAATCAATATTTTTTAAGAAAATGAAAAAAGGGGGCTGGTGCTGTGATGCAGTGGGTAAAGCTGCTGCCTACAGTGCCAGCAACCCAATATGGATGCCGGTTTGAGTCTCCACTGCTCCACTTGCGATTTAGCTCTCTGCTATGGCCTGGGAAAGCCACAGAAGATGGTCCAAGTCCTTGGGCCCCTGCACCCACGTGGGAGACCCGAAGAAGCTCCTGGCTCCTGGTTTCAGATCAGCATAGCTACAGCCATTGCAGCCAACTAGGAAGTGAATCAGCAGATGGAAGATCTCCCTCTCTTTCTCTCTGCCTCTCCTTCTCTCTCTTTATTATTTTATTTGTAACTCTTTCAAATAAATAAATCTTTAAAAAGAAAGAAAATTAAAAAAGATCGAGACAATGTTTTCTTTTGTTTTTTTGTACATATTATGAAATATAAATGACAGAGATCTCCAAACCACTGTTTACTCTCCAAATAACTGCAATAGCTAAGACTGGCCCAGACCGAAGTTAGGGTCTAAGTACGCAAGCCAGGTCTCCATGTGGGTGGCAGGGATCCAACCAGTTAAGCCAACAGGGTGCACATTAACAAGAAGCTGAAGTGGAGCCAAGACACCAACCAGGCACTCCAATATGGGATGATCCAATATGGGTGATCCAAGCAACATCTTAAGTATTACACTAAATGTCTGCGTCAAGATATTCTATTTTGGGGTCGGCGCTGTGGCGTAGCAGGTTAAGCGATTGTCTGCTGTGCCGACACCCCATATGAGCACCGTTTTGTCTCAGTTGCTCCACTTCCAGTCCAGCTCCCTGCTAGTGTGTCTGGGAGGGCAGTGGAGGATGGCCCAGGTATTTGGGCACCTGTACCCATGTGGGAGACCTGGATGAAGCTCTGGCTCCTGGCTTCAGCTTGGCCCAGCCCTGGCCATTGCAGCCATTTGGGGAATGAACTAGCAGATGGATTCTCTCTCTCTCTTTCTCTCACTCTCGCTCTCTGTGTCTCTGCCTTTCAAACAAATAAATAAATCTTTAAAAAAAAAAAAAAGAAATAAAATCTTTTTTTAAAGACCATTTTTTTGAGATAACATTATAGTGAAAGGCTTATTGGCTCCACTAAATAGAGTTCAACAAATAAAAAGTGAAAACATAGTCTAGCAGGATAATGCAGGCATGGGCTATCCACAATAATCAAAAGAAAAGATGTTCAACTTCACTTATATCAAATAAATTATAAAATAGTCACAAAATAACTGAAATGATAGTATATAACTTCTATCAATTAGTTGGACAAATATTTAAAACACTGTTATTTACAGCAAAACTGGTAATATTCAGGCATTTCTTTTTT
Organism: Lepus europaeus; assembly: GCF_033115175.1. Lineage (NCBI taxonomy): Eukaryota > Metazoa > Chordata > Mammalia > Lagomorpha > Leporidae > Lepus > Lepus europaeus. The sequence continues at coordinate 43,632,891 of NC_084837.1, read as the reverse complement.
TTTTTTTTTTAATTTTATCTCCCAGAAATGAGGGAAAAAGATATTCTTCTTTAAATACTTTTAATGCATTCTACATCAGAAGAAATCTCTGGTCTCACAGTCTTTCCAAAAAATCAAATCTGGGGCTGGTGTTATTGCATGGATTAAACTCCTACCTGCAATGCCAGCATCCCATATGGGCACCAGGTTGAGTTCTGGCTACTCCACTTAAGATCCAGCATCCTACTATGTGCCTGGGAAAGCAGCGGAGTATGACCCAAGTACTTGGGTCCCTAAAACCCATGTGGGAGACCTGGAAGAAGCTCCTGGCTTTGGATGGGCAGGTTAAGCTGTAGTTTAGGACACATGAATCCTATAACTGAAGTGCTGGTCTCAGTATCGGCTACTCTAACTCAGATTCAACATTCTAATAATGTGCACCAGGAAGCAGTGGATGTCAATCAAGTGCTTTGGTCCTTGCTACCCATGTGGGTGATGGGGATTGAGCTCCTGGTTTCAGCTTGGCCCAGGCCCAGCTATTGCAGGCATTTGGGAAGTGAACCAGTGAATGGAAGATCTCTCTTGCTCTGCCTTCAAAAAAGATCAAGGTAAATTAACATTTTTTAAAATATTTAGTTATTTTTATTTTTATTGGAAAAGCAGAAAGATCTTCCACAACAGTCAGGGGTTGGGTCGTAACAGCCAGGGCTGGGCCAGTTCAAAGCTAGCAGCCTGGAACTTAATTCATGTCCCCCACCCATGGGTAGCCAGGACCCAAGTACTAGAACCATCACCACTGTCTCAGAGAGTATACATCAGCAGGGAGTGGAATCCAGAGCAGAGCTAGTACTTGAACCCAGGCACTCCAATGCAGGCACCCCAAGTGGCACCTCAACTAACCATTGTGCCAATGTCCATCCCAGGTATTGAGGTTTTGAAGGTAGAAATAATAATGTCTTTGTTCCTCCATCTTTCTGAAGTAGTAATCATCTAGGATGACTACTAAACTAATTACCAAAATAATCTAAGGCCAGGCAGTTAAACTGTTATATCACAAAGCATTAAATATGATGATCACTTTTAATCTCATTGTATCACAAAAGCATTACTATTGATAATAAGTTCAGCAGGACTTTATAGTTTTTTTCATTAATAAGTCACATAATTTAAAATAATTTAAATTTCATTCTTTGTCCCAATTTCTATTCTGCTTATTTTAATGTTAATACTTAACATGTATAAAAATTCTACATACTGTATATATACATGTATAAAAATTCTACATATTATATACATACAAAAATTATATATATTGTCAAAAATACTGAAAACAGACAAAATAGGAAAAGTATAAAAATGTCATATTAGGGTAACTTATGCATATATTATCTACTATAAAACTTTACGAAGTCAATATAAAACATTGAAAAATATACCTTTTGCTTTGTTTTTTCTAACTTAGATTTCAGTTTTCTGCCTCTCTTGCCAGTCCAGCCAGTCACAAATTCTGAACCTTGATAAAGAAAAGAAAAAAAGCATTTAACACTATATTCTTAATTGCAATTTAACATTTCAATTTATTCTTACCTACTAAACATAGGTATCTCCATACTTACCCAGAGAAGTTTCTGCAGTAAATGAATGTTTGGTTCCTCTATTAGATTCAAATACAAAACCAGGTAAATCTTCTTTCAATATTGTAGCCTGCTGACCATCTGAGTTATGAATAGCAATTTCTCCTTCTTTCAAACATGTTAGTGACCAATTCCCGACAGTGAGTTTAGTGGGTCCTGGTGCTGACAGTATAGGTTGACTCGAAGTAGATGGCTTTACTTGGCCTCGGGCTCTTTGTAACTTCTCTAGAAATTCACTTCTGCTTTCTATAAAAACAAAAAGATTTTTTAAAACTTCATTCCATATTTTAAAAGAAAACAGAAACTACCAGACTGGAGTATAAACCTTACAAATAAGAATTAATACCATCTTGTTCTTTGGAATCCCATCACTGGTTTGCTTTACTTAAGTGCAGGCATAAAAGCAATTCTACAAAGGGAGAGCTTGGGTCTGGCAGGTACTGGAGCAATTTACTATTATATAACACAAGACAGCTTTATCAGAAAGATTTGAGACAAAGACAGCGATAATGCTAGGGCTGTTTGGTCTGGTGGCTGAAATATCTGTTGGGATACATGTGTCCCATATCACAGTACATGACTGCAGTGCACAGCTCTATCCCTGCCACTCACTCAAGAGACCTGGACTGAGTTCTTGGCTCCCAGCTTCCACCCAGCCCAGGTCCAATCATTGTAGACTCCTGAGGAGTACATCAGCAGATGGGAGCACTCTGCCTCTCCTTCTCTCTCTGACTTTATTCAAATAAAGCACTAAAAATTTTTTTTAAAGAAATATAACTATAGTGCTGTTCTTTGTCTCATACATTAAAAAGGCATTTGTGAACTGTTTTCATGGTAAAGTTTCCGTTACTGTTATTCAAGAATTGGCCACAGGATCTCAAGCAGCACTGCCTCCTTCTATCTCTTTCAAATAAGGCATTTACATTTTTCTCTAAAAAATGTAACACTAGCACTGTTCTTTGTCTCACAAGACTCCATGACAACGTAGCAAAGTTGTAGACAAAAGGAAAATGAATTAATTGATGGGCCGGCATTGTGGCACAGTGGGTTGATGCCCTGGCCTGAAGTGCCGGCATCTCATATGGGCGCTGCTTTGAGACCTGGCTGCTCCACTTCCAATCCAGCTCTCTGCTGTGGCCTGGGAAAGCAGTAGAAAATGGCCCAAGACTCTGGGCCCCTGCACCCACAAGGGAGACCCAAAAGAAGCTCCTGCTCCTGGCTTCGGATTGGCCCAGCTCCAGCCAGTGCAGCCAATTGGGGAGTGAACCATTGGATGGAAGACCCCCCCCACCACCACCTCTCTACCTCTCCTCTGTGTTACTCTTTCAAATAAATAAATAAAGTTAAAAAAAAATGCCTTAATTGAAACATAGTATTACCTGAACTATCAGATCCACCTTCTGGACTGCCACTTGAATACATAGTGGCAAGTTTTCCATCCAGGATAAATCTGAACCATCCATTACTGCCATTAGATAATTCCAAGGCGGCCGCATCACTCCAAATATATAAGCAGTCCCTTCCCCTAATGATAGACCAGTCTCTCCAGTGATACGGTTTACCTTGCTGTAATTCTTTAGCATCTTCCTGTGGTTCATCTTCCTAAATGTGCAGAATTATTCAATGAGACATTGAATGGAAAATATTTCTATTTCAAATACTCTCAAGTATTTTAAAAAACATGACCATGAATCAAATTCAGACTCTAAACATCCTGAACATACTATTCAGTGACTTGTAGTTTAATATGTACCCTGAAAAACTAATTACCTATAATTAAATCTTAGCAGGGAAAACTTTAAGAAATTCACTTAACTAATGAAGTTATACCATATCTAGGTGTAGTGATAAAAAACAATGGGTTCTGTATACAACTAGCTACTAATCTAAGACCCTGGTAAATTGACTACATCTCTGGGCCTCATTGAATATTCATAAATACTACTAGGAAGAACACTGAAGGACAATAGTAAAATTTGAATATGGTCCTGAGTTAGATAGTAGTTTTATAAAAACACTGAATTTTCTGATTTTTTTTTTTTTTTTTTTTTGACAGGCAGAGTGGATAGTGAGAGAGAGAGACAGAGAGGAAGGTCTTCCTTTTTGCCGTTGGTTCACCCTCCAATGGCCGCTGCGGCCGGCGCATCTCGCTGATCCGCAGCCAGGAGCCAGGTGCTTCTCCTGGTCTCCCATGCGGGTGCAGGGCCCAAGCACTTGGGCCATCCTCCACTGCCTTCCCGGGCCATAGCAGAGAGCTGGCCTGGAAGAGGGGCAACCGGGATAGAATCCGGCGCCCCGAATGGGACTAGAACCCGGTGTGCCGGCGCCGCAAGGCGGAGGATTAGCCTGTTAAGCCACGGCGCCGGCCTGAATTTTCTGATTTTGATAACTATACTAGGATTATGTAAGAGAATGTCCTGGAGTTTCTGGGAAGTATTTAGATGTAAAAGGGGGTACTCTGTGACCAGCATACCCTCAGTTATTATTTTCAAAATGCATACACAAGACTGGTGCTGTAGTGTAGCAGGTGAAGCTACTACCTGCAGTGCTGGTTCAAGTCCTGGCTGCTCCACTTCCAATCTAGCTCTCTGCTATGGCCTGGGAAAGCAGCATAAGATGGCACAGGTTCTTGGGCCCCTAAACCCTATGGGAGACCTGGAAGAAGCTCCTGGCTCCGGCTTCGGATTGGCCCAGTTCTGGCCTTTGCAGCCATTTGGGGAGTGAACCAGTGGATAGAAGACCTCTCTCTTTGCCTCTGCCTCTCTGTAATTCTGCCTTTCAAAAAAATAAATAAATCTTTAAAAAAAATGCATACGCACACAAGTGTCTGTGAAAATGATAAAGCACTATGAGGCAAAATGTTAATAACCAGTGAATCTAAACAGATGGTACTATGATAGCCTTTAACCACATTTGTAACCCTTCTATACATTTAAAATTGTATCAATAAAATTTTTAAAAAGAAAATTGACCAATAAAAAACATTAAACTTTCATATTGGCATTATTTTATCAAAAAACATCATAAATTGAAACTAGATTTTCTCAAAGTAAATCTTAACAACCACTAAACTAAGATGACTTACTTTTTCTGGTTTTGATTCCTCTTCATTCTCATCATCAGAGGAAGGACCTGCCAAAGTTGACACTTTGCTAATTACACCAAGCCTCGCTAGCTGATCCAAAAAAATATCACCACCTTTATCTACCAAATCCCTTATGATCTGCAAAGCCAGCAAATGACCATCATCATCATCCTGGAGGGGAAAAAAGTGTAATGAGAGCAAGGAAATTCAATGAGAACAATAAAAATGTTTCATTGTCTAGAGTAGACAACAGTAATTTGCACAAAATTATTAACTGAAATCACAACAAAACTTTTATTTTGCTGATAATTATTAAAGGGAACTGAAGCCACAAGTTTCCTAAAAGGTAACTAACCTCTTGGTCAAGGACAGTTGCAGTGATTTCCACTAGTACTGTAGGCAAATTATGACCAACATCAGAATCACAGACTTCTTTTAACAGTGCTTCAGAGCAAAAATGAATCATTTTTCGAATTAGAGCAAGACTTGCTTTCCTTAAGAAGTAAAAAAGAATCTTTTGTAGCCAGATTGAGGTTAAAAACAATAAAATTCAACTATGCATCCATGAAAACTAAAGTATCCAACATTGTTCTATACACTGTCAAAAAAAGTACACTTAATAAAAGAACACAAAAATTTAACACAACACTGAGTGTTGAGCTTAAGTTCATTTTTAAGGTAATTTCTCTTATTTTATATTATTAATACATTGAGCTTATCAAAATTGGCATTAGAATTTCTAAGAATTTGCTGTTCTATTTTACATTTAACTGGCGTGACCATTAACAAGTCATAATTCCAGAATACCAGCTAAAAAGTAATTACAACAAAAAGAAAACCCAAATTGTAACTAACCTAAAACTTCTTATGGCCTAAACACAAAGCATGAACAACTTAAAACAACTGGCAGTTTATGTGAAAAACAAATTTTGAGTTAAAGTATTCTTGTCCTTTGTCAAATTTAAATTCCAGGTTCATTATAGCTATATCCTCATATAAATGAAAATCAGAGATCTTAACAAACACATGCCTCAAAATTATCCCACTCTTGAGGTAGGCTTTGTAGCACAGCATGTTAAGTGGCATTTGTGGCATTCATAGCTGAGAAATGGTTGAAGTCCTGTCTACTCTGCTTCCAGTCCAACTTTCTACTGAAGTAAATGTGGCTAGGAAGACAGTATTGATGGCTCAGGTACTTGGGTCCCTGCCACTCTTGAGAGACGGAATGGAGTTCTGGGATCCAAGCTTCAGCTTGGCCCAGTCCTGACAGTTCAGGCTATCTGAGGAGCAAACCAGTGGATTTAAGATATGTCACTCTGTCTTTTAAATAAATAAATAATTCTTTAAAATACAATATTCCCACTGTTAACAAGCTGGCATGCCTCATTTCATTTCTTCTCACTCACTGCCTTGCTTAGAACGCAGGAGATAATAAAATCACTTAGGCTAAACTCACATTTGTAACAAATAACCTATAATTTTGAAATAAAACATACATATTTAAATATGTGGCATAGCAGGTTAAGGCACTGCCTGCAATGCTGGCATCTCATATGGCCAACTGTTTGTGTCTCAGCTGCTCCACTTCAGATCCAGCTCACTGATAATGTACCTGGGAAAGCAATGGAAGATGACCCAAATCTTTGGGCCCCTGTCACCCACAAAGGAGTTCTGGAAGAATCTCCTGGCTCCAGCCTGGCAGCCAATGTAGTCATTTGGGGAGTGAACCAACTGATAGAAGATGTCTCTCTGTGTCTCCCTCTATAATTCTAACTCTGCCTTTCAAATAGATAAATAAATAAATCTTTTAAAATAAAATAAATTACAACAAACCGAGAAGAGACTATCCTATTATATAAGAGCCAATAATCTAAGGCTGGCACTGTGGTGTAGTGGGATAAGCCTCTGCCTGCAGCGCTGGCATCCCACATGGGATCGCGATCTGGCTGCTCCACTTCCCATTCAACTCCCTGCTAATGAGCCTGGGAAAGCAGCGGAGCATGGCCTAAGACCTTGGGCCCCTGCACCCACATGGAAGACCCGGCAGAAACTCCTAGATCCTGACTTTGGTCTGGCCCAGTCCCAGCCATTGCAGCCATTTGGGCATTGAACCCACAAATGGAAGATCTCTCTTTGTCTCTCTTCTCTCTTGTATCTCTTTCAAATTAATAAATAAAAAAAAATTAATAATCTAATTCTCTTGCTATTTCAAACCTCTTAAGATAGATCACTAGGAAAAAAAGGCCTAATTCCCACTTCCAATCTAATTTTTATTCTAACTTTAATTTTTTAACATTAAAATAAACCTCAGATGTCAGAGTTCAACCTAGTGGTTAAGATGCCTGCATCCCACAATGGTGTTAGCACAAGAAATTTGGTTCTTTCCACCTACCATGCATGGCACTCCCAGCTTTCAGCTTTGGCCCCTGTCCAGCCCCAGCCACTGTAGGCATTTAGGGAATGAACCAGTGGAAGGGAGTTTTCTTTCTCTGGCTATCTATCTCTCCTTTCTTTCTTAAATAAACAAACGAAAATCTTTTTAAAAAACAAAATCTCAAATCCTGGAAAAGAGGTAAATAAAACTATACAACTGATACCAATTAACTAACAGATTCAAACAATATGAATAATTACCTTATTGAAGGCAGCATAGTTTGCTGAAATGTTTGTGCAAACACTGGCAATAACCTTTTCAAGTATATGGGTGCCATTTCTGGATCTCCTTTGGGCTCATTACATTCTTCTTCATCTTTGTTTGTATCTTTCTTTTTCTTATCATCTCCTTTATTAACTGGACACATCCAATCACCTGCAGAGAAGTATTAAAAGAAATACCTATTTGGAAACCTTCTCAAGGAAAAGAATCCTAAGATACACCCAATTCCAAACTATAACTGTCACTAAATACACTGAAATTATTGTTTCATATCAACAGTGTCTGTAAGAATACTAAATGTCATTTGTACCTTCAGTGAGCTGAATAACAAATTAAGAAGATAATTTTTTATATTCTATGTGATTCCAAAAATTATTTCACAAAGACTTTGCATTCATCAACTCTGCAAAAACTTAAATCTTTGGTCAAACTAGTTCATCTAAACAATATCTGATTATTATTTATCTAATATTCCCACATCCCTTAAACTTTAGGATTTGGTTGTACTGCAATCATGCAGTCAGTCTCAAAGAATACAGAAGAGAAACTTGTAAAAGGTTTATCAAATAGAAAGAATATATATGTAATTATTAGACTTCTTAAGAATAGTTCATTTACATGAGTATAAGGGCAACGTTGTTTTTTGTTTGTTTTTTTTTTTGTTTTTTTTGACAGGCAGAGTGGACAGTGAGAGAGAGACAGAGAGAAAGGTCTTCCTTTTGCTGTTGGTTCACCCTCCAATGGCCGCCGCGGTAGGCGCGCCGTGGCCGGCGCACCGCGCTGATCCAATGGCAGGAGCCAGGTGCTTATCCTGGTCTCCCATGGGGTACAGGGCCCAAGCACTTGAGCCATCCTCCACTGCACTCCCTGGCCACAGCAGAGAGCTGGCCTGGAAGAGGGGCAACCGGGACAGGATTGGTGCCCCGACCGGGACTAGAACCCAGTGTGCCGGCGCCGCAAGGCAGAGGATTAGCCTAGTGAGCTGCGGCGCCGGCCAGGGCAACGTTTTTACAAAAAACTGCTTTTGTGGAAGTGAAGCTGAAAATACCAGATAGCTTAAAAAGAAAATTCACCACTCACCTGGAGACTGAAGAATAGCTACTACTTCACTATGGCCCCTTTCTCGAGCTTTATCTAACGGAGTTTTCCCATCTTCATCTCTCAGATCTGGGTTTGCACCATGCCGTAACAAAGTCTAGAAAAGAAAAGTATTTAATTTGAATAAAACAATATCGCATCATCTTTGACAACCTTGCAATCTAAATATTTGAGTGATTAAATCATGCAGGTACCAATACAGATCTCTACCTTTCACTTATCTTAAAAGCAGCCTAGTCATATCTTGAAAACTTATAATTTTGATTTTCTTTCAAATTAAATTATGTTACAATCTGAATCTGTCACCTTCATCAAATTCTTCCTCCCAATTTCTTTTTTTTTTGAAACAAACAAACAAAACAAGATTTGTTTTACTAATTTGAAAGAGTTACAGAAAGTAGAGACAGAGAGAGGTCTTCAAATCCACTGGTTCACTCCCCTAAGAGCCACAAAGGTCAGAGCTGAGTCGAAATGAATTCAAGAACCAGGAGCTTTTTCCAGGTCTCCCGTGTGTGTAGGGGCCCAAAGACTTGGTCCATCCTCTGCTGCTGTCCCAGGCACATTAGTAGGGAGCTGGAACAGACAGGACTTGAACTGGTGCCCATATGGGATGCCAGGACTGCTTGATGTGGGCTTTAACCCACTGTGCCACAGCACCAGTCCCCCAATTTCTTTACTAATAGAGCCATGAAGGACCACCGTTGTGGTGCAATGGGTTAAGCCACTATATGCAATGACAGCATTCTATACTGGTGCCATGAGTCCTGGCAACTCCATTTTTGATCCAGCTCTCTGGTTATGTGCCTTGGAAAGCAGCAAAAGATGTCCCAAGTACTTGCACCTCTGTATCCACGTGGAAGACCCTGATGACGCTCCTGGCTTTACCTGGCCTGGCCCTGGCCATTGTGACCATGTGGGGGTCACAAAGAATGGAAGATCTCTCTATCTTTCTCTTTCTCTGTAACTATGCCTTTCAAATAAATAAATAAATCTTAAAAAATAAATAAATAAAAATAAAAATACCAAGATCATAGATCAACTTGAACTCTCATTCTTAGCAGCAGTATAGACTGATCCAACCATTAAAAAAAGAAATAATCAACCTTTAATATTTACTATACAATGCCAACTGTAAAGTTAATTCTCTGATCAAAATGTCACCAATCACTGTCTTTTTTTAAAAAGATTGATTTATTTATTTGAAAGAGTTACACAGAGAGAGAAGGAGAGGCAGAGAGAGAAAGAGGTCTTCCATCCACTGGTTCACTCCCCAACTGGCCACAATGGCCAGAGCTGTGCCGATCCGAAGCCAAGGGCCAGGAGCTTCTTCCGGGTCTCCCACATGGGTGCAGGGGCCCAAGGACTTGGGCCATCTTCCACTGCTTTCCCAGGCCACAGCAGAGAACTGGATCGAAAGTGGAGCAGCCGAGTCTCAAAACAGCACCATATGGGATGCCGGCACTGTAGATGGCAGCTTTACCCGCTACGCCACAGCGCCGGCCCCCAAATGGGATCTTAATCACTATACCAAAGGCCTGCCCCGTAAGTGTCTTTAATTAGTTTTTTATAAGTTTATCTTTTCAGCCTTTCCTAACATTCAAGTAAAAGCAAACAGAATTGTTTCTCCCTTTTCTTATATAATTAATATACACTGCTTGCACTTAGCAGTATATATTGGACCCTGTTACTATATAGAGAACTTTCTTACATTTGTGTGGATGTGCTACAAGTTTATTCAACTAGTCACCTGTTAACAAACATTTCTTACTCCTGAAAATAAGTAAGTTTATGTATCTAAGTGGTTTCCAGAAGGTTTGTGGAAAATGTATGTAATGGAAAAAAACCATGAATTTCTACATTTTTTACACCAATGTAAACTTTTAGAATTCCACCTTTCCATAAACTTTTGGAAGTACCTTCGTATTTCTGTTATTTCTGTTCATACAAAAGAATCATTACTCTAGACTTTTAGATTACAAAGGACTTTGGAGAATCCATCTTAAAGAAATTGAGGTCCAGGGGCCGGCACTGTGGCATAGCAGGTAAAGCTGCCGCCTACAGTGCCAGCATCCCATGTGAGGTGCCAGTTCAAGACCCTGGCTGCTCTACTTCCAATCTACCTCTCTGCTATGGTCTGTGAAAGCAGCAAATGGCCCAAGCTCTTGGGCCCATGAGCCCACATGGGATATCCGGAATCTCCTGGCTCTTCATTTCAGATCAGCACAGCTCTGGCCATTGTGGCCAATTGGGGAGTGAACCAGCGGATGGAAGACAGAATTCTCTCTACCTCTCCTTCTCTCTCTCTGTTTAACTCTTTCAAATAAATAAATAAATCTTAACAACAACAACAACAAAAGAGAGGCTTTCCCTAACTCTTTCAAATTAAAAAAAAAAAAAAATCCCATTTGGGGGTCTGGCACTGTGGCACAGTAGCTTAATCCTCTGCCTGCGGTTGCTAGCATCCCTTATGGGCACCAGTTCTATTCCCAGCTGCTCCTCACCCAATCCAGCTCTCTGCTATGACCTGGGAAAGCAGAGGTGGCCTAAGCACTTGGGCCTCAGCTCCCGCGTGGGAGACTTGGAAGAAGCTCCTGACTCCAGGTTTTGGATCGGTCCAGCTCTGGCTGTTGAGGCCACTTTGAGAAATTTTATCTATTTATTTGAGAGGTAGAGTTACAGAGAGGGAGAGGGAGAGACAGAGAGAAAGGTCTTCCATTCTTTGATTCACTCCCCAGATGGCCACAATGGCTGGAGCTGCATCGATCCGAAGCCAGGAGCCAGGTGCCTCTTCTAGGTCTCCTATGTAGGTGCAGGGGCCCAAGCACTTGGGCCATCTTCTACTGCTTTCCCAGGCCACAGCAGAGAGCTGGATCTGAAGAGGGGCAGCCAGGACTAGAATTGGCATCCCTATGGGATGCTGGCACTGCAGGAAGAGGATTAACCTACTGCGCCATGGCGCCGGCCCCTAAATAAAATCTTTATGAAAAAAAATAAAAGACCCTATTTGGGGGACCCGCACTATGGCACAGGAGGTTGAGCCACCATCCCATATGGGTGCCAGTTCGAGTCCTGGCTGCTCCACTTCCAATACAGCTCCCAACTAATGTGCTTGGAAAAGTAGCAGAAAATGGCCCAATCCCCTGGGCCCTGCCACCTACCTGGGAGGCCCAGAAAAAGCTCCTGGCTTCAGCCTCACTCAGCCCTAGTTGTTGTGGCCATCTGGGGAATGAACCAGATAGAAAAACCTTTCTCTCTCTATCTCCTTCTCTCTAACTCCACCTTTCAAATAAATAAATAAATCTAAAACAAAACAAAAGACTCCACTTGGGGTGTCCTTATCCTTTATGTGAGTGTCTGGGTTTAGGCTTCTCTACTAATAGGCACCCTTGGAGGCAGCAGGTAACAGCTCAAGTACTTAGATCCCTGTCACTGACATGGGAGACCCAGAAAGATTTCTAGGGCTTCTGGATTTTGCCTGGCTCAGTTCTGGCTGCTGCAAACATTTGGACAGTGAACTAGCATCTGGACAACCTCTCTGTCAAATAAATATATAATTTAAAACATTTATAGGGGCCATATGTTGTAGAGTAATGGATTAACCCGCGACCTACAATGCTGGCATCCCATACAGACACCAGTTAAGAGTCCTGGCTACTCCATTTCTGATGCAGCTCCCTGCTAATGCATTTAGGAAAGCAGCAGAGGATGGCACAAGTCCTTGGGTCCCTGCACTCATGTGGGAGATCCAGAAGATGCTCTTGGTTACTAGTTTCAGCCTGGCCCGGCCCTAGCCCTAGCGGCCATTTTGGGAATGAACCAGCAGATGAAAGCTCTCTATCTCTTCTTGTCTAACTCTACTTTCAAATAAATGAAATAAATCTTAAAAAAATCAATAGCGCATTTATAGTGGAGAAGAAAGAACCGAGCAGAGGTGACGTGGAACCAGGACTTACCAGAATGTACGTTTTTATATCATTACAATGTTTTAACCATGTAAATGCTGCAAATTCATAATTTTTAAAACCTGTATTTTTACCTTTGCTACTTGAGGTCTTCCAAAACATGCAGCATAATGTAATGATGATGACCTTTGTCCCCTATTTACATCAGCACCTCTCTCACAAAGAAATTCTACCTGTAAAATGATAAAGAATCATAAAATTGCTTTATTGGTATGTCTTTCTTTGATTTAAAACATTAATTTTTGTTTATTAGCTTACCATTTCCTGAGTTCCAAAAGCAGAGGCCCAGTTTAACAGAGTCTGACCCACATCATCCATAAAATTTACTTCAAAGGCTGAAAGTACAAATGAAAAACAAACCAACTTATATTAAAACTCAATAAAATAATATTGAACTTTTCTAAGGTTTGAACCATTTAGAGATTGTTATTAATAATCCACTAAGGATCAAAAGACTTTTAAATATTGAGCTCAATTAATCAGCAGACCTAAGGCTGGCAAATAAAAAGTACTCTAAAAGTTTTAAATCACTAAGGATTCATAAAGTTTTCAGGCTTAAAAAACAGGAAATGGGTCTGACATTGTTGCACAGTTGGTTAAGTGTTGGTTAAGATGCCAGCATCCCATATAGGAGCAGCAATTTGAGTCCCAGCTGGCCTATTATAACCTGGCTCCCTACTAATGTGCCTGGGAAAGCAGGAGATGATGGCCCAAGTGCTTGGGTACCTGTCACCCACATGACACTCATGGAATATCTGGATCCTGGCTTCAGCCTATGCCAGCTTCAGCCATTGCGGTCACTTGGAGAGTGAACTACCAGATGGAAAATCTCTCTCTATTCCTTTCTCTGTAACTCTGCCTTTCATATAAATAAATAAATAACAGGCCGGCGCCGTAGCTCAACAGGCTAATCCTCCGCCTTGCGGCGCCGGCACACCGGGTTCTAGTCCCGGTCGGGGCACCGATCCTGTCCCGGTTGCCCCTCTTCCAGGCCAGCTCTCTGCTGTGGCTAGGGAGTGCAGTGGAGGATGGCCCAGGTCCTTGGGTCCTGCACCCCATGGGAGACCAGGAGAAGCACCTGGCTCCTGCCATCGGAACAGCGCGGTGCGCCGGCCGCAGCGCGCTACCGCGGCGGCCATTGGAGGGTGAACCAACGGCAAAAGGAAGACCTTTCTCTCTGTCTCTCTCTCACACTGTCCACTCTGCCTGTCCAAAAAAAAAAAATAAAATAAATAAATAAATAAATAACAAACGGGAAATAAGCAAGGAAAAAATGAAATTGTCACAGTTCAACAAGGTACTAGTTCTATCATAACTGGAAAAGAAGTTAATCTAGAAGGAAGCATAGGGTGCAGCAACTGGGATACCTACATTCCATATCAGAGTGCCTGGGTTCAAGTCCCAGCACTGTTTCTGATTCCACTGAGTGATGGCTCAATTGGGCCCTTGGCACCCACACATGGGAGAGTCATATTGGCTTCAGCAGAGTCTAACCCCAGTTGCTGTGGTCATTTGGGAAAGAACCAGCATATCAGATGAATAATCTCTTAAATAATGTGAAAATTACTTAATTCTTTTAAAAAGAGCCTGAGGCAGACATTGTAGCACAGTGAGTTAAGTCGCCAATTGGGTTGCCTGCATCCCATATCAGAGTGCCAATTCACATCATAGCTACTCCATTTCTGATTCAGGTTCCTGCTAATGCATTATAGGAACCATAAAAAGATGAATCAAGGGGCCAGTGTAGTATAGCAAGTAGAGCCACTGCTTGTGATGTCTGTATCCCATATGGACACTGGTTTGTATCCGGTTACTCCATTTCCGATCCAGCTCCCTGTTAATGGCCTGGGAAAAGCAGCAAAGGATGGCCCAAGTGTTTGGGCCCCTGCCAACCATGTGGGAGACCAAATGAAGCTCCGGACTTCAGCCTGGCACAGCCCTGGACACTGGAGTTGCCTGGGGAATGAACTAGCAGATGGAAGACCTCTCTTTCTGTAGCTCTGACATCTAAATAAATAAATATATTTTTAAAAAATGATGATGAATTGAGTGCTTGGGTCCCTGCCACCCATGTAGGAGACTTGGATGTAGTTCCTGACTTCAGGATTCTGTATGGCCCAATCCTGGCTATTGCAGGCATTTGGAGAGTGAACCAGCAGATGGAAGAATTCTCTCCCTTTCTCTTTCAAGTAGATGAAAATAAACATCAGAAAATAACATTTTAAAATGTGGCTAATCTACAATCTCTGACAGAAGACAAAAGTTAGATGATGTAGAAATGTCTTCCACAAATTTTTATTTGGTTATTACCTGATACAGCAGTTTAAAAAAATTATTATATATGTTGAGAGCATTTTACTCAACCTCTTAAATCACTGCTTGAGACACCCACATCCCATGTTAGGAGTGCCTGGTTCAAATCCGAACCGAACCATATCCCAACTGCTCCACTTGCCATCCACCTTCCTGCTAAAGTGAATCCTGGAGGCAGCACATGATGGCTGAAGGACCTGGGTTCCTACCACCCTCTTGGGAGTCTCAGATGGAATTCTGGGTTTCTGGCTTTGGTCTCATCATGTTGTAGACATTTGGGGAATAAGTCAGAGTCCAGAGTACAGAAGATCCCTATCTGTCTCTCTCTCTGCTTTTTAAGTTTTACTCACTCAACAGGCATTTATTCAAGTCTCACCAGGCAATAGGCTGACACCCAATTATGCACATAGAGGGGAGGATACTGAGGACTGGCTATTCTGTTATTTGTCACAACTGCTGAGAATACTACCCAAAAACAGAAATAAGAAATTGCCTGTGATTTTTATCTCATAGGTTTCACACTTTAAAAAGTATTTTCTGACCTCCTGTGTCAATTGCATCTATAAGTGCATCAGTATCTTTACTTCGAATACAGTCTATAAGCTGCCGATGTGAGCGCTCCCCGGAACTATCCAATCTCCGAAGTCCTGGAATTCTGCCTGTGGATCCAGCACTAGACTTTGGCAAAGCCTTACGTCCTTCAAATAATAGCACCAAGAGAAGGTCAACCAAGCGCATGGTATCAAGCACACATCTTTCATCACCCTGTAATGCACTTTCAATTGAATCTGGAAGCTCTGACCTCAGGAGATCCTAGAAAGAGAAAGGGAGGGAAAACAATTTAATATATTTGTTGCATGTAAAAACACTATCTTCTGAAAAAATAAAAAGCAAAGATTCAAAAACATTCTTACGTGTGTTACTACTGGAGAGCCTCTGCAAAGTGTTGAGAGCAGACTTACAATTGTTGACACCTGGTTACTCAATTTGGAATCTGCAGTTGTGGAAGGCGCTCCTGTGGTACTTCGACCAGGTTTGCATGCTGACGATGGTCCTGATACAGTACCACCAGCAGCAGCCATTCGACATAACAGCTCTTCAGTTAATCCATGCTTGGCTAATGGAGCTGGGTCTACACCACGACGGGTAAATCGGTCAGCTAGTGATGCAAAACATCGCAGAGCTCCATCTGAAACCTAAATGTGTGAAGAATACACACATGGATAAAATTTAATCTCAAAAAGAGATAATACTAATAATCACTTCAACAATGACACTATAAGACAGGCAAATGTGGGGCTGGCACTGTGGCACAGTAGGCTAAGCCTCTGCCTGTGGCAGTGGCACTCCATCTGCACAATGGTTTGAGTCCTGGCTGCTCCACTTGCGACCCAGCTCCCTGCAGATGGCCTAGGACAGCAGTGGAAGATGACCCAAGTGCTTGGGCTCCTGCACCAATGTGGGAGACCCAGAAGAAACTCATGGTTCCTTGCTTTGGATCAGCCCAGCTCCAGTTGTTGCAGCCATTTGGGGAGTGAACCAGAAGATGAAAGACCTCTCTTTCTGTTTCTCTCTCTGTCTGTAACTGCCTCTCAAATAGATAAGTAAATCTTAAAAAAAAAAAAAAAAAAAAAAAGACAGTTCTGGGGCAAGCATTGTGGAATAGGGGTTAAGCTGCCACCTGCAACGTTGGCATCCCATATGTGCACGGGCTGAAGTCCCAAATCCAGCTCCCTGCTAATGTGCCTGGGAAAGCAACAGAAGATGGCCCATGTGCCTGGGTCCCTGCACCCATGTGGGAGACTCAGATAAAGTTCCTGGCTCCTGGCTTTGGCAGGGCCCAGTCTGGCCATTGTGGCCATTTGGAGGAGTGAACCAGTGGATGGAAGGTCTCTCTCTCTCTCTCTCTCTGTAACTTTATTTTTCTTTTCTTTTTTAAAGATTTATTTATTTATTTGAAAGGCAGAGTTATAGAGAGGCAGAGACAGAGAGAGAGAGAAAGGTCTTCCATTCACTGATTCACTCCCCAAATGGCTGCAATGGCTGGAGCTTGACCGATCTAAAACCAGGTGCTTCTTTGGGTTTCTCACGTGGGTACAGGGGCCCAAAGGCTTGGGCCATCTTATACTGCTTTCCCAGGCCATAGTAGAGAGATGAATCAGAAGTGGAGCAGCTAGGATTTGAACCAATGCCCACATGGGATGCCGGTTCTGCACACGGTAGCTTTACCTACTACAGCCCCTATAACTCTACCTTTCAAATAAATAAAATCAATTTTTTTTAAAAAAAAAAGGCAGTTGTAACAAAGTGATAAAGTATATTATCTAAATTTGAATTATGGCTCCATATCTGCTAACTATGTAAGATTATATAAGAACTGTAGTCTTTAGTTCCTTCATCTATAAAACAGAAATAACAGGATTGGCCATTTGCTGCAGCAATTAATAGAACATTTGAGATATCCATATCCCATAAGTGAGTCCCCTCGTTTTAGTCCCTACTTTGTTTCTGATTCCAGCTTCCAGATAACACATACCCTGGGAGGTAGTACGTGATGGATCAAGTTCTTGGGTCCTTGTCACCCACATAGGAGACCATGCTCTTAGCTTTGGCCTGGCCTACCCTGCTATTAGTTATTTGGTGAATGGAACCAGCAGGTGGATACTCTAGTTATGTCTAAATAAATGTTTAAAAAATATTTTAAAATAGGGATAATGGTACCTAGATCTCATTATGTCAGCTTATATGAGATAACACATAATAAGAATCCAAGTGGGCAATGAAAGCTCAGAAATATTAAGTATTACTAGGCAAAACTTTATGCCAAGAAAATCTACAAACAGCATCTGAAAATAATATATGAATAGTAAAATGGTATTAAACTCTAGTTTTATTTTCTAGGTTAGGCTAATTCTACAAAGGTTTACACAGAAGTTCATGCTATGTTACTTTTAGTAAGATCGATCTAATTTCTTTTTTTAAATTTAATTTAATTTTATTTTTTATTTTTGACAGGCAGAGTGGGCAGTGAGAGAGAGAGACAGAGAGAAAGGTCTTCCTTTTGCCGTTGGTTCACCCTCCAATGGCTGCCGCGGCCGGCATGCTGTTGCCGGCGCACCGCGCTGATCTGAAGGCAGGAGCCAGGTGCTTCTCCTGGTCTCCCATGGGGTGCAGGGCCCAAGCACTTGGGCCATCCTCCACTGCACTCCCTGGCCATAGTAGAGAGCTGGCCTGGAAGAGGGGCAACTGGGACAGAATCCAGCGCCCCGACTGGGACTAGAACCCGGTGTGCCAGCGCCGCTAGGCGGAGGATTAGCCTATTGAGCCACGGCGCCGGCCAAGATCGATCTAGTTTCAAGTCAACAAAACTGTGTGGATTCAACAGTCACACTAAGAGCAAGTGCAACTATAAAACGAGTGTATTTCTATAACATTTAAATTTCAAGAATAAACACATAATATTTTTATAATTAAAAAAAACCCACACTTTGATGCCCCTCCCAAAGAAATTACTAAATAGAGATCCTAGTGAGAAAAAGTTGAGAAAAATCTCTACTTCATTAAGTGAAAATTCCAAGTTACAGTGTATCAATTATAAATAGGGAACATTAAGAAAACCACTTTTTTGGAAACTGAAAGTATACAACAGAAATTTATTTACCTGATGATCTTCATGTTTCAATAAACTAGACAGAGATTCTACACAAATTTCTAAAGAAGAATCTTGAGGTTCCATTTTGCCACATAGTCTTGATACCACAGCCATGGCAGAGTGCAAGGTATCCTTATGCACCAGGTGACCACTATCACGAATGAAGGTAAGCACACAGTTCAAACCACCAGCCTCAAAGACTGCTCCTGACTCACGAGTACATATCAGTTCTAAAACCTACAATGGTAAAACAAAATTAATAAAAGAATACAAGTCTAACATTAATTTTCTAGAATCACAAAAAAATAATGAACCATCCAAATCTATTAGTCACTTTAAAAAAGGTACAGTGAAGTTAATTTCAGTAATATATTTTATTTAATCCAATCTATTTTAGGCATTTCAACATTGATTTGATATAAAAAATTGTTTTTATCGCTTAGGTTCTTTTACATGTTGTCTTCACAACTTCATTTAAGAATATATTTTACCCCTACATCACGTCAATTTAATTTGCAGTGCTCAATAATTATCACATTGGACACAGCAGGTTTAAATGACGAAATCTACACAGCAATCTAAGGAGCTACAAATAAGTTAGCAAAAACTTGTAAGTTCCTAGACACTGGGGAAAAAGTTAAGTAAATGCTTCTTTTTTTTTTTCTATACAGAGAAACATTTATTGAATGATCAACAACTGGATCTTTTCACAGTTAAGCTAAATAAACTTTATCTTTACAGCCCTATTTGTAGCTTCACTTAGTTCCCTGGCTTTATGCTAATATACATTTGCTCCAGGAATGTTTTTATCATTTGTTTTCAACTGTAATTTTTATATTGCAAACAAACCGATCTCTCTGTATACTGACCTCAACAACTTTCTGTATCTGAATTTGTAGCTAACTATAGGCACTGTCTACCATTTCCCTCCTACCATACATACAAAACTACATAATAATTACATAACTGTTTATGTATCACCGATCATTTTTAATTTTTTTTTTCCTTTTACTTGAAAGGCAGGAGAGAGAAAGAGATCTCCCATCCACTAGTTCATTCCCAAAATGTCTGCTATAGCCAGGGCTGGGCCAGGCCAAAGCCAGGAATGCTTCTTACTACTATTCATCACCATCTTCACATTTAGTCTATAAATATCAAAACATTAAAAATTAACTATTTTCTAAATTATGCAGATGTTTAAGGTGATAAAGTACAACTGAAGAGCTAAATTCAGTCCATCAATTTTAGAGGCATATCAGAAATTCAGACTATCCTATATAAAAAATGTTCAAGAAGGGAAACAATACAATCAAAATTCTAGTTTGTAATTAGTTGAAGAATAGGGTATAGTGAGAGTTTTCAGGCAAATGTAAAAATTCAGGCATTAATATTTAAGGAAGAATAAGGCTTGTTGAAGGCTTGGGAGAACAAAAACTAACAGAGAGGCAGTTATTATGACACAGCAGGTTAAATGACTGCTTAGGATGTCTGCATCACTTAGCAGAGTTGCCTGGTATTGAGACCTAGCTCCACTATCAATCCAAGCTCCTACTAATGACTCCAGGAAGCAGCACATGATGGTGGGAGTACTTGGGATCCTATCACGCACATGGGAGAACCGGATCGAGTTCCTGGCTCAGCCCCAGCTGTTATGGGCATTTGGGGAATGAACCAGTGGATGGAAGATCTCTCTCCCTCTCTCATTCTGCCTTAACAAACAAACACGTAAATAATGTTTAAACAATTTATATGAAAGGCAGAGTGACAGAGAGAGGAAAAGAGATGAGATCTTCCACCTGCTGGATTTTTCCCCAGATGGCTGCAACAGCGAAGTCTGGACCATCTGAAGCCAGGAAACGCTTGGGCCATCTTCTGGTGCCTTCCCAGACTCCAGGAAGCTGAATAAGCAACAGAGCAGCTGGGACGCTAATAAGTATTTCAGTATGGAATGCAGTTGTCAAAAGTAGCAGCTCAACACACGACAGTGCCACAACACCAGTCCCAAATAAAAAAATCTTTTAAATATAATTTTTAAATGAATTAGAAAAGGACTTGATTATCAATTACATGAATAGAGTAGAAGAAAGAAAAGAAAGGATAAAGCATAGGTTTCTGTGTCGAGTGCCTGGGTGGGAGCTTTAGCCAATTACCGAAGTAGACATTTACCTGTTAAGGAAAGATAAAGAATTCAAACATCCAGGTAGAGATACCCAGCAGACCCTTGACTATGGAGACTAGAACTCAAGAGAGAGATGAGGGCTAGAAATAAAGGTGAGGGCAATAGACTTATAAATGGCACTGAACTGATATATATGATGATCCACAAGCAAAACATAAATAATATTTTTTATTTGGCAGACACAGTTGGACAGTGAAGAGAGAGACAGAGAGAAAGAGCTTCCTTCTGTTGGGTCACCCCCCAAACGGCCGCTACAGATGGAACTACGCCGATCTGAAGGCAGGAGCCAGGTGCTTCTTCCTGGGTGCGGGTACAAGGGCCCAAAGACTTGGGCCATCCTTCACTGCCTTTCTGGGCCACAGCAGAGAGCTGGACTGGAAGAGGAGCAACCACGACTAGAACCCAGCGCCCATATGGGATGCCAGCACCACAGGGGAGGATTACCCAAGTGAGCCACAGCGCCGACCCCCATAAATAATTTTAAGATAAAAACAGAACCTCAAAAACTACTGTCATTTAAGAATGAAGAATATGCAAAGGAAACCGGCACCGTGGCTCAATAGGCTAATCCTCTGCCTAGCGGCACCGGCACACCAGGTTCTAGTCCCGGTCGGGGTGCCGGATTCTTTCCCGGTTGCCCCTCTTCCAGGCCAGCTCTTTGCCATGGCCTGGGAGTGCAGTGGAGGATGGCCCAAGTGCTTGGGCCCTGCACTCCATGGGAGACCAGGAGAAGCACCTGGCTCCTGCCTTCAGATCAGCGCGGTGTGCCGGCAACAGCATGCCGGCCGCGGCGGCCATTGGAGGGTGAACCAACGGCAAAGGAAGACCTTTCTCTCTGTCTCTCTCTCTCACTGCCCACTCTGCCTGTCAAAAAAAAAAAAAAAAAAAAAAGCAAAGGAAAAGATAACGAACAAAAAAGGTAGCAAAATGTGACAGAATCAAGAAGACAAGGTTTAAAAACAATGAAATAGTCAGTTATGTCAAACACTACCAGGATCCTGTAAGTTAAGTACTACAAATGAACCACAGAGTTTGGCAACAGGATGTCACTCCTGACTTGTTTTTCTTCAGTTTCAGGGAGAGTAATACAAGAGTATTCCAAAAATTTCATGGGGGCTAGCGTTTTAGAGCAGTGGGTTAAGTTGCCACTTGCAATGCCAGCATCCCATACTGGAGTGTTAGTTCAAGTCTACCCTGCTCTGTTTCTGATCCAGCTTCCTGCAAATGCACCTGGGAAGGCAGCAGAAGATGACCCAAATATTTGGGCCTCTGTCACCTATGTGGGAAACCTAGATGGAGTTCCTGGCTTCAGTCTGGCCCAGCCCTGGCTGTCCTGGCCATTCAGGGAGTGAACCAGTGAATTGAATGTCTGTGTTACTCTGTCTTTCAAATAAATAAATCCGTAAGAACACCTTATGGAAAGATGCACAATTTAAAAAATTATGAATTCTTCAAATTGTTTTGCACAAAATAAATACACCTTTTATTCTATTTTCCATGAACGTTTTGAAGTACAGTCAAATACAAAACTGATTTTAATGGGCCGAAGAGTGATTAAGTGTGAAAGTGTAAACCTCTTAGTGCTTTCTTTTTCAATGACTTATTTTTTTGAAAGGCAGAGTTAGAGAGAGAGGAAGAGACGGTGAGAGAGAGAGAGAGGGAAATAATCCTCCAACCACTGGTTCACTCTCCAAATGGCTCTAACGGCCATGCTGAAGCCAGGAGCTGAGTCTTAAGCCCCATTGAGGTGTTCCATGTGGGTGGCAGGGGCCCAAACACCTCCCCAACCATCTTCTGCTGCTTTGTGGTCCATTAGCAGGGAGCTGCTGGATTGGAAGCAGAACAGCCAGAACTTAAACCAGCACCCACATAGGATGTTGGTGTTGCATGTTGCAGCTTAACCAGCTGTGCCACAATGCCCACAGAGGGGCTTTTTCCCCCCCTTATTGTTCTTTCTAAGAGTTTGGCTATGAATAGTTAAAAGGGGGCTTTGCTTTGAATGTTTTATTTTTTAAATGGCAGATCCCCAATAATGGGACTTAAAATACTATGCCTTCTGATGTGCTGCAGTAAGAACTATTCAATATCACCTATACAGAACCTTGCAAATAAAATTTTCAAATTGAAATTAAACATGACCAACCAAACAAATCTAGAATGTGGAACATTCCACAAAAAGGGCAGTATCACAGAGGGGAAAAAAAAAGAGGGGAGAACTGTTTTACATTAACTGAGATTAAAAAAATATAACAACTGGGGCCAGCACTATGGTTGTTACTTGGTTATACTATGTTACACTTGGTTAAATAAATAAATCTTTAAAAAAATTCCTTGGGGCTGGCGCCATAGTGCGGTAGGCTAATCCTCCGCCTATATCCCATATGGGTACCATTCTAGTCCAGGCTTCTCTTCTGATCCAGCTCTCTGCTATGGCCTGGGAAAGCAGTAGAAGATGCTCCAAATCCTTGGGCCCCCGTTCCCACGTGGGAGACCCAGAAGAAGTTCCTGGCTCCTGGCTTCAGCCCAGCCCTGGTTGTTGCAGGGATTTGGGGAGTGAACCAGTGGATGGAAGACCTCTCTTTCTGTCTTCCTCTCTGTGTAACTCTGCCTTTCAAAGAAATAAAATAAAACTTAAAGAAAAAAAAGAAAAATTCCTCCCCTTAAAAAAAAAAAAAAAAGAATAACAAACAGGGCCAGCATTGTGGCACAGCAGGTTAAACCACTGCCAGGTTCCAGTTCCAGCTGCTCCAATTCAGCTCTCTGCTAATGCACCTAGGAAAGAATAGGAAAATGGCTCAAGTACTTGGGCCCCTGCCATCCAAGTGAGAGACCTAGATACAGTTCCTGGATCCTAGCTTCAGTTTGGCTCAACCTGGCTGCTGTGGCCATTTGGAGAGTTAACCAGCAGATGGAAGATCTCTGTCTCTTTCTCACTGTCTCTCTCACTCTCTTTCAAATTTCAAATAAATTAAATAAATCTAAAAAAAGAAAAGAAAAGAACACCAGAATCTTCTGATCCAGCTTCCTGCTAATGTGCACTCTGGCACACAGCAAAGAATGGCTCAAGAACTGTCACCCATGAAGGAGACTGAGATGGAGCTCCTAGCTCCTGTCTCACAGTTGTTACAGGCATCTAGGGGAGGAAAACAGTTGATGGAAGATGTATTTATTTATTTACTTGAAAGAGTTAGAAAGAGAGGGGGAAGCAGGGAGGGAGGGCAGAAGGGAGAGGCAGGGAGGGAGGGGGAGGAAACAGAGAGAGAGAGAGAGAGAGAGAGAGAGAATCTTCCATCAGCTGGTTCACTCCTCAAATGGCCAAAGCCTGGTGCCGGAGCTTCTACCAGGCTTCCACATGGGTGCAAGGCTGCAAGCACTTGGGCCATCCTCCAATGATAAAAAAATTGTTTCAGGGCTGGTGCTGCGGCTCACTAGGCTAATCCTCTGCCTGCGGTGCCAGCACCCCAGGTTCTAGTCTCGGTTGGGGTGCCGGATTCTGTCCCGGTTGCTCCTGTTCCAGTACAGCTCTCTGCTGTGGCCCGGAGTGTAGTGGAGGATGGCCCAGGTTCTTGGGCCCTGCACCCGCATGCGAGACCAGGAGGAAGCACCTGGCTCCTGGCTTTGGATTGGTGCAGCGCACCAGTCGTAGCGGCCATTTGGGGGGTGAACCAGAAGAGTGAAGACCTTTCTCTCTTTCTCTCTCTCTCTCACTGCTTACTGTCTAACTCTGCCTGTCCAAAAAGAAAAAATTGTTTCAGTAAAACACATTCTTTATTCTCTCATGTTCAAATGGGCCAACAAATAAAACTTACCTTTACACACTGTTCAGCTAAGTCTCTGCTAGTCCTGTTGTTAAGTTCAACTACAACCAAACGATTACAAAGTGCTTTTATAGCTCCATCTACCCCAACAATCCGCCGGGTGCATTCTGCAGATACATCCAGATAGTATGTAATGGCTCGGGCTGTCACTTCCAACACATTGTCTGGAGCACTTTCATCAAGAAAAATTTTGCAGAGTGCTGGTAAGAAAGTGCGAGGAGGACATCTGCAGTGAAAGAAATCCTTTACATTAGGATTTGTAAATTGTTAACATAAAATATTATCAAGATAATAAATAATAAAAAGCTGTAACAAATATAACATTATGTTCAATACTGTACCTGAATATTTATTACATATTTCTTACATTGTTTTTGCTTTCAGAACAATACTTAACCAACTTTATCATTGCTAAAAATAACAAGTTGGAAACCAAGTAGCAGCATTAACTTGAAACCATGTTAAAGAAAATTCTTACTCAATACTCAGCTCAAACATTAGCTCCTCTGTAAAATTTTTCCTAACCTATCCAAACAGTTAAATGGTATTTTGATGTTCCCAAAACCTCATAAAAACAGGGTACATACTGTTTAATATACCAATTTGTTTCCTTATTTACATAAAAGTTCCTGAAGGCCAGGGGCATTCATTGCTCAATTTGTGTTTTACAAGCACTGATTTGTCACCTAAAAGATCAGGGTAAAGCATTAAACAACAGCTGTGCAACCTTTCTGAGCCTATTTCTTCATTTGTAAAGCAAAGATAATATCCAAACAATACTTTATACGGTTGTTATGAAGATTTATTAAAATTACATATATACATACTAAACACTTAGCTCAGTAAGTATCTGGTACCATACTGAAAAGTCTAATGCCTATTGCACAAATTTGTGTAAGACAGTTTTATCAAAAACAGAAATTCATGGGGCAGACACTTAGAGCAGCAATTAAAATACTACCTGGAACACCCAAATCCCATACTGAATAGCAGGGTTCAAATCCTGGTTCCACTTTCAATTCCATCTTCCTGCTAATGTGTACCATGGGAGGTAAAGATAATGGCTGGAGTACCTGGGTCCCTGCACTACCTATGTTGGAGATCAGTATTGAGTTCTGGGCTCCTGTCTTGAGCCTGGCCCGGCCCTAGCTATTGCAGGCATTTGGGAAATGTCCCAGCAGGTGGGACATCTCTTTGCCTCTCAAGTAACACACTTAAAAAAAATAATTAAAAAAATTTTAAAGACAGGATTGTAAGATATCAATAATATTTTTTTAAACTTTTATTTAATGAATATAAATTTCCAGTGTACAGTTTATGGATTACAATGGCTTCCCCCTCCCATAACTTCCCTCCCACCCACAACCCTCCCCTCTCCCGCTCCCTCTCCCCTTCCATTCACATCAAGATTCATTTGCAATTCTCTTTATATACAGAAGATCAATTTAGTATAAAGATTTCAACAGTTTGCACCCACATAGAAACACAAAGTGAAACATACTGTTTGAGAACTAGTTATAGCATTAAATCAAAATGTACAGCACATTATGGACAGAGATCCCACATGAGGAGCAATGTGGGATCTCTGTCCATAATGTGAGGAGATATCAATAATATTAAACGAACACTTAAAATATGAGAGGTGGGCAGTTGAACCACTGCTTGGCTTTCCACGATCCCATTATCAGAGGGCCTAGGTATGAGTCCAGTCTGCACTTCTGATACAGCTTCCTGATAAAGAACACCCAGGAGTAAATGGCTCAAGACACCCATGTGTCATGAAGTTTTGGGCCCCTGGCTTCAGCTTAGCCCAGCCTCAGCTACTGCAGGCACTTGGGAAGTGAATCAGCAGATGAAGTGAAGCAGTCAGTGGAAGATTCTCTGTCTCTGTCTCTGTCATTCTGCTTACCAAATAAAACTTAAAAAAAAAATCCATAATTTACCTTTAGTAGAAATTTGTTAAGTGAGGTCAAAAATATTATTCTAACGTCTCTGCATAGGCTACAGCTATAGATAATACAAAAGGTAGTAATGCCCTCAACATCTCAGAGTAAGTCTTTTTCCTCCAGCTTTTATTTATTTTTTATTTATTTATTTATTTATTTTGACAGACAGAGTGGACAGTGAGAGAGAGAGACAGGGAGAAAGGCCTTCCTTGTGCTGTTGGTTCACCCTCCAATGGCCGCCATGGCCGGCGCGCTGTAGCCGGCGCACCATGCTGATCCGATGGCAGGAGCCAGGTGCTTCTCCTGGTCTCCCATGGGGTGCAGGGCCCAAGCACTTGGGCCATCCTCCACTGCACTCCCAGGCCATAGCAGAGAGCTGGCCTGGAAGAGGGGCAACCAGGACAGAATCCAGCGCCCCGACTGGGACTAGAACCCGGTGTGCCAGCGCCGCAAGGCGGAGGATTAGCCTGTTGAGCCACGGCGCCGGCCCCTCCAGCTTTTATTAAAATTTAGTCTAAAAGTTGAGTACCTCCTGGGGCCAGCACTATGGTGCAGTGGGTTAAAGCCCTGGCCTGCAGCACCGGTATTCCATGTGGGTGCTTGTTTGAGTTTCAAGTCTCGGCTGCTCCACTTCTGATCCAGCTCTCTGCTATGGCCTGGGAAAGCAGCAGAAGATGGCCCAAGTCCTTGGGCTCCTGCATCTGCATGGGAGACCTGGAAGAAGCTCCTGGCTACTGGCTTCAGATCGGCTCAGCTCTGGCTGTTGTTGCAATTTAGGGAGTGAACCAGCAGATGGAAGAACTCTCTCTCTGTCTCTACCTTTCTCTTTCAAATAAATAAAAATAAATCTTTAAAAACAAAACATATATAGTCTGTCATGAATATACAGTATGTTCACTTTTAAAAAAGATTTACGTATTTACTTGAAAGGCAGAGCATCAGAAAAAGACTGAAGATCTTCCATCTTCTTGTTCACTCCCCAGATGGCTGCCAATAGCTAATGCTGGGCTAGGCTGAAATCAGGCACGAGCCAGCAAATGCCTGCAATGGCTGGGTCCAGGCTAGGCCAAAGGCAGGAGACCAGAACTCAATCCAGATCTCCAACATGGACGGCAGGGACCCAAATACTTGGGCCATTCTCCACTGCCTTCCCTGGCATATTAGCAGGGAGCTGGATTGGAAGTGAAGCAGCCAGGACTTGAACCAGAACTCTGATATGGCATGCCACTGTCCCAAGTAGTGGCTTAACCCATTGTGGCACAACACTGGTCCTTATACCATATCTCTAATAGTTCTGTGCATGAATCAAAGTTTATGTACACTGAGTTACCACTTTCTCTGCCAACTATATGGACAATCTGTGTTTGGTGGAATCACCACCATTTCTGATTCTGAATTTGTTATCAACAAGTAATCATTTCCTTATATTTCTTAACATATACTTACCAGTAAAAAATAATAAGTGAAAAAATGAAATGCTCAGAGTACCTAAACAGACACCATCACCAGAACATCTGCGTTAACTGTTAAACAACAGACATGACGAGCTTTTAATCTCTACCCATGATGTGTGCTTTGATTAAAAGGTTACTGGAGCTGGCACTCTAGCATAGCAATAAAGCTGCTGCCTGTCAGGCCAGTATCCCATATGGGTGCCAGTTTGAGTGCTGGCTACTCCATCTGATCCAATTCTCTGCTAACATGCCTGGGAAAGTAGTGGAAAATGTCCCAAGTATTTGGGCCCCTGTACCTACACTGGTGACTTGGATGAAGTTCCTGGTTTGGCCTGTCCCAGCCCCAGATATTACTTTTCTCACTTCATATATGGGATCTTCAGTCTCGCCCTTGTTCATAATCATTGCTAACCACAGTCGCAAGCCAGAAGTTGTGCAAGAAATGCACTAAGGTTTCCTTAGTCACTGTGTTCCAAGAGCTGGAAACAGTATGTACGTATGCATCCTTCATGCTAAACTCCTTTTGAATATTTTCCATACCCATATCTCTGTTCTCTCCTGGTTCCATGTTATTCAAGAAAGGGTTTTTATGTTTACTCTTTATTGATGTTCAGGATACCTGATCATATTTAAGAGAAAGTACAAGGCATACACATTATTTTTGATAAATTCAGCTGGAGGATTAGCAGAATAGTTGCCAAGGAATAACAAAATCTTGCAGTTATCACTCTATCCAACATCCCTGCACTGAGCACCAACCATGGGTCCCAAATGTTTATGAAACCAGTCAGAAAAAATGTCTCTAGTGCCCCGTGCCTCTTCATTAGCATACTAATTGACGAGTAAGAAATGCACTCCTCTAAAACACAGCTTTTGCCTATCATAGCATGTTTACACTTATGTGTGCCTGATGAATTAGCACATCTCAGCACAGCTATTCTCTCCTCGGCATCTTGAATTCCTGCAGGAACTCCGTCATCGGCTGTAGGCAGTGTGTTTCTGAGGCAATAATGTCAAAAGAGTGGGATTTTATCAGCATTACAGACTTGTTCAGGAATAAGATCTTCATTAGTGATGACCTTGGCAAACCTGTCAGAATGTCTCACTGCTTCATGACCAGCAGACATTATATCACCACAGATCTGAAAACAGAAATTTATTGCTATGTCTTTCCTTAAATTTCTACAGCCAATCTGTTGTATAATCACAGTTCCCTCAATTTTCAGTTCATTGTGAGATCTTTGCTCATTTCATGATCAGCATATCATTTAGTAGCACTGTGACACTCACGGACTCACTCTTCCAAAACAAAATCAAGATCTGCATTTCAGATTTTTGCAGTCTGTCTTATTTTTCATTAACTTCCTTTCACCTCTTTCAGCACAGATTTTCAAAAGTGTATCCTTTGGTTTCTTCACATATATAGTAGTCATCACAACACCACACTCTTTCACAAAACATCTTTTTTTTTTTTTAAAGATTTCTTTTATTTATTATTTTAAAGTCAGAGTTACACAGAGAGGAGAGGCAGAGAAAGAGAGGTCTTCCATTCGATGGTTCCCTCTCCAATTAGCCACAACAGCCAGAGCTGTGCTGATCTGAAACCAGGAGCCAAGAGCTTCTTGCAGGTCTTCCACGCGGGTGCAGGGGCCCAAGGACTTGGGCCATCTTCTACTGCTTTCCCAGGCCATAGCAGAGAGCTGGATCAGAAGTGGAGCAGCCAGTGCCCATATCGGATGCCGGTGCTTCAGGCCAGGGAGTTAACCCACTGTGCCACAGCGCCAGCCCCTCCATAAAACATCCTACACTTACACTGCTGCCCAGTTTCTCCAACAGCTTAACTTCATGTGCTAGAGATAAACACAAAGGCTCCCTCTTTATCTTACCACTTACACAGGCAGGTAATTTACAAACCTTTCATAATTTTTTCAATGATATCTTTATATCACAGAGAAGCAGCAGAAAAACACAGCTATGCATAAGACTCTTGTTCTCTTGGTTCTCTGTGAAGAATCGTGGGGAGGGGCCGGAGCTGTGGCATAGTGGATAAAGCTGCTGCATGCAGTGCCGGCATCCCTTATGGGCACTGGTTCGAGTCCCAGCTGCTCCACTTCTGATCCAGCTCTCTGCTATGGCCTGGGAAAGCAGTAGAAGATGGCCCAAGTCCTTGGGCCCCTGCACCCGCGTGGGAGACCTGGAAGAAGCTCCTGGCTCCAGATGGGTGCAGCTCTGGCCGTTGCAGACAAT
Organism: Lepus europaeus; assembly: GCF_033115175.1. Classification (NCBI taxonomy): domain Eukaryota; kingdom Metazoa; phylum Chordata; class Mammalia; order Lagomorpha; family Leporidae; genus Lepus; species Lepus europaeus. Next base: position 43,602,868 of record NC_084837.1, on the reverse strand, counting down.
TGGGGAGTGAACCAACAGATGGAAGACCTCTCTTCCTCTCTCTCTCTCTGCCTCTCCTCTCTTTGTGTAACTCTGACTTTCAAATAAATAAATCTTTAAAGAAAAAAAAAAAAAAAAGAATCATGGGGAACCCACCACTGGCACTTAAGGCCTGCACATGTGCCATCTGAATACACTTTTTGGGATTTGGAGGGTCTTTTTCTCCACTGGGGACACTGAATAAAGTATATTATGTGCCTGTGATTAGACTGAGGTATCATACATGGTCAGGTGTGGGATTTTCCACTTGTGGTGTCACATCAGAACTCAAAAATTTAGAATTCTGGAGCACTTCAGATTTCAATTTTTTTGAGTAGGGATGCTTAACTTGTTTATATAAAATCAGTATTTCTGCCGTTTAGATTTCACAGAGAACCTAACTATGTCTTCCAAATTCCTGCTAAGCTAGTTATATGAAAATGGTTATGTCTATGAGTCTCACTAATAAAAACACCGGATATGAGAGCAGGCATTTAACCTGGTAGTTGAAAAGCCTATGTTCATGGCCGGCGCCGCGGCTCAATAGGCTAATCATCTGCCTTGCGGTGCCGGCATGCCGGGTTCTAGTCCCGGTCGGGGCGCCGGATTCTGTCCCAGTTGCCCCTCTCCCAGGCCAGGGAGTGCAGTGGAGGATGGCCCAAGTGCTTGGGCCCTGCACCCCATGGGAGAAGCACCTGGCTCCTGCCTTCGGATCAGCGTGATGTGCCGGCCGCAGCACGCCAGCCGCAGCGGCCATTGGAGGGTGAACCAACGGCAAAAAGGAAGACCTCTCTCTCTCTCACTGTCCACTCTGCCTGTCAGAAAAAAAAAAAAAAAAAAGCCTATGTTCATTACTGGAGTGCCTAGTTTTTGAGTCCCAGCTCTAGCTTCTGACTCCAGGTTCCTGCCAATGCAGACCCTGGGAGGCAGAAGCCATGGCTTCACAAACCGGGTTCCTGCCTCTCTCATGGGAAACCTATATTTTGTTCTCGGCTCCTGGCTCTGGCCTAGCTCTGGACATTGCAAGGATTTGGGCAGTGAAGCAGTTGAAAAGAGTTTTTTCTGTCTCTCTCCCTCTCTAGTAAGTAAATTCAACAAGGAAGGTTTGGCAGAGCAGTTAATATGCTGCTTGGGATGTTCACATCCCCTATCACAGTATCTGGATTTGAGTCCTGGTTCCACTTCCAATTCCAGCTTCCTGCTAATGTGCATCCTGGGAAACTGGGGTGATGGCACAAGAAAGTGGTTCCCTGACCTGGCTACTGCAAGCATCCGGGGAGCGAAGAAGCACATGTGAGACCTCTTCCTGTCTGTCTCTGTCTCTGTGCCTTTCAAACAAATAAAAACAATAAATTAACCTTTTAAAAAAATACTAACCATCCAGAAAGCCAGAAACCTGAGAATCATCCTTCATTCCCCTCCCTTTCTTCACATTACATATCTAACCTATCAGTTAAATCCCTCCAATGAAGTCCTCTAAAACACACCCTAAATCTGTCTACTTCTCTCCACAGCCTCCTTCATAAATCTAACCTAAGTCAACTTCAAAGTTTTGTTTAGACCACGGAAATGAACCCTTAGACATCCACAGTTTATGTCTAGCACTGGTGTTGAGAAGGATGTCCAGAGGGAAGAGGGAATCATTCTGCTCCAGGGTATCAGAGTGTGAGCTAGGTCAAGACAGCCCATGTGCAGAGGAATGTTCCACTGATGGGCAACTGAAACATACATTTGGCGGTATACAGTACAGTTATTAAGTACATGTATTAAGGAAAATGGAAGCCAGGTTTCTCACTACAGGAAAGGGGAGTTACAAAAACAGAACGAAAACTAGCATGAATTCTGTGCTGTTAGATTGGAACTGGAGGTACTAGTATATACTTCTGGTTTTCAATATCTAGAAACAGAAACAACAAATATAAAGAAACTCCAAAAACGGACATAGGTTCTACTTTTTGACAGTATGAAAGCAGTATGTATTCAGTATAAACCGTACTTTGTATTTTAATCTTATCTCAGGCTAGTGATACATGTTATTGTACAATACTCTCTTGCTATAGTGAGGAGTAGTGACAAGCTCCAGCTCCCAGTCAGCCACATGATCACAATACTCTACAATATATCATGTTGCTAAGCTATGATATTTGGTAAGTCAGGTGTATTAAATGCATTTTCAACTAATGACAGATTCAACTTACAAACAGTTTATAAGGGCACAGAACCCCATCATAATTTGAGGAGCATCTGTATTTAGTAACTCATAAAAATTAATTTCAATTTTGGGGCCAGTCAATATAGAGAAAACTAGTTTATTTCATCCAATGACTACAACCAAAAACCTTATACAGAACACAAAAAAGCAACTACCCAAGGACTCTGAAAAGCAAACAATAGCAGATAGATTGGAAATGAAGTGAAAGCTTAAGTAACAACTCATGACTTCAAATGAGTTTCAAACTTTTTTTCTTTCACTTTTCTTTCCCAGCTTTGACCACTGGATAGACAAAGTACTAAAACTATGCAGCAGGAGCACATAACAGAAACAGAGGGGACCAAGAAAAGGAGTCTCATGAGCCAGTGGCAATGCAGAGAAATCCCTGGGTATTATGCCTCTTGGCCTGACTCTAGGGCTGGCCCCAAGCATGAGTCTCAGATTAAACTCTGACTTGAAACATACCCAGTGGCAATGGCACACACCTCAGATCCCAAAGGAAAGGAGAAAAGCTGCTGCTATGAATCAAAGATCATGAGATGTATCCTGATTCTTGTCTCTCCATTTTCTTACCATTTTCAGGCTAAGGGCAGAGACCCAAGAAATTGTATGACAGCACAAGGGAAGTGGTGGAACGGATGGCAGGGTGAAGTATGGCTAAAGCCACCTAAGCAGTCCAGCTTTCTTTCTTTCTTTTTTTTTTTTTTTAAGATTTTTTATTTATTTGACAGGTAGAGTTACAGACAGTGAGAGGGAGAGACAGAGAGAAAGGTCTTCCTTACGTTGGTTCACCCCCCAAATGGCCACCACGGCCGGAGCTTACGCCGATCCAAAGCCAGGAGCCAGGTGCTTCTTCCTGGCCTCCCATGCAGGTGCAGGCGCCCAAGCACCTGGGCCATCCTCCACCGCCTTCCCAGGCCACAGCAGAGAGCTGGACTGGAAGAGGAGCAACTGGGACTAGAACCTGGCACCCATATGGGATTCCGGCACCGAAGGTGGAAAATTAGCCAAGTGAGCCACGGCGTTGGCCCCGCAGTCCAGCTTTCTAACAAGAAGACTGGTTAAAAAAAAGACTCCCAGGAGCTAAAGCACATGGGCAGTGAGGTGCTAGAGAGGAAAGAACAAGAAAAGGAATCTGACACAAGTCTCAAATTTACTTCCAACTGCACATAAAGCTCCCAGCTTTAGCCCCAACCCAGTCTAAGTTGTTACCATCATTTGGAGAGTGAACTAGCTAATGGGAACACTTTCTCTAGAAAAAAAAAAAAAAGACAAAAATGATAATTTTTACAAGGCACTGCCATGAATGGAGCTTCCATGACTGGAAAATCCTCTAGATGAGTGAGTGAATGATTGAATAGTGAGGGAATGTGAAGACCTAGGACATTACTGTCTACTACTGTAGACTTTATACACATTGTACACTTAGGCTACACTAAATTTATTGAGGTATTTTTGTTCTATTAATAAATTAACTTTAGATTTACTTTATAAACTTTTTAATGTTGATTTTTTGATAGTAGTTACATTTAGTTTAAAACACAAATACACTGATTAACTCTACAAAAATATTTTTATATCCTTATTCAATACGTTTTTAGCTAGTAAAAATTCTTTTAACTTTTACAACTTTTTTTGTTAAAGTACTAACACAGACATTAGCTGAGGCCTACAAAGGGTTAGGATCATCAACATCACTTTTTTTAAAAAAAACAAAAGACATACTTATTTATTTGAAAGCCAGAGTTACAGACAGAGGGAGAGGTAGAGAAGACACAGAGAGAAAGATTTTTTTTCTCCAACATTTTATTTATTTGTTTAAGAGGTAGAGTTATAGACACAGAGAGGGAGAGACAGAGAGAAGGTCTTCCATTTGCTGGTTCACTCCCCTAAGTGGCTGCAACAGCCGGAGGTGGGCTGATCTGAAGCCAGAAGCTTTTCCCAGGTCTCAACCACTTGGGCCACCTTCCACTGCCTTCTCAGGCCATAGCAAAGAGCCGGATCAGAGGAGGAGCAGCAGACGGAGGCTTAGCCCACTATGTCATAGCGTCAGTCCCAGAGAGAGTGACAGACTTTCATCTGCTGGTTAACTCCTCAAAACGGCTGCAATGACGGGAGCTGGGCCAATCAGAAGCCAGGAGCCAGAAGCTTCTTCCAGGTCTCCTACAAGGGTGCAGGGCCCCAAGAACTTGAGCCATCTTCCATTGCCTTCCCAGGCACATAACAGGAAGCTGTACTGGAAGAGGAGCAGCCAGGACTCAAACTGTTGCCCACATGGGATGCTGGAGCCAAAGGAGGAGGCTTGCTATGCCATCGTTTATTAAATGTGGTCCATTGTTTATCAAAATGTTTTTAGTAGTCATGACTATACACAGATTCAAGAAGTTCAGCAAACCCCCAAGAAGACAAATTGGATAACAATCATGCATGTGTACATAACAATCAAATTGCAAAAAAAAAAAAAAGTCTTGAAAGAACTGAGGTGGGGAAAAACATACCTATTAAAAAAAAAAAGATTCGGGGCCTGAGCTGCGGCTCACTTGGCTAATCCTTCACCTTCAGTGCCAGCACCCCAGGTTCAGTCCTGGTTGGGGCACCGGATTCTGTCCTGGTTGCTCCTCTTCCAGTCTAGCTCTCTGCTGTAGCCCAGGAAGGCAGTGGAGGATGGTCCAAATGCTTGGGCCCTGCAACACCCGCATTAGAGACCAGGAAGAAGCACCTGGCTCCTGGCTTCGGATCTGCACAGCGCACCAGTCATAATGGCCATTGGGGGATGAACCAACGGAAAAGGAAGACCTTTCGCTCTGTCTCTCTCTCACTGTCTAACTCTGCCTGTCAAAAAAAAAAAAAAAAAAAGATTCGGGGCCGGCGCCCTGGCACAGTAGGTTAATCCTCTGCCTGCGGCACCAGCATCCCATATGGGCGCCAATTCTACTCCCAGTTGCTCCTCTTCCAGTCCAGCTCTCTGCTGTGGCCCGGGAGGGCAGTGGAGGATGGCCCAAGTGCTTGGGCCCCTGCACCCACATGGGAGACCAGGAGCAAGCTCCTGGGTCCTGGCTTCGGATCAGCACAGCTCTGGCCATTGCTGCCATTTGGGGGATGAACCAACAGAAGGAAGACCTCTCTCTCTCTCTCTCACTGTCTGTAACTCTACCTGTCAAATAAAAAAATAAAATTTTAAAAAGAAAAAAAAATATTCACATGAACAGATTTTTTTGTTGTTGCTGAATCAGAAACCAAAAAGCCAGGAATCAGAAACCAAAAAGCCACTGCAGCAAAGCAGGTTAAGCTGTAGCTTGTCATGCTAGCATCCCATATCAGGGCACTGGTTAGAGTCCCCTCTGCTCTGCTGCCTATCCAGCTCGCTGCTAATGTTCCTAGAAAAGCATAAGATGGCCCAAGTACTTGGGTCCCTGCCACCCACTTGAGACACCTGGATAGAATTCTTGGCTCCTGGGGCTGGTGCTGTGGCATAGCGGGTAAAGCCACTGCTCGCAGTGCCTGCATCCCATATGGGCACTGGTTCGAGTCCCAGCTGCTCCACTTCCGATCCAGCTCTCTGTTATGGCCTGGGAAAGCAATAGAAGATGGCCCAAGTCCTTGGACCCCTGCACCCGTGTGGGAGATCTGGAAGAAGCTCCTGGCTCCTGGCTTCAGATTGGCACAGCTCTGGCTGCTGTGGCCATCTGGGGAATGAACCAGCATATGGAAGATCTCTCTCCCTCTCTGTCTCTCTTTCGCTCTGTGTAACTCTTTCAAATAAATAAATAATCTTTAAAAAAAAAAGAATTCTTGGCTCCTGGCCATTACAGTCATTTGGGGAATGAACCAGCAGAGCCATCTCTTGTGTTGTCATTCCCTCTCTGTCAGTGTGTATTTCAAAGAAATAAAATGTAAACACACACACATAGCCCGGAAGATAGTAAACTTTGTCTTTAAAATGAATAAATTCACCCCAGAATTCTGTGTCTAGCAAAAATATCTTTACACCATGAAGGTAAAATAAAGACATTCTCAAATAAAGAGAATTTATCACTAGCAGAACTTCCCAAAAAGTAATAGTAAACAAAGTTCTTAAAGATGAAAGAAAATGATACTATACAGCTACTGAGAACTTCAGAAATGAATGGAAATCAACAGAATCTTACCTGGATAAACATAAGACTATTTTCCCCCTATTAAATTCACTGTTGAAAGCAAAAATTATAATAGCAAATCCTAAGGTTTTCAATTAATGTAGTTTTAATACATGTGATAACTATAGTATAAGGGTGGAAGAGTATAAAGGGACTTATAAATGTATATGGCTTCTTCATTTAACTTGTAACTGGAATATTAACTAGTCAATAGATTATTATGAAACAGTAACCCCAAATGGAAAAGATTGAAAAGATAAGTAATCAAAAACAAGTAATAAACTGGGAGATATACATCTATACATGTCAGAAATTACATTAAATGTAAAGCATCCCAACTCAAGTAAAAAAACAGATTGTCAAGTGGATTAAAAACACATACACGGCCGGCGCCACGGCTCAATAGGCTAATCCTCCGCCTTGCGGCGAAGGCACACCGGGTTCTAGTCCCAGTCGGGGCGCCGGATTCTGTCCCGGTTGCCCCTCTTCCAGGCCAGCTCTCTGCTATGGCCCGGGAGTGCAGTGGAGGATGGCCCAAGTGCTTGGGCCCTGCACCCACATGGGAGACCAGGAGAAGCACCTGGCTCCTGGCTTCAGATCAACGCAGTGCGCCGGCCGCGGCAGCCATTAGAGGGTGAACCAATGGCAAAGGAAGACCTTTTTCTCTGTCTCTCTCTCTCACTGTCCACTCTGCCTGTCAGAAAAAAAAACAAAAACAAAAAAAAACACATACACAACAGGCTGTTCCTCTTCTGATCCAGCTCTGCTATGGCCTGAGGAAACAGTAGAAGGTGCTCCAAGTGTTTGGGCCCCTACATCTGTGTGGGAGACCCAAAAGAAGCTTCTGGCTCCTCGCTATTGCGGCCATTTGGGGACTGAACCAGTGGATGGAAGAACTTTTTTCTGTCTCTCCCTCTCTGTAACTCTACCTCTCAAATAAAGACATAAATCTTAGAATACACACACACACACACACAAACACAAAACCCAACAACATGTAGTCTACAAGGCATCTATATATAGTAATACAGATTGGTTAAAAACTAAAAGGATAGAAAAAGATATGGCACATAAACACTATTTAAAGAAAAGTTGGAATAGCTATGCTTAACATTAGACAAAATAGTCTTTATTGAAAAGAATAAAGAGGGACATTACATTAAGATATAAGCGTAAATTCACCAGACTGAATCCTAAACACAACAGGGCTTCAAAACACATAAAGCAAAAACTCAAAGAACAGAGAGAGGAACTGCACAATTAAGACTTCACTCCTCTCTCACTAACCCATAAAACAAACACAAAGGCAATAATGACATGAACTTTAACATTATCAAATTTGACCTAATCTGACACTTGCAGAAAATCCTATCCAGCAATAGAACACACATTCTTCTCAAATACATACGGACTACTGACCAAAAATAAAATAAATCATATCCTGGGCCATAAAACCAACCTCAAAAATCAATGGGTGGGCATTTGGCTTCTCAGTTATGAGACCAGTTGGGATTCCCACGTCCCATTTCACAATGCCTAGGTTTGAGTACTGACCACGCTCCCAATTCCAGGTTTCTGCTAAAGTGTACCCTGAGAGGTGTCAGGTAAATGGGTCCCTGTCATCCACACAAAAGAGGCAAATCGTATTGTCACTCCCAGCTTAAGCAAAACAATAGACATCCACTTTATTCTCTATCAAAGTTGTTTTGACTAGTCCAGATATTCTCTATTTCTATATGAATTTGAAATCAGTTTTTCAATTTCTACACCTTATCATATTTACATAAAAATCTGTATGCTGATATTTCTACAGCTTCGATCATAATCACAAAAACTGGAAAAAGATTACCCTTCAACAAATGAATGCCTTAAATTACAGCATATCCAAAAATGGAATATTACTTTGCAGTTAAAAGGAAGAACTACTGATACATTCAACAGATGAATTTCAAAAGCAACATGCAAAGTGAAAAAAAAAAAATCAGACTAAAAGAGCCACATACCATGTGTATAATTCCATTTACATGACATCATGGAAAAACCAAAAGCTATACGAATAGAGAACAAACCACTAGTTGACAATCATTAGAAGTGGGAAGGGGGGGATGGTGCTGTGGCACACAGCAGGTAAACCACCATCTGCAGTGCCAGCATCCCATATGGGTAATGTTTTGAGTCCCGGCTCTTCCACTTCAAATCCAGCTCCCTTCTAATGTGCCTGGGAAAGCAGAGGAAAATGGCCCAAGTGCTTGGACCCTTGTACCCCCATGGGAGACTGGAAGAAACTCCTGGCTTCGGATAGACCCAGCTCCAGCTGTTGCAGCCATTTGAGGAGTGAACCAGTGGATGGAAGATTCCTTCTCTCTCTGCCTTTCAAATAAACCAATCAAGGAATAAAGGAATGAAGGAAAGGAAGGAAGGAATGAACAAATGAACGAAGGAATGAAGGAAAGAGAAAGGAAGGAAGGAAGGAAGGAAGGAAGGAAGGAAGGAAATGGGAGAAGGGTCAAAGAAATTTCATTGTAAGTAATTTAAACAACTTTAAGAAAAAAAAAAAAACAACATTATGTACAGAATAATCACAACCCTGGTGCCAGTGCTGTGGTGTAGCAGATTAATCTGCTGCCCGCAGTACCAGCATCCCATTTGGGCACCAGTTCGAGTTCAGGCTGCTCCACTTCTGATCCAGCTCACTACTAATGCACCTGAAAAAGCAGTAAACAATGGCCCAAGTATATGGGCCCCTGCACTCACGTGGGAGACCCAGAGGAAGCTCCTGGTTCCTGGCTTCAGTCTGGCCCAGCCCTGGTCATAGCAGCCATTTGGAGAGTGAACCAGCAGATGGAAGACTTCTCTATGACTCTACCTCTCCCTCTCTGTAACTCTGCCTTTCAAATAAATAAATATCAAAAAGGAATAATCACAACCCTCCCTAGATAATGCAAAAATTATATATCTATGACAGAAAATTTCATATACAAATACAGTCACTCAAAGTTTACTCAAAATAGACTCAAGGTTAGTCATGTGGCTTACAAAGAACTGTCAGACTAGTTAACCACAAAAATAAGATTAACAATCTTCAGGGGCCGGTGCTGTGGCACAGTGGGTTAAAGCTCTAGCCTACAGCACCTGTATCCCATATGAGCACCGGTTCAAGTCCCGGCTGCTCCTCTTCCAATCCAGCTCTCTGCTGTGGCCTGGGAAAGCAGTGGAAGATGGCTCAAGTGCTTGGGCCCCTGAACCTACATGGGAAACCAGGAGGAAGCTCCTGGCTTCTGATCAGCTCAGCTCTGGCTGTTGTGGTCATTTAGAGAGTGAACCAGTGGAATGGAAGACTCCTCTCTCTCTCTGGTTTTACCATTCTCTGTAACTCTTTCAAATAAATAAAAAATAATTCTTTTAAAAAAAGAAGAATCTTCAGATAGCTCCAAATTTAGAAAGTGGTTTCCAAACGCTACCCACAATGACATCAGAATCCTTTTCTGATGGAAGTAAAGATAAGCAACATAAAACAAGAACAAAGGGACAGGCATTGTGGCACAGCCAGTTAAGGCATTGTGCCTACAGCCCATATCAGAATGCAAATACTTAGGTTCCTACGATGTCTGTGGGAGATCCAGGTGGAGTTCTTGGCTCTTGTCTTTGGGATGGTCTAGCCCTGGCTATTGCAAGCATTTGGGGAATGAACCAGCAGATGGAAGGTATGTCTGTCACTACACCTTTCAAATAAATAAATAAATCTTTAAAAAGACATATCAACCAACAAAAGAAAGAAAGAAAACAAATAGGAACCGGAGTGGGCATCTATAGTGGTTAAGACATCACTTGAGATGCCGGCATCACACACTGAAGTATGAGTTGGAGTTCCAGCTACTTTGCTTCCGATCAAGTTTCCTAATAACGTGCATAAGATGGCAGAGGAAGATGGCCCATGTTAATCACTTAGCTGAAAAACATGAATCAATCTTGTTTCTTGAAGATAGTATCATTTGATTCATTTCATTTTTATTCCATTTTTGCCTCTGCTCCCAGCCTTGACCTTTTTTGTATTACTGAGCTAAAAATAACTCTTGATATACCAGCTGAAAATTACTGCCTTTCTTTTCATGAAAAGAAGTACAATTTTAATATGTAAACTTGCTTTTCTCCAATTAAAATACACACATAAACTTGACTGCAATTCATTCAACATGTATCTATTCACTGCCTTTTTCTGCCCACTACTGTGTTGAGTATTGCAGGTAGGATACAAAGATGGGTGAGACAGTGCTGGACGCTAAGATCTAATGACACAGTCACCAGATATGCATAGTATAATCACAAAATGCTGTAAAACACAAAGTGGTCTATACACAGAAGTATGTCACGAGTTAAAAATCTAGCTTCATTAATTTTCATTATATATTTCCTGCTGAGATTAGAACACTATTTTGTGGTTTACATTTTTTTTTTTAGGTGGCCAACACTTTAGTAATCAACAAAAGTTCTCTGAAGTTCATCACTAATGAATCTCCTAGAGTCCCAAGTCAAGAACCATGATGGAGAACTTTCTAATTCTAGCACTTCTCTCTACTATCCCCTGAACAGAAGGACATACACGGTTGCCATCAGTGTACATAAACTGAACAATTAGCTGTTCTGTTGGCTCTGGCTCCTGACTCCATCTTCCTGCCGCTGCAGACCCAGGGAGGCAGGAGTGACGGCCCATGTGATTTGCTTTCTGCCATCCACATGGAAACCTGTATTAGGTTCCTGGCAGCCAACACTGCAGTCATTTGAGGAAGGAATCAATGGATGAGAGCTCACTTGCTTTCTACTTTTCAAATACATAAATAAAAACTATTAACAAAAAGTTGATGGAAAAAGGAATTAAATAATTTTGGTGCGAAAAACCTTTTGAAATCCATCTACTTTGTTCATAATACACATCTTCCATGACTTTGTTGAAGACCCAGCACACATACTGATGTTATTATTGTTTCTGCTACTGAAAAAAATGTTATTAACATTCTTCCTCCTGATACTCCCAACCAGTTTCACAACTCCAGAAATATATTCTACAGTACTGTAGACATAAAGGGAAAACAGGCCAATATAAAGAACTTCTCCAATTCACTCAGTATTACTTTGCTTTTCAGTGGGAAAGATGAAGGCTCCAAATATAGTAACGTGGTAGTCTTATGTATGTGTGAGAATGCAGGAAGGTTTTTTAAGACATTTAAATTTGACTCATTAAGAACCCAAAGATTTGGCCGGCGCCGTGGCTTAACAGGCTAATCCTCCGCCTAGCGGCGCCGGCACACCAGGTTCTAGTTCCGGTTGGGGCGCTGCATTCTATCCTGGTTGCCCCTCTTCCAGGCCAGCTCTCTGCTATGGCCCGGGAGTGCAGTGGAGGATGGCCCAAGTGCTTGGGCCCTGCACCCGCATGGGAGACCAGGAGAAGCACCTGGCTCCTGGCTTCGGATCAGCAAGATGCGCCGGCCGCAGCGGCCACTGGAGGGTGAACCAACGGCAAAAAGGAAGACCTTTCTCTCTGTCTCTCTCTCTCACTATCCACTCTGTCAAAAAAAAAGATTTTATAAAAGGGAGTGGTACAATCAAATCACCATTTTAAGACTGTAACTCTAGTTATAGTTAACTTAGAGAAAGGAATAGTTGTTATTAAACTACTTGCACTATATGAGAACATTCACTTCCCCATATAAATCCATTTTTTTAAAAAGATTTATTTGAAAAAGAGAGCTCTTCCATCCCACTGATTTATTCCCCAAATGCCCACAATAGGCAGGGCTGGATCAGGGAACCAGAAACTCCCTCCTGGACTCCCACATGGGTGGCAGGAATCCAGGTTTTAGAGTCATCACCACTTTCTCCTAGACACATTAGCAGGTAGCCAGATAGGAAATGTGGAGTAGAGAAGACTCAGACCAGGCACTGTGATTTGGGATGACAGTGTTCCAAGTGGTGGCTTAACCCACTGCATTACAACATCCATATCTATTACCTTGTTTTCAATCTCCAACTTCAGGGATAAAATACAAGCCATCAAACAAATCCTTTCAACTTTCTACTATCAGACCTAAAACACCAAACCTAACCTCTCCACCTTCCCTTTGTTAAAACCAAGGGAATACACCTTTTTCTACCTAAAATCAGCCTCTCCATCAGTGGATCAACAGCTTTACTAATGAATATGGGGTTTTCTGTACAAAGCCTTTTGTATTATCTGGGAGCACACTAGGAGTACAAAATTTGGGCCAGTGTTGTGGCATAGCAGGTTAAGCCACCGCTTGTGATGCAACACCCTGTATCAGGGTACCAGTCAAGTCCTGGGTACTGGGGCCACACTGTGGCTTAACGGGTAAAGCAGCCACCTGCAGTGCCGGCATCCTATAAGGGCTCTGGTTCGAGTCCTGGCTGCTCCAATTCTGATCCACTCTCTGCTATGTCATAGGAAAGCAGTAGAAGATGGCCATATCCTTGGGTCCCTGCACCCACATGGAAGACCTAAAGAAGCTTCTTTCTTCGATTGGCCCAGCTCTGGCCATTACAGCCATTTGGGAAGTGAACTAGCAGATAGAAGACCTCTCTTCTCTCTCTGTCTCTCTAATAAATCAATCAATCTTTAAAAAAACAAAAAAAGTCCTGGATACTCTACTTCTAATCCATCTCCCTACTAATGCACCTGGAAGGCAGTGGACCATGGCCCAATAGTTGAGCTCCTGTCACCCACATGGGAGACCCAGATGGAGTTCTTGGCTCCTAGCTTTGGTGTAGCCCAGCCTTGGTTATTGCTGGTATTTGTGGAGTGGACTGGCAGACAGAAGCATGCATGTACTCTCTTTCTCTTTCTCTTTGTCACTCCACCTTTCAAATAAATAAACAAATTTTTTAAAAAATTCAGGCTCCACACCAGACCGACTGAATCAGAATATGTACCTTAATAATACTACTGGGCAAATGATTCTCATGAAGTACATTAAATTTAAGAAGCACTGCTTTAAACAAGTCAGATCTCTCCCAGTTTTTTTCAGAGTACTTACACTACGGATTATTCAATTGCTCTCCTATCTCTTCTGCTTTTAAAAGAAAAATACAAAACAAATAACCTATACTCCTTTCCCAATACAAAGTGTGAATAAAGTTTCCCAGGCATCTTGTCTCTTTCTTTTTATCCCACACACTCCTCAATCCATTCAAATCTGACCCTCACCACCACTCTATCAGACTCTCATCATCAAGATAAACAACCTTGGGGCTGGTGTGCTGTGGTGCAGCGGGTTAACTGTTTGAGAGATGAACTAACCACTTTTTTCTTGCAACATCACAGTACTTGAAAGAACATCAAACAAACTGATTATTTAGGCTTAGATATTTGGTAAGCATTTTCTCATAATTAACGAAAGGACTGTTTTTGGCCTAGTGGTTGAGATACCACGTGGGCACACATCCTGCATCAGAATGCATGACTTCATGGCCCATCTCCACTCCCAATTCCAGCTGCATGCTAATGTGCACTCTGGGAGACAGCAGGTGATGGCTCAAGTTACTGGGTCTCTGCCATCCATGTGGGAGACCTGGACTGATTTCCTGGACACTAGTTTCCACCTGGCCTAGCCCAATGCACAAGTTTAATTATACTGCATTACTACCAATGAATTACTGCAATGGGAGGGATTTGGGAAGGGGGGTGAACAAGCAGACAGGAGCTGTCTCTCTGCTTCTCAAATACATTAAATATTTCTTTTTTTAAAAAAAGCACATTATATCAGTCATAGTCATAGCTTCAAGAAAATTAATGAAGTATGACTTTCACTTTAAGGAAAAAAACTATTGGTTTTGAATTATAACATTCAAGTTTCCAAGCAAAACTTACAAATTTTGGAAAACTTGTATTTGTCACCACATTCTTGACAGCATCCCAAACTTCAGACTTTTCTTATGATATCAATGTCATATTATCAAATGTGAGTTTCTGATACTGTACAATGACATATGTCAACGTTTAGAATATCTGTTTAACAGTGGACCAATCATTTCCACATAACCAAAGTATGATTTTAAAAAATTGAAACATGCAAAAAACATCCAAAGTACAAGACAGATCAACAGATGTTAATGTAACAGAATACAAAAAGTTCACTGATAACAAATAGCAAAATCTGTATTATAACTAACATTTAAACTATCTCATTGCATTTTGGTACAAAAATAATTATGTTTAAATGTTATTATAATATTCCTCCCTTTTCTAACTACATCTGTTAAAGATTCCCACATATTTCAATCAAAACAGCATAATGCAACAGACTAAATGCAGAAGCAGATATGAGAATCCAGTTATCTTCCATTAAAGCAAACTAGAAAGAGAGTTGCAAAAATGTCAAGTAATGTCACTCTTCTCCTAAATATTTTATTTGGAAAAGGCTATTTTTCACAAAATGTATTTAAATTAAATATAAGAAGCTTATTCTTTTAAAATAATTAATGAATACATTTTTAAAATGTCCTCATTACAACTGGAATATGATAAACAGCAACTGACATAGTCAACATAATTAAAACTTCTGTAGGGTCCATGATAATTTTTAAGAACATGAAGAAGTTCTGCCACCAAAGAGTTTTTTTTTTAAGATTTATTTTATTTATTTGAAAGACAGTTACAAAGAGAGGTAGAGATACACAGAGAGAGGTCTTCTGTTTTTTGGTTCACTCCTTAAATGGCCACAATGGCCAGAGCTGAGCCAATCTGAAGCCAGAAACCAAGAGCTTCTTCTGGGTCCCCAACACGGGTGCAGGGACCCAAGGATTTGGGCCATCCTCCACTGCTTTCCCAGGCACATTAGCAGAGCTGGACAGAAGTGAAGTGGCCATGAATTGAACCGGCGCCCATATGGGATGCCAGTGCTGCAGGCTGGGGCTTCAACCCACTGCGCCACAGCGCGGGCCTCAGCCACCAAAAGAGTTTTAAGACTCACTGCACTAAACCTCCATCATATACCATGATTATAAATAACCATCACAAATCCTTGACTCTGCAATTTTTTCTCTAACCTAGGCCTCGCCTCCATTTTCCATATTCATTTATACAACTGCTTATTCAACACCTCCATGAAGATATCTCAAGGGTATCTCAGACTAAACATTTCCAAATCCAAACTCATGACCTCAGACGCTCAAAACATGGTCCTCTTCTTCCAATGTTCTCACTGAACTGCCCCATCAATGACCTGAGTCACCTACAACACCTCCTGCTTTCTCACTTTCCCATACCTAATCATTCAAGTCTACTCAAGTCCATTTCTCTTCCAAAACCCAAATCTCTCTTAGATCTATTTCTTTCTACTTTTAACACAACCACACAACACCCCTCCCCCAGATTATAGCCTCCAAATAAGTCTACAAGTGATATTCTTTTGATCTCCAGGCTGCTACCATTTATTCTCCTTTGAGCAGATAAAGTCATGTCTTCAAAAGACAAATTTAGGGAGGCTAGTGTTGTGGCATGGTGGGTAAAGCTACCACCTGGAATGCCATCATTTCATACTGGTGCTGGTTTGAGTCTCAGCTGCTCCTCTCTAATCTAGATTCCCGCTAATGCATCTGGGAAAGCGGTGGAACACGGCCCAAATTCTTGGGCCACTTCTAACCACATGGGAGATCCGGAAGAAACTCTTGGCTTGGACCAGCCTTGCTCCAACCATTGTGGCTATTTGGGGAGTGAGTAAACCAGTGGATTGAAGAGCTGTCTCCTACTGTCTCCCTGGCTCTCTCTAAACTTTGTTTTTCAAATAAATAATCTTAAAAAAAAAAGAATTTATTCCCACAATTCACTCATTTACAGTACTTTTTAAATTAATATCCACACATGTGGGTATCCCAGTTTAATCAAAACACTTTTCACATACATTCTCTCCTTTAAACCACAAGAAGTCCCTTGAAATAAGATTACTGCCATTTTACCTAAGAAAGTAAGCCTGTGAAAGGCTAAAACCAACACAAAGCAGACCAAGAATACAAACCCAGACCTCTGATGCCATAGGCTATTCTACCTCACCATACTGATTCTCTGGTTAAAGGAACCAAGACAATTTCTCCGACAACAAGAAAATCTGGCTACTGAATGAAGCACGCAAACTAAAGATCAAAACCAAAATTTAATCAACTACCTATTCTGTAAATGATAACTATGCTACACAAAACAGAGTTAACCATCAATTTAAATTCTTCTTCCGGGACTGGCATTGTGGCAGTAGGTAAAGCTGCCAACAGCGACACCTACATCCCATAGAGGTGCCAGTTCAAGTCCTGGCTGCTCTACTTCCAATCCAGCTCCCTGATAATGCATCTGGGAAAACAGCACATGACAGCCCAAGTACTTGATTCCCTGCTACCCATGTGGGAGACCAGAATGAAGCTCCTGGCTTTGGTCTGGCCCAGCCCAGCTGTTGTGGTCATGTGGGGACTGAATCAGCAGATGGAAGATCTCTCTGTCTCTCCCACTCTAACTCTGCCTTTCAAATAAATAAATAAATCTTAGAAAAATACTCTTACACCTTTGTACTTTATTTTAATTTCATGTTTCTCCAAATTACATTATGCTAAATATGAGCAAAGCCTTGAAGGGAAAAAGGAAAAAAATTAGACAGCTATAAGGTTAGGATAGTACAATTCTTCATGAGGTTGATTTTATAGGAGTTAGTGTTGTGGGGCAACAGGTTAAGCTGTTACTTGTTATACCATGACCCATGTTTGAGTTGTTGGTTCAAGTCCCTGCTGCTCCACTTCTGGTTCAGCTTCTTAACACATCTGGGAAGGCATAGGAAGAAGGACCAAGTACTTGGGCCCCTGTCACGGTTGTGGGAGACCTGGATGGAGTTCCTGGGTCCTACTTTTGGCCTGGCCCAGCACCTGCCATTGCAGCCATTTAAGGAGTAAACCAGTAGATGGAAGAGTTCTTCTTTTCTGTCTGTCTCTATTTTTTTTGCTATTACTCTGCCATTCAAATAAATAAACCTTAAAAAACAAAAATACATGTCACTCTGGATGGTTGTATCCTGTATCAGAGTGCCTAGGTTCAAGTCTCAGCTCTGTTCCTCATGCCAGCTTCTCCGATGATAGGCACTCTAGAAGGCAACAGGTAACAAGTGATGGATCAAGCAGTTGGGTCCCTGCTGTCCACAAGGGAGCCTGGGATTGAGTCCCAGCTCCTGACTTATCCTGGCAACTGGCTGTTGCCAGCATTTGGAGAATAATCAGGGGACAGAAGATCTGTATCTCTGCCTTTGCAAAAAAAAAAATTTTTTTTTCTTTAAATTGTTTGTAATACAATAGCACTTTCCAAAAATGCCATTACAAATACCTCTTCTATATGCTACTGCTAAACAGATACAAAAGTATAGTTGTTTTGACTAGCAAACATCACTTTTTAAAATGCCAGAAGTAGGGGGCTGACACTGTGGCGTAGCAGTAAAGCTGCTGCCTACAGTGCTGGCATCCTATATGGGTGCCAGTTCTAGTCCTGGCTACTCCACTTCTGATCCAGCTCTCTGCTATGGCCTGGGAAAGCAGTAGAAGGTGGTCCAAGTCCTTGGGCCCCTGCACCTGTGTGGGAGACTGGGAAGAAGCTCCTCACTTCGGATCAGCTCAGCTCTGGCAGTTGCAGCCATTTGGGGAGTGACCAGTGGATGGAAGACTTCTCTCTCTGCCTCTGCCTCTCTCTAATTCTGCCTTTTGAATAAATAAATAAATTTTAAAATACCAGAAGTAATTCACAGGGTTATGAAGACCCTCTAAAAAAATATGACTACTCAAAACAAATACTCTTTTTTCCATACATTCTGCTCAAACCTGTGTCAACAGAAGGGCTAAAATATACTCAAAGAAAGCCAGTAACAAAAACTAACTGAAATAGGGGCCAACTCTGTGGTGCAGTGGGTTGGTCCTCTACCTGTGGCGCCGGCATCCCATATGGGCGCCAGTTCTAGTACTGGCTACCTCTCTTCTAATCCAGCTCTCTGCTGTGGCCTGGGAAAACAGTGGTGAATGGCCCAAGTGCTTGGGCCCCTCTACCTGCATGGGAGACCGGGAGGAGGCACCTGGCTCCTGGCTTCGGATTGGTACAGCTCTGGCTGTTGCGGCCATCTGGGGAGTGAACCAGTGGATGGAAGACCTCTCTCTCCGTCTCTCTCTCAAACTGTCTGTAACTCTGCCTCTCTAATAAATACATAAAATCTTAAAAAAAAAAAATAACTGAAATACATGGACTACTCACTGATTGTTATTTAGAAACTTTAGGATTTTTACCTTTGTTTTTATTTTTTGACAGAGTTAGACAGAGAGAGAGAGAGAGAGAGACAGAAAGAAAGAGGTCTTCCTTTGCCGTTGGTTCACCCCCCCCAAGTGGCCACTACGGCCGGCACACTGTGGCCGGCGTGCTGTGCTGATCCGAAGCCAGGAGCCAGGTGCTGCCTCCTGGTCTCCCATGCGGGTGCAGGGCCCAAGGACCTGGGCCATCCTCCACTGCACTCCCGGGCCACAGCAGAGAGCTGGACTGGAAGAGAAGCAACCAGGACAGAATCTGGCGCCCCAACTGGGTCTAGAACCTGGGGTGCTGGCGCCGCAGGCGGAGGATTAGCCTATTGAGCCGCGGCGCCGGCCGGATTTTTACCTTAAAAGTACTGTTTTAACAAGATTTACAATCAAAAGTTATTATACCGCCAAAAAGGAAGACAGTTAAAATATTCTGTCAATTTAGTAATGCAGCCTTTATTCCCACCGTAAAGATATTAAGATAATTATACCAAATTTTAGGTCAACATCACAAACATTCTCTTCTAATTACTTTAAAATGACATTAAAAGAAATGCAGAAACATTATAGAGTTTTCCTTTACTTATTACTGAATTCAAAACTGTAAATATAATAAAGCAGCAGTAAAAAACAAATGTGTTCAGCACTCAGAAGAATGGTTAATCCGAAAGGACAAGCATCACTTATATAAGAAGAAACTCAGCTGCAATGATCTATGTAGTAATGAAATCTTTTTCATTTTTGCACAAATTCTATGTTATAGCTTCTGAATAAATTATTTAAATTCACAGTACTAAAAATGTTTCTACTATTCTAAAAAGTATGCTACATGGTTAACATCCAATTTATCCCATCCCAAACCAAAATTTACAAACCAATGATTTGCTTTAACCAAAGTACAACGTATATGATTTAACACAGATGAAGAAATGGGCAGTTCAAAACATGTTCATTATCATTTCTCTTATTCTATAAGTCAATTTCATAGTACAGAACTAGCTTGCTTTAAAGAAGATAAGTATCTGCATTGTCTCCAGCTTACAACATATTTTGAAAATCAATCAGCCAAGCTATGGATTAGAATTAGTATTTCTACTAATTACCATTCATTTCACAAATACATATTTGTGTAAACAAAATTATCAGTACTACAGTTACCTTTTTCTATTCCTCAGAAAAGTGTAAACGCAAAACTTTAAAGAAGTGTTTTAAAATACACTTTAAAAATTCACCAGAGAAATTTCTACACAAATTGAAGTCAGCAATGTTTGAAAACAGATGTCAATACAGCAAAACCCAAAGGAAGATGATGAAGGAATGTACTTACGTTTCAAAACAACGATCCACGTTGTCGGACATCAGAAGCAACATGCATAGCTGTTCCAGGGCTATGAGCTGCATATCCCTTTCATCTCCCTGTCCCATCTGTAGCCATTCCAGCAACGTATCTGGATCCACGTCCGCCATGGTTTTTTAAAAGCCTCTGCTTAAATTTGAAAAGGGGAAAAAAAAGTCCTTTAAATTTCCAAGACTAATCAGCTTGAGTTTTAAAATGTTTTCACTTACTTCTGCGTAAATTAAATGTTCATGGTGCCCTCCTAGAAATTAAAAAAAATCGTGAAGCATGTCTTCTGGATCACGGTGTTCAATGTAGTTTTCCAACTTATTCCTTGGGTTTAACATTCAGATATCACACTAAATAAAAAGCAGTTTTGCACAAGACATAAGCTGATTATGTTGCTGCTTAACTGGAAACCAGCGCTGTCTTCGTCAAACACAACCACACAAGCTTCGGATCCCACGCCGCTATCACTAAATGGCTGTGCCAAAAGGCAAAAAACTACTACTAAAGTTTTTTTTTCCCCCTAGCAAACTTCTTCCCCTCTTCTATCTACACTCAAAACTGATCTTCAGATACGGGTCCTTTTCTGTATTTTCAAGGCATTTTGATCCTTTCCCCTTCCAAATTCAGTTTCTCCTGTAAAGTTACCTCTGATTCCACAAATCCTGCTTTTCAATTTACTTACTCCTATTTAACGAGGTCTAACTACAAACGATAATTAGATACGAGATGTATTTATGAATAAAGAATTGGTCAACGAATGTTGGCAGTCTTGGCAACTGTCCTTAAACTTTAAAAAGAAACGCTAGAAAGTATGTGCAATGGACTAACAGGTTACGGATCAGAATATAGGCCACTCTAGGGCTCTCTTTTCCCGTGGGGATGGGGCAGTTGGCTAAATATATATATAAGCAAAACCGAGAAGTTGCCCCTTCAGACCAGCCATCATAAAAGCTCCTCTTAAGCGCCCTGATCAGAGGAGCGCTGTGGAGCCCACCTAACCCAGCTGCAGGTGCAGAAACCAAGCGTGGGGTCGCGCTGGGCAGCCAACGGCGGCGACCAGCGGGACCGACCCAACAAGCGCTCTGCCTCCCCCGCACCAAACCCCATCAAGTTAGCCACCTGTTTAGGAGGGACCGAAGATCGGCAGAAGCAGCAGCAAAAGCCTCCGGGGCCGGAGAGGGGGCTGCCGAGCCAAGCAGGGCGGCCGGTCTCCTGAGAGCGGCGCCCGGAACTCGGAGGCCCGGAGGGACGTCCCTGGCCCCGGCCGGGCCGCGAACCCTTCCTTCTTCTCAAGGGCAAGAGGAGCCCGCCGTGGGCTCCAGCGCGGGCAAGCCAGGCCCCGCCGCCAGAACGGCCCAGGGAGGGAAACAAAGGGGCCAAGCAGAAAAGTCGGCAGCAGCCCGGCCGACCGCAGCCAGCGCTGGGGTCTCGCTCCCCGCCCGCCGCCGGGCGTCCCGGATCCCGGGCCCTAGGCCTGCCCTTCCGACGACCGGAGGCATCCCCGCCTCCCCATTCCCACAGGCTCTCACCCAGGCTTGTCGTCCCAAACCGCTTCGGTCCAGCTCCCAGCAGGCCGCGGGCAGAGCCAGGCCCAGCCGCGGCCCTCGAGTTCCCAGGAAGCCGCAGGCCGCGCAGGTCGAACCGGGCAGGCGGCACAGGAAAAGCCGAGTCTCGTCCCTCCCCTTCCTCCGCGGGGACCTGGTGACAGGGAAGCGAGAGGTTCCCCTGAGCGGCGGCAGCCAGCCAGCGCAGGTCCCGTCCCCGGCACGCGGCTCCTCAGGCCCTGCAGTTCAGAGGGAGGCCCGCGCGGTGCTGCCGCCGGCAGCGGGGGGAGGCCGCGTCCATCGTGATTCAGGAGGGGGGAGAGGGGAGGGTCGAGCGAGAGCCGGGCGGGGAGGCTGCCGAGGGCAGCCGAGCCCGGCGGAGGCGGAGCGAATGTGTTCTCCCGCCGGCCACCACCTGGGGCGCTGCGGAGATGGCCGACCCGCGGCGCGGGGGCGCCGACCCCGGGCGCCGGGCGCCGGGCGCGCCGCCGCCGCGGGGCCCGGGCGCTCTCGCCCCCCGCGGCCCGGGCAGGGCTCCCTCGGGCTGTAGTTTTCCTAGCGCACACCCTGGCTAGTTAGCGCCTTTCTCGCTCGGCCCGAGTCCGAGCGCGCCCCCGACGGCCCGCGCGCGCACTCGAGCACGCACGCTCCGCTCGTTTGGCTCCGTGGCGAACGCTCCGCGCGGCGCTGCGGAAGTCCCCTCCGTGCGGCGCCGGGCCCGAGCGGTCCCGGCCGAGCCTCCCCGCCCGCGGGACCCGCGCTCCCCCGTCAGCTGGCCTCCACGCCTCCGGCCGCCGCTCCCGGCGTGAGGAAAAGCGCCTCCCTCCGGTGCCGGGCGGCAAACAGCCCCGCGCCTCAGAAAGGAAGCGTTTCACAACCACCCTGGAAAGTAGGTACTGTGTTAGCGGCTTTGTTCAGAACCGAGGCTCCGAGGCAGCCTCGGTAAATTCAGGCCCGAGAGCGCCCCAGTAAGCAGCAGCACCGAGAGGGGGCTTTGGCTCCTTTGCCTGTGGCCACAGATACGCCCGTGGTCCGTGCTTTTTACTTCACGTGCGTTGAAAGTAAAATACACCTGCTTATAGGACGCACTCGGAGATATTTCAGATGTGCTGAATTGGAAATGTGAATATAGCTTTAAAAAAAAAATGTTAACTAAATCCTGGTTTGTGAGATAAATAAGCCCATGTCCCAGAGACTCCTCATAGTACATGGTGGTAGTGAAGACATGTTCCCTTAGGCAATTATGAAATTGCTATGTATTTCTAAGAACCAATATTTTGGAAATTACAGATTTGCCCTGCAGATAGCTGTCAGCGCATGTCCCAGTGTCGCAGGCAGTGGGCCCCCAGGTCTGCTATTAACAAGTCGAATCAAGAGAAGATGATGAAAGACGTGACTGCCTTGTCACAGGTACAACACTAGGAGAATAATGATTTAAAAACAGTGAGGGTAAGTTGCAGCTGCCAGGAAAATCTTCAAAGAGGAAGTGGCATTGCTTTCTGGACCTTGAATGGGTGAAGTGTAGACGCTGGGGAGTGGGAAGAATACAAGTGAAGCCTGGTTTTGTTCAAAGATAGAGTGAAGGGGAAAGAACCGGCGCTGAGCCACGGAAGAGGAATCAAGTGTGGAGAGCCTTGAAGGTGCGGATGCAGAAATTAGGCTGAGCCGAGTAACCAGTCCTGGACTAGAATCCTGGAAAAAGTGGAGAATTTATATGCTGAGAGTGTCCAGAATGGGCTACAAAGAGCAGCCTAGACAAGGGCATTGGCTGGGAGGTTGCTGCCCTGCCCTAACAGTGGGAAAGCCCAACAGGAAGGCCTGGACTTGGCCCTAGGAGTAAACAAGAGGGTCAGACAGTTGGTGCAGCAGTTAAAACCCTTCTTGGGACACCCGAATCCTCATAGCAAAGTCCTGACTGCACTTCTGATTCCAGCTTCCTGCTAGTGCACCCTGGGAGACAGCATGTGATGGCTCAAGTCCTTAGGTCCCTACCACCTATATAGGAACCTGAATTGAATTGCTGGCTCCCCTGTTTGGCCTGGTCCAGGCTAGGCCATTTGAGCGTTTGGAGAGTAAACTGGTGATAAGAGCACTTTCTGTGTCTCTCTCTTGCTATGCCTTTCAAATAAAATAAATTAAAAAATTTTAAAAGACAAAAGAGATACATGCTTCTGTTAAATTTTAAAAGTATCTTTTCCTTTATTCTTGCACTGTATCTACCTGCACCAGTAACTTCGTACAGCCAAGGTAAACAGCGTTAGGGTGCTTTAAAGACACTTTATCAAAACAGTGCTGTGACTTTTATTGTGCTTTTACAGTAATGTGTTTTTACATTGTTATTTTAAATTCAAACACAAAGAGAGAATTGAAACATGAGGGTCTGGCCAGCATTATGGTGCAGGGGTGGTGCAGTGAGCTAAGCTGCCATCTGCAACGCAGGCATCCCATATCAGAGTGTGGCTTTGAGTCCTGGCTGTTTTGTGTCTGATCCAGATCCCTGCTAATGCGCCTGGGAAGACACCAGAGGATGACTCAAGTACTTGACCCACTGTCACTCATGTGAGAGACCCAGAGGTAGTTTGAAGCTATTGGCTTTGGCCTGGCCTAGCTCTGGCTATTGTGGCCATTTGGGGAATGAATGAACCAGCAGATGGAAGATCTGTCTCTTTTTTCTCCCTTCTCTCTCTCTCTCTCTCTCCCTCACACACACACACACACACACACAAACTCACTGCCTTTCAAATAAATAAATAAATCTTTAAAAAAATAATCATGAGGTCCTACAAGGAGAACATTAAAGGAAAGGAATGAAGTACTAAAAAAAAAAATCCAGATGAAGGCAGTGGACCATTTTCAAATACATGTGCCGAGAAACCAGGAAGTGTTTACATGTTGAGAGATCACCTTGATGCCAAAGTCTAAGACTCATGGACGAGTCAGAACTCTGTGCCAAGCAGGGTGTAAGGCCCAGTAAGTCACAGCCTCCCCCACTATGCATTTGTTACAATTAATGATGAACTTACTTTGACACATCATTATCATTCAAAGTCCCTAGTTAAAGTCCACTTGTACATTTTATAGATTAGGATGAATGCATAATGACATATCCACTATACACATTATCATACAGAATATCTTTTTACTGCCCTAAAAAAACTCTATGCTCTACATGTTTATCCACGCTTCTCCTAATCCCTGTCAAGCACTGAACTTTTTACTCTTTCCTTAGATTTTCCTTTCCAGAAAGTCATACCATTGGAATCATAAAATATGTAGGCTTTTCAGATGGGCCACTTTGACTTAGTTGTATACATTTAAATTTCATGTCTTTTTTTTTTTTCTTTTTTTTTTTTTTGACAGGCAGAGTGGACAGTGAGAGAGAGAGACAGAGAGAAAGGTCTTCCTTTTTGCCGTTGGTTCACCCTCCAATGGCCACCGCAGCCGGCGCACTGCGGCCGGCGCATCACGCTGATCCGAAGCCAGGAGCCAGGTGCTTCCTCCTGGTCTCCCATGCGGGTGCAGGGCCCAAGGACTTGGGCCATCCTCCACTGCACTCCTGGGCCATAGCAGAGAGCTGGCCTGGAAGAGGGGCAACTGGGACAGAACTCGGTGTGCCAGCGCCGCAGGCGGAGGATTAGCCTATTGAGCTGCGGTGCCGGCCAAATTTCATGTCTTTTAATGGCTTTCTAGTTATTTTCTCAGTTTATTTCCTTATGTTCTTTTTTTAAAAAGATTTGTTTATTTGAAAGGCAAATTTACAAAGAGAGAGGAAGAGACAGAATATCTTCCATCTACTGGTTTACTCCCCAAATGGCCACAAGGGCTGTAGCTGGGCCAATCCAAAGCTAGGAGCTTTTTCTAGGTCTCTCCTACATGGGTGCAGGGGCCCAAGTGTTTGAGCCATCTTAGGCACATTAGCAAGGCGCTGGATGGAAAATAGAGTGGCCAGGACTTGAACCAGTCCTGGGATGCCAGCACCTTTGCCCACTATGGCACAGTGCTGGCCCTTATTTCCTTGTTTTCTTTTTTGTTTGTTTGTTTTCTTTTTTTTTCTCGACAGGCAGAGTGGACAGTGAGAGAGAGACAGAGAGAAAGGTCTTCCTTTTTGCCGTTGGTTCACCCTCCAATGGCCGCTGCAGCTGGCGCGCTGTGGCCGGCGCACCGCGCTGATCTGATGGCAGGAGCCAGGTGCTTTTCCTGGTCTCTCATGGGGTGCAGGGCCCAAGCACTTGGGCCATCCTCCACTGCACTCCCGGGCCACAGAAGAGAGCTGGCCTGGAAGAGGGGCAACCAGGACAGGATCGGTGCCCCGACCGGGACTAGAACCTGGTGTGCCGGCCCCGCAAGACGGAAGATTAGCCTAGTGAGCCGCGGTGCCGGCCTGCTATTTCCTTGTTTTCAAGGCAAAGTGACAGGGAGAGAAAAAAGGCTCTAGGCCTGCACTGCGGCTCACTAGGCTAATCCTCCACCTGCGGTGCTGGCACCCCAGGTTCTAGTCCCGGTTGCTCCTCTTCCAGTGCAGCTCTCTGCTGTGGCCTGGGAAGGCAGTGGAGGATGGCCCAAGTGCTTGAGCCCTGCAACCACATGGGAGACCAGGAGGAAGCACCTGGCTCCTGGCTTCAGATCAGCGCAGTGCGCCAGCCGCAACGCACCAACTGTAGCAGCCACTTGGGGGGTGAACCAACGGAAAAAGGAAGACCTTTCTCTCTGTCTGTCTCTCTCTCTCTCTCTCTCTCACTGTCTAACTCTGCCTGTCAAAGAAAAAAGAAAAAAGGCTCAGTCTTCCATCCACTGATTCACTTCCCAAATGCTTGCAACAGCTGGTGCTGGGCCAGGCCAAAGCCAGGAGCCCAGAACCCCATCTGGTTGTCCTGCGTGAGTGACAGGGACCCATGCATTTGGGGCATCCTCTGCTGGCTTCCCAGGAGCAGTAACAGGAAGCTGGATCAAAATCTGAGGAACTGGGACATAAATGGCACTTCAGCAATGGATATGGGCATTCCAAGTGGCATTTAAACCACTTTACCAAACAACTGCCCCAAAATATTTCTTTTTTACAAAAAAGTTTGCTATCTATGCAGTTATTTTGTAATATACGTTTCCATCAAGTTTTTGAAGGCCCTTCTGTGTGGATTTCAAAAATTTTGTACCAAGTGCTTACGTCGGCAGCACATACACTAAAAAAAAATTTTGTACCAAAATTAACTTTTAATTCCATTTTCCATGAACTTTTTATAGTTAGCATGCATTTATTACAGCTAAATTTTATTGAGCATCTACTATGTCTGAACACTCTTAAGTTTTTTACAAGTATTAACTCATTGTGGATCTTAGCGGCTTAAACTTCATTTTTTAAAGATTTTATTTATGTATTTGAGAGGCAGAGTTGCAGAGAGAGGGACAGTGAGAAACGTCTTCCATCTACTGGTTCACTCCCCAAAATGGCCACAACAGCCAGAGCTGAACCCATCCAAAGCCAGGAACCAGGAGCCAGAAGCTTCCTCTGGATCTCCCATGGAGCTACAGAGGCCCAAGCACCTGGACCATCTCTTCCACTGCTTTTCCAGACCATAGCAGAGGGCTGGATTGGAAGAGGAACAGCCAGGATTAGAACTGGCACCTATACGGGATGCTGGTGCTGCAGGGAGAGGCCCAGCCTACCACACCACAGTGCCAGCCCCTTAAACTTTCTGTCTTTGTGAACTTGGCATCTCTGAGTTTTACTTCCCTATCTGTATGACAGGTATAAAAATAATTCCTTGTAGAGTTATTATGTTAAATAAGAATGAATGTAAAGTGCCAGTCACATTCTGAACACTCAGAGGTGTCAGTGAGAATGTTCTTTATTAGGCCTGCTCTCTGCTGTGCCATGCTGTCTGTTCCCTGTTCTATAGGACAGGTTGCAAAACAGTTGCAGACAGCAATCATGTTCCCATCCCCCTTTTTTCTGGATGAAAAAAAATCCATTCCCTTTGATGCTTTGCCCTCCCTGGGCAGGTTCCAGTTTCTCTTTATTCCTAGGTCTAGAAGAGTGCTTCAGGTATGGTCAGCCCCGGACGACATGGGGAATTCTGTTGTGCAGGGCGGGGTGGTTGGGACCCATGTCTCTCTTTGGACTCAGACTTTGCAGCAAACCAAAGCCTGAACTGCCAGGTCAGGTTTTCTTCAGTCCTCTAATTTAGCAGTTGATATTTTTGTCCTTAATAGTTGGACCTATTAAATTTCATCTTGTTGGTTCTGTCTCAGTGCTTCTTCCTGATGTAATCTCTTTGAACCCTTATTGGGTGGTACAGTGTATCGGCCATCCCTCCAGATGCTTTATCCCTAGTGGTCAAGTAGATAAGGGTGTTGAACAGAGAATGGCAAAATAAAAAACGCTGGCATATAATAACCTTTCATCAAGTAGTCATCCATCTATTAAGTAACATTCTTTGGGTATGCCCATATCTATATGTTCAGGTAGCTATGACTTTACCTGTGGGATTATCCTCTAAATTGTTTATCTCCTTCTTGACAATAAACATTTTAATGTGCCTTTATTTAAAAGATGACAATATTAATAAAATGAAACTAGTAACCAAAATTGAGCATATATTACATATGTGCTTATATATGAATATTTGTTTCCAGGATCTTGAAGGAAATCTTTACAAATACCATTTGAAATTCACTTGTATCAACTATGTCATTCCAAAAATCTCTGGGAAAGCTAAGTGAAGGTTATTTTTATAATTTAAATTTTTAAAAATTATTTTTGCATCTTTTATAAGCCTGAGCTTATTTCAAAATAAAAAGCTAAAACAAGACTAAGTTTAGCTTGAGATGACTAACTCTTGGTATTCCTATCTTCTAGGAATCACTGCTTCTTGTCTAAGGATTCTTTAAATGATGTATTTAAAAATCAGTTCTAGAAGAATCTTCATGATTCACTGTATTCATCTTTGGTGGTGAAGACAAAAACCAAATAATAGTTGTAAAAGTTGTATGCTTTGGGGCTGGTATTGTGGCATAGCATGTAAAGCTGCCGCCTACGGTGCCAGCATCCCATATAGGTGCCAGTTCAAGTCCTGGCTGCTCCACTTCCGATTTAGCTGCTATGGCCTGGGAAAGCTGTAGAAGATGGCCCAAGGCCTTGGGCCCCTGCACCCATGTGGGAGACACAGAAGAGAATCCTGGCTTCTGGCTTCGGATCAGCCCAGCTCTAGCCATTATGGCGATTTGGGGAATGAACCAGCAGATGGAAGACTTCTTTCTCTCCCTGCCTCTGCCATTCAAATAAATAAATAAATAAACCTTTAAAAGAGAAAAAAAGTTGTACACTTTATGTTCCTAGTTATTGTGCCAAGGCTAAAACTCCTTTTGTAAATTGCAATCTCTAAAAAATTCTATCCTTTTTGTCTTGAGGAAAATTATTTTACCAATAAATAAAAAGGTTGTTGCTTTGTATTAGCATATTTGGGTGTAAAATAATTACTTTATAAACTTAAAAAAAATAGGATCCAATTTGTAAAAAGTCATTCAGTAGAAGTCTTTTCAGAGTCAAGCTTTTGTAAAAAATGTATTCTTTTATCATAGCCTGCAAAATGTGTATTGGGGGAAAAAGTTATATAATTATAAAACTTTCCTCCTGAACATTTATTATTAAATGACTGTTTTTAATTGTTGTATACATAATAGTGGTGTTATCTTTATGTTTTCTAAAATAGCCCTAATTAGAAGGGAAGAATAGAGGGGAGTATCATTATAGTCTTAGAATTGTATCGATGAGGGGCCAGCGCTGTGGCGCAGTGGGTTAATGCCTGGCCTGAAGCACTGGCCTCCTATACGGGCGCCGGTTCGAGTCCTGGCTGCTCCTCTTCCGATCCAGCTCTCTGCTATGGCCTGTAGAAGATGGCCCAAGTCCTTGGACCCCTGGACTCACATGGGAGACCTAGAAGAAGCTCCTGTCTTCTGGTTCCTGGCTCCTGGCTTCAGATCGGCACAGCTCCGGCCGTTGCGGCCATCTGGGGAGTGAACCATCTGGTGGAAAGACCTCTGTCTCTCTCTCTGCCCTTCCTTCTCTCTCTGTGTAACTCTGACTTTCAAGGAAAACAAATTTAAAAATCTTTTAAAAAAAGAATTGTGTCTATGAACCACATGAAATCTGTTTTCTTTATATTAATTTTAAAAAGTGTATAAAAAATAAGCCAACAAGTCAAAAATGAAAAAATGTGTCTACCGACCTGAGTTTCACATGTTCTGGGGAAACTCAAAGGAGTATTAAAATTCTGGGAAATTTTTTTTAAGATTTATTTATTTATTGGGAAGGCAGAGTTACAGAGAGAGAAAGGAGAGACAGAGAAATCTTCCATCTACTGGCTCACTCCCCACATGTCCGCAATGGCTGGAACTGGGCTGATCTGAAACCAGGAATTTCATCCAGGTCTCCCATGTGGGTGCAGGGGCCCAAGAATTTGGGCCATCTTCTGCCGCTTTCCCAGGTACATTAGCAAGGAACTGAATGGGAAGTGGAGCAGCCAGGTCTCAAACCAGCATCCACATGGGATGCCGGTGCTGCATATAGTAATTTAATCCACTGTGCTATGGCACCAGCCCCTATCCTGGGAAAGTTTATGTAAATTGTGACCCATATTCTATCTGGTTTCTTAGGAATTACCAAACTATTTAGTGTCAAAAATAAAAATAAGAGGCCGACATTGTGGGCATAGTGGTAAATCTGCCACCTGCAGTGCTGGCATCCCATATGGGCACTGGTTCTAGATGTGCTGCTGCTCCACTTCCTACCCAGCTCTCTGGAAGAGCTGTGGAAGATGGCCCAAGTCCTTGGGCCTCTGCACCCACGTGGGAGACCCGGAAGAAGCTCTGGGCTCCTGGCTTCGGATAGTCACAGCTGTGGCCCAACCAGCGGATGGAGGACACCTCTCTCTCTCTCTCTCTGCATATCCTTCTCTCTCTGTGTACCTCTGACTTTTAAGCAAATAAATAAATCTTTAAAAAAAAACAATAAATAAAACATAAATAAGAGTCCTAATTGCTTATAGTTGCATACTAAAATATTTACAGGTAAAATAATATAATTAGGATTTGCTTAAAGATCCTTTGAGGGTATAATGGATAGAATACAGATGAGACACAATTGGCCATGGAATGAGTATCTCTATTGAATCTCATAGTAGTGTCTACACTTTTTGTATGTGAGTGAAAATCCCATACAAAAATAATTTTTTTTAAAGATTTATGTTATTTGAAAGGCAGAGTTACAGAAAGAGAGAGAGAGAGAGAGAGAGAGAGAGAGAGAGAGATCTTCCATTGCTGGTTCACTCCCAAATGGCCACAACAGCCAGAGCTGAGCCAATACCATATAGGATGCTGTCACCACAGGCTGCAGCTTTACCTGCTACATCACAAAGCACCAGCGCGGCCCCCCCCCTTTTTTTTTGATATGGTAGAACTAGGAGTTTAAAAAAGGCAATACTTACATACAATGCTTTAAGATAGTATGATGCAAATATTTCTTGATAACAGCATCATTTAACGTAATGTCTGTGGAAAGGGAGATAGCTAAAGTTGCATACTAGAACTGTTTGAAACTCAAAATAATTTTGTTAAATATTTATTTTATTATTATTTGGAATAGAGTTACGGAGACAGAGGGAGAAACAAAGAGAGCTCTTCCATCTGCTGGTTCTCACCCAGTGGCTGCAGCAGCTGGGACTGAGCCAGACTGAAGCCAGGAGCTTCTTCTGGGTCTCCAACATGGGTGCAGGGGCCCAAGCACTTGAGTCATCTTCAGCCATTAGCAGGGAGCTGGATCAGAAGTGGAGCATATTGAACGCCTGCATCACAGGCGGCAACTTTACCCAACTACACCATGACACCAGGCCCTGAAAGTCAAAACAGTTTAAGAAAGTGTGTTCCTATTTATTTTGTTATATAATAAGTTATGAAGAGGTGATGTTATACTGTGGTTGTTGATAAATTAACTTAGGGGCAGGCATCTGGCCCAGTAGTTAAGATGCCACATGAGAAACTTGCTTGCCTCGGTTCAAATCTTGGCTTTGCCTCCACTTCCAGCTTCCTGCTAATGCACTCTTTGAGAGGCAGCAGGTGATAGCTCAAGTACTTGGTCTCTGCAACCCACGTGGGAGACCCAGATTAAGTTCCAGGCTCCTGGCTTCAACCTGGCCCAGCCCTGGACATTGTAGGCCTTTGGGGAGTGAATCAGCAGGTGGAAGATTCTCTGTCTCTCTCCCTGTGTGTGTGTGTGCGTGTGTGTCTGTCTTTCAAACAAGTAAAAAATAAATAAATAAATAAATAAATGTTTTTTAATTAATTGAAAACATACTTACCATGTGCCAGGTACCACTTCAAGTGCTTTGAGATTACTAATTCATTTAATCATAACAATGTTACCATCTCCATTTTACCAATGAGGTAAACGAGAGCTGCAGAAATTAATTTGTCCAAGGTTATACCCAGAATACCTGGCTGCCAAAGCTTTGCCTGTTATCTTCTGCTGTCTCTCTGAGTCTAACTAATTTTTTTCTTTGATGACAAGAAGATACCTTAAGGAATCAAACCTATAGAAATTATGGTATGATGCAAAAGAGAGCAAGAGAGAGAGAGAAACAAACTATACCTAGATGCTTACTTAGAGAACTTTTGCATTTTTTTTTTATTTTTATTTTTTAGATTTATTTATTTGTTTGAAAAACAGAGTTACAAAGAGGCAGAGAAGGAGAAGTCTTCCACCCTCTGGTTCACTCCCCAAATGGCTGCAACGGCTACAGCTGGGCCAATCCAAAGCCAGGAGCCTGGAGCTTCCCACGTGGTTGCAGGGGCCCAATCACTTGGGCCAACTTCCGCTGCTTTCCCTGGCCGTAGCAGAGAGCTAGATCACAAGTGGAACAGCTGGGACTGAACCCGTGCCCATATGAGATGCTGGCACTGTAGGTGGCAGCTTTACCTGCTATGCCACAGCACCAGCCCCTTTTGCATGTATTAAATATTGGAAACAGCCATCAATAGCAGAGTGAAGAAATACAGCATAACACATCAGTCTAATCTGCAATAATGTTAAAAAATTTTTCTTAGACCAAATGACAAATATTTTTTAAAATATTTATTTTATTTATTTGAAAGGTAGAATTATAGAGAGAGGTAGAGACAGAAACAAAGAGAGGTCTTCCATCCACTGGTTCACTCCCCAAATGGCCACAAGGACCGGGGCTGGACCAGGCCAAAGCCAGGAGCCAGGAGCTTCTTCTGGGTCTCTCACGTAGGTGCATGGGCTCAAGGACTTGGGCCCTCCTCCGCTGCTTTCCAAGGCATATTAGCAGGGAGCTGGATCAGAAGTTGAGCAACTGGGACTGGAACCGGCACCCATATGGGATGCCGGGGCTGCAGGCCAGGGCTTTAACCCATTGTGCCACAATGCCAGCAGCTTGACAAATATTTTAAACTAGAATAGAGAGTTACAGAATCAAAAATGCATTAAGATTCCATTTTTAAAATTAAAAAAAATTTTTTTAAATTTATTTATTTGAGAAGTAGAGTTACAGACAGAGAGAAGTAGAGACAGAGAGAGAAGTCTTCCATCCTCTGGTTCACTCCCCAATTGGCCACAATGGCCAGAGCTGCGCCAATCCGAAGCCAGGAGCCGGGAGTTTCTTCTGGGTCTCCTATGCAGGTGCAGGGGCTCAGGACTTGGGTCATCTTCTACTGATTTCCCAGGCCATAGCAGAGAGCTGGATGGGAAGAGGAGCAGCTGGGACTAGAACCGGCACCCATATGGGATGCTGGTGCTACAGGCAGAGGATTAACCTACTGAGCCACAGCGCCGGCCCCAAGATTCCATTTTAAAGTATGTAAACTGGCTAAACATAAAGATCAGAGTTTAAAATAGACTTCATACCGTTGAGTAATTTCTTTAAAAGGTAGAAGGAATAAAGGAGAGGACTTTGGCTTTTTATTTATTAATTCATTTTTATTTAATTGAGAGGCAGTGAGACAAACAAGCAATGGACAGACAAATACAGGGAGAAAGTTTTAATCTGCTGGTTCATTTCCCAGTGCCCACAATGGCCAGTGTGGGGCCAGGCCAAAGTCTGGAAGCAGGAACTCAGTTCAGCTCTCCCACGGGGATGGCAAGAACCTATTACTTGATCATCACTTGCTGCCTTCCTAGGTAAGCATTAGCAGAAAACTGGAATCAGTAGTGGAGCCAAGACTCAAACTTCAGCACTCTGATACAGGATGTAGGCTTCTCAAGTACATCTTAACCACTAGGCTAAATACCTGTCCCTCTTTTTATTTTATATTCCTCTTTGGTGTTTGAATTTTTTTTTTTTCAGTTTAAAAGTTAAACAATTCAGATAGAACAAAAAGAAAAAACAATAATCACTTACCATCTTGAGATTATTGTTAACATTTTAGTATCATTCATGCTCTTTTTTCTAGGCATAAACATAAAATATAAAATATGTAACAGACTATGACCCTATTTTTGTTTAAACAACAAAGTTAAGCAAGCCTTAAGCCTTTCTTGTAGGCCTTTTATACTAATAAAGTTCAAAATTCATCTACCCATCACTATCCAAACTCATCTGTTGTTCAAGCCATCTTTTTTGTTTCCTTCTTACCAGCTACCTAAGGCAGCCTGAGGACCAGGCTTTTTGAGCTGAGCCAGGAAAGTAGCTGCTTACTTCAGCCGTGAGGATTGCACTTCACTGACAGAGATCAGTGTGTCTGAGATAGCAGAGCTAAAGCGGTGAGCAGTTATCCAGTAAAGCCGCTTAAGAGAAACATCCATCTAGGTTGTTCAGAACTCAAATTATCATTTTACTTTCCTGTCGGTCATTTGCCACAGATTATCTGAATCCTTGTTTATAAAACTAGGTTGGTAGATCAGAATTCAAGGTAAAATCAAAGCCCAGGGACTTGTGTTTGATTTACTAGGCAGATGCCAATGGCTGAGAACACTTGCAGGCTACAGTGGGGTAGTGTTCACGGGGGAATGTGGATATGCTGGTGTGTTCTAGAGATTAAGTCAGAGTTCTTCTTGACCAAGGAAGTGAACCAGCACACTTTCAAGGAACTACTGTCTATACTACTTCTTCTTTGAAAATCATCAGTAACTCTATGACTTCCTGATTTTATTAAATATTTTATGTTTATATTCAATTTTCTGTTACATAATGATATATAGATATGCACTCTTGTGCTTTTAATAACACCTTTATTGAAATATAATTCATATTCTATGACGTTTATCGTATTATAATGTACAGTTCCATGGCTTTTAGTATATTCCCAGAGTCGTACATTGGTCACAACGTCACTAAAGCCAGAACATTTTCACTGCCCTTAAAAAGATCTTATAAATCTTATACCTATTAGCAGTAACTCCATATTCTTCATAATCTCTCAGCTCTGAAAAACATCTGTTTTCTACCTCTACAAATTTCCCTGCTCTGAATATTTAATATAAATGAGACTACACAATACCTTTATATCTGGCTTCTTTAATTTAGCATACTCTGTTCAAGGTTTATCCATATCATAGCTTATATAAGAACTTCCTTCCTTTAAAAAATTGTTTTTTAATTTATTTGAGATGCAGAGAGACAGACACAGAAATATCTTCTGTCTGCTAGTTTACTCCCTAAATACCTGCAACAGCCAGGATCGGGCCATGCCAAAGGCAGGAGTTTGGAACTCAGCATGATTCTCCCACATGGGAGGCATGGACCCAGGATGTACATTAGCAGGGTGCTAGAATCAGAAGTAGAGCCAGGACTCAAGCCCAGACACTCTGATTGCGATATGGCTTCCCAAGTGGTATCTCAGTTGCTGTGTCAAATGTTCACTCCAACTTCATTCATTCCTTTATAAGAAAGTATGATATTCCGTTGTAGAGATATACTACATTCTCTTTACCTATTTATAGATTGACATTTGGGTTGTTTCTGTTCTTTTATGATTATGAATAATGCTGCTATAAATATTCATATACAAGCTTTTAGATAGACACATTTCTTTTCAAGTCTTTTTTTTTTTTTTTTAAATTTTTGACAGGCAGAGTGGACAGTGAGAGAGAGACAGAGAGAAAGGTCTTCCTTTTGCCATTGGTTCACCCTCCAATGGCCGCCGTGGTAGGCGCGCTGCGGCCGGCGCACCGCGTTGATCCGATGGCAGGAGCCAGGTGCTTCTCCTGGTCTCCCATGGGGTGCAGGGCCCAAGCACTTGGGCCATCCTCCACTGCACTCCCTGGCCACAGCAGAGAGCTGGCCTGGAAGAGGGGCAACCGGGACAGGATCGGTGCCCCAACCGGGACTAGAACCCGGTGTGCCTTTGCCGCAAGGCGGAGGATTAGCCTAGTGAGCCGCAGCGCTGGCCTCTTTTCAAGTCTTTTTTGATATGTATATGGAAGTGGAATTGCTGAGCCATATAGTAACCATAGATTTAGCTTTGTGAAGAACTTCCAGTTCTTTTCCAAGGTGCCTGAACCATTTTACATTCACACCATCCATATATGAATATTGTAATTTCTCTAAATACTTGCCAACCTTTATTACAATCTTTTTTATTTGAGCTATCCTGGTGGTGAAGTAGTATCTCTGTGATTTAGATTTTCAGTTCACTAATAAGCAATGAATATTGAGGATTTTTCATGTATCTCCTTTGGAGAAACCTCTATTTAAATCCTTGACTCATTTCTAAGTTGGGTTGTCTTTTTATTATTGTAATTTGTTTGAAGGTATAGAGGCAGAGACAGAGATCTCATATCTGCAAGTTCACTTCCCAAATGCTCACAACAGCTCTGGGCTGGGGAAGACAAAAGAGAGGAGGAAGGATCCCAATCTGGGTCTTCCACATGGTGGCAGAAACCCAAGTACTTGAGCCATCACCTACTGCGTCCCTGAGTATACATTACCAAGAAGTTGGAACCAGAAGCAGAGCTGGGTCTCATATTCAGGCACTTCAATATAGGATGCAGGCATCATCCCGAGTGAGGCTTAACATACTGTTCCACATCACCTGTCCCCCGCCCCCCCCCCCCCCGAGCTGTGATTTTAATAGAGACTGCGTTGAGTCTCTAGATCTGTTTGGAAAATATTAACATTTTCATAATATTAAATCTTCTTTTTTTTTTTTTTTTTTGACAGGCAGAGTGGACAGTGAGAGAAAGAGAGACAGAGAGAAAGGTCTTCCTTTTGCTGTTGGTTCACCCTCCAATGGCCACCGCGGTAGCGCGCTGCGGCCGGCGCACCGCGCTGATCGATGGCAGGAGCCAGGGGCTTCTCCTGGTCTCCCATGGGGTGCAGGGCCCAAGAACCTGGGCCATCCTCCACTGCACTCCCTGGCCACAGCAGAGAGCTGGCCTGGAAGAGGGGCAACCGGGACAGGATCGGTGCCCCGACCGGGACTAGAACCCGGTGTGCCGGCGCCGCAAGGCGGAGGATTAGCCTAGTGAGCCGCGGCGCCGGCCATAATATTAAATCTTCTAATTCAAGAACATAAGATGGGGCAAAGCATTGTGGTGCAGTTGGTTCCATTGCTGCCCGCAACACTGGCATCGAATATGAGCAATGATTGGAGTCCCTGCTGATCCACTTCCAATCCAGCTCCCTCCTAATGAGCCTGGGAATCAGTGAAAGATGGCCCAAGTGCTTTGAACCATTCTATGTGGGACAACTGAATGGAATTCCA
Organism: Lepus europaeus; assembly: GCF_033115175.1. NCBI lineage: Eukaryota > Metazoa > Chordata > Mammalia > Lagomorpha > Leporidae > Lepus > Lepus europaeus. The sequence continues at coordinate 43,565,587 of NC_084837.1, read as the reverse complement.
GGCTCTGGCATCAGCCTTGCCCAGCTCTGGATATTGAGGCCATTCAGGGAGTTACAAATCTGAATATACTTAATTGCTTTTATACAAGGTTTACAAAGCTCATGGAAAATGCTTATTATAAAAAACAATGTATGGATTTCAAAAATTTCGATACCAAAATAAACTTACCTTTTAATTATATTTTCCATGAGTTTTTGAAGTCCCCTCTGATATTTACCTTTACCAGTTTATTTTTTATTTTATTTTTTTAAGAGGTAAATGTATTATTATTATTCTTTAAACTTTTATTTAATGAATATAAATTTCCAATGTACAGCTTATGGATTACAATGGCTTTAAATTATATGTACATTACATGTTTATTTTAAACTATTGTTAAACTTTTTAAAATAGTAAGCTTACATCTGCTGTTTGCTTGAGATATTACTCCCTTTAAGCAGGTTTTTGCACTGTGATTATCTAAAACAGCATGGCTTACTGTAAAAACTAATGAGTTTTAAGTCAGAAGTCCTAGCATGTCCTGATAGCTTTCAGTCCATTGACTGATTTTTTAATCTGGATCAAGCCATTCTGTTAACTCTGGGATTCAATTTCCTTAACTCAAAAGTTGAGAGAATAGCATCTGGCAGTATTTAACTGCTTGTTTCAAATGTACCACTTTACCCAGGCATAGATTTGAGATATTCTTTTCTTTTCTTTTCTTTTTTTAAGATTTATTTATTTTACTTGACATTCTTTTCTAATTCTAGTCTACCAGCTGATGTGCAGAAAGAAGGTCAGAAGCTTCATAGTATTATGGACTAGTACCCCTAGAACAGGCAAACATGATTGAGAATAAGCAAAAAATTATGAAAGCTACTTCAGATGATCTACTGATATTTACACTGTGCTGTGATAAAAATCTATCTTGCAAAAACTGCTTGCTAGGTACATTTATTTTTTTCAAAAAACAGATTCATTTATTTATTTGAAAGAGTTACAGAGAGAGAGGGAGAGACAGAGAGAGATCCATCTATTGGTTCACTCCCCAGATGGCTGCAAAGACCAGTGCTGGGCCAGGCCGAAGCCAGGAGTTTTATCCAGGTCTCCCACATGGGTGACTGGGCCCCAAACACCAGGACCATCCTCACACCAGGACCATCTTCTGCCGCCTTTCCTAGGCCATCAACAAGGAGCTGAATCAAAGTGGAGCAGCTAGGACTCCAACCAGTACCCACACAGAATGCCATCCTCACTGGCGGCAGGCAGCCCTACGCTCCTCACCACAACTCCAGCCCATAAGTACATTTCCATGAAGACATATAACTTAAATAATCCTCTCATGATTCCTCTTAAAGATATCTTTTTTTTTTTTTTTTTGACAGGCAGAGTGGACAGTGAGAGAGAGAGAGACAGAGAGAAAGGTCTTCCTTTGCCGTGGGTTTACCCTCCAATGGCCGCCACGGCCAGCATGCTGCGACTGGCGCACTGCGCTGATCCAAAGGCAGGAGCCAGGTGCTTATCCTGGTCTCCTGTGGCGTGCAGGGCCGAACCACTTGGGCCATCCTCCACTGCACTCCCGGGCCACAGCAGAGAGCTGGCCTGGAAGAGGGGCAACTGGGACAGAATCCGGTGCCCCGACCGGGACTAGAAACAGGAGTGCCAGCGCCGCAGGCAGAGGATTAGCCTAGTGAGCCGCGCGCCGGCCCTCAAAGATATCTTAAATACCCATTCCTTCCTTAGGTATGTTCTTTCTAAAAATCTAGTCATGGTCCAGCATAGGGCTCAGAAATACCTGAGTCTTCTGAGTATATTTAGTATGCTGTCTTAGTCTCCTGTTTCTCTGGCTCTGAGGTCTACTGTTTCTATCAGTTTTTTTTTTTTTTTTTAAAGATTCTGTTTATTTATTTGAAAAGCAGAGTGACAGGGCAGTGGGGTAGGGGGAGGGGGAGACAAAGATCTCCCATCCGCTGGTTCACTCCTCACGTGGCTGCAGTGAAGCTGGACCAGACTGAAGCCAGGAGCCTGGAACTCCACTGGGGTCTCACACATGGATGGCAAGGACCCTGGTACTTGGGCCATCTTCGGCTGCCTTTCCAGCTACATTAGCAGGGAACTGGATCAGAAGTGCAGCAGTTGGACCAGTGCTCTGATATGGGATGCCAGTGTGATAAGTGGCAACTTAACCTGCTGTGCCATAATGCCAGCCCGTAAGGTTTTTTTTTTTTAAGGAATAAAGTAGTCATATTCAGCTTAAAGTGATGTTTAACAAGTCAGATATTTGTTTTTAAGGGACAGGATCACTATCATTTAAAGTATGCAATCCAGTGACCCCACAAAACCTATTTTGGCCATTTTCCCTGGCTGCATTAAAAAACAAAAGCAAACAAAAAACCTGGTAGAATGAGGTTGAAAATTATTCCTGTATACCTGGGGTCCAAAAGTGAAATTCTCCATCACAGATATATAACTTAAGGGCTGAATTTTAGCATAGGTACCGTTTACACCTAGATCAGTAAAGGAGTTGGTGGTGGTTCATTGCACAGATGTTTTGACCTTTTACTCCTGTCCACGTTAGAAACACTTCCATATTCGGGTTTTGTTGGTTGAAGAGGTTCTGACCATGGTAATTCCTAAATACTAATGAAAGAGCAAGTCACAGTGGGTGTCCTGGTTAGTATGTATTGGTACGAGTCTAACTTATTTACAATGACATTCTGTCTAAGGAACTTATTTTGTCATGCTCAGTCTGGAGTACAGGTAGCTAGGTTAACTGCCCTGTTATCTCACTAACCACTGATTTTCTTTATGATCCTACTTTATTACTGGTGTAGGAGGTAGGTAGCTTTTGGCTTATTCTTCTCTAGCTATTTTAAAACATATTCTTTGTAACCAAATAAAATTATTTGCTCTTCGTTCACACTCCAGAGAAGCTTTAACTGGATATTCTTTTTCTTTTTTTTTTTTTTTTAAGATTTTATTTATTTGAGAGGTAGAGTTACAGGCAGTGAGAGGGAGAGACAGAGAGAAAGGTCTTCCTTCCACTGGTTCACTCCCCAAATGGCCTCAACGGCCGGAGCCATGCAGATCTGAAGCCAGGAGCCAGGTGCTTTTTCCTGGTCTCCCATGTGGTTGCAGAGGCCCAAGCACTTGGGCCATCTTCTACTGCTTTCCTAGGCCATAGCAGAGAGCTGGATCAGAAGAGGAGCAGCTGGGACTAGAACTGGTGCCCATGTGGGATGTCAGCACCGCAGGCAGAGGATTAACCTGTGCCACAGCGCCGGCCCCTAACTGGATATTCTTACATCTTTTGTTTGGCAAAAGCAACCTATGAACTTTCTCTAGTGGTCTGGAATCTTTTTTTTTTTTTTTTTTTTTGACAGGCAGAGTGGACAGTGAGAGAGAGACAGAGAGAAAGGTCTTCCTTTGCCGTGGGTTTACCCTCCAATGGCCACCGTGGCTGGTGCACTGTGGCCAGCGCACCGCGCTGATCCGAAGGCAGGAGCCAGGTGCTTCTCCTGGTCTCCCATGGAGTGCAGGGCCCAAGCACTTGGGCCATCCTCCACTGCACTCCCAGGTCACAGCAGAGAGCTGGCCTGGAAGAGGGGCAACTGGGACAGAATCTGGTGCCCCGACCGGGACTAGAACCCGGTGTGCCGGTGCCGCGTGGTGGAGGATTAGCCTGTTGAGCCTCGGCGCCAGCCTGATGGTCTGGAATCTTACTAGCAAACAAAATTTGTACTTGGTTTTATATTAGTATTACTGTTGTACAGTGTACCTAGGCTAGATGGAAAGGTTAAAATAACCAATCCAGCCCTAGTAAATAGCAGGAACTATGGATACTGAATATTCCCACAGATTTAAAGATCTATGAATAAGATAATAATTACTCCTGGAACAAATGATAATTGAAATCCTTATTTTCTTCCCACTTTGAGCTCTTTCTCTTACTTTCCCCCAACCTTGGCATAGCTCTAGGGGTTTTCCTTTAAATGGACAGCTTGCAGTCTCAATAAACAAATCATAGAACCTTATTTTCATTGTAGTTTCTTGAGTCAAATATATTATATATTGTAGTATTGGTGAAATTACAACATTTGTAATATGATGTCACTTTTCCTCATTTGACCTATTTTAATCACTGGGAAACTATGCCTGTCTAGTCATTTGCTTATTTGTCATTAATAGATTAATAGAAACATATTAACAGTATAAATTGTTCTAATTCTTAGATCCTAAATCTTAAGAATAAAATGATTAGGAGTTGTGACTCCTAAGTGTCGCTTTTCATTTCTTTCTTGCATAAAGCTGAACGTGATTACAAGTGTGTGTCCTCGTCTCCTGCTGATTGTTCCTCAGAGGGCCCCCTCCCCTTCCCGGCACTGCTGCCCTGTTACACAACACTAGGGAGCTGGGAACATACTGTCAGTGTCTCTGAAGCCACTGGGCGATGTTCACATGCTGAAGCTGCTGGCACTGACAAGGTGACTGGAGCCAAATGTAAACGCTGGCGTTCATCATTCGCAGTCAGATACGTTGTGCAACAGTACCCATGGGCACTGTGTGAAAGGTTGCCTAACAAGCTGCCCCAGTGTTCGGGTTAGTCAGCTCCTTGCTGTGTGATGGGTGTGACCAAGATACTGCAGGTTGTTGATGATGGAAAGTCAGGCTAGCCAATGACAGAAGCTAAACAGAGGGGAAACTCAATTGTTGACAAAGAATTGAATCTTAGCACTTGGCATTTGATCTCCGAGGTGCAGACGCTAAGGCTACCAAGACACATGTGAGAGGAAGACGTTTTCTGATTTTTTTATTGTTCCCCATGAATACGTCCCCCTGAGTTAAACCATAAAAGCCAGTGCAGTTTCTGACCATATTAGTTTATGGTGGAACCAAAACATGTTTTCTGGGGAAATATTTTTGTAATAAAAATTTGAATTATTATAAACGACATAATCACTATATGGAAAAATAAGAAAAGAAGAGCAAGGGGAAAACATTTATTAATCCCTTTTGCTAAAAACCAACTTTTTTCTTGTAGCATACATTCTTATTCTTTGAACTGTTGTTTCACGTGGTTATAAGATTTTAGTCACCTGACTTTTTCGTAATGTATTATAAGCGTCTTTTCCCAGAAGTTCTACCTCGTTGTCGTGTAAATAACTGAATAATGATCCATATAGCATATGACTGGACTGATGTACACTATAACCATTCCAACAGAGGCTGCTTCCATTTTATGTTGTTTTATTACAAACAATACTGAAGTGAACATAACTTGAAATTTAGGAGTTTTTGGAATAAAAATTTTAATGATATCAAGTGATTGAGGCTGGCATTGTGGTGTAGCAGGTTAAGCCATCTCATATGGGTGCCGGTACAAGACCCAGCTGCTCCACTTCTGATCCAGCTCCCTCCTAATGTACCTGGGGGCGCAGAAGATGTCTCAAGTGAGCGACCTAAGTGGAGTCCCAGGCTCCTAGCTTCCGTCTGGCCCAGCACTGGCTGTAGCAGCCATTGAGTGAACCAGCAGATGGAAGGTCCATCTCTCTCTCTCTCTCACTCTCTCTCTCTCTCTCTCTTTCATGTGCTTCCTTTCAAATTAATTAATTAACTAATTTTAAGAAAGATAACTCTCCAGTTTCCTGAACTTGATAGAGACTATCCTAGACCAGGGACCAAAACCAAAAATAAGTTACATAGCAAATATTCCTGTATTTTCCTGTGTGTTTGTATTTGTTTAGTGCTAAGATGTTGGGTGGGCATCCATGTTGGGATTTTATGTATGGAACCCATTGTGATGTGTTTTGCTAGATGAGAGTGGAAAAACTCAGTTGTTCACTGCAGTGTTACTTTAAAATGTTAATACCTGAGGAAGAAGTCACACCTTAACTGGGATCTAGGAACCACTTTAATTATCTATATCAAATAGATTTTCATTGACTTTTGGCTAACAGCAAAAATTAGTTAACAGAATGGGTACAAGTAAAGGCATTTTTCCTGAAGCAAAGACTGGAGTTCAGTTATAGTTTAGGTCAGGCACAGGCTGTTTTCTCAGTTTTGAGTAGTACTCTTGTATATGGCCTTGATACTCAATCATTTTGAATGCCACCATTGGCCTTTATAGCATTGGTTGTACAATTATTGTCTTTGAAGCAGGAATCTCACCAAGTCCAGAGGTGCCTATAAAAAAGACAAGGGTCGGAGAACCCAATACAAAGGTAGAAATAGAAAGCTAAGTGGAATCAAAATATCACAAGTAGTCTAAGAGACACTACTCTTATTCACATTCACCCTCAATTAATGTAGCTTGAGAGACTGCTAAGCAAAAAAAAAAAAAAAAAAAAAAAAAAAAAAAAAAAAAAAAGAAGAAGAAGAAGAAAACCTCTGTAAATGAACCTGAGGTCCTAGGTAAGCACCCCTGCTGTCTGGCATAGTGAAGGAATTCCCACTAGCCAAGACAAGCAGTTCTGTGAAAATTATCATTACTCGGCTGGCGCTGCAGCTCACTTGGCTAATCCTCCACCTGCAGCGCTGGCATCCCGGGTTCTAGTCCTGCTTGGGATGCTGGTTCTGTCCCGGTTGCTCCTCTTCCAGTCCAGCTCTCTGCTGTGGCCCAGGAGGGCAGTGGAGGATGGTCCAAGTGCTTGGGCCCTGCACCCGCATGGGAGACCAGAAGGCAGCACTTGGCTCCTGGCTTCGGATCGGCGCAGTGCGCAGGCCATAGCGGCCATTTAGGGCGTGAACCAACAGAGGGAAGACCTTTCTGTCTGTCTCTCTCACTGTCTGTAACTCTGCCTGTCAAAAAAAAAAAAAAAAAAAAAAAGAAAGAAAAAAAAAAGAAAAAGAAAAGAAAGAAAATTATCATTACTCTAATAGTTATTGCTGAAACTAAATGATAGTTGACAGAGTTTTCTGGTTGTTTCCTTTCATTTTTCTTCCCAGTTTGTCAGAAATATGTCATGTTAAAGAACCTATCAGGGCTGGCTGTGGCACAGCAGGTTAAAGCCACAATCTGTAGCACTGGCATCCCATGTGAGCACCAGTTTGAGTTCTGGCTGCTCCATTTCCCATCCAGCTCTCTGCTATGGCCTGGGAAAGCAGTGGAGGATGGCCCAAGTCTTTGGGACCCTCTACCTGCATGGGAGACCTGGAGGAGGCCTCTGGCTCCTGGCTTCGGATCGGCACAGCTCCGGTTATTGCAGCCATCTGGGGAGTGAACCAGTGGATGGAAGACCTCTCTCTCTGCCTCTGCCTCTGCCTCTCTTTAACTCTGCCTTTGACATGTTCATGAAGGCACACTTCTTGAAGCCCACTCCCCAGATGTACTTCTGAATGTTGATGGTGTATTCTCAGGTCCATAGCTGTTGATAGCCAAACCACCCTTCTTCCTGCTACCCTTTGCAGGAAGAGTGCAGGGGTTATGGAAGGCGGGCAAAATGAAAACTTCTCACATTGGTTGTGGGAATGTCCTCCTTGGCGAGCAATCTGTACCAACATCCTTACAAATATCCATACCCTTTGATCATCTGTGCCCTGACATTTAGTCTAATTAAAAATCAGAGGAATGAACAAAGATGTACAGGAATGTTCATGGTAGCTTTTTGTGCAATATTGAGAAACTGAAACAACCAAAAGCAAGAGGATGACTAAATATAGTATACACATTCATAGGGTACAATACTTAATAATTGTCAAAAATCATGTTTTCATTACAAACTATTAAAAGTGGAAAAATACATTAAAAATAGTAAGAAAAGTCTCATCCCAATTTTGAAAAGTATGTACATATTCATAGAAAAAAATGGAAGAGGAGCAGGCATTTAGCCTAGTAGTTAAGGTGCCCAGGTTCTACTTTGGAGTTCCTGGTTCAACCCCCAGCTCTGGTTCCGGTCTCTAGCTTCCTGCAACTGCAGACTCTGGGAGGCAGCAGGTCATGTCCCAAGTCACTGAGTTTCTGCCACCCATGTAGGAGAACTGGATTGAGTCCCTGGCTCCTGGCTCCTGGCTCTGGCTCTGGCTCTGGCTCTGGCTCTGGCTCTGGAAACTGTGGGGGTGAACCAATGGGTGGGAATTTTCTATTTCTCTCTCTACCTCTCAAGAATATAAATATAAATAAATAAAAGGAAGAATATTACACTAAATGTTAATGGTTATTTTCTCCAGGTAGTAGAATTACAGTTATTTTTATTTTATGCCTTAAAAATTTTACATATAACCTTGTAAATATAAAGCAAAAAAATTCATATTAAAGAACAATGAGAATTAACCTTCTTTATGAAGAGAATAATATTCAAATTATTGCCTACATCTTTTCCTGTGGCTCACAAGGAAATCTTATTTCTAAACAGATCCTGATCTATATTAAAATTAGAGACTGTTTTAGTAGATTAAGGGTTTCTGGAGAGGAAATAGAAGATAATATAATAAGTGACTTTTTCACCTGAGAGAAACTATTCCATGCCAGATCACACAGGCATTTGGCGTGTGTGTGTGCCACACACACACACACTCCTATACTTAACCCTTTTGTAAAACAATAGTCTTTGAGTCACAGATAGTGGTGGAGGTTGTGGGATACAGAAATCCTTAAGCTTCCTTAGAGAGCTCCCTAGTTCTAATTCTGAAGCTAATATCTCTCCCCTCAAAATTTATATCTTGGTTATATGCTTTGGGTAAAAAAGACTTCTGTTCATTGAAGATAAATTCAAGGAATTCAAATATTTACCCAGGATATATTAAATGACTTGTTAAATAAAATTTATAGGAGCCATTGGTTTGGACTGTGCTTCCATGTTAGACCCTAGTAGGCCATACTAAAATGGAGTCACTCATGCTAAATTCCAGGCCATCAAACCTAAACTAAATTGTTTGCCTGACTTCCTTCTGAGAGTAGCCAATTCCTCAGTCAGTTTCACCTAGCATGGTAAAGAAGTTCCTTCTGCTTTAACCCTTGTAACCTGATGTTAACTAGGGCCTTTTTTTATTGTGATGTTTCCTTATTCCTTCTCAAGCTGCTTTATAAAAACTCAACTTTCCTGCCATACCCAGTGTTGCCCCTCTCAATTTTTTGAGGAGGTGCTACCTGATTCATAAATTACACATAAAATCAATTTAGATCATGTAACTGAATTTGTTGAAATTTTGTCTTTTGACAGATTCTTGGTAATAAAGAAATAGAAAGTATGGGGGAGGGCCTTTGGTATCTTAATTTTCATCATGACTAAATATAGTATACATACTCATGGGATACATAGGTGTCAGTCCATAACCAAATTTTCTGTGGTATCTATACTTGATCTTAGCCAGAAGGCTGAGAAGTGATTTTTTCTGGTCTCTAATGAAAGCATCTGAGTAAGATTTGTTACTTTCTGGGCTGACACTGTGTCATAACAGGCTAAGCCTCTGCCTGTGGCGCTGGCATCCCACATGGGTGACAGTTCATGTCCCGGCTTCTCCTTTTCCAATCAGCTGTATGCCTATGGCTTGGGAAAGCAGTAGAAGATGGCCAAAGTCCTTGGGCCCCTGCACCCATGTGGGAGACCTGGAAGAAGCTTCTGGCTCCTGGCTTCAGATTGGTGCAGCTCTGGCCGTTGCAGCCAACTGGGGAGTGAACCAGCGGATGGAAGACCTTTCTGTCTTTACAGAATCTTAAAAAAAAAGATTCATTACTGTCATTTTTGGGGGAAATCTCTTCTGAGATAAAATCTGACTTTTACTTTAAATGTTACCATGTCTTTTATTAAATGATAATGCTAATAAGTGGCTTTTTTCCCTCAAGATTTACTTATTTATTTGAAAGGCAAAATGACAGAGAAAGAGAGAGACAGAGAGAAAAACAGAGATCTTCCATCCTCTGATGTACTCTACAGATGGCAGCAACACCAGAGCTGGTCCAGGGTGAAGCCAGGATCCAGGACCTCCGTCCTGGTCTCACACATGGTGGCATGGCCCCAAGCCACGTGAGCCATTCCCTGCTGCCTCTTAGGGGCATTAGCTGGAAATTGGATCAGAAGTGCAGACTAAGAAGGACATGACCTGGCACTCCAATATGGGATGCAGCAGCTTAATCTGCTGTGCCATGCCTGCCCAATAAGTGGGTTTTTTATGTTTTTATTTCCCAAAATTAAAATTGGCAACCCTTTTGTCTCCTGCCACCTCCAGTTTTTCTTTGGGAATATGAAGCCAAAATGTCTGAACACTGTTGATCTCATCAAACTTTATTTCTAAAAAATTGAGATTTAGAAAGGAATGGAGACTTTTTCCAAGCTCAAACAGTAAGTGTGGAGATTATTTCTTTCACCTCCTATTTACAGTGTAGGGTCTTGCTCAAGGCCTTATCATTCTGCATTGGAAAACACTTGGGAAAGTCCTGGTAAGCCTTCATGGATAACGTCCACTTTTCAGTTGATGATAGGAAAACAGTTATTGGAGTTTTCTGCCTTCATTGTGTCATTGTGAGGTACATGGCATCTTAACTAGGGGCTTAAGCACATGGACAGATGCTTGCCCAAACTCACAGTTTTGGAGGCTGAAATCTAGGATTAGATGGTCCCATTTGTTTGCCCTGAGAGAGCCTCATCGAGGATGGCATCCTGGAAGTATATGGCGGGGGGGCAAAGACCACCTGGCAAGACAGGAAGCCAGACAGCAGGGAGGGACCAGCCTTGCTCTTTTATACCAACTCTCAGAAAAACTAAGCTAGGACCCATGAGAACTACCTTAAATCCAGTCTGAGGGCAACCAATAATAACCCAGTCACCTTGGGTTAAACCCCGCCTCTTAAAGGTCCCACCACCTCCCGTTGGCACATGGAGGACCAAGTTTCCAATACAAGAACCCTTGGCGCACACTCAAACCTTATCCACACCATAGCAACAGCTCACTATAGACGTCAAGGGTTTCTTCTCAAGATCTGAAATGTTCCTCCACAGCACCCAGGCTGTAAGAGCTGGGTGAGAGCCGGCACCATGGCTCAACAGGCTAATCCTCTGCCTTGAGGCGCCGGCACACCGGGTTCTAGTCCCAGTCAGGGCACCGGATTCTGTCCGGTTGCCCCTCTTCCAGGCTAGCTCTCTGCTATGGCCCAGGAGTGCAGTGGAGGATGGCCCAAGTGCTTGGGCCCTGCACCCCATGGGAGACCAGGAGAAGCACCTGGCTCCTGCCATCGGATCAGCACGGTGCGCCGGCCACAGCGGCCATTGGAGGGTGAACCAACGGCAAAAGGAAGACCTTTCTTTCTGTCTCTCTCTCTCACTGTCCACTCTGCCTGTCAAAAAAAAAAAAAAAAAAAAAGAGCTGGGTGAATGAGCTGTTCTTATCTGCAGCACAAACTTGCATCTCTAGCGCACAATCAAGTCAACACAAGACCGGTTCTGGATAATGTCTAGGACCTGCTCCGGCCCTCCTTGCCTAGCCTGTTGCTACTGTAGGGAAGAAAAAACTTTTTTATTTAGGTTCAATGTCTGGAGTCTGAATTAAACTGACCAAAACAACAGATTAGCAAGAGAGAAGAATTTATTTGTATACATATGGGAGGAGTGCTCAGTGACAGTAACTCAAAGGGGTCATTAGGATTTGGGAGAGGTAAGGGAGAAAAGGCTCCTCTGGGAAGAAGATGTAAGTTCCTTTAGGAAACACAACGGGCTTTTGGGAGAACAAAAAAGAGATAGGAAATATTGTCTGGGATAATGTTTGTCTCCTTCAGGGCCATGAAATTCCCCCAGAGATAAGATTGATGGTATCCTGTTTTCCCAGGAGGTGCTGCTTGTGATGAGATAAGGAAAGCTGGAGAAGGCTTTTTTTCCTGGATCTTGTGAATCTCATTGCCTTCAGCTCAAAATAGTCTTTATGCAAAAATGGCATATGTTGGAGTACAATATTCTGGATGCCTTCACTACTCTCTGGCACTCATTTATGATTCTTGCTCAGCCTTCCTGCTTGAGAATAGCCCCTCATTTAAAAGCCCTCCAGAGAAATAACAGCCTTACAGCCTAAACTCTCCCCAAGGCTAAAAGAGGAAACATTTCTGTTAGTGTGATCTATTTACAAACAGCACAGGCTCCCACTCTGCCTGAGTAGGTGACTATTTTGAGTCATAGGGAAATGAAAGATCTACATTTAAAAGCCTCTGTATGTTACAGTCTTAAGAGTTGATGCATGGGAATCACTGGCATATAAGCACTGTAGGAAGCATGGACAAGATGAAATCATAACACTGGTAAAGAGGAATGTGATGATGACACCAGTCTTTTTTTCTGTAATACTGATTGAACAGAGAAAGCAAGACAAAGTTTGCTCCGCTAATGCCCACAACAGCCAGCCAGGAACTCCACCTAGATCTCCCCTCTGCAGGGCAGGGGCCCAGGTATTGAGCCAGCATGTGCTACTTCCCAGCTAGTCACCAAAAGTGAGAGAAGTCTTAGAGATGACTTTGGTCCCAGTCACCTTTTAATTTCAATGGCGTGAAAGCTCCAAGGCCAAGCTAACCCCCAGAACCATGAGCTGTAACAAGTGATTGTGGCAGTTTTAGCCCCCAAGTTTTGGGATGGTTTGGCAGCAGTAGAGAACTCAGACTTCCTTGGCTGCTCTTCTTGAGGTTGCCACTCACTGACGCGTGTTTATAGAGTACCTTCTCCGTGCCTTGCTGTTCCAATCATGCTCCTTTTCACTTCCCTAATGCCAATGACTGTGTCCTGAGGATTGAGCATGGAGCCAAGTCCTCAAAAGCTAACAAAAACGGTCAGAAAGGTATTATAAAGCTTCTCTCCTAATGATGTGCCCGGACTCAACAATTGTTCAGAAGCACAGGAGCAAGTCTCCTACCAAGTCTCCTTGGGCACATCATTTCTGGGACTGCTGAGGCCTGGGCCACCCATGATGGCACTTCTGCCGGCAAGGAGGCTAGTTGAGTGTGGTGACTGGCCCAGGGTTCAGCAAAGGCTTCAGGTGAGAGTGAGGCTCTTTATGGCTTGTTGTGACTGCTGTGGCTACTACAGGAAACAGGGAAAGAATAGACACTTGGGAAAGGATAGACATTTACGGAAGAGGAGCAGGAGCATTTGTGGCAACAGGAAGGAGATGGAAAAGAGGAAGAAGAAGCCTACAGGAAGAAGAGGAGAAAGAAAAGAGGTGATAATACCAACAGGAGATATCTGGAATGGGAACTACTGTATGGCAATACCTGTCATACAGGTATTGCAAGAGAAGCTCTTGGTTAACTTGGGACTGAAATATTCAGACATTTCCCATGTACCAGGCACTGCTATGTTTCAGATATACCCTCCTTTACAACCCAGTGGAGTAGGTACTGTTATTGTCTGCTTGCCCATTTTGCAGCACAGGAAATTCACAGAGAGCGGTTAAATACTGTGCCAGAGTAGGGGCAGAGCTGGAGAGTAAGCCCAGGCTGCCTGGCCCCACAGCCTGGACTGCTGACTACTTCACATTTTTTCACATATGCCAAGTGTTTCTGAGGCTGCGCCTCTGAGCCTCGAGAGGTATTTGTTCTTTCACGAAAGAACCAGGTTGGAAGAAAAAGAAAGAGTGCAGGCAGGCAAAGACAGGGCAAGAAATGAGAGAAGCAAGAACCCCAAAATCACAGGCAAGAGGAAGAAGAGGTTACAGGACAGAAGCTGTAATATGATCCTATAGCAATTTAAGAAATTGGACACACTCAGACACACACACTTAAGAGGGGGAAGTGGACTTTTCAGACTCACTATTTTCTTTTTTTTTTTTTTTAAAGATTTATTTATTTATTTATTTGAAAGTCAGAGTTACAGAGAGAGAGGAGAGGCAGAGAGAGAGATTTTCTATCCGCTGGTTCACTCCCCAATTGGCTGCAATGGCCGGAGCTGCACTGCTCTGAAGCCAGGAGCCAGGAGCTTCTTCTGGGTCTCCCACACGGGTGCAGGGGCCCAAGGACCTGGGCCATTTTCCACTGCTTTCCCAGGCCACAGCGGAGAGCTGGATCGGAAGTAGAGCAGCCAGGTCTCAAACCTGCGCCCATATGGGATGCCAGCGCCACAGGCCATGGCATTAACCTGCTGCACCGGCCCAGACTCACTATTTTCTTTGAACTGTCCAATTATGTTTGCTGTTTGTCCATTTGTTGTTAAATTACTTTTCAGAACACTGTATATATCAAGGTTGGTGAGAAGGTTGTTCCTTAGGAACAAAAAACTTCTAAATTCCATAATCAGACAGATTTCTGAGATGTTGTTAACAGTCAGATGGGAGAACAGAGAGAGCAACTCTTTGGGGTGCTTCCTCCCCTGACTCTAGTTGTGTTTAACAGACAGCCCCGCTGATACCTGCAAGAACAGGATGTCCTGACCTAAATACTAATGGCAGCGCAGCAAGGCCTCCAGATGAGGGTCTCAGTTACTTTTCCTGTTACCCAAATTACAACTCTGTTCAAAAACAAGTTCCAGGTCTTTTAACTGGTATCCTCCAAAGACAGAACCAAAACAGCTGGTGGGTGGCGATGGCGGCAGTGACATCCTGCCAGTTTTGAGCCCGGAGCACAGGGGCTGGGCTTATCACCCCGGCTCAGTGATCTCTGTGGACAGATGTGTGATGTTTATCACTCCCTGTTGTATGACTTTTCAGAGCTGCTGAGCTTCCCTCTGGCACCCAGACTGTCCTGTGGGGAGTCCAGGCTGTGCTCCCTGGCTCTGCCTGCCTGCCTGAAGCTCTTCCATCCTGAGGCTGGCTCTGAGCTTGTGTCCTTGGCAGCTGAGACCGAGCACAAGCCCCTTCCCTGGTGGTGCCGCTTAAATCAGAAGGGTTTCCAGGGGCCAGGAAGCACACTGAAAGATTGCAAATGGTTGTTGTCATGATAAAAGTAATGAATGATAAAAACATCATTCTCGGGCCAGCGCTGCAGCTCACTAGGCTAATCCTCCGCCCCAGTCGGGGCGCCGGATTCTGTCCCGGTTGCCCCTCTTCCAGGCCAGCTCTCTGCTGTGGCCAGGGAGTGCAGTGGAGGATGGCCCAAGTGCTTGGGCCCTGCACCCACATGGGAGACCAGGAGAAGCACCTGGCTCCTGCCATCGGATCAGCGCAGTGCGCCGGCCGCAGCGCACCAGCCGCGGCGGCCATTGGAGGGTGAACCAAGGGCAAAGGAAGACCTTTCTCTCTGTCTCTCTCTCTCACTGTCTACTCTGCCTGTCAAAAAATGTTAAAAAACAAAAACAAAAAAACCCATCATTCTCAGAAGAAAGCAATGCCTTAGAAATGAGCCAGCATATTTAAAAGTACCCAAGAAAATGGATGAACTCCCTCAGTAGTCCCCTGTCCTTTTGATTCTCTGTCTCAGTGGTTGGTTGTAGGTGGAGTAATTAGAAAATGCTAGAGTCATTCTTAGAACCTGTCTTCCTGCTTCTAAGAAACAAATCCAGGGATCGGCATTGCGGCATAGCGGGTAAAGCTGCCGCCTGCAGTGCTGGCATCCCATAAGGGTGCTGATTTGAGACCTGGGTGCTCCACTTCCAATCCAGCTCTCTGCTATGGCCTGGGAAAGCAGTGAAAGATGGCCCAAGTGCACGGGCCCCTGGACCCGCATGGGAGATCTGGAGGAAGCTCCTGGCTTTGGATCGGCCAAGCCCTTGCCATTCTGGCCATTTGGGGAGTGAACCAGCGGATGGAAGACCTTTCGCTTTGTCTCCCCCTCTTTCTGTCTGTAATTCTACCCCTCAAATAAATAAATAAATCTTTTTTTTTTAAATGGCAGTTTTATTAGACATAGCTACATCTCTGAGAGTTTTGATTTCCAACATTAGGAATGCTGATTATGTTTCCAGACTTATGAATAATGTAACTTCTTAAATAGATTAATTTTTTGTTAATTAGTATTTAAAATTTTTTAAAATTATTTTGTATTCGTTTGTAACAGAGACAAAAACAAACAGAGGAACAAATGAAGAATGACCTTTCATCTGGTTCACTCCCCAAATGCTGCAACAGCTTGGGCTGGGCCAGGCCAAAGCCCAGAACGTATAACACAATCCCAGGCTCCCATGTCAGTGGCAGAGTCCCAAGCATTTGAGCCTGCTGGCTCCCAGCGTGTGCATTAGCAGGGTGCTAAAAAAATGTTTAGTTTTAAAAAGCATATTACTCTAGTATTACTATACTTTACCCAGAATCTTGGCAGTGGACATTTAAGTTGTATATGTATGTGTATAATTTTAACTTAATTGAGCTTCAGCGTGTTGTGCCAGTGTTATACCACCTATGGCATATATGAGTGCCTATTGTTGAACACTCTTTTTGTCCCTGAGGATTATCAATACTTTTCTAAATAGAGTTTAAAAAATTTTTAAGATGTGTTTATTTGAAGGGCATAGTTACAGAGAGAGGGAGAGACAGAGATTGTCCATCTGATGGTTCACTACCTAAATGGCTACAACATCCGGGACTGGGCCAGGTGGAAGTCAGTAGCCAAGAATTTCATCTGAATCTCCTACATGGCTACAGGGACCCAAGGACTTGGGCCATCTTTCACTGTTTTCCCAGGCACATTAACAGGGAGCTGGATTGGAAGTGAGCAGCTGGGACTTGAACCAGCACACATTTGGGATGCCGGCATTGCAGGCAACTGCTTAACCTACTGTGCCACAATGCTGGCCCATCAATTTTTTTTTTTTTTTTTTTTTTTAATTCTTGGAGCTGGCACTGTGGCATAGTGAGTTAAGCTGCTGCCTGCATCGCTGGCATCCCATATGGGTGCCAGTTCAGGTCCTGGCTGCTCCAGTTCTGATCTAGCTCCCAGCTGATGGCCTGGAAAAGCAGCTGAGGACTCAAGTCCTTGGGTCTCTGCAATCATAGGGGAGACCCAGAGGAAGTTCCTGGCTCCTGGCTCTGGCTTTGGCTTTGGCTTTGGCCTAGTCCAGCCCCAGTTTTGTAGCCATTTGGGGAATGAACCAATAGATGGAAGATCTCTCTCTTTGTCTATCCTCTCTGTAACTCTGCCATTCAAATTAATAAATAAATATTTTAAAAAGACTTATTCTTATATAGTTGAAAGGTAGAGTGAAAAAGGGAGACACTGAGAAAGAGATCTTCCATCTTCTGATTTACTCCCCAAATGACTGCAACAAAGCCAGGAGCCAAGAACTTTATCCTTTCTCCCACAGGGGTAGATGGGGGCCAGGTATTTAGGCCATCCTCCACTGTTTTCCCAGGTGCATTAGCAAGGAGCAGAATTGGAAGCCGAACAACCAGGACTGGAACCAGCTCTCCAACGTGAGCTTCTGACATTGCAGGAGGCAGCTTAACCCGCTGTGCCACAACAGGGCTGGCCTTAGATTTTTAAATTTATCTCAGTCCTATGTAGTATAAATGCAAAAATTCAGCACATTTTCCTGAGCAAACAAATTGGAACTTCCCATTTTTACCTTAACTTGTTCTGGCTATTGACTTTTTTTAAAAATTTAAAATAATAACTTTTTACTTCAAGTCTAAAAAAATGAATTAGAGCTATGTGTTAAAGAAATTCAGGGGCAGATACTTGGCATGGCAGCTGAGACACTGCTTGGAATGCCCATCTCCTAGATCAGAGTGCCTGAGTTGGGCTCCCCGTTTTTTCCAGCTTCCTGCTAGTTCACACCCTGGAAGACATCAGGTGTTGGGGACCCTGCCACGCGTGTGAGAAATCGACATTGGGTTCCTGGTTCCTGGCTTCAGCTTGCCCTAGCCCTGGCTGTTGTAGGTATTTGGAGAGTGAATCAGCAGATGGGAATCTCTCTGTGTCTGTCTCTCTGCCTTTCAAATAAGATAAAATTAATACATTAAAAATTAAAAAATAAAGATTATAATCAGATATTTGTTCTACAAAATAAATGCCAAGCTTTGCTGATTTTATTAGTGAATTTTCTTAAATTTTAAAGGTACATTTAATATATATTTTGTAAATTGTTCTAGAAAACAGAAAAAGCTTAGGAATTGCCAACTCATTTTATTTTTTTCTTTAAATTTTTCTTTATTTTTATTTGAAATGAAGAGAGGCCCACATGCATGCGTGCGCGAGTGCGTACACACACACACACACACACATGAGACAGACAGACAACAGAGAGCATCCATCCACTGGTTCACTCCCCAAATGCCCACAACAGCAAGGGCTGGGCCAGGCCAGAGTCAGAGCCCAGGAATTCAATCCAGATTTCATACATGGATGGCAGGCACTGAAGCACTTGAGCCATTATCTGCTGCTTCCCAGTCCTGCGTGGCATATGGGCATTCCAAGTGACATCCTAATCTCCGTGCCAAACACCTATCCCATCCCAGCTCATTTATTTATTTGAGAGGCAGAGTTATATATATAGAGAGATCTTCTGTGCTGATTTACTCCCCAAATGACTGCAATGGCAAGGGCTGGATCAGGCCAAAGCCAAGAGCCAGGAGCTTCTTCAGGGGTCTCCCACATGGGTATAGGGACCCAAGCACTTGGGTCATCATCCACTGCTTTCCCAGGCACATTAGTAGAGAGCTGGATCATAAATAGAGAAGCCAGGACTCCAACTGGTACTCATATGAGATGCCAGCACTGCAGACCAGTGCTTAACCTTCTATTCCACAATGCCAACCACAACCAGCTCATTTTTAAAGGAAGAAAAATCAAAAACAGATACGAACAATATATGAAAAGAAAATTATTGGCTTTCCCTATGAATGCACATACAAAATTCCTAAATAAAAGGCAAATGAATGTAACAAGGCATTAAAAAGTCATTGATCAAAATCAAATAATTTATCTCAGGAAGGCCAAACTGATTAAAAAATCTGAAATCTACCAAAAGAATTCACCACATTAAGGAATTCATAGGAAAAAAATCATAATCCTAATTTTTAAAAAATATTTATTTGAAAGGCAGAGAATGAGATAAAGAGAGAGAGAGGTCTTCCACCAACTTATTTCACTCCCTAAGCACTTGCTACATCTGGGTCTGGGACAGACGTGTTAGCAGGAAGCCAGATCAGAAGCAGAGGAGCCAGGGCTCCAACCAGGCACTCTGATATGGAATGTGGGTGTCCCAGTAGGCAGCTTCATGTGCTGTACTGCAACACCGTCCTCTGATAATTCTTTTTTAATTTTTTATGTTGAACAAATTTCATGTATTACACATATACAGATTTAGGAGCATAGCAATACTTCCCATCCTACCGTCCCTCCCCCTCATAATTCTGATTGAGGAAAAAATATACTGCCTATTTATAATTTTTAAAGAAGCAAGCACTGTTAGCAAACCTGGAGTAGAATGGAGATTCCTTAATTTCATACAGATTTTGTACCACCTTTAGACACATCCTTTTAAAGATTGGAAACATATATCTGTATATTATATATCTGTAATTCAACATCATGCTATAATGAACGGAAAGGTTGTAGTTATCAGATTCCATATGTCACATAAGTTCTCTGAAAATGATTTATAAACTGGTGAAAAACATAAAAAGGGAAAGATTGTTGTTCGCTTTTGTCATCTTGTTCATTTAGTTTCCAGCTCTCCCTGTATGGGAGGAGGCCTACTTTGTTCATCCCATGGGTGAGAGGCAGTGTCCCACCTCCCACGCTGGCAGTTTAGGGGGGGACATCTTTCCTCTTCCTGAGCTGTGGCGCTTCTGCAGCCAGGGGGAGGCCGTGTGATGTTGGCTTCACCCTAGAGACACCTGCCTCTAGGGCTCCATTCCAGAGATGACCTGTGAGGGTTCTGCTTTGCCAGCTGTGGCCATGTCCCAAAGCTTCCTACTTCCTGGTCTTCCAGAGCGGCCTGACTCCTGCATGGATTCTAAGTCTGATCCTCCATTCCCATTGGCTCACTGAACCCGTGAGCACCTTAAATAAATTTCCACTTTTCTACTCATTAAAAAAAAACAATAACAACAACTTAAGATGGTTTAGTGTTGTATGCAACTAAGAACCTTGATTGATATGCCCTTTTTCTACCATCCAGAAGCACGGCTTAGCCAAGACTCAAGCCATCACTCTGATATGGGATGCCGTCACAAGTGCCACAACACCCGCCTCCATAGTTTTCTTACCATTGACCCCCCACTGGAAATTTTTTTTTAAAGATTGATTTATTTATTTGAAAGGCAGAGCTACAGAGAGGCGGGCAGAGAGAGAGGTCTTCCATCTGCAGGTTTTCTCCCCAGATGGCTGCAACAGTCGGAGCTACGCCTATCCGAAGCCAGGAGCCAGGAGCCTCTTCTGGGTCCCCACATGGTGCAGGGGCCCAAGGAGTTGGGCCATCTTCCACTGCTTTCAAAGGCCATAGCAGAGAGCTGGATCGGAAGTGGAGCAGCCAGGACTTGAACAGGTGCCCATATGGGATGCCAGCACTGCAGGCAGCGGCTTTACCCACTACACCACAGTGCCAGCCCTGTTATTGGATATTTGAATTTGTTCCCAAAGGGTTGAATTATTGTACATAATCCTCCAAATAATCATTGTGATTTTTTTCAGCTTTTTAATGTTTCCTTAGGATAAATTCTCAAGAGTAGAATTTATTATATTTATATATATTATATTTAATTTATATTAGAACTCCTATACCCAAGGGTAGGAGTCATAATTTTTAAATTAAATTAAATTTATTTTATTTTATTTTATTTGAAAGGTAAAGTTAGAGAGAGAGAGAGAGAGAGAGATCTTCCATCTGCTGGTTCACTCCTCAATTGGCTGCAATAGCCTGGGCTGGGCCAAGCCAAAGCCAGGAGCCAAGGAGCTTCCTCGGGGTCTCCCACTTGGGTAGCATGGCCCAAACACTTGGGCCATCCTCTGCTGCTTTCCCAGGCACACTAGCAGGGAGCTGGATTGGAAGTGGGGCAGCAGGGACTTGAACCTGCCCTCAGAATGGGATACCGGTGCTGCAGGCCACAACTTTAGTCCAGTGAGCCACAGTGCCAGCCTCAGGAATCCTAATTTTAAACTTGTGATCAATAATTACAAAAATGGATGGGTACAGAAAACAGAAAAACGGTATTGATCATTATAATCATCAACATAATTTATTGAGCACCAGTTAAATATTTCCAGTCAGTGGTCATTAAAACATGATTCTTGCCCTTACAACTGAGTCAAAATTTTCTCATTTTCCCATTGATTTTTTTTTTAAGATTTATTTATTTACTTGAAAGGCAGAAAGGCAGGTCTCCTAAGTGTGTGGCAGGGGCCCAAGTACTGGATTGTTGTCCACTGCTTTTCCCAGGCATATTAGCAGGGAGCTGGATCAGAAGTGGAGCAGCCAGGATTTGAACTAGGGTGCTTATGGAGCATCTCCCTACTTCTACATGAGATCTAGATCTAGGACATAACCTGTACATATAGAGTGCAGCATATTAACAGTGCATTTCACTAGAATGTGACATGATGGGGCAGGCATTTGATGTAGTTAAGAAGCCATTTGGGGTGCCTGGGTTCGAGTTGTGGCTCTGCTCTGGGATACAGCAGGTAATATCTAAAATACTTAGGTCTCTGCCACCGGTGTGGGAAGCCTGGATTGATTTCCCAGCTTCTGGTTTTGTCCTGGACCAACCCTGACTATTGCAGGCATTTGGGAAGTGAACCAGTGGATGGGAGATCTCTTTCTATCTGCCTCTCTGTCTCTCTCAGGCTTCTGACTTTCAAATAAAGTAAGTGTTAACTAATTAAAAATTAAAAAAGAGAGCAAGTGATTGCCATGATGAATGTCCTATTTTTTGTGACTGTCAAGAAAAAGATCCTTGGATGACTTGAATCGAGAGGTTAGACGGCTGGATTTGAGGGCTTGGACAGGAGCACAGAGGCTGCGGGCTGGCCCTTAGCTGACCCTGAAAGACATGCAGCTTGCCACAGATATATTATGTATTTAGAAGCAAACTTTAGAATCACCTTGTACATTTTCTGTGTGCTTGATTTCATTTTGGCTTTATGATTAAGTCAACTCCTATTTCAGTCTTACCCCATAGAACAAATGTGGCCCAATTGGCTTCTTCTCAGTGGCTCTTTTTTAAGCAGCTGGTTTGAAAACACAGCCCCAAATTATTATTAACTGGTGATAGAATGTTCAAGGGGAAAATCAAAAGAGCCAGATTAGCACAACTATTTAAGGAACTCAGAAACAAATCGGAGAACTTCTCTAACTCAGCAAAATGAGGCGGCAGGTTTTTATGAGCTCTTCTCAACACTTGACCAATGAAAACTCGGGTAGAATTCAGGTTAAACTAGTTCAAATTGACAGTAAAATCAAGTCCAACTGGTTTAAGAAGCATGTGTCAAATAGTCATGTTTCCAAAACCAAATTTACTCCTCCCCTTTCTGTGAGCTCACTTTTAGTAGAATCAGACATTTAATAGAGGCGACTTTTAGCCACAAGTTCCTGAGTTCATTATCTGGAGACCAATTATGCCTCCGATGAGAATTCCTGTTTACACATAACCCAGATCCAGTCGTATGAATACCAGCAGAAGATATTTTTGGTGATTCACGGTCAACATGGGAGAGACACACTAAATCAGAAGGCTCCAAGCACGTGACTTCATAGATTTCTTTCAGTGGAAGGGTATTATATGTTACCTAATGACCTGTGAAGAAATTAAAAGATATGTGTTCGTTTGCTTTGTGTACCCAGGCAGGCAGCCAAGGTTCTCATAAGTGGCGAGATTGGGCCACCTGCCCTGTCCTCTGCCCTTTGAGCTCCGTAACGCCTCATCTGCAGAGCTGGTGGAGTGGTGGGGAGAGCTTGTGACTTCTTTTAAATCCTGGCTGGGAAGGAATTTCTGACAACAGATGAGATGGCACAAAGCCTGAGTCAGCCCCTGTGGGTTTCAGAATCACCAAGCCCAGGTTAAGCTGGTGCTGAATGAGCCACAGGGCAGGGAGCACCCACAGTGTGCACAGACCCAGGACAGGGACTTTGTAGACGAGAGAAGCCTGTTTGTCTCTGGGGTCTCTGTTTTAAACAGTAAAGGCGTGTGTATTAAATTCATCTCTGAAATTCGGTCTGCAGGAGTTGTGTCTGCCACTTCATCCTGGTCCTCTGAAAGCAGTGTTTCTTTCCTTCGTCATTCATCCTGCAGTTAATTTGCACCCCCTGCTTTGTTTCCCTTCAAATCTAAGGCAAATGGAGGCACTGTTTTTGTTTGTTTGTTTTTAAGAAAGGAAAAGGCTAGATTCCTGGCCACATCCAAGGGTCTCCCCCAGCTGGCGAAAAAGGCATCTGTTCTGGGTCCAGCTGCCCTAGGGCATGGCATGTGCTGTTCCTGCCGCAACCCAAACCTAAGTGCTCCAGGCTCTGGTACCCAAGAACCTAAAATGCCAGGGGCTGGTGGACACTTTGCTTCCCACATGGGGGTTCTTTCTTCAGTGTGTTTCCTTATCTCCCAGGAGAAAGCAGACATTTGGGCCCTTTCCGTGGGTCCAGTGACTGAGCCGTCAGAAACCCTAATTCACCATTTCTGCTTTGCTGCTAAATTTTGCCTTTGTATTGTTGGACTGCTGTCATTTTCAAAGGCTGGAGATCGTGCAGTCAGCCAGAGGAAACGGGCCTTCCTAACAGCTTTCTTGGGTACCAGAGCCTTGGTTTGTTTATTTGAAAGAGAGACAGACAGACAGATAGATACAGAGAGATCGCCCATCTGGGTCACTCCCTAAATGCCCACAACAGCCATGGCTGGGCCTGACCAAAGCCAGGAGCCTGGAACTCCATCTGATTCCCCATCGGGGTGGAAGGGACCTAACCACCTGAGCCATTCAGGACTGTCTCCCAAGGTGCACATTAGCAGGAAACTGGAATCGGAAGCCAGATAGCCAGAACTCAAACCAGGCACTCTGATATGGATGCACTTGTCCCAAACAGCAAGCTGCTGTGCCAAATACTCACCCCTCTTTCTTCTTTTTCTAAGGTCTGTCAGAAAGCTGATTTCATATGATCTCATGTAATAAATCTGTATCTTAGGATGCTAAAAGCCTTACTGCCAAGCCAGTTTTGAGTACAGCCTAAACTGGGAAAGGCGCCTTCATTGGGATGATGGCCAAGAAGCTAGTCAGTTGTAGACGTAGCTTAAAAGGTCATTGGCTCACTTGCAAGAATGCTGGCAGCCTCAACATTTGCTACAAATTCCTTGCATTAGTCAATTGTTTTTGAATTTCTTTCCCACTGGAAGCCCAAGCATGTGTGTCGCCTCCGGATACCAGCCTCAGCTGAGCCCTCTTCCTGTGAGAGGTTAGCAGTGATGGCCTGCAGCCTCCCGTGTGAGTCAGAGGTCAGGAGGCAGAGGCCTCTGTCTACGGCCCCTCCCTTCCTCAGGACTCGGTCCACACCCTCCCAGGGCATCGACCTCCTTGAGCAGCCACTGCAACTTAGCTCCAAAGGTGCCAGAACCTGAAAGGCCCTCAGGTTGGCTGTCCAAGGGAACGGCGACAGGACCCAGAATCCTGAGTGCTAAAATGGGGAATCCTAGGCAAACTCAGGGCAGCTGTGTCCAGCTGTTTCTGCAGAGAAGAAACAGGCCCAGGAGGCTGATCGGGCCAAGCTAACAAAATGAGTCAGTGGCACATCTGGTACTAACATCCAGATCTGGCAGTGTTAGGGCTCACTGCTCTTCCTGTGGCAGAACATCAGAACATCTTTGTATTCCCACAAAGGGTTGCGCACAGTAGGTGCCTACTTTTTTTATTGTGGGTGTTTTTCAAGTTCAAAGGGCATGCTCCTCAGAGATGATGGCAATATTCCTAATTAGCAATGGATCGAACTTAAGGTCACTGTGACTCAGTGGTGAGGTCGGATGTCCACGTAGAGACGCGGAAGAGAACGGTGTGAAAGAAGAGGCGGGGAGCTTAGTAGTAACAGAAGTGGGTAAGCAAACTGGATTGTGCCCAGGTCAAGAGACAGACTTGTGCACATCTGATGGAACAACAGTGCAGAAAGCGCCGTGGCGTGGGGTGTAAACACCAAAGAGAAGGAAGTGTCATGTTGCCATCATTAAGGAAAGAGCATGGAGAGGGGAAGAAAGGTAACCGTGATACACACACCCCAAGTGGT
This sequence comes from Lepus europaeus, assembly GCF_033115175.1. NCBI lineage: Eukaryota > Metazoa > Chordata > Mammalia > Lagomorpha > Leporidae > Lepus > Lepus europaeus. The sequence goes on along the minus strand of NC_084837.1, from coordinate 43,540,580 downwards.
AATGACCGTGTGATGAAACTATCACCGAACGCTCATGGTCTTAGTTTTTCAGGGTCTATAAAAAGCTTAACTCCTAGCTATACTCTGTCCTGCCAGATCCAAGATTTGCCCTGTTTTCCTTACCAGTTTTCTTCCTGGATGCTGAGTTTTTCATATAGTGGCCAAAAATTCCTACGTGCTCACCGAACTATACACAGCTATGCTCCCTTTAATGCTACAGTCTTCTTGGCTGCAACAGACAATGGCATCCTATGTGTGAGCCAGTACACAAGGCATTCCGAATGTGACTTGCTGAGGATTCCGACTGGAGAAATGACTGTAGGAAACAAGGGTCCAGAAACCACCGTACTGGCCGTGGCAGCTGCTTGTGTTGTGATGGAGTGTTTGGCACTTCGTTTCTTTTATTTGGGGTGGAGCCCAGGAACTGGTACTTGGAAAGGGAGTGGCATAAACAAAATGGAAGTGACTAAGGTGTTTTGACACTCATTAATACGGGTGTTACTCCCCAAATAGAAGACAGGTACCTACTTTCCTGTTCCACCACACCTTTTCCTGCTGGTGACCAGAGGGCTACTTATTCTTCTGACTAATTCCTAAAAACGTAGGTGAACAGAGGCTGAGCTGACCTACTTGGAAAATACCTGTTGTCAACTAGCAAACTTACTGAAGGCAGTGGCTTCACAGCTGTTCTCTTAAGGCCGAAGGCCAGACTGGGAGCTGACCTTGGGATGGTACTTAGAGTGGACTTGGGCTATCCAGCAGAAGCAAAGGGCACGGGAAAGGAGGGATGGTGAAATATGCAAATCCATGTGCCTTACCCAAGATGCTCTGAGCAAGAATTCCTTTTACAGAAAAGTTGTGAAGATATACCACACATCTCGCTTCCCCTGTCATTAACATCTTCCCTCCCCTCTCCCTGTGTACTCTCTGAAAGGAAGTTTCTGTGTACAACCACTCACTCGTAAGGGCTGGGGAATTAAGTGTCGCCTCCTTGAGGGTGGAATATTTACATAAATCACTTGGGATTCTGCATAGGAGGTTTGTCTGTTTCCCATCATTCAGTGACTTCTTTATATTGGTATAGACTGTGGACATTTATTTTATGCTTTGGGTTATAACCCAGAGCTCGGACTGTTCCAGCTGTAGCCTTCTGGAGCTCCGTCAGTTGCCCTTGGTGTTCTTTGACAAATCCCCTTTGTTTGTTTATTTTTAGCACGTCATTGCTTTCTGGCGTTTTAGTTCTGGGCACTTGTTTTTTATTTTCTGAAGCTTGCTTTTTTCCAGCCAGCTTTTCTGACGGCTCCCAGGTACATTATGCTAAAATGGTTTTTGGAGATAATATTTGAGGTTGTAAGAGTCGTGTGGGGTGTTTGTTAAAAAATCAATCTCAGGGCAGCTGGTGTGGCACAGCGGATTAAGTCGCTGCTTGGAATGCCAGCATCTCCTATCACAGTGCCTGGTTCTGGTCCTGACTAGTCTCCTTCAGATCCAGCTTCCCGTTCATGCAACCTGGCAGGCAGCAGGTGATGGGCCCAAGTGCTTGCCCTGCTACCCACGTAGGAGACCCAGATGGAGTTCAGGACTCCTGGCTTCAGCTTGGTCCAGCCCTGGCTGTTGCAAGCATTTGGGGACTGAACCGGCAAATTTGAAAGCTCACTCGGCTCTCTTTTTCTCTATCACTCTATCTTTCAAGTAGATGAAAGCAAAATAAGTAAAATGTTTTTTAAAAATCAAGAGTTTAACACCCCTTCTTTGTGGAGTCTGATTTAGTAGTTTTGGGGTGAGCTCCAAGATAATGGGTTTATTTTCTTTTTAGTTTTTATTTATTAATTTTCATTTATTTATAAGGGAGAGGGAGTGCGAGAAGGAGAAGGAGAGAGAGAATATGAGAAAATGAGAATCTTCCATCTGCTGATTTATTCCCCAGAAGCCCACAACAGCTGGGACTTGGGTCAGGCCAAAGCCAGTAGCCCAGAACTAAATTTGGGTCTCCCACATGGGTGGCAGGGACCCAAGTACTTGAGCCATCACCTGCTGCTTCCCAGGGTATGCAACAGCAGGAAACTGGAAGTGAAAACAGAGTTGAGCCCCAGCCCAGTCTCTCTGATACAGGATGTGGATGTCGCAAGCGGGGTCTTTATTGCCTCCAGGAATCTGGATTTTAAACTAGTATCTCCAGATGATTCTTATAATCAAGCTGTTGGGTAAACAGGGCTATCAGTTCATTTTAATTAATACTTCTGAGTAAGACTTAATTTAGATAGAGACTTAAAATCTGTAATATGGAAAGAATGATGCTTTATAGTTGGGTTCCAGATGCTTTCAAATTTACTGTATGATTTGATCCTCAGTATTAAAATATGAAGTGGGAAGATAATTTTGTGGTTGAGGATAGTGAAACCCCAGAAAGTCAGGTTTTGCTAAGATCGCAGCTGGATATACCACCATACCATGGTCGTTAGGTAGATAAGGAACACAGCATCTTTGGAGATTTGAGATTTGTAATAGCATTATTAAATAAGTAACTTTAAAAACTGGTTGTTGGGGCTGGCACTGTGGTGTAGCAGGTAAAGCTGCTGCCTGCAGTGCTGGTATCCCATATGGGTGCCAGTTCGAGTCCTGGATGTGCCACTTCTGATGCGGCTCTCTGCTGTGGCCTGGGAAGGCAATAGAAGATAGCCCAAGTCCTTGGACCCCTGCACCCACATGGGAGACCCAGAAGAAGCTCCTGGCTCCTGGCTTCAGATTGGTGCAGCTCTGGCCGTTGTAGCCAATTGGGGAGTGAACCAGAGGATGGAAGACCTTTCTCTCTCTCTCCCTCTCTCTGCCTTTCCTTCTCTCTCTGTGTAACTCTGACTTTCAAGTAAATAAATAAATCTTTTTATCTTTTTTTTTTTTTGACAGGCAGAGTGGACAGTAGAGGGAGACAGAGAGAAAGGTCTTCCTTTTTGCCGTTGGTTCACCCTCTAATGGCCGCCGCGGTAGGCGCGCTGCGGCTGGCGCACTGCGCTGTTCCGATGGCAGGAGCCAGGTGCTTCTCCTGGTCTCCCATGGGGTGCAGGGCCCAAGGACTTGGGCCATCCTCCACTGCACTCCCTGGCCACAGCAGAGAGCTGGCCTGGAAGAGGGGCAACCGGGACAGGATCGGTGCCCCGACTGGGACTAGAACCCTGTGTGCCGGTGCCGCAAGGCGGAGGATTAGCCTGTTAAGCCACGGCACCGGCCTGATAAATAAATCTTAAAAAAAAAAAAAATGGTTGTCAGGGACCAGTTTTGTGTTGCAGTGGGTTAACCCTCTGCTTGCTTGCTTACTCTGCTTCTGATTCAGCTTCCTGCTAATGTGCCGGGGAAAGCAGCAAAAGATGGCCCAAGTGCTTAGGTCCCTGCTGTCCGCATGGAAGACCTGGATGGAGTTCTTGGATCCTGGTTTTGGCCTGGCCCAGCCCTAGCTGTTGTGGCCATTTGGGGAGTGAACCAGCAGATGGAAGATCTCCTCCTTTCTCTCTCTGTATATCTCTCCTTCTCTCTCTGTCTCTAACTCTACCTTTCAAATAAATAAATAATATAAATCTTTTAAAAATTAATGTAAATTGAGAGCAGGCACTTGGTGTGGTGGTTAAACCACTGGTTGGGACACTCAGATCCAGTATGAGAGTGCCTGGGCCATTCCTGCTTCCTGCTAATGTGTGCCCTGGGAGGCTTAAGTAGTTTCGTCCTTGCTAACCATGTAGGAGACTCAGAATGAATTCCCAGCTCCTGACTTTGGTCTGGCCCAGCCCTGGTTGTTGGAGGCATCTAGGGAGCGAACCAGTGAATAGAAGATCTCTGTCTCTCTGCCTTTCAAAGAAGTAAAATAAATTTTAAAAGATTTTTGAAAAGAATATAAATCAAACAGCTAAGGCGACATCTTCATCTTGTAGCAAATGAGAAATCAGGATGTCCACATTAATGAACACAGTGAGCATCTGCCGTGAAAACGGTAGCTGCCTGGAAATCAGGAAGTCAAGTAGAAGAGCTTCTCACTTGACGTTGACTCACTGTGCATCTGGTGACCATGGTGCGTTTCCATAGTGCAGGAAATTACTTTTTAAGGAGCTTCGATGATGTGCTTTTTAGTACTTGACACTACCATGGAGGAAGGGCTGTGGGAAGCACAGGTACCTTGCAGTTCAGGGAGTGGTGACCACTCCAGTCCTCCACCATTTGATTATAAAATAGAAGCCCCAAGGCCTGTGAAATCAGCAACAGAAGCAAGTGATCCACAGAGCGCTGCTGGGGCCGGCGGGCCTCCCTGTGCAGTACAGAGCCCTGGTTTGGTATGCACATTTCCTTCTGGGGCCACATGGACTGCCTCCAGTAACAGCTCCAGCTCCACTGCTCTGGCTGTGTCCCTGGCATACTTTAAATTGCTTTTAAAAATACTTTGTTTTGGCTGTCACCGTGGCTCAACAGGCTAATCCTCCGCCTAGCGGCACCGGCACACCAGGTTCTAGTCCCGGTCGGGGCGCCAGATTCTGTCTCGGTTGCCCCTCTTCCAGGCCAGCTCTCTGCTGTGGCCAGGGAGTGCAGTGGAGGATGGCCCAAGTGCTTGGGCCCTGCACCCCATGGGAGACCAGGAGAAGCACAGAGCCAGGTGTGCCGGCCACAGCGCGCCGGCCGTGGCGGCCATTGGAGGGTGAACCAACGGCAAAAAGGAAGACCTTTCTCTCTGTCTCTCTCTCTCACTGTCCACTCTGCCTGTCAATAATAATAATAATAATAATAATAAAATACTTTGTTTTGTTCTTTCTTGGAATATTTTGTATAGCAGCATGCTATTTCTGATATATGTACATGGTTTGTGTATGTTTCTGTATTTCTGCTTATAAAGGTTTTTTTTTTGTCTCTAGGTGTTTTTCTAGAAAAAGGAATTACATTTTGATTCCATTAAGCAAAACATTATCAATGCCAGTTTTTCACTGGCAGTAGTGACTTATTATTTTCTTAAAAAATATAGAACACTAGGAATTGTTAAAATACTTTTCCAAAAATAAGTTTATATTTTGGAAATGCATCCTGCCTATCAAGGAATCAGAACCTTCTCCAAGTAGCCTGTGGAGCCATCAGCTTTTTTGTTTTTTAAATATTTTATTTATATGAGAGTTAGAGTTCCAGACAGAGAAAGGGACAGAGGGAAAGGTCTTCCACTTGCTGGTTCACTCCCCAAGTGGCTGCAGTGGTCGGAGCTGGGCTGATCTGAAGCCAGGAGCTTCTTCTGTATCTCCCACGTGGGTGCAGGGGTCCAAGCACTTGGGTCATCTTCCGCTGCTTTCCCAGGCACGTTAGAAGAGAGCTGGATCAGAAATGGAGCAGCTGGGACTTGAATCAGTGCCCATATGGGATTCCAGCACTGCAGGAAGAGGCTTAGTCCACTAGCCCCAGAGTCATCATTTTATAATGCCCAGTTCCACAGAATAGTGTGGGTGTCCTAACCAATGAAAAATGTACTTTAGGCCGGCGCCATGGCTTAACAGGCTAATCCTCCGCCTTGCGGCGCTTTCACACCGGGTTCTAGTCCTGGTGTTGGGGCGCCGGATTCTATCCCGGTTGCCCCTCTTCCAGGCCAGCTCTCTGCTATGGCCTGGGAAGGCAGTGGAGGATGGCCCAAGTCCTTGGGCCCTGCACCCGCATGGGAGACCAGGAGAAGCGCCTGGCTCCTGGCTTCGGATCAGCGTGATGTGCCGGTCGCAGCGGCCATTGGAGGGTGAACCAACGGCAAAAAGGAAGACCTTTCTCTCTGTCTCTCTCTATCCACTCTGCCTGTCAAAAAAAAAAAAAAAAAAAAAAAGTACTTCAAAGGAAGACAGCACCTTTGAATTCATACACCCTGGGATTTTATTTGTTGTCTACATTGGATATATTCTAGATCTGTATCGCAACACAAAATTTCCCATGTCCTCAAAGCTAAAAAGTCCAGCCAGCAGTTAGATAAACTGGTAGACAGAGACATCAATACGGGCATAGTTCGTTAACTAGTGGATCACTTCAGCCAGCCAGTTGTTGGCTAACTGAATTTCTTTTTTCTTAATTTTTGACAGGCAGAGTGGACAGTGTGAGAGAGAGAGAGAGAAAGGTCTTCCTTTGCTGTTGGTTCACCCTCCAATGGCCGCGGTGGCCAGCGCGCTGTGGCCGACGCACCACGCTGATCCGAAAGCAGGAGCCAGGTGCTTCTCCTGGTCTCCCATGGGGTGCAGAGCCCAAGGACTTGGGCCATCCTCCACTGCACTCCCTGGCCACAGCAGAGAGCTGGCCTGGAAGAGGGGCAACCGGGACAGGATCGGTGCCCCGACCGGGACTAGAACCCGGTGTGCCGGCGCCGTGAGGTGGAGGATTAGCCTGTTGAGCCATGGTGCTGGCCCGGCTAACTGAATTTCTAGTGAACGCGGAGATCCGTTTCTCCTGATGAACTGAGGTCTTATAAAGGTTAGTGAGTTATTTGTAAAGAGGGACGTTTATCCGGTTGAGGAAAAGGTTATAATTATCTGGACTTACAGTGATGAATATTAGTGGGGCTCTGGAAGGAAACATAGCCAGACTTGAAGCTTTAGGACTGTGGCCTAATGCAGGGTAATGCAGTCCTTAAACTGCCAGAAACTAGTCAACATTTTAAAAATTAATTATTTTCATTTTATTTGAAAGGCAGAAAGAGAGAGAGTGAAAAAATCAAGAGAGCTCCCCTCTACTGGTTCACTCCACAAATGCCTACAACAGCCGGGGCAGGGCCAGGTCAAAGCCAGCTCAGAACTCAATCCAAGGGTCTCCCACGTGGGTGGCAGGGACCCAAGCACCTGAGCCATCACCTACTGCCTCCCAGGGTGTGCATGTACAGGAAGCCTGGATTGGAAGGAAACCAGGCACTCAGATGTGGGCTCTGGGGTTCCAAGTGGTGTCTTAACCAATCTGCTGCTCCAGTTGTTTTAGGAAGAGAGGCCAGTATCTGAGAGGACGACTGCTGTGGGAGAGGATGGGGGAAGGAATCAGGCTGGGGTGGAGCCAAACCAGGCACAATGAAGGTCTGGTAGAGGCCGGACGGGGGTGACTCTGGGCTCCGACATGGGTGCTGTTTATGGAGGTGCATGGGAGTGCCAGGGGAGGGGCTCACGAGGCGCAGTCATGTTAGGATGTCCAGGGAAAGTGGCCGGAGACATGTGACTCGGGGGAGGCAGCAGGGATGCCCTCAAGTCAACATTTAATCTTTTTTGTTGTTGTTGTTTTTTGGGGGGAGTTTGGAGTTATTGTACACTTTGTCAGTTTTTTCTTAGCATTGTAGTTCATTACTTTGAGGGTATAACTCGTTCGCTTGTAATGAGAACCCAGTGTTAGAGTGAAGGATGCAGGAGCTCTTTGGTGTGCATCTCCTCCATCACGGAAGTGCTGTTCTCCAGGCCCCTGGCATGGGCTTCTCTTGCCAGGAACTCTTGGGCTTCCCCAGTTTTCTTCTCCGGGCTTCCTGGCACCTTCCTCTGTTACAGCAATTTGCATCTTTTAAGCCTCTCATGTTCCTTTTAAGTTGACTTGAGGTTTTTCATAATAGTAAAGATTTTGCTTCAGTGCTATATGAATAAAATTCTATTATATCCATCATTACCTTTCATCTTTCCGTAAGGTTTTAAGAAATGGTTAAACAAAAAGAGTCTAGTGGTAGCTTTGCCTCTGTAAAGCTCAAGACAAATATACCATTTTAATTTCATCAGTTGCTAATTGGCATATTTAATTTGTAAAGAGTCACCAAGATACTAAGATTGTCACTACTTTATCCCAACTTGAGACTCATTAAAATGAAATAGATGTAAAGCTATTTGGGTGTATTTTTTAATGATTTATTTATATATTTGAAAGGCAGAATTACAGAAAAAGGCAGTCTTCCATCCTCTAGTTCACTCCCCAAATGACCGCAATGGCTGGAGCTGGGCCAATCCAAAGCAAAGAGCTTCTTCTGGGTCTCCCACACGGGTGCAAGGTCCCCAGGTCTTGGGCCATCTTCTACTGCTTTCCCAGGCCATATCAGAGAGCTGGATGGGAAGTGGAGCAGCCGGGACTCGAACCAGCGTCCATATGGTATGTCGGCACTGCAAGTAGTGGCTTTACCTGCTACACCATCACAGTGCTGGCCCCTTTGGTTGTATTTTTTTAATGATTCACCTTTAAGAAAATCAGAACGGGGTTGACGTAGCTGCAGTGGGCTAAACCACTTTGGACTCCAGCATACTGTATCAGAGCGCTGGTTCCAGTGCCAGCTGCTGATTCCAATCCAGCTCCCTGCCAATGTACCTGAGAAAAGCAGCAGAAGATGGACCAAGTGCTAGGGCGCCTGCCATCCACATAGAGACCCGTACAGAGTTCCAGGCTCCTGGCTTAGGCCTGATCCAGCCCCAGCTTTTTCCTCCATTTGGGCAGTGAACCAGCAGATGGAAAGCCTCCCTTGTGTCTCTCCCTGTCACTGTGCCTTTCAAGTAAATAAATATTAAAAAAACTCAGAACTTAGGTCAATGTCTAACCAAATAATACTGCCACAGAAACTGCGGAAGATACTTATATTTACTTTCTAACACCTTCCTGCTTATAGTAGTACGAAACCTTTCGGTTACAGTTTGAAGAAATGTGACCGACAGCATTTTCAGAATGAGGAGCCTGAAGCACAGGAAAGAGAAAAGCTGTATTAGGATGAACCAGGGCACGCTGGGGCACTTTTTCTGTCTCTAGTGTGGACCCTGGGATCAGAACCACGGGTGCAGTTGAAACCAGGCTGTTGCCACCTTAGTCAGATCTCTTGATACCCCTGAAACTCAAAAGACCTCTGCTGTTTTCCTGCTCCTTTCCCAGAAACCTACCCCGCCCGTTTCTTTAACAATAGGTTTCAGCCTTAAGTCAGGTTACTAAATCAAGATTCCTCAAGTTGATTTCACAGGCTTACCACCAAGCTGGCCTAAATCAGTTTCAACTAGATGCAGACTGCCCAGCTGAGGTGCACAGAGAACATGAGCATCTCCCCGCTTGGCACCAACAATGGGAGAATGAAGGGAAATAGAAGAGGTAGACAAGGGCAGGCGTTTGGCCTAGTGGTTAGGATACTGGGTGGGCCACCTGAGTCCTGGATTTTCTCCAGATTCCAGCTTCCTGCTAAGGTAGCCCTTTGGAGGCATTGGTGATGGCAATCACCATGTGGGAGACTGTGACTAGCTTCTTGGCTTCAGCTTTCCCCAGCTGGCTGTTGTAGGCATTTGGGGAGTGAACCAGTGGATGGGAGCTTGCTCCATCTCCCTACCTCTCAAATAAATGAAAAAGAGCCAGGAGCTTAGGAAGAGAGGAGTCTGAAAATCACAATTTCTGCCAACTGACCCATCCTCGGGCCCACGGTTGTGACTGTACTCTGACTTCTCTTTCTTGACCCTGGATTGGGAAGTGAGATTTGGGTTTTATCACTGTGTCCACCACATAAAACCTTTCTTTTCCCAAAAAAAAAAAAAAAAAAAAAACATGGCCACACAGGTTGGGTTTTGTGTACATGGGGCAATGAACCTACTTCATTTGGTAACACAAATCCCAGTTATTAAATCTTTTTTTTTAAAGATTTTTTTTTTTTAAAGTAGAGCCACAGAGAAAAGGAAAGAGACTTTCCATCTGCTGTTTAATTCCCTCAGATGGCTGCAATGGTTAGGGCTGGTCCAGGCAGGAACCAGGAGCCAAGAGCTTCTTCCATATCTCTGATGTGCGTGCATGGGCCCAGGCACTTGGGCCATCCTCCGCTGCTTTCCCAAGTGCGTCAGCAAGGAGCTGGATCAGAAGTGGAGCAGCTGGGACTCACTCAAATTGGTGCCCATGGGGGATGAGGCACCATAGACAGTAGCTTAACTCGCTGTGATATAGCTGTTAAAATCTTTAATTTTTTAGAAAAGATTTATTTATTTATTTGAAAGGAAGATACAGAGAGATAAGGAGAGAGAGAAATCTTTATCCACTGGTTCACTCCTCAAATGGCCCCCATGGCCGTAGCTGTGCCAGGCTGAAGCCAGGAGCCAGGAGCTTCTTCTGGGTCTCCCACATGGGTGCACGGGCCCAAGTACTTGGGTCATCTTCTGCTGCTTTCTCAGGTGTATTAGCAGGGGACTGGATCAGAAGTGGAACAGCCAGGACTTGGAACTAGCACTATATGGGATGCTGGCACTGCAGGTGGAGGCTTAGTCCACTAGGCCACAGAGACCAAGTTACAAAGAGATCTTACTCACTTGACAGAATTGATTTTCTGGAGTCTGAGAGACTAACCTGCCATCTTTTTGTGGGTAAAATAATTTAAAATACAAGAAGGATACAGAAAATTAGCTTTATTTATGTATTTAGAAAAATTGATTGTGGTGTTAGAATTTGTCAAATGTGTTTATTCGCAACAATTTACAAGAGTATTTATATACAAACATAATAAAATAGAGTACATCACATTGCTCTTGCTGGGGTTAAAGTGTTTTCTGAGTATGCCTCTATCACTTCCTTTTGTAATTTTTAATAGAGAAGTCATTTCTTTTGACATAGTGCTCGATTCATACAGTTTAACATGGATTTGGAAGGAGAGCCAGTGATCATGAACAGAGTTAAAAAATACTTTTCAACCAATAAGACTTTGTCATTACATTTTTCTATATTAAAATATGTTTCGTATTAAGAAAAATACTTGTATTCCTTGATGACATGTCTGTTGTACTAAATTTGGCATTTATATAAACCCACAGTTGATCTAAATACAATATAGATATGAACAGGTATTAAACTCATTGATATGAATGTTTGCCACAAATGAAAATGAACCCGATTGTTGGGAATGGAGGTAACAGAAAATCCACCTGAGAAACAGTAAAGTGGAGGTGCCCTGTTCTATTTAGAAATGAATACAACTCATTTTCAGAACCCAACACAAACTAAACCGTGAAAAACCATGACATTTACTGAAGCCAGATCTTATGCCACACTTTAGGGCTATGATTAATTTGTACAATTATTTATTGGCTAATTCTAAACCAAGTTTCTTTTACAGGTTTCCAATCACTTAATCTTGTTTGACAAACACAGGAAACTTTAATGCTATTACTGACCAAGGCAGAATTTTAAATCACTAATTGGATACAATGTAAGTGCAGGTCATTTAAGCGTCAAATCTCTATCTGCCACAGTATTAAGTACACCATGTGTATATAGACTGTTAGGAGAATCCCTTTTGTTTGTAAAGCTGTAGACTGTTAAATAAAATTTAGTTCTTTACCACTTTTTTGAAATTCCTGGCAAGAACTCTGTCAGCTCTATTTTCTCAATAAATGAAAAAAAGACTCCACCAAAAATGTTAAGTTTGCTGTCACTTTGAAAATTGACAGCTATTAAAGTAAACACAACCAACTAGACTTGCAAGTGCACTTGTGTCTGAAATGTCACTTTTGTCCCCAAAGGGAAGGAAATGATTGGGTATTACATTAAGGTGCTTACAGTTCCAAAAAAGTAACATCAGAGGAAATTGGTCTTTAATTGGATGCTTGAATTCTTTCCAGGGTTCTTACTATGTTTAGATGTTGGTAACTTAACTTTGACACTTTCCTGATTTCCTTTAATAGCAGCCTCAAGGCGGGCTTTCAGGGCTGGAGAAGAAGCCATTACATTTTTAAAAACTGATGAATACTGAGGCCCAATATGCATAAGATTTTGCAAAGCAAAGTCGTGTACATTTTTCATTGTTGCAGTTGCAGTTCCCAGAGCATTCTCATCCAAAAGGAAGGAAACGAGGATGGGCAAAAGACAGGACACCAGCTGAGAGCCTGCAGAGGAAGCACAAGATGCTCATCAGGGACATGAGGTTCACTGTGCAGGCTACAGGAGCACTTCATCTGTACACATTTTTCCTTCCTAGAAGGAAAACAATTCTTCCAGTCTCTTCTCCGAAATTAATGTCAATACTCGGGACAAATATAACACCTGCTTTTCAATGAAATGTGAAATACACATGAAACGTAATCAACTGAATGCTAATCATTAAAATTCAAAGGGATGGGCCATTGTGGCACAGTGGCAGAGCCCAGGTCCTCCACTTTGATTGAGCTTCCTACTAATTAGTACATCCTGGGAGGCATAGCAGGTGATGGCTCCAGTACTTGAGTCTCTGCCACTCATATAAGAGACCTGATGGAATTCTGGGCTCCTGGCTTCAACCAGGCCCAGTCTTCGCTGTTGTAGGCATTTGGGGAGTGAACCAGCAGATGAAAGCTCTCTCTCTCTCCCTTTCAAGTAAATAAAAAGTAACAAAAAATAAATAAAATTCTGATTTTCAAGAGATTCAGAGTTGCAGTGAGTTTAGTTCCAACACTTACGGTGTTGTTCTTCAGCAACAGTAACCAATGCTTCCAAGACTTTTATGCCCTCCTGAAAGATCTGCATCTCAGTGCTGTCTTCAGGTTTTCTCTTGTCTATTTCCTGCAGTTTTTCCACAATACAGGATGCCAAAGAGTATATGTACGGGTAGGAAACAGCTGGATTTGGATACTGAAAAATGGAATGTAACAGCTGATAGGTCTTGATTTGTACCTAGATGAATAAGAGACAAGAACAGTATATACTGTAAGTTAGTCTCTGAGAATGCTATCGTTAAAGTAGCCAAGGGGAGCAAGGGGACATTTAGCCTAGCAGTTTAGATGTCGGTGTCCCATATCCGTTAGGGTGCCTGAGTCCTGTACTTGGCTCCAGCACCTGACTTGAGCTTCCTGCTAATGCAGACCCTGGGAGCAGCAGGAAGTGGCTCAAGTAACTGGGTTACTGTCACTTTTTTTTAAGTAATTATTTTAATATTTATATTAAAGTCAGAGTTAGAGAGAGAGGAGAGGCAGAGAGAAAGAGAGAGAGGTCTTCCATCCGCTGGTTCACTCCCCAGTTGGCCGCAGCAGCTGGAGCTGTTGCCAGGAGCTGAGAGCTTCCTCCAAGTCTCCTACGTGAGTGCAGGGGCCCAAGGACTTGGACCATGCTCTACTGCTTTCCCAGGCCATAGCAGAGAGCTGGATCGGAAGAGGAGCAGGCGGGACTCGATCCGGCGCCCATATGGGATGCCAGCATTGCAGGTACTGGCTTTACCCACTACGCCACAGCGCTGGCTCTTGCTGCCACTCCTGTACAAGACCAGGAGTGGTTACCTGGCATTTGGGGATTGAATTAGCAGATGGGAGCTCTGTCCCTTTTCTTCTGCTCTGCCTCTCCAATACAAAACTAAAAGGGAACTATATTTAAATTTATTCCTAATCTATTTTTAACCTTGGAAATCCGTGCTGACGGTTTTCAGAGTTCGATGCCATCAGTGGCTGTGACAGTTTGGAATGGGATAGACGCATAGAGCTACCACTGGAAGGACAGGCTCAGTGCTCATTTGTCTTTTCTCTGGTTCCCATATGCTCCTTCATGCCCCTCTCCATTACATACATAAAACACAAGAAAACAACAAAGTACACACAAGCTTGAAAAGGATTTGATAATTACAGAAAATGTTTCAGCCCAAAATTCATGATTTGATGTTCAAATGCGTAGTCTGAAGGTTTAAGGACCCTCCCAAACATGAAACCCACCACTTGGAGCCTGCTGCACACAGCTCCTGAGGGAGCAAGAGATGAATGAGACAAGTACATGAATCATCTTTTAGTGAGTTAATCTGATGGTATTGAATGATTATTGTTTTTTTTTTGGACACCAAACTGGTTCCTTTATCTTTAGGAGTAGATATATTGAGATCCTGGGCTACAAACTCATTTTGTAGCATAGAGAAGAACAGGAAATTCCTAAATGAAGGTGCTGTTGGGTTAGGCAGGGAGTTAGCAAAGGAGCTAAGAGACTGGCTGCAGGCTTGCACATCCACTTCCCCCTCATGCTGGAGACGCCATGACAGCCATGTGTATGCTGCAGCTCCATGTGGAGAAGCCAGGACACCTTCCTACAGGTCACTTGAGCACAGAAGCCCCACCCAAACTCCAGCCTATTTGTATATTCAACTAGGGCACACCTCTTACCCTGTACAGGGCAACCCCAGCTTTGGCAGCAGCAGTCACTGCTTTTCCTCATGGAGAAAGGCCGTCCACATCCCTGAGTGTGTACTGTCTCTTTACATAAATCCTGCTTTCCCTCCTGTGCCTCTGTCCAGGTCTCTGAATTCTCCCACACTGCCACAGGACTTGCATCGCCCACAGTGAAGGAGCCATAAAGAAATGCGACCAGCTTGTGTGTGTTGGCTGTGTTCTGGGCCCAGGATTTCACAACCATGATACTGAGAGCATGTGCTAGAACCTCTGCTCCTCCAAGCCCTAACTTCCCTTCTAAAGGAAATCTACTATAGTAAGCTAAAAAACTGTTCTATTCTCTGTAAAGTACTGGAGCGACATTAATTTTAAGAAGCCCACATTCCAAATTTAATTTTTGAACATCTCTCCACCACTACCCTCTACTCTTAGGGCAGCAGAACAAGACCATTATTATTTGGTTTTATCACCCCAAGAACAAGCATTCATGCCAAAGCTAAAAATAAAAAACTGTAGTCTGATACTTTTTGTTGAAGCAAACAAAATCACAAGAAAAGTTTTGCAAAACCTTGAACATAATCCTATTAGAAACATCTCTAGTAGGAGATACTTACCATAGGATCTTTTATCTTGAGAGTAGCCTTAAATTTTTCAATACAGCGCTCCTGAAGGCACGCAATGGTAGTTACCTCTGGACTGGTAGACAGAATGAATACTGTGATAGCAGTCAGTAGACTGACTTCATCAAGTCCTTGGTGTGTGCTGTCAACTGAAGAGAAAAGATCTATTAGAAACAGATCATGGGGCTGGTACTGTGGTGTAGTAGGTTGAGCCTCTGCAGAACCGGCAACCCATATGGGCACTGGTTCAAGTTCTGGCTGTTCCACTTCTAATCCAGCTCCCTGCTAATGTGCCTGGAAAAGCAATAAAGGATGGCCCCAGTGCTTGGGCCCTGCACCTATGAGGGAGATCAAGAAGCTCCTGGCTCCTGGCTTCAGATCGGCCCAGCTCCAGCCGTTTTGGCCACTGGATAGTGAAACAGCAGACAGAAGACTTTGTTCCCTCCCCCCCCCCCCCCCCCCCCGGAACTTGGGCTCATAAATTAATTAATTAATAAATTGCCTTAAAATTTTCAGTACAGCACTCTTAAAGGCATGGGATGGTAGTTTCTGCTGGACTGGCAGACAGAATGAATACTGTGATAGCAGTCAGTAGACTGACTTCATAAAGTCCTTGGTGTGTGCGGTCAACTGAAGAGAAAAGATCTATTTGAAACAGATCATGGGAGCCAGCCCTCTGGCCTAGCAGATAAAGCCACTACCTGCAGTGCCAGCATCCCACATGGGCGCCGATTTGAGTCCTGGCAGCTCCACTTCCAATCCAGCTCTCTGCTATGGCTTGGAAAAGCAGTAGAAGATGGCCCAAGTCCTGGGTCACCTGCACCCATGTGGGAGACCTGGAAGAAGCTCCTGGCTTTGGATCGGCCCAGCTCTGGCCATTGGGGCCATTTGGGAAGTGAACCAGTGGATGGAAGATCTTTGTCTCTCTGCCTTTCTGTAACTCTACATTTCAAATAAATAAAACTTTTTTTTTTTTTTTAAAGAAACATCATATGTAGTGCTATATATATCTGTGAGAAGTTGTCTTTAGTTTGGGAGCAACAGTTTCTTAGGTTCACAATAGTTATAGTCAATAAGCACTTAAGAATGCGGCAGGGGCAGCCCTTGTGCCACAGCAGGTTAAGCTACCACATGCGACACTGGCATCCTGTATGGGTGCTGGTTTGCTTCTGGGCTGTTCCTTTTTTTTTTTTTTTTAATATTTATTTGTTTGAAAGTCAGAGTTACACAGAGGAGAGGCAGAGGGAGAGGGAGAAAGAGAGAGGTCTTCCATCTTCTAGTTCACTCCTCAATTGGCTGCAACAGCCAGAGCTGTGCCAATTGGAAGCCAGGAGCCAGGAGCTTCCACCGTGTCTTCTAGCGGGTGCAGGGGCCCAAGGACTTGGGCCATTTTCTACTGCTTTTTGAGGCCATAGCAGCTGGGACTCGAACTGGCACCCATATGGGATGCCAACACTGAAGGCAGTGGCTTTACCTGCTACGCCACAGCACTGGCCCCTATTCCACTTCTGATCCAGCTCCATGCTGAGGCACCTGGGAGAATAGCACAAGATGGCCCAAGTGGCTAGGACCCTGCCACCCACATGGGAGACCTGGATGGAGTTCCTGGCTCCAAGTTTCTGCTTAAGCCCAACCCTGGCTACTGCAGCTATTTGCAGAGTGAACCAGTGAAAGGAAGATCTCTCTTGTCTCTCTCTCTCTGTAACTCTGCCCTTCAAGTGAAATCTTTTCTTAAAAAAAGAGAAAAATGTGGTAGGTTCCAAGATGTGTATTACAGGGGTGGGTATTTGGTTTAGTGCTTAAGACCCAGCATCCCACATCAGAGTACCTGAGTCCTGGCTTCTTCCTAATGCACACCCTGGGAGGTAGCAAGTGGTGGCTCAAGTAGTTGGTCCCTGTCACCCATATGGGAGACATGGATTAAATTCCCAGCTCCTGGCTTTGGTACCCTCAGCTACTGCAGACATTTGGGGAGTAAACCAGTGGTATGTATGGAGTGCTCTCTGTAACTTAAATAATTATAAGATATGTATTTTAAGTCATTCTGGGGCTGGGTGTTGTGCAGTGGGTTAGGCTACTCCCTGGGACACCTGCATTCTGATCCAGCTCCCTGTTCATGTTCACTCTGGGAAGCAGCAGGTGATGGCTCAAGTACTTGGGTACCTGACATCTATATGGGAGACCAAGATGGAGTTCCTGGATTCTGGCATCAGCATGGCCCAGCCCTGGATGTTGTGGGAATCTGGGAAGTGAACCAGTGGTTAGAAGGTATCTCTTTCCCTTTCTCTGTTGCTCTGCCTTTAAAATAAATAAACTTAAAAACATTATTCTAAAGCCAAGAATTACCAAAGTAATTATAATCTTAAAGCCAAAGACAGGAGTGGGCATTTGGCTTTGCACTTTAGATGCCTACATCTGACATCACAGTGCCTGGTTGTGAGTGCTCAACTGTGGCTCCTGGTTCCAGCCTCCTGCTAATGCAGACCCTGGGAAACAGTGGCTGATGGCTCATGTAACTGGGTCCCTCACACCCATGAGGGATCCCTGCATTGAGTTCTTGGCTCCCGGCTTTAACCAGTCCAGCCTGGCTGTTGGAGATGTTAAACAGTGGAATGGGAGATCTCACTGTCTCTCAAATAATTTTGAAAAAGAGAGAGGCCGGCGCTGTGGCGCAGGAGGTTAATCCTCCGCCTGCAACGCTGCTATCCCATATGGGCGCCGGTTCTAGTCCTGGCTGCTTCTCTTCCAATCCAGCTCTCTGCTGTGGCCTGGGAAAGCAGTGGAGGATGGCCCAAGTCCTTGGGCCCCTGCACCCCTGTGGGAGACCAGAGGAAGCTCCTGGCTCCTGGCTTTGGATCGGCGCAGCTCTGGCTGTTGCAGCCACTTGGAGAGTGAACCAGCAGATGGGAGACCTTTAAAAAAATAAATTTAAAAAAAAGAGAGAGCGAGCAAGGGGCCAGTGCTGTGGCACAGCAGGTTAAAGCCCTGGCCTGAGCACCGGGATCCCATATGGGAGCTGGTTCTAGTCCCAGCTGCTCCTCTTCGATCCAGCTCTCTGCTATGGCCTGGGAAAGCAGTAGAAGATGGCCCAAGTCCTTGGGCCCCTGTACCCATGTGGGAGACCTGGAAGAAGCTCCTGGATCCTGGCTTCGGATTGGTGTAGCTCTGGCCATTGCGGCCATCTGGGGAGTGAACCAGATGGAAGACCTCTCTCTTTGTCTCTACCTCTCTCTGGCTCTTTCAAATAAATTAAATAAATCTTAATTTAAAAAAAGAGCAAGACAAAAGAAAAGTACATCAGTAAATACATATAATATACATATTCGCTAGTTGTGTGACTCTGGACATCTGATTATCTTTAGTTTCTGCATCTATAAAATGGGGATTAAAAACAGTGCTCACGGTGAGGGTTATGAGAATTCAAATGAGTTAATTCATGTAAAGCATTTAGACTAACATACAAAACATAATGTTCAATACAAGTTGGCTATTAATTATTTTAACTGTGTGGTAGTATAGAAATGTTGGATAATTGCTTTATTTCTTGGATAAGTTTAAGGTATTTTGATAAAACATGTACCACGTGAAACATCTTAGCACTTTGGCTGCATGTATCATTTCTCAATAGTCAAGAAAAAAACCCTAAAAACAGAGGCTTCAATAATTTGAAGGAATTTTGTTGTTGAAGATTTATTTACTTAAAAGGCAGATAACACAGAGGTGGGGGTAAAAGAGCTCTATCTTCCATTCACTAGTTCACTCCCCAAACACCTGTAACCACCAGGGCTGGGACAGGGAGAAGCCAGAAGCCAGGAGCTCCATCTGGGACTCCCACGTGGGTGACAGAGCTCCACGTACTTGGGCCATCATCTCCTGCCTCCCAGCTGCATTAGAAGTTAGCTGGATTGGAAGAAAAGAATCCAGGACTTGAACCAACACTCCAATATAGGATGCCAGCCCCTAAAGGAATTTTTGATTAGAAAAAAATCTGCTTTTATTTTCCAGAGTTAACATTCATTAAACAATTAATGAATTTGCTGTGAAAAACCAATTGGAAAGGAAAGATGTGGCAAATTCAACTCATCAAACGGTTTCAGGATACACTATTCTTTATGAAGAAGGGACATACATAGTACAGAGTGGCTTTGGTTATAGTCATTCAAAATATTATTTAAAAGACACCATGTGTCAACTGTCTTTTAGGCACTGAGAATACAACTTACAGAAAAAACATACTATATACCAGGAGGCAAAGAAATAATTTAACTTCTGCTAGTGACAAGGTCTATGCTTTAAAAAAAAATCTTAGAAAACCACTGGAAGCAACCCAGCATAGTCTACACTGCGTGGTCAGAGAAAGCCTTGAGCTCAATCTGAGCAGAAACCTGGAACAGATGGCAGTGAATAAAAACACAATTTTATGGGTAAGTAGGGTAGAGTCTATCAAAAACCTCTGAAAAGTTTTAAGCATTTAAAATTAACATGACAGCACTGTTATAACTCTTTACATACACAAAATATTTAGTCCTCACAACGGCACCATGGGGCAGGTACTCACTTCCCCCATTTTATGAATGAAACCAAAACTCATTCATTTGTCCATGTTACACAATTAGTACAGCAGAAAGTTTGATTCCAGAGTGTCCTGTTAACCATGAGGCTGTATTTCCCATTTGGCAAAGTTAATCACAGTCATTTATAGCAACTTGAAACTGCAACATAACTAGTCTATTTCCTAAATATGTCTTGATAAAGCTCTTCTAGGTTTCTTTTGTCTCTTTTCTCATTTCTTCTAAAATTCCTTTTAAAAATTTTCTTTATTTCCATGTACTTGAAAGGCAGAGTGACAGAGAGGGAAGGGAAGGAAGATATCAGCCATCTGTTGGTTTACTCTCCAAATGCCTACCAACAGCCAGGGCTGGGCCAGATGAGAAGCAGGGGCCCCAGCACCCAAGCCTTCATCTGTTGCATCCCAGAATGCATTAGTAGAAAGCTAGGTGCAAAGTAGAGTAGCCGGGACTTGACCTGGCACCATGATATAGGATGTGGTTATCTTAAGTGGTGGCTTAATTCATGGCAGCACAATGTGCACCCCAAAATTGCTTTGAGAGGTAGACAGAAACAGCTCCCATTTGCTAGCTCATTTACCCAGGTGTCCACAAGGCCAAGGCTGGTACAGTCAGAAATGGGGAGCTGAGAATCTAATCTAGGTCTCTTATGTAGCAGGGATCTAAGTACCTGAGCCTTTACCTGCTGCCTCCAGGTGTGCACTGGCAGGAAGTCAGACTGGAGAACAGACCTGGGCCTTGAACTCAGATATGGGATGCAGGCATCTTACTCACTAGGCCATACACCTGCCCTTATTCTCCCTATCTTTTACCTAGGATATATGCAAGGTCCCATAGCATCAGCTTTGTGGAAAGGCTGCGTGGTAAGGAACTAAGGTCTCCGGTCAACAGCCCCATGAGTGAGGCAGTTGTCCTAGAGAGGAGCCTCCAATTGCAGTCCTGGCCGACGTCCTAATAGCAAACGTCCTGAGACCCTGAGCCACAACGACTTCTAGGCTGCGTCTGAGTCCCTGGCCCGCAGAAACTGCAATAATGAATGCTTGTTCTTTCAAGCCACTAAATTTGGGAGAAATTTGTTAAATAGCAAATGTTTTACTTGTGGTAGCTCCTTTTTCTTAAATCTTTTATTTTATTTATTTGAAAGAGTTAGAGAGAGAGAGGCCTTCCATTTGCTAGTTCACTCTCCAAACGGCCACAATGACTGGGGCCAGGCCAAAGCCAGGAGTTTCATCCGGGTCTTCCAGGTGGGAGAAGGGGCCCAAGCACTTGGACCACCCTCTGCTGCTTTCCCAAGCACATTAGCAGAAAGCTGGATCAGAAGTGGAGCAGCTGGGACTGGAACAAGCACCCATATGGGATGCCGGTGCCACAGGCAGAGGCTTAACCTTCTACACCATGGCACCAGCCCTGATAGCTCCTTCTTTAATTTCTCTCAGTAGCCTACTTTAAATTCTAAGTCCTAGACTCATTCCCTAATACACAACCCAAAAACCACTCTTTGATGAAAGAGGTAAGGTCATCACCACCCTCAACACAAAGACCTACTAACTTTCCATTCTTACCTCCTGTTCTTCTCATATTGGCAAAGGTTATTCCTTCTTAAATGGGCTGTGCATTTTACTCCTTCAGGAATAATACCTCCAACTCTAATACCATCTCCATCTTACTGCAAGTATGAACTCATGTTAGAGTGATCATCTTTAAAAAACATTATTCCTGGGGCCGGCGGTGTGGCGCAGTGGGTTAAAGCCCTGACCTGAAATGCCAGCATCCCATATGGGCGCCGGTTCTCGTCCCGGCTGCTCCTCTTCGATCCAGCTCTCTGCTATGGCCTGAGAAAGCAATAGAAGATGGCCCAAGTCCTTGGGACCCTGCACCTGTGTGGAAGACCCGGAAGAAGCTCCTGGCTCCTGGCTTCAGATCGGCGCAGCTCCAGCCGTTGTAGCCATCTGGGGAGTAAACCAGTGGATGGAAGACCTCTCTTTCTCTGTCTCTACCTCTCTCCGTTAACTCTGTCTCTCAAATAAATAAAAATAAAATCTTAAAAAAAAAATTTATTCCTTGGCCCTACACCTTCCCTTCAGCTGTTTCTCTTCCTGTCAAGAGAAGCACATAGTTCATCTTTGATTTCAACACTGTGAGCCCTGGCCCCGTTACTGGACTTCTCTACAGTACTTTATACTGCTGACCATTCCCTTTTTATGAAACACATTTATTTGCCTTCTGTGACTGCATTATCTTCTGAGTCTACTCTCTTGTTGATTTTGGGTCTCTTCTTGCTACATTATCTCAAGTTGAGTGACTTCAGTTAGTTCATAGGTTCCACCAACAACTCCCAAATAAATATACTCAGATCGGGCTGGCGCTGTGCCACAGTGGGTTAAAGTCCTGGCTTGCAGCGCTGTCATCCCTCATGGGCAACCGTTCGAGTCCCGGCTGATCCTCCTCTGATCCAGCTCTCTGCTATGGCCTGGGAAAGCAGCAGAAGACGGCCTAAGTGCTTGGGCCCCTGCACCCATGGGGAGACCTGGAAGAAGCTCTTGGCTTCCTTCATATTGGCTCAGCACTGCCTGCCCCAGCCATTTGGGGGAGTGAACCACCAAATGAAAGACTCTCTCTTTCTCTCTCTCTGTTTCTGTCTCTACCTCTCTCTAACTCTGTCTCTCAAATACATAAATCTTTTTTTTTAAAGAATGTACACCGATCAGAAGCATCTCCAGCCCCGGCCATTTTCTTGAACTCCCAATCTCTACACATTCTGCCCAACTAGATCTTATCCTATAGGCATTTCATTTTTTTTTTTTTAAATTTTATTTTGACAGGTAGAGTTACAGACAGAGACAGAGAGAAAGTTCTTCCTTCCGTTGGTTCACTCCCCAAATGGCCGCCACAGCCGGAGCTGCGCTGATCCGAAGCCAGGAGCCAGGTGCTTCTTCCTGGTCTTCCACATGGGTGCAGGGTCCCAAGGACTTGTGCCATCCTCCACTGCCCTCCCGGGCACAGCAGAGAGCTGGACTGGAAGAAGAGCAACCGGGACTAGAACCAGTGCCCATATGGGATGCCGGCACCGCAGCAGAGGATTAACCAAGTAAGCCACGGTGCCGGTCCCCCTATAGGTATTTTAAACTCAACTTACCATGTTCCCTTGAATAACCTGGCTTGTATTCCTGTTAACGGCACTATGTCTGCATCACTCTATCCTTTCAACTCCTAAATCAAACTGTCAATAACTTCTGATGAAAACGGTGTATTTTTCACCATTCTGCTTCTCTATTATCTGTAGCAGTCTTGTTTTCTCTAAAGTGCTGTCAAGAGTTCTTCAGAAATGCAGATCCCATCACACTATTCCCCTTATGAAAGCCCTTTAATAAATTTCATAAGCTATTAATAGCAGTTCAAATCACAAATCATGTCAAAACCAGCTCACAAAGCAAATTTGTTAGATCGGACAGGCAGAGACTTCCAGACCCAGGACAGGCAGGGCCTGCACTGTGCCCCTCATAAGCAGGAAGCAGCCACAGAAGAGGTGATGATTCTGTGCCCTTCAACATCCCTTAGGATTAAGGGAATGGAGTCTGAGGGGGATTGTTGTAGGCAGACATACAGAATAAAATTGATCAGGTTTGTGAGCTGGAAGACCTTCACCACGCCCCCTGTGTGACCTCATGCCCCTTTCTCATACCCGTGTCCCCACCTGCCAATCAGGGTAATTAACCACTCCCTTAGGAAGTGGATTAAAGGCCTGGAACACGGTGGGCCCGCCTGGCCCTTTTCTTTTGTGCTGGACCCGCTTGCTGCCCCTGCGCCTTCGGGCATGTGGCCTTCAGGCCGCCTGCCCCATGCTTTCTGGTCTGCTGCTCCTCCACGTGGCTGGCTCCTGGTGCTCTGTATGAATCCAGATTTCCCTTTCTTAGACAGGGCCCTCACTCTCCTATGCATTTCTCTGAATAAAAAGCTTAAAAACATCCTGTCAAATTCTCCACAATCTGGCCTGCACCCCATCTGACTTCCCCACCAGCCACCACGCAGCTCCCTCCTTCTCCCCGTTCCACACTCTCACTGCTCTAGCTGATCAAACTGCTGTACCTGGAGCCCACTTCCGTGCTGCCCATGTGAGGAATGCGTGCGTAGCCTCCAAGAGCCTGCCTTCTGAGAAGCCTCTCTGGGCAGCTGCAGAGTTGCACCACTGAGAGGCTCTTCAGGAAGAACGTGCTGCCCAGGGGTGTGTGGGGTCAACTGTCAGCTCCTCCTGGGGCAGCCTACGTGGCTGGGAGCTGCCCTGCCTGAGATCACGCCATTGTCGGGAAGCCTACATCCAAGGCGCAGTGTGAGGCCAGGCCACAGAGATGTGGCATGTGAGACACTCTGCTGGGCAGTCCTGCTCCGGAGCTCCTCTGACGGGTTCATTGGATTTGTTGGGGAACTGCACTGCAGTCCGACTTCCTTCACCCTTCTGCTCTTCACAGATGTTATTTCTTAATAAACCTCTTGCTCCCCCAACGCCATCTACTTGTGACACTGCCTAATTTATTCAACAAGTGATAGTTACAATTTTTTGCTAGTTACACCATTTTTATTGTACGGGAAATGCACTCCTAATGAAGATATTACTGCCTTCAGGAGAACCTTATGGTACTGATCACATCCTACAGCAATTTATCACACTCTACAAAGATCCCAAATCTGGGCAAAGTAGGTGGTCAGTAAATGCTGAATTCAACTGAAAAATTTTATGGATGAAAACTGAATATGTGACATCTATAAACAATACAGGGCAGACAGGGATAATGTATGTCTAAATACTTCTTACAATCACAAAAACATACTGTTAAAAATGAAAACCACATAGCAATAATAAAAAAAAAAAATTTAAACATATGTTGAAAATAATCCTGGCTATTATCTTATTGAAATATACCAGGTAATAAGCGAGGAACTTTGCATCTATCATCTTACTACCTACTCTGACAATTCCTTGCAATATAACATTTCTATTTATTAATGAGGAAACAGTCTCAGGACAATTTGGTATCTTGGCTAGTCACTTTGCTAGTAAATCCTGGAGTGATGAAACAGGTTGATCTTTTTTTTATGGGCAACCCACGGCTTACATACTTTTGGTATATTTACAGCAGTAACTTATCAGCTAAACAGTGATTATAAAGAATTTTTAAACAAACATAGTATTATACCTCAAGGAGGTCTTTGTCAACACATAAGCAGCCTATCATGTAACTGCATTAAAACACAAAGCTACAGAATGTATGTGAATTCTCTAACATTATAGTAAATCTGGTGTTTCCTCTGGGTGAGATTGCTCAGTGACATCAAGTAAATGCCATCTCCTCAAAAATCTGTTCAACTCATTTTTTAAAACAAACCGAACAACTGCTTCCAAAAAGCCTTCATTACCTGAATCCCAACAGTCAAGAACTGTTGTTAAAGCACTTCGGAGAAGGTCCGTCCAAGCCGTGTGGCTCTTCTCTGCTCGGGCCATGGGCGAAGATAATATTCCTTTCAGAGCCTGCAGGGACGCTGCAACCGTTGAAGATAACTGGCCCCCGGGTAACTTCACGGCAGTTTCTCTGAGGACCCCGATTGTGAGGTACAATATAGTAGGGAGAACAGAGATGCTTCCTGTAAGATACGTTTTCAAAAACATTCTGGATTTTAGCCTATATATATAGTTCCTAAAAGGAAATCATCAATGAGGAGGACATATCAAATATTTATTTCTCATAGATGATTGTAACTGTTAAGATGATGTAAGCAACTTCATGAAGATTTTTAAGGTTGGATGAAATTTTGATGTTTATAATTGGAGATGTCATTTAAATTGTATAATTTACTATCATTATGCTTTTACTGTTCTATTGTATTTGATGGTAGACAAATACATGTTTTTTTTTTTTACTGTGATAAAACATAAGTTACATAAAAATCTACAATTTTAACCATTTTAAGTGTATAATCCAATGACATTAAATACACTGTGCAACCATCATAACTATTCACTTGAGTTTATTTTATATTAAACTTTTTCCAGTAATTTTTGGAGTTTCATTCAATAAAAAATATTAGAAGTTTTCATGGCCACTAAGGAGTTGGAAATTCAGCTGTAAGTTTAATATGGTTGTGAGGAAAATTAAAATGGTCAACTTCACTTTTCTCAGAGACTAATCAACAAAACTCATTTAATACATTTTTATCCTTAATCTTCCGCTGGGCATTTTTTTCTGCCACTCTTGATGTGAGACCGTGTGTGAGAACAGGAGTGCAAGTTCTAATTCAAACTGAAACTTAATTAAGGTCATTAGGCTAACATAAGATAAAACATAAATTGGCCAAGACATATTTAGGTGAAAATATGCTTACCAACAAATAGCTCTCATAATTATTGACTACCTATTATGTGCTGGATATCATACACAAAATTTAGTTGGAAACAAAGCATATGCATCTGTTCATAAATCTATATGTTTATTTTTAAGCATTTTATGCCTCATATGACAGGTAAAAGCTTCACATCTATATAAATAACATGTTTCTACATGAAAAAATAAAGCTCAACATGAACCAGAGCTTCTAGGGAAGCCTTTAAAGATAACATGTGTCTACAGTTGAACTTTGAAGGAAGAAAAATCATAAAAGCCAAGAAGGGATGGGGTCACTTCAGATCAAGTGCCAGAGTGAACAACAGCATCACAAGGAGGAACATGAACCTCTGGGCTTAGGGTGTTCACAGAAGGAATCAGGAAAAGGCAGTGACTCAGCAGAGATACAATGAAGAGCCTCAAAAGCTATGCTAAAGAGCATGACCTCAATTCCAAACAGAGCTGGGTACGATGAGAAACTTCTGTCCTCACCAAGGCAGGAAAAGTCCACTGGATAATGGATACCAAAATATGCCCAAGAGTTAACAATTATTTATTCATCCACAGCACTGGCTGTCTCTATTTATTTTCACCCTTTTAGCAAAACGAATTACTAGGATGTAGTGCTAATTTTAAAGGGTTAAAAATGATATCCAGGCTGGCGCCGTGGGTCACTTAGCTAATCCTCTGCCTGCAGCACCGGCACCCCAGGGTTCTAGTCCCAGTTGCTCTTCTTCCAGTCCAGCTCTCTGCTGTGGCCCGGGAAGGCAATGGAGGATGGCCCAGGTGCTTGGGTCCCTGCACCACCATGGGACACCGGAAGGAAGTACCCGGCTCCTGGCTTCAGATCAGCGCAGCACTGGCCATAGCGGCCATTGGGGGAGTGAACCAACGGAAGGAAGACCTTTCTCTCTCTCTCTTTCTCACCATCTATAACTCTCTCTCTGTCTCTCTCTCTTACTGTCTAACTCTGCCTGGCAAAAAAAAAAAAAAAAGATATCCAAATGTTTCTGAGTATTCATTTAACAAGAGAAATATTAGCAAGAGGCTCCACTATCTATTAAAACCATGTCTCTTCCACCAGATCAGGTAATCACAGGACAGAGCATACCTTCAGGAGAGCACACTGCAGGAAGTTCAGAGAGGATGACCAAAGCGGCTGAAACCAATCTACTTCCATCTTCCGCCAGCACCTGTGGCTTTGTAGCTTTCACTCCCAGGCTTCCTGTCAATTTCGGATTTAGTTCTGGGAGCTGCCTAACTAGAATGCACACACATAACTCCAGGGTTGCAAACACCAACGACTTTCCCGGCACAAGTCCTCCGGTGTCCTTTCCCTCTCCAAACTCTGGCAGGGTTTCCTTTTCAGCAGCCCCATCATCAACTAAAAGACAGAAAGGGTGTTGTCTAATAAAGCCTTTGTGCTTGCTTTGCTTCTGGAAGAAGCTCATTTCTGTTACAAGTAACACACTTAGTGGCTAAACACATACAGACTGAAGGAGAAAGCAGTCATGGAGGTAAAAGAAGTTATTTTTTTATGAATTCTCATTGCAACCATCAAAAGACATCCTTGTCATTCTATCAGCTTTAAAATATTGCCGAGTTAACACCTCACTGTTAACAGTGTGAACCTGCCCTAGGCTTTGGCACACACACAAAATGGACCTGACAGCTGAAGCTGCAGCAGTGAGAACAGCTCTTGACAGTGACTAGGCAGAAATACAGGAACCTCGGCTCTTGATGTCTTTAGGAAGCTGTCACACCAGCCCCAAACTGTCTACATCTGCACTCTATTTAGATGAAATAACATATCTTTGTACTTTAAACACACTATTGTATTGGATTTTCTATTAAAAGTGTAGTCAAATGTAATCTTAAATAATGAACTTAACAATACCACATCACACTTGTAAACAAGCGATTTGCAAACTTAAGTCACTGAACAACTGTCAGTTCTTTCCATGTATATTGAAATGTAGCTAAAGTAAGTACTATAGTAATAAGAGTTTTTTTTCCCTCTCAGATTTTGTTAAAATTCTCATTGTCCTAAAGGACAGAAATATAGCAACTGGCAATATCCAGTTACCAAGCAGAGGTGTATGAGAGGATTTAAAGCTATGCCTAGAGATGTTTCACTTGTGCTGTACAGAATCTATTATCAAAACTCTAGATACATGAAATGCTATCCCCCAAAACAACGATGCTATATGATTATTAACTTGGCATTAAAGTTAACTGTTTACCTTCTGCACTTCGCCTTTTCTCCTTCACATGTTCTTGTGCTGCGCAGATAATCTGCCTCACCACTTCAAGTGAGGCCAACTGAATCGAAGGTGATTCTCTTGTCAGAATTACTCGATGTAGCACGTTCAGCAACTCAATACCCAAGTCCTATCATAGAAAACAAGGAGGGGACACTGTACTGGAAGTTACACACTTTCAAACTGCTCACAAGAAAGGTGCACTAAAATTATGTAACATTTGCTCCACTTATTTTTAAAGTTTGATTTACTTATTTGAAAGGCAGAATGATGGAGATAGGAAGATAGGGAGAGGCAGCAGGGAGGGAAAGACAGGAGAGGGGGAGGAGAGGGAGGGAGAGAGGTAGAAAGAGATGTCGTCCATTTATTGGTTCATCCCCCCAATGCCTGCAATTTGCAAGGCTGAGCCAGGACAAAGCCAGAAGGCAGGAATTCCATCTACATCACCCATGTGGGTGTCAGGAACCCAGGTACTTGGACGCCATCATCTGCTGCCTCCCAGGCGTATCAGCAGGATCTGTATTGGAAATGTAGGGCCAGGGCTCAAACCAGGCACTCAGATATGGGATATGTATGTCCCAAGCAGCACACCACAATGCCTGTACTCACTTCCTCCAATTTAAACTAACTACAAACTGATTTTTGTTCCATCTTGTGGGAGATGGCACTCTGATAAAAGATCACTTCCAAACACGTTCTGAATGGGAAAACAGAAATTTCCAAAACAAGACAGGAAATTTGCTAAAAGAATACAAGGGCTTATACTAAGGTTTTCTAGCAATAATGAAGAATGAAGGAGAAGTATGACATTAAAAGTGAACTGTTGATGCCAGTGTTGTGACATAGTGGGCAAAGCTGCTGCTTACAATGCTGGCATCCCATATGGGCTGCTCCACTTCCTATCCAGCTCCCAGGTTATGCGCTGAGAAAGCAGCAGAGGACAAAGTGCTTGGGCCCCTGCACCCACATGGAAGACACGGAGGGAACTCCTGGCTTCTGGCTTTGGCCTGGCCTGGTCCTGGCTGTTGCAGCACTTGGGTAGTGAACTAGCAGATGGAAGCTCTCTGACTGACTCTCCTTCTTTCTCTGTAACCCTGCCTTTCAAATAAATAAATTAAATAATTTTTTTTAAAATGTGAATTGTAACATGCATAGAATATCTATCTCTTCAAAGAATAAAATACACAAGAAATATACTCTAGTTTCCTTCCTCTTTTTCATTGGTTTAACGTGTGGTGGTTTTCTTAAACACTGAAAAAGAGAGTAGATCTGTCAGTAAAATACTTGCTTTAGTCTATAGAGAAAAAGTGCACAAAAGGCTTAAGATTAAAGTCCAATCCAAGTAGGAACCTAATTAATGCTTTAAACCTAATAAATCATAGTATTAATTATGCAAATAAAAGACAGTCTGAGAAGTCAGGAAATCATACTACCAATTTGTATTAACGCCTCTAAGAATCAGTGACAAACTAATATGTTAAATAACACACGATGCTAAGACTACCTGTCCAATGTGTATTTGCTTTTGAAAAAGCATTTAAACAAAGTGTCATACTTTGTAGGGCGATCCTTTCATCATGGCCTCCAATAGGCCAGACACTAATATTTGACTCCACCTGTCGGCTGGCCAACAGTCTCTTAAAAAGACCTGGAGGGAGAATTCGGCCAGCAGGAATACTCTGAAATGACAGTAACTCCATGAACCAATTCAATTCTCTCCTGGCGAATGGAATAAAAAAATACAGATGAATATGAAGAGCAGGGTCCACAAAAGCAGGAAGAAGGAAAGAGTGAATGCCAGAGAACCAGTGGCTGCTGTACTGGGCAGTACAATACAGAACCTTCCCATTAGCACAGAACGCAGCAGGCAGATGCTACTGCTCCCAGGACACCACATGTGCTCATGGCACTCCAGTTCTAAGGCATGGCCATACAGCTAAGTGTTGTTGTTACTTCTCTGTGTTCACTTTCTGTTTGCTGTAGGAACCTGAACATGTTTCTGTTCTTTGAAACTGAGACGCCCCACAAAAAACAAAAAGTTACCTGATCACTGCCAATTTTACATCTGGGCCAAGGAACGTCTAGAAGGGCCTGTAATGCATGCAAACAAGCAGTTATGCTTTCCATGGTTGCGTCTGAACGTAAGGAACACAGAAATTCCACACTGATTCCTGTGGAAAGCAAAAAAAAAAAAAAAGTTCATAGCTTATGAAGTTAAATAATACCACTATTTTGAAAGTATATACAAATAAGTTTAGCAAAAAGATGGCAATGCAAATAAATCACAATGAATTTAATACTTTCAACAATTATATGGTAAAGCAAGTCCTTTAATAGTTTGTTATCCATACATACATACAGAGGTTTGTGCACCACTGCACAGTCCCCACAAGAGTTCAAAGATGTCTAAAAAATTACATAAAGTTATACCACAGAACATAATGTGTAGAGTTCCATAAGTATATTTGGTTAAAATTTAAGTGATTATCCTGTGTCAGGCACTATCCTTTACAAATAATAGTATATGAAATTATCATAATACCTGATGAAGTAGGTACTGTTACTATCTTTCACTTTGAGACAAGGAAATGAGCACAGAGAATCTAAGTTATTTATTATTTAAGCTCTTATTTTATTTTGGATGATTTATTTATTTATTTGAAAGGCAGAATTACAGAGACAGGGAGAGGCAGACAGTGTTTCAAGTCTCTCTATGGCAGCAATGGCTGGGACTGGTGCAAGCAGAAACCAAGAGCCAGGAGCTTCACTCCAAGCACTTGGGCCATCTTCTGCTGCTTTCCCAGGACATTAGTGGAAGAGCCAGGACTTGGACCGGTGGCTCATATGGGATGCTGGCATGGCAGGTGGCGGCTTAACCCACAGTACCACAAACCAGCCCCTAAACTCTATTTTTAATTCACAAATAATTGTGAAATCATTTAGCTTTTTAATTGACAAATGATAGTTGTAAGCTTATTTGATTTATTCAAGGTTAGTCACAGTGTATCAGGAATTTGAGTTGAGGCAGTCAAGCTAAACAGTTTTTATGCTATAAGGTTTTTTGTTTGTTTGTTTGTTTGTTTTAATTTGAGAGAGTACAGACAGAGAGTGGGATAGTCGGAAAGGTCTTCCATCCTCTGGTTCACTCCCCAAATAGCAGTAACAGCCAGAGCTGAGCCAATCCTAAGCCAGGAAGCAGAACCTTCTTCTAAGTCTCCCAGCTAGGTGCAGGAGCCCATGCACTTGGGTCATCCTCCACTGCTTTCCCAGGCCACAAGCAGGGAGCTGGTTAGGAAGAGAAGCAGCCAGGACATGAACTGGTGCCCATAAGGGATGCCAGGACTGCAGGCAGAGGCTCTGCCTACTGTGCTACAGTGCCAGACCCTATAAGTCTGTTTCTTAAAAAGATTCCATCCTAAGACACCTGAAAACAAATTTTTAATGTACTCAAAGATACAGAAATCTGGTCATGTCTGCCCTGGCAAGGAACAGTAATATAAGTTCTGTGACTCATAAATCTTACTTAATCATTTACCTTTATATCCCTCATACTTCATTTAATAAACAGATGCTTTATAGATAATGATCATAGACTAAATATGAAAAACACTTATTCCATTAATTTCTAGAAGCTCACTGAGTGATCTTAGAAAGATATCTCACTTTGAAAATGAAGGTCCAGGAAAGTTTTAAAAGGCGCTAAACTTCGTAAGTCTAAAAATCTTACTGATCTTTGACCTTTAATATCTGCTTGCAATCCTGGCTAGTCAGCATACTTTCTTGAACTTTGTATTCCCGAAGAACAAGGAGGAAAATTTCTTAGCATGTATGTATTCCTGAGAAATTGAAAATTTGTGTGGATGCCACATGACCTCCTAAAAACAGTATGGAAAGAAGTGGGCTTCTACAATTTATCCAACTGGATACTGAAGTCAACTTAGAATAGGATTGTGAACTTAATACAATAAAATATGACATTATATGAAATGTATACAAATTTACCCAGATACAATCAGGCTTTCAACTAAAACCTAATAAGAAATGAGGTCACAGCCACCAAGAGGTGATAGGCAGTGAGGCACAAATCAAGAGTAACACTTGGGGCCGGCGCCGCGGCTCAATAGGCTAATCCTCCGCCTGCGGCGCTGGCACACTGGGTTCTAGTCCTGGTCGGGGCGCCAGATTCTGTCCCGGTTGCCCCTCTTCCAGGCCAGCTCCTGCTATGGCCCGGGAGTGCAGTGGAGGATGGCCCAAGTGCTTGGGCCCTGCACCCCATGGGAGACCAGAAGCACCTGGCTCCTGCCTTCGGATCAGCGCGGTGCGCCAGCTGCAGCGGCCATTGGAGGGTGAACCAACGGTAAAGGAAGACCTTTCTCTCTGTCTCTCTCTCTTACTGTCCACTCTTCCTGTCAAAAAAATAAATAAATAAAAATAAAGAGTAACACTTGGGCTGGTGCTGTGGTATAGTGGGTAAAACCGCTGCCTGCAGTGCCAGCATCCCATATGGGTGCCAGTTTAAGTCTCGGCTGCTCCACTTCCGATCCACCTCTCTGCTATGGCCTGGGAAAGCAGTAGACAGTCCAAGCCCTTGTGCCTCTGCACCTACATGGGAGACCCAGAAGAAGCTCCAGGCTCCTGGCTTTGGATCGGTGCAGCTTCAGATGTTGCGGCCAACTCCGAATGAACCAGCGAATGGATGACCTCTCTCTCTCTCTGCCTCTCCTCCTCTCTCTGTGTAACTGACTTTCAAATAAATAAATAAACCTGTAAGAATAAAAAAAAGGTAACACTTGTAAGGTTGGAAGCTTCAAAGTTCTTGTACTGACCTAAAATAAGATGGACTCTATCAGTGTAGACATCCTCAGGGGATTTCACAGGAGCTCCAGATGATGAGCCCTGACACATGGAGGTTGGTGTCACAGGCCTGGAGAGATGAGATGCTCCTTCATCTGGGTCAGCAACAACAAAGCCTGTGCTTGTAAGCCACAATGCTGTGGCGTGCAGGATTAGTGCCCAGGAGTTGGAATAGTGCAGTTTGGCATTTTCACTTGTCTCTGCTGTGTAGAAAGCACCACCTATCAAAAAAGGGAAGCAAACAATTTCAGAAAAAAGAGATTAGTTTCCAATATATTTTCTCTTTTCTCTCACAAGTTATAGACCATTTCCATCATTCTGAAAGTTTCTTGTACTGCTTTCCAATCAGTCTCCTATTCCCTAGCACAACAGCTTTTTGATTTTTACCAGCAGCTTTGCCTGTTTCTTGACTTCCTATAAATATACTCATGTGCACAGTATGTGTTCATTTGTGATTGTTTTCCTGCCAAACATTTTTTAGAGATCTGTTCATTCTGTTATCAACATTTTGTTATAATTTTTAAAAATATTTATTTATGCCGGCGCTGTGGCTTAACAGGCTAATCCTCCGCCTTGCAGCGCCGGCACACCGGGTTCTAGTTCCGGTTGGGGCGCCGGAGTCTATCCCGGTTGCCCCGCTGCCAGGCCAGCTCTCTGCTATGGCCCGGGAAGGCAGTGGAGGATGGCCCAAGTCCTTGGGCCCTGCACCCGCATGGGAGACCAGGAGAAGCACCTGACCTTTCTCTCTGTCTCTCTCTCTCACTATCCACTCTGCCTGTCAAAAAAAAAAAATTAAAAATATTTATTTATTTGAAAGGCAAAGTTAGAGAAAGAGAGAGAGAGAGAATGAGAGAGAATCTCTTCCATCCACTGGTTCACTCCCCAAATGGTAGCAACAGCCAGCTGGACCAGGCCAGATCTGGACCAGACCAGTGCTGGACCCTGGAACTCCCAACAGGATCTCCTACATGGGTATCAGGGGCCTAAGCACTCCGACCATCTTCTGTTGCCTTCCTAGGCTATTAACAGGGAGCTGAATGAGAAATGGAGTGACCAGGAGTCAAACTGGTACTCACATGTGATGCTAGTGACTCAGGCAGTGGCTTAACCTGCTGCACAATGCTGGCCCCTACTGTTATTTTTACATTTTTATTTATTTTCTTTGACACGAAGAGAGACAGACTCCAGTCTGCTAGTTCATTCCCTAAATGCCCAGGACATCTGGGGCTGGGTTAAGCTGAAGCCAGGAGCTCAGGGACTCCCATCTGGGTCGAAGGGACCCAAAGCATCATCTGATGCCTCTCAGTAAGCTCATTAGCAGGAAGCTGGAATTGGGAGTGGAGCCAGGACTTGAACCTAGGCACTCTGGTACAGAATGTGGGCATCCCAGCGGCATCTTAATTGCTATGCCAAATGCCTATCCCTTATCAATATGTTGTCACCAATGCTTTTATTTTTCCTGGGAGTACAACTGTTAGGCCACAGGACTAACCAACCTTTAAATTTAAAGGGAAATCTGCAGGGAAATTAACTTTTAATAGTGTAATCCTAAATTATTTAAAAATTTTGATACCCATTGTCCTACCTTCAAGATTGGTGTTAACATTTTGTCTTATTTTCTTATTTATTTATTTATTTATTTTTATTTTTGACAGGCAGAGTGGACAGTGAGAGAGAGAGAGACAGAGAGAAAGGTCTTCCTTTTGCCGTTGGTTCACCCTCCAATGGCCGCCGCGGTAGCGCGCTGCGGCCGGCGCACCGCGCTGTTCCGATGGCAGGAGCCAGGTGCTTATCCTGGTCTCCCCTGGGGTGCAGGGCCCAAACACTTGGGCCATCCTCCACTGCACTCCCTGGCCACAGCAGAGAGCTGGCCTGGAAGAGGGGCAACCGGGACAGGATCGGTGCCCCGACCGGGACTAGAACCCGGTGTGCCGGCGCCGCAAGGCGGAGGATTAGCCTGTTGAGCCACGGCGCCGGCCTTGTCTTATTTTCTTATATCTCTTCCCTTTTTTCTTAAAAGCCTAAAACTTTGTTATATCATTAATTCTTACCTGTCCTTCTGTCATCACTTTGTTTGAGTCAGTATGATCTTTTTATTTTTTATTTTTATTTTTTTTAACAGGCAGAGTTAGAGAGAGAGAGACAGAGAGAAAGGTCTTCCTTTTCCGTTGGTTCACCCCCCAAATGGCCGCTATGGCTGGCATGCTGCGCGGATCCAAAGCCAGGAGCCAGGTGCTTCCTCCTAGTCTCCCATGTGGGTGCAGGGCCCAAGCACTTGGGCCACCCTCCACTGCCTTCCTGGGACCACAGCAGAGAGCTGGACTGTAAGAGGAGCAACCGGGACAGAATCCGGCGCCCCAACCGGGACTAGAACTCGGGGTGCCTGCGCCTCAGGCGGAGGATTAGCCAAGTGAGCTGTGGTGCCAGCCAGAGTCAGTATGGTCTTACACTTTCACAGTAATGTATGTATGTATTCATAAATAATAGATATTATTTCGTTTGTTTACAAGTTACCTAAAAGGCATTATAAGGGCCAGCATGGTGGCATAATGAGTAAAGCTGCTGCCTGTGATGCCAGCATCCCATATGGGAGCCAGTCATGTCCTAGCTGCTCCACTTTCAATCCAGCTCCCTGCTAATTGGCCTGGGAAAAGCATCGGAAGATGGCCCAAGTGTTTGGGACCCAGCCACACAAGTGGGAGATCCAGATGAAGCTCCTGGCTTCAACGTGGCCCAGCCCAGCCATCATGCCATCTAGGAAGTAATCTAGCATATGGAAGATCTCGATCTCTCTCTCTCTCACTCTTTCAAATAAATAAATAAATCTTTAAAAACAAAAAAGATATTTAATATGTGTGGGAGTTTAGCCTAGTGGTTAAGACTGTTTAAGATGCCCATCAGAGTCTGGGTTCAACTCCTGGCTGCAGATGCTGATTTCAACTTCCTGCTAATGCAGACCCCAGGAGGTACAGTGATGGCTCAATGAATTGGTTTCCTGCCATCAGTGTGGGAGACCTGGATTGAGTTCCTGTTTTCTTGGCCATTATGGACATTTGGGAAATATGCAAGCAGATGGAAGTTATCTGCCTGCCTCTCAAACTTGAAAAGACTGTCAGTTAAGCAAAATAGAAAATAAAACAATTATATACTATTTTTATACTCATCATATTGCAAAAATCAAGTATGATAATATGTTGGGAAAGTGTAGAGAAGCAGAAAAATGTTGGGAGGTATATAAAATGTAAACACCTTAGAGAGTAATTTGTCACTATTTTACCAGATAAGATATGCATGCCTTATTACCTTGTGAATCAGCTTTTGGGCGTGCACCATGAAACAACTCTTGCATGCTTATTCTATATGAAAATTATTCTGGTCAGGGCGGGCATAGTGGATCTCAGGATTAAACAGCTGCTTGGAATGCCCATATCCTGTATTGGAGCACTGGTTAGAGTCCTGGCTACTCTGCTTCCTGCTTATGAGCCTGAAGGACAGCAGATGATGGCCCAGGTACTTGGACCCCTGTCACCTATATGGGAGACCTGGATGGAGTTCTTAGCTCCTGGCTTCCACCTGGCAAAGGCCTGACTGATGTAGAAACTTGGGGGAGTGAACTAGCAGATAGAAGGTCTCTCTGTCACTTTACCTTTTGAATAAATAAATGTTATTAAAAAAAAAAATCTCCTTCAAGAACAAAGATCTTAAGCCACTCAATGGATTCAGGGGCCCAAGAAGACGCCACGGATCATAATACCTTCAAAACAAGATGTATGGTATCACATTACACATCTTGGTGAAATGAAGCACTACTTGTGTGGCTGCTGCTCAGCTTTTAACAATGTAGCAATCCCACTTCTGATTCAGAAGGTCCTCTTTCTGTAATAAAGGGTGGGTTCTGACACCTGTATTGTGGAATCTTCCCCCGTTTGTACAGACACTGGTCTATATGAGCATTTATCTCGCCCTCTCCCTGAGCATGTCAATGCTCTAGTTTGCCACCCGTGGCAAGGCAGCAGTATTGGCAAGGACTACTAAAGCAATTTTCTTCCTTCCTTCCTTTTTTCTTTCTTTCTTTTTTGTTTAAAGATATAGTCATCTTCTTTAACATTTATTTACTTATTTTTAAAGATTTATTTGTTTATTTATTTGAGAGGCAGAGTTATAGACAGAGAGAGGGAGAGATGCAGAGAGGTCTTTCATCTGCCAGTTCACTCCCCAGATGGCCGCAACAGCCAGGGCTTGGCTGATCCTCTAAAGACAGGAGAGCCAGGAGCTTCTTCCAGGTCTCCCATGTGAGTGCAGGGGCCCAAGCACTTGGGCCATCTTCCGCTCTGTTCCAGGCACATTATCAGGGAGCTGGATCAGAAGTGGAGCAGCCAGGACTCTAACTGGCGCCCATATGAGATGCTGGAACCGCAGGTGGAGGCTTAACCTACTACACCACAGCGCTGGCCCCAGAAGCAATTTTCAATCCACTGAGAGGACTTCAGACACTGCTTCAAGACCACAAGCATTGTAAGAAATTTATAAACACCATTCTAGCTTTCAGAGCAGTGAATTGCCATGGAACTGGAGGGTATTATAGAGGCTTAGTGTCCATCTCATTCCATAATGGATTCAGCAATGTTGTTTTTTTTTTTTTTTTTTTTTTTTTTTTTTGTGGCCTCTGAGGGCTTATTAAGAAGCATTTCCCTATCTCAAAGATTCACAGCACTCATGTGGTTAATGACTTTATCTGTGGGGGATCTAACAGGCACCACACTGGGATTCTTTTTTCCAATTACTGTAAAAACTTGTACACAGGGCCAATGTTGTGGTATAGCGCTGGCATCCTATATGGGCAATGGTTCGCGTCCTGGCAGCTTCATTTCCGATCCAGCTTGCTCCTACTGCACCTGGGAAAGCAGTAGAAGATGGCCCAAGTGCTTGGGCCCCTGCACCTCCGTGGGAGACCTGGAAAAAAGCTCCTCGTTCCTGACTTTGGATTGGCCCAGCTCCAACTGTTGTGGCTATTTGGGGAGTGAACTAGACCTCTCTCTCTCTCTCTCTAACTCTGCCTCTCAAATAAATAAATAAATAAAATCTTTTAAAAAATCTGGTCAGAATGGGGCAGGAAACAGATAAACCTTTTTTGAGGCACCCATCTTAATTACCATCAGGCTTTTCTCTCATACGGCACAATCAATTAGTGCAACTTAGGCGTTCTTGTTAAAGGTATCTTAAAAAAATACATATATCAGCAAAGTGCCATTTAGCAAGTAAACACTCATAAGAAGAATGTAGTTTGGCTTTGTTCTTTTTTTTTTTTTTTTTTTTTTTTTTTGACAGGCAGAGTGGATAGTGAGAGAGAGACAGAGAGAGAAAGGTCTTCCTTTTTGCCATTGGTTCACCCTCCAATGGCCGCTGCGGCCAGCGCATCGTGCTGATCCAGAGCCAGAGCCAGGTGCTTCTCCTGGTCTCCCATGCGGGTGCAGTTCCAAGGACTTGGGCCATCCTCCACTGCCCTCCCGGGCCATAGCAGAGAGCTGGCCTGGAAGAGGGGCAACCGGGATAGACTCCGGTGCCCCAACCGGGACTAGAACCCGGTGTGCCGGCGCCGCAAGGCGGAGGATTAGCCTGTTAAGCCATGGCGCCGGCCTTGGCTTTGTTCTTAACTGGCTCAAATACAAGTTGGTACCAAAAGTTCAGGCCACAATGAATTATAGGCACAGCTGCTTTTCTTAAGCATCAACAAAAACAGAATGAAAGTTTTCAATAGGAAAAAGAAAAACATGACTTGAAGTGAAATCTTACAGATAAACACTACCTACTTACAGAGAAGTTCTGAAAGTATAATTTTTACTACTACTCTTGGAATTATCTAAATTTTTTATCACCTTACCTTCAACAGGAAGTTGGGAGGCAAATTCTGATGGCAAAGTTAAGAGAGCAAAATCCTGAAGGGCAGCAAGCCAGAGTCTGCTTAGTGTGCCGAGATCAGTGTGGACTAAGTCAAGCAGTCCATCTGATGCATAGGACCCGCTTCTTCTGATGCCTTCTTCTGAACCAGTGGTAGTCTTCAAAGGATGTTTATTGTTTTTATGTCTTTGTACAGCAATTATGTAGACCTGTTAAAGGTTAGTTTATGAAAAGGAAAATCTTGTATCCACTGAAAAGGTCCATAATATTTGCTATCTTCCTGAAGAGGTACCCTTATCTTTCAGTGAGTGTATTAAATTTGAAATGCACTGTGGTATCAAGAAGGCCTACAAGTGTAAGAACACACACAGAACTGGGGAGAGGGGACTGGCATTGTGGCATAGCAGGTTACGCTGATACCTGCCAGCATCCTGTATCGGAGCGCTGCTTCATGTCCTGGCTGCCCCTCTTCCGATCCAATCCATGCTAATGCACCTGGGAAGGCAGCGGAAGATGGTCCAAGTGTTTGGGCTGCTGCCACCTACAAGGGAGACCTGGATGGAGTTCCTGGCTCCTGGCTTCAGTCTGGCTCAGCCCTGGCCATGGTGGTCAACTGGGGAGTGAACCAGAGGATAGATTTCTGTCTCCCTCCTACCTCCTAACTGGCCCCCCCCCCTCCCTCTCTCTCTCCATAAGTCTGTCTTTCAAATACTTAAATAAATCTTTAAAAAATATTTTCATTGGGTTGGCGCCGTGGCTCACTTGGCTAATCCTCCACCTGCGGTGCCGGAATCCCATATGGGCACCGAGTTCTAGTCCCGGTTGCTCCTCTTCCAGTCCAGCTCTCTACTGTGGCCTGGGAAGGCAGTGGAGGATGGCCCAAGTGCTTGGGCGCCTGCACCCGCGTGGGAGACCAGGAAGAAGCACCTGGCTCCTGGTTTCGGATCAGCGTAGCTCCGGCCATATCAGCCATTGGGGGGTGAACCAACGGAAGGAAGACCTTTCTCTCTGTCTCTCCCTCTCACTGTCTGTAACTCTGTCAAATAAATAAATAAAAAATCTTTAAAAAAAATATTTTCATTAAAATTAAGCACTAAATTACCACAGAAGGATTACACACAAGAATTTAACATATGTACTATAGAATGTAGTAAATAGTTTATATTATCTTTTTATCCACATTTCTTTCTTTCTTTCTTTTTTTTTTACAGGCAGAGTGGACAGTGAGAGAGAGACAGAGAGAAAGGTCTTCCTTTTGCCGTTGGTTCACCCTCCAATGGCCGCCGCAGTAGGCGCGCTGTGGCCGGTGCACCGCGCTGATCCGATGGCCGGAGCCAGGTGCTTATCCTGGTCTCCCATGGGGTGCAGGGCCCAAGCACTTGGGCCATCCTCCACTGCACTCCCTGGCCACAGCAGAGAGCTGGCCTGGAAGAGGGGCAACCGGGACAGGATCGGTGCCCCGACCGGGACTAGAACCCGGTGTGCCGGCGCCGCAAGGCGGAGGATTAGCCTAGTGAGCCGCGGCGCCGGCCTATCCACATTTCTAACACCCAACAAGCCCCAACAAGCTCCTTAAAAATATGTCTGTGGCAAAGTAATCTGGTGGCAAAAATGACTGAAATTGTATAAGGCTATT
The DNA here is from genome assembly GCF_033115175.1 of Lepus europaeus. NCBI lineage: Eukaryota > Metazoa > Chordata > Mammalia > Lagomorpha > Leporidae > Lepus > Lepus europaeus. The sequence goes on along the minus strand of NC_084837.1, from coordinate 43,500,303 downwards.
ATTTATAGTCTCCACATAACATAGCCTGACCACTCAAACACTCTTAGTTCAGATACAGTAATGTTTTTGATTATAGATTCTATGGTGTTGCTCCAGACTTCCTAGATGATACATGGAATATGTGCTGTGTTACTTTCCTAAATTCTCCCAAATTCTAAATTCCAAATAAATGTGGCTCAGAGAATTTCAGATTAGGGATTCGAGACCTCTGTTGCACAGAATATGTTGGTTATCAACTGAGAGAAGAACAGGAGGAGGTAATGGGCTTAAGCAAGACCATGGAGATTTGAATTATTACGAATAACACCATGTGGTGCTGGCACTGTGGCACAGTGAATAAAGCCACCACCTGCAGTGCCGGCATCCCATATGCATGCTGGTTCCAGTCCTGGCTGCTCCACTTCTGATCCAGCTCTCTGCTATGGCCTGGAAAAGCAGTGGAAGATGGCCCAAGTCCTTGGGCCCCTGCACCCATGTGGGAGACCCAGAAGAAGCTCCTGGCTCCTAGCTTCAGATTAGCACAGCTCTGGCCATTGCAGCCATCTGGGGGGTGAACCAGCAGATGGAAGACCTCTCCCTCTCTCTCTGCCTCTCTGTAACTCTGCCCTTCAAATAAATAAATAAATAAATCTTTAAAAAAAAAAAAATAACACCATGTGAGCAGAAGGTTATTTGTAAAACAGGTTATAGAATTTCTGTTTGCCCTAGTAAATGCTTATGTTTTAAAAGTCCAAATACTCGGCAGAGAATCTACAACATTCAGATTTAAAATAGCTCTACTGAAGGAAATGGTTTTGTGCATGTTCCTTAATGTTCTTAGTTGCAACTAAGCCTATATACCTCCATTAAAATGATAAATGGACCAAGATAGGCAATGTTTGATAACTGCTAAAGATGGGTTTTGGATTCAGTATACTGTTCTACTTTCTTCTGTGCATGATTAACAATTTCTATAGTAAATAAAAAATGCAGCTCTCCTGTTAACTAGAAAAAAAGAGAACATTTTACAGTAAGATTTCTTTATCGTTGGAGAAGAAAATGACTATTTAATATTTATTTTATAAAACAGCATAAAATACTGAAATATGTATTATAGAATTGATAGAACATACAAGCAGACTCACATTTCTACAAATGCAGATCTCAATAAAAATTGATTTCCTTCACTATTATAAAGTCTCTTGGGCTCATAACTGCCCCTGCTTAAATAAGTAGATAAAAGACAATAGGAGGACTCTGGAAAGCTTGGCCAACATGTTAATTAATATATAAGTAAGTCTCATATTGTAAGTCTTTTGGTTACCTTACAATTGACTTACTGTTATCTGGCATTCTGGCACAATGAGTTAAGTTCCCACCTACAACACCAGCATCCCACATTGGAGTGTAGGCTCAATCCAGCTATCTGCTAATGTGCCTCGGAGGCAACAGATGACGGCCCAAGTACTTGGGCTCCTGCCACCCCATGGGAGACCTGAATAGAGTTCCAGGCTCCTGGCTTCAACCTGGCCCAGCCCTGCCCATTGCAGCCACTTGGGGAGTAAACCAGCAGATGAAAAAAGTGCTGTGTGTGTGTGTGAATCTGCCTTTCAAATAAATAAAAATAAATCTTTCTTTTATAAATTGACTAATTTATATTTTAAAGTTAATTTCAGTTTATGACCCCAGGTGTTTACTAACAAATTCCCAATTCCCAGTTATAAAATAAAAAGTACCAACCTCTGCCCAAGCTTTTAGCACAGCTAAGATCTCCATGGTAGAAGCACTTTCATTATACAAGTGACTCAGAGCTTCTTTTCCAGCCTGTATTTTTGTTAGAGATGAAACCAGCAACTGGTGAACTCTTCGGAGATCATTAAGGTCACTTACAACTCCACTTGCTATCCAGGCACTGCAAACCTGGTTTTTGAGAAAATCAGAGGTTGTATTTAAAAATTATGAGTATTTGTCTTTTAAGTTTAGCAGAGCTCACCCACTTCTCAGGAAACCAGTCACTGAAACCATCTCACTATTAAGAAATCCAACAGAATGTGGCTGTTAATGATCAGAAAATGGCAGCAATTTTAAAAGAGCATGAAGTCTACGGTGGAAGCAGGACACCAGCAGAACTAAGGGTATAAAATGGGAAGTTTTAGATATTATTAATATGGAGGGAGAAATGAAGCCATGAAATCATAACCTTTAGAAATCTTTGAACAAGGCCGGCACTGCGGCTCACTAGGCTAATCCTCCACCTGCGGCGCAGGTACTCCGGGTTCTAGTCCCGGTTGGGGTGCTGGATTCTGTCCCGGTTGCTCCTCTTCCAGTCCAGCTCTCTGCTGTGGTCCGGAAAGGCAGTAGAGGATGGCCCAAGTGCTTAGGCCCTGCACCCACATGGGAGACCAGGAGGAAGCCCCTGGCTCCTGGCTTCAGATCGGTGCAGCGCACTGGCCGTAGTGGCCATTTGGGGGGTGAACCAATGGAAGGATAGATCTTTCTCTCTGTCTCTCTCTCACTGCCTAACTCTGCCTGTCCAAAAAACAAAAAAAAAAGAAATGTTTGAACAAACATTTGAAATAAGTCTCTAACTTTGAAACCCCATAGGGCAGGCATTTGGTACAATGGTTAGGATGCCACTTGGGATGCCCAAATCCTGGGTTTGAGTCCTGGCTCCACTCCTGATTCCAGCTTCGTGCTAATATGCATAATGGCAAGCAGAAGGACTCAACTACTGGGTACCTGCTACCCACATGGGAGACCCAGATCGAGTTCCTGGCTGCTGATTTTGGTCTCAGTAGTTGTGGACATTTGTGAATGTTTGTAGAGTGAACCAATGGATGGGAGCTCTCTGGAAAAAAAAAAAAAGTCTTCTCTCTTAAAAATCATAACCATAAATGTTTGGCTTAACATTGGAAATTATTTTACTACATTATTTTTTATTTATTTATTTATTGACAGGCAGAGTGGACAGTGAGAGAGAGAGACAGAGAGAAAGGTCTTCCTTTTGCCATTGGTTCACCCTCCAATGGCTGCCGCGGCTGGCGCACCGCACTGATCTGAAGCCAGGAGCCAGGTGCTTCTCCTGGCCTCCCATGGGGTGCAGGGCTCAAGCACTTGGGCCATCCTCCACTGCCTTCCCGGGCCATAGCAGAGAGCTGGCCTGGAAGAGGGGCAACCGGGACAGAATCCGGCTCCCCGACCGGGACTAGAACCCGGTGTGCCAGCGCCGCTAGGCGGAGGATTAGCCTGTTGAGCCGCGGCGCCGGCCTACTACATTATTTTTAAAATCAGAACTTGCATGGCTTACTAATAAAACTTAATTAAAAGATAAAGCACCAAAACCTTAAAATTCCATTGAAGATATTCATTGTTAGCATTTATTTGAGATGCAGAGATAGACACAGGGAACTCCAATCTACTGGTTCATTCCACAAATGGCTACAATATCTGGCCAAAGCCAGAAACTGGGAACTCAATCCAGGTCTCCTACATGAGTGGCAGAAAACCATTATCTGAGCCTTCAGTACTGCTTCCCACCATCTGCATTAACAAAAATCTAGAACCAGAGGCCAGAGCCAGGGATCCAACCCAGGTACTACAATGTGGAATAGGGGCATCTCAACCAACATCCTAGGCTAAATGTCTGCCTGCCAATGAAGACTTTGATTCTTCTGAAGACAATAAATTTTTAATTTTAAAAACTAAACATCAGGCTGGCGCGGTGGCATAGCAGGTAAAGCCGCCGCCTGCAGTGCCGGATTCCCACATGGGTGCCGGTTTGAGTCCTGGCTGCTCCACTTTCAATCCAGCTTTCTGCTGTGGCCTGGGAAGGCAGTAGAAGATGGCCCAAGTCCTTAGGCCCCTGCACCACATGGGAGACCTGGAAGAAGCTCCTGGCTCCTGGGTTCAGATCAGCTCAGCTCTGGCCATTGCAGCATTTGGGGAGTGAACCAGCGAATGGAAGACTCTCTCTCTGGCTCTATATCTCTCTGTTACTCTTTCAAATAAATAAAATAAATCTTAAAAAAAAAATCAAATAATTTTGTCGTGCAAAAAATTTATTCAATTATCAGGAACTTTCTAGTTTTTCTAGATGCCATATTTTTTTTTTCCTAAAGAAAATTTATTTCTTCTTGTTCATGTACAAATGGTCCCTAACTAAATGATGGTTCAACTTAATGACAGTGTGAAAGTGATATGCACTCTGTAGAAATATACTTTTAAATTACTCCTGGGCCAGTGATATGCAATATTGGCTCCGCTTGTGATGGTGGGTGGCAGCAAAGCTCCCAGTCAGCCATGTGTTCACCCTACAGTGTAGTGTGTTGTTAAGCTATGATCCTCAGTAGATTTGTTGTATTAAATGTACTTTCAAGTAAGATTTTAAGTGGCTACAGGAAGAACACATATAGCAAAATGATAAATCAGACACTCAGCATAACACTTAACACAGCTCACTAAATATTGAAGGCACTCAGATATTTCCAACAGATAACCAAATAAAAGAAAGTAGAGAGAACAGGTTAAAATTAGTTTTTCCATAATGTTTACAGTAATTGATTCATTTGATTCTGCTTTTATTTACTTCAGGTCACCAAGGTCTGAATATTGAGAGCTTGACAGTCCAAAGAAAAGCAATGTTTAAAATTGTGTATTATATGGCTTTTAGGTATATGACAAACGTTCAACCTCAATCAAAGCAACAAATCTGTCTTGAAACACTTTTTTGCTCTATAACACAGACAAAAATCCAAAAGCTTGATGACTTACAATGTTCTTGAGACTGTGGGAAAACAGGTACTTATGCCAATGAGAGTTTAAATTGCTAAACTCATATAATATACTCTTTATTAATTCAATTTTGGGGGATTTATTTCACAGATATGTTTGTACCCAGTGAAATGACTAATACAGAGGGTCATATGTGGCAGCACTATTTGTGAAAGCAAAAGAAGAGGAAAAAAGTTTCATGTCCAATGTCATGTTTATATATTGAATTACCTTGCAACAGTAAAAAAAGGAAGTTCTTTTTGAGAAGAAGAAAGAAAAGGAAAAGGATGAGCTGAGACTGATAGGAAGAAAATCATAAAGAGCTTTGGTATCAAATACTACCTGCAGAATTACTTCCTAAGATCATTTCTTAAGTCCGTCTTTTTAACCACTGACCTGACATGCTTTGGCAGTGACATCAGGTGGTGTCTCTGAAGTAAAGGCTGGTCTAAGTGCTGCTCCTACCTGGCAAGAAATTATATGGCATATCAAACATCAATAAATAAGACAGTAACAAGTTCTCTCTTTTTTAACAGTATTTGAAAACTATTTATAAAAAGTTGTGTGGACACTCATTGTTTTTTGTCTGCCCTGCTTATCTTCTGTTTTTAGATAACAGCATGTCAGTTTTTCTTTAGGGGACTATCTCTGCACCTCTTAATCCACGCTGTTGTTCTGAAGTGACAGCACTGCCTGGTTCCAGGGACCCATGCTAGGCTAGCATAAACTCCAAGACTTTAGTTGGGAGTTCTAAGAAAGCAGCAGCCTCTTTACAAGGTGCTGAGTGCTAGCGGAGCTATCTTGATACCACGGGGAGATGAAAAAACCAGAGTCAGCTAAGAGATTCCAGACAAGAAATCTTCTTGTGTTTAAGTGAGTTGTAACTATAATTTCTAGCACTTGCAAGTCCGAGGTACTAACAGTATAATGCAGCTCCTGTTATTTGACAGTTCTACGTAACTTCAATCCGTTCCTTCTACTTTCTCCCTAAGCATACACTGGCATTGCCTACTCGGAAGAAGTAATAGAAGCTGCCACTAAACTAAACTGGTGCACTGTTCTTCCTAAACTGATCTCCCTAAACGCTAGTCACCCAGAAGCTACCTCTGAATCATAATGAGATCTCTCTGGATGAAGGCTGCCAGAGGGTTACAAGACAGGTGATGCTTTTGTTATTTTCCTAGATTGCTCAATGACCAGTCAAACACAATTAGTTTAAAAGATTATAGAGCCAGTAATAGAAACCTGAATCCTTTCCTAAGCCTGAGTGGGTAGAAGGGAAGGAGGAGGTTATATATAATACTCTATTCTAGGAGGTTTTTTTGAAGACAATACATGCATATAGCCCAAGTAGGATAATTAGTAGTGATTTACTGCTGTGTTACCTATTAAGATATATTGTAAAGAATGTCATTACCAAAGTCCTTTCTTCCTTCAAATTATCAAAAAAATTGTTAATTCTGAAAAGTAACCTCTGAAATTATATAAGACCTGTTTTGTGTAACATTTTGCTTTTACTTGAAGCTTTATAAAACATTGCTGCCAAATTTCCTCTTCAAACATACATACTTTATCTACTGATTATACTGGTGAGATGCTAGACATAATATACTCAATTATGAATTAAGAGGTGACATGTCAGTTAGTTTCATACACTTTTATCCTTGTGTTTAAAAATAAAATTCTCTAACACAAAGTGCTTACATTGGCTTGATACTGTTCCAGAATCACATGACCTGGAAACTCTGGTTCTGGAATACTTGCAAATCGTCGAATAACAACTAACAGTGTTTCAAGGCCAGAAAGACGGAGCTGATCGCTGTGATCCGTAGCAGCCATAAAAGCCATTCGAATTAAGTCAGCAAGATGTAGCACCAAAAAGTCATCTACAAGGTAAAAAGTATCTTAGCAGGAAAAGAATATGCTGGAACTAAGACTGTCAAATGATAATTTCAGGGCCAGCACTGTGGTGCAGCAGGTAAAGCTGCCGCTTTTGGCACTGGATTCCCATATGGGTACCAATTCAAGTCCCAGTTGTTCCACTTCCCATGCAGCTCCCTGCTAATTTGCCTGGGAAAGCAGCAGAGGATGGCCCAAGAGCTTGGGGCCCTACACCAACATGAGAGACCCAGAAGAAGCTCCTGGCTCCAGGCTTCAGATCTCTCTCTCTCTCTAACTCTGCCTTTCAAATAAATAAATCTTTTTGAAAAACTGGTAATTTCAGGCTGGCACTGTGGTGCAGCACATTAAAGCCCCAGCCTGTAATGCCGGCATCCCATGTGGGTGCCAGTTCGAGTCCTGGATGTTCCACTTCTGATCCAGCTCTCTGCTATGGCCTGGGAAAGCAGTAGAAGATGGCCCAACTCCTTGGGCCTCTGCACCCATGTGGGAGACCTGGAAGAAGCTCTTGGCTTCAGAACAGCTCAGCTCTGGCAGTTGCTGCCATTTGGGGAGTGAACCAGTGGAATGGAAGACTTCTCTGTCACTCTGGCTCTACCTCTCTCTGTAATTCTATCTTTCAAATAAATAATTCTAAAAAAAAGTAATAATTTCTCCTTAAATTTAATAACCCAAACTTCTTCTAAGTACTTCTGATTCCATTTACTGTTTTATTTTACTGTTTGTTAATTATAGATTTTAAAGCTAGATTGAATGCACACTATAACTACACACAGATCTATCCCAACCCAAATGACTATGTGTAACTATTAGAACACCAGAGGCAAAACCAGCATCTTTTACAAAAGTGCTAACAATATACTCAAAAGAAATGTTGTCCAGACTTTGATAAAAGCACAGTAGCTGGAACTTAGGAGACTTTGGGCTTTGATGAATTAGGCAGTAATTTATTCTCTTTTTGTCAAGTTGAAGGTAAAAGACTTAATGTTGCTTTTAAAAAACTTTCTTTTTGTGTGTGTGTGGTTTTTTTTTTTTTAATTTATTTGAAAGTCAGAGTTAGAGAGAGGGAGGGAGGCAAAGAGAGATCTTCCATCTGCTGGTTCACTCCTCAAATGGTAGCAATGACTAGAACTGGGCCAGGCTGAAGCCAGGAGCCTGGAACTCCATTTGGGTCTACCATGTGGGTGTCAGGGGCCCAAGTACTTGGGCTTTCATCCACTGCTTTCCCAGGTGTATTAGCAGGGAGCTGGATTGGAAGTTGAGCAGCCAGGACTTTAAGTGGCACCCATGTGGGATGCCCAGCTTCGCAGGTGGTGGTTTAACCCACCATGCTACTACATTGGCCCTTCATGTGGTTCTTTATATAGGCTAGACTGTCTTATTTTCGCATGTCTTGCCAAACATACAAATGATGGGAATATAAAAAACATTTCTAGCTAAAGAAATGATACCTGAGAATTCCTTTTATTGTTACAAGACATTCTTTGGTGTAAAAATTCTCCTGAATAAAAAACATTCTCCTAGGGGAGAGATGTTAGAAAATCATTTAACAGTGTTCTAATAATAAAATGTTTTAGGGGTACAAATAATCTTTATGAATGTGTGTGTCTGTGTGTATTTGAGATTAAATATTTAAGTGTATTAGAATTAGCTCTATATGTAATTATATACTATATATATTAAATATATTTGAGACTAATTAAAAGAATAACAGCTATAGCACACAATGAAGAACTAACATATTTTAATAAGTGTCAATTACAGTGGGAACATAGGGATCATTAAGTATTTATGGAATACTAATTTTATACCTATATTTAGTCTCTAGGAGATAACTAATTCATACTCAGACCAGCAGTTCCAACATTTTGCTTTGTAGTTCTTCTGATAAAGAATACTTCTAAGGCATCTAGAAATGACCATTATGTCTCTGAACATACGTTCTTAAGTAAATTAGACATTAAACCACACACACATATAGGTAAAATTAATAAAACTGAACAATAAAAGTTAAAAACAGTTTTCCAATCAGGCCTCCTTTTCTCTGACAGGCTCAAATGTTTTCTAGGCAACATCTGACACCAGATAATTGATAAGCAAAAACTTTTTCAACATCATAGTTCAGAAAAATAACTGTTGGGAACCAGTTAATGTCTGTACTACTTCCAGAGACCATGATTATTCTCTTTAAACTCAACTCATTGCACATACTCATTAAACAAACGTGCATGTGAATTTAGGAAGTTTAGACATTAAAAATTACATTAAAAATACTAAACTTATAAATATTTTAAATTAATAATACAACCATAAGCATTTCTCCACAGAGCATTTGGTATTTTTATTATTATGCCACTTACTTCTTGAATCCCTTTTTTTCATTTCTTGTGCCAAAGTAATGTCAAAATGTGCACTGCTGGCATTTTCACACTGGCTGATTATCTTACAAACGCATTCAGCAGCAAAGACTCTAGTAGCCCATCTGGGATTGGTAAAAGGATGTGATTTTTCATCATTTCTGGTGGTCAGGACTGAGTCATCATCCCCTTTATCTCCGTCTTCCTCTTGCATTGTATCCACACAAGTTACAGTAGTAAAATCTTTTATCAGTGGAAAATACATGTCATAACAATTAGTTGGAAGATGCATTTAAAAAGGAACACGAAAAATGTCATCAAATGCAAACCAGAATTAATTACTGCTGATTAATCATATATGTTTAAAAAAAAACCTCTTCAACCTACTATGCCAAAATGCTCACCCCATCACATATCTTCTTAATAACATCAAATAATTAGGTAAAATACTACAGACAACAATGTTGTTTAAAGAGAATGCTCTAAAAGCTGTTCAAGGTCAAAATAAAAAAATTGTTAAGATTATATTCAATATGAAAACCCAAACACTAGATATGGGATAGTTATGACTCCTGTACACCTAGTTGGCTACACTTAGGGAAGTTCAAAATTCTCTAGTAGGGAATAGAAGGAAAATATGCCAGGACATGATGGTTCAAAGAACAGATACAAATCACTGGAAGCAAACAAGACCAGTAAGAATAAACGTTGACACAGACAGAAGAACATAAAAAATAATTCCAGCAGTTATGCAGGTGTCCTAAGTGACATCATTTTTTAAAAAATGTGTATAGTTACCTACTTTTTTTAAAGATTTTATTTATCTATTTGTGAGGTAGTTACAGTAAGAGAGAGGCAGACACTGAGAGAAATGTCTTCCATCTTCTGGTTCACTCCCCAAATGGCCACAATGGCCAGAGCTGAGCTGATCCGAACCCAGGAGCCAGGAGCTTCTTCCAGGTCTCCCACACAGGTGCAGGGATCCAGGCATTTGGGCCATCTTCTACTGCTTTCCCAGGCTATCTCATAGAGCTAGATCAGAAGTAGAGCAGCCAGGACTTGAACCGGTGCCCATATGAGTTGCCAGCACTGCAGGTGGCAGTTTTACCCACTTCACCCTGCCAGCCCCCGCTCCCCAAGTGGCATCTTAACCATTAAGCCAAATACCTGCCTCTACCTTTTGAAATTCATATTAACTGTGGAGAAACAGGCTTACATGAAAATGGAACTTTGACAAGTTTTCTGTTTAGTTGATGTTAGGCAATCCTTCAAGAATTTATTATATATGAAAAGAAATGATTGGGCCACCATAACTTACATCATACCTTTTATACCATAAATAGCAACTCTATTTTTTAGTTTGATTTTTAACAGAAGTCATCTATCAAAAGAAAAAAAAGCAGGCTTAAGTACTGAGATTTTAGTGATCAAACTAAAAAAGAACTGATTAATTAGTAAGAATTAAACATTAGAAGTATGAGGGTACTTTTAAAAGTTTATGGAGAGGCCAATGGTGTGGCGTAGCAGGTAAAGCCACCACTTGCAATGCCGGCATCCCATATGGGTGCTGGTTTGAGTCTGGCTGCTCCACTTCCGATCCAGCTCTCTGCCATGGCCTGGGAAAGCAGTAGAAGATGTCTCAAGTGCTTGGGTCCCTGCACCATGTAGGAGACCCAGAGGAAGCTCTTGGCTCCTAGCTTTGGATCAGGCCAGCTCTGGCATTTGCAGCCATTAGGGGAGTGAACCAGCAGATGGGAGACCTCTCTCTCTTTCTCTCTCTCTCTCTCTCTCTCCTTTTGCCTCTCTATAACTCTGCCTTTCAAATAAATACATAAATCTTAAAAAAAAAAAAAAAGAGCTTGTGAAATAACAGAAAAAAGTTTATTTTGGTGCCAAAAATATTTGAAACCCATGCAAGTTTTTCATAATATGCACTTTCCACAAACTTTTGGAAGTCCCTAACAGAATCTTCATTCATTTATTTATTTATTTGAAAGGCAAAGAGACAGAGATGGACAGAGAGAGACAGACATCTGCCCTGCTCCCTAAATGCCCACAACAGCTGGGCTGAGCAGGCCAAAGCCAGGAAGCCTGGACACAATATGTCCCTCCCTGTGGGTGGCAGGGAACCAACCAATTGAGCCATCATCTGCAGCCTACCAGCATGTGCGTTAGCAGAAAGCTGGAGTAGGAAGCAGAGCGGGGACTCAACCTGAGGCATTCCCATACTTGGGTCAAAGGCGTCCCAAGCAGAATCATAACTGCTGTGCCAAAAGCGTATCACAGAATCTCCATTTAAAGAAAGTAACATCCAGACATGCATAATCCAAATATTCATACAGGATTCATGAACTGCCAATGGCAATCAGTTTTATATAGCGTTTGCTTTCAACTTTGTTATTTCATTTGGTCATCACCAGTACTTACCAGCTGATGCAGCAAGTACGTCTTTACAAAGCTTTAACCAAAGGGAGAGCTTTTCCACTGCCATGGATGTAAGCATATGATTCAAAGTCTCTTTGATATCATGGCATAACCTCTGATCTGTCTCTTTGTCTAGTAAGGTCAATAAAGCCCCTTCAAGGCCCACTTCTCTGATGTTAGCATCTGACAAGAAGAAAATCGATGATCTAAGTAATACAGAAAACAAAACTGCCAGATAAGACACTCACACACTCAACAGCAACTCAAGTATTTCACAGCATCAAATATTCCACACTGAACTACTTCAAATATTGTGTATTAATCTACTAAGACTCATTTTAGGTCACAGTGCAAGTTTGGGATTATTTATGATCTTGAATAGCTATTTTTAAGTAATGTCACTGAAGTTTTTATCAATACTTTTCAATCTATCTTCTTAGGTTGTTCAGTATTAAAAATTTTATCAGATTTTTAAAAATTTATTTATTTATGTGAAAGGCAGAATTAGAGAGAGAAAGACAGAGAGATCCTCTGTTCACTGGTTCACTCCCCCAAACAGTTGCAAGGGCTAGGATTGGTCCAGGCTGAAGTCAGGAGCCAGGAGCTTCATTTGGGTCTCCCACATGAGTGAAGGAGCCCAAAGACTTGGGCCATCTTCCGCTGCTTTCACAGATACACTAGCAGGGAGCTAGATCAGAAGTGTAGCAGCTGGGACATGAAGCAGCACCCAGATGGGATGCTGGTGTTGGAGGCAGTGGCTTAACCCACTATACCACGTTGGCCCTTATCTAATGTTTCTTTGTAAGATTATTTTAATTCCTTTCAAAAGTTAATTTCAGGGGCCAGCATTTCGGGATAAAGGGTTAAGCCACTGCCTCCAATGCCAGCATCCCCTATGAGGGGCAGCTCAAGTCCCAGCTGCTCCACTTCGAATCCAGCTCCCTGCTAATGTACCTGAGAAAGCAGCTAAGAATGGACTAAGTCCTTGGTCCCTTGCGCCCATGTGGGATGCAGCTCGAGGCTCCCAGCTTCAGCCTGGCCCAGCGCTGGTTGTTGTAGCCATTTGGGGAGTGAACCACAGGATGGAAGATCTCTCTATATATCTCCTCCTCTCTTTCTCTCGCTCTCTAAATCTTTCAAATAAATCTAAAAAAATTTAATTTCAAATAAACAATTAAGTGTTCCTTATTCTAGTAAAAAAGGATTTAAATGTATTAACATGAGAGTAAAGGCTAAACAGAAAGTGACCACTGTATGGAAAAGAATGTTTAATTCCTGCAACTAAGCTATTGTAGACTACTGAATTAGTATCCATTATTAATATTTAGTTAATACTCATTATACAATATTTTCATTGCAAAACAGTAAAGCATTTTGGTGCTTTTCCTTGATTTAGCACCTAGTCTTTTAATTTTGAAAATGCCCGAAGAGCAAGTAATTGTTCTCTTGAAGATGTAACTAATTCAGCATTTATGAAAGCATTTAGACTCTAATGATTATGTCACTATACAAGTCTATTTTAAAAGAACAGTAAGAGGTGGTGGGAATGTTTCTGGTTATGCATCGACAAAGATCTAACAGCTAATGTCATGTGATTCATGACTGGTTCCTAGATTTGGCTGGGGTGAGGAGGAAGGAAGAAGCCACAAAGGACATTCTTCAGATAATTAGGGAAATCTGTCCACAGGCTATAAAGTCCATGACATGATGAAATCAATGTTGATGTTCTTAGGTGTGGAAATTCGGTGTGTGGTCATGAAGAAGAATGTCCTTGAGAAATGCAAAAAAATGCAAAGTGAAGTATTTAGGGATGAACTGTCATGATGTCTGTAGCCTGCTCTAAGATGGTCTGGCAAAAGGTGTGTGTGTGTCTGTGTGCATACATGCCAGCATGTGTAGAGATACATTTATAGTGAATATCACAAAGATATTAAGTAGGTGAATTTGTGCAATCATTGCATAGTTCTTTCAACTTCTCTATGGCTTTTAAAAATTTTAACACTTTAAAAAAGAAATTATATAATGAGTTCCTTACTATAATTTTGCTCACATAGCAGGAACACGTACATTTACATAATCAAAGGCTAAAGCAATAGATGTAATTTCAGAGGTAAATATAAACAGAAGTTTGCTTTGGGGAGACTATCTGACACTGTCAGAAGACAAAAATTTCTCTGGTTGAGGTAAGTAATGACAGAATAGTTTGGAAATGATTGCTATAACCTGCTGATGATTACTATACCCATCTTGCAATGATGATTAATCCGTTAGAGCAAAAGTTTTACCATAACAATAAAATTGTAATTTAAAGAGCACAGGCTACTGACAGCAGAACATATTATAGATCTGAAAGCTTTATGGTATCAAAGAACTTTGTAAAGTCTATGACAGTACTATGGAAACTATACACATTCAAGCATAATATACTAGTATTACTATTTGAGTAGGTTAATATTTCTTTGAATTTATATGCATGTTTGCATTACACTCATCAGTTTTAAAATGAAGGTATATAGATACTTAAAAGTTTTAAATTTAGCCCTAAAATGTAAAATAACATGCATAAAGACTCTTTAATTAGTACTCATGTATAATGCATTGTGTTAAAATGAGATTTGAGGTGAAGGGAGACATAAATGATTAATTACTTAAGGGCTAAAAGTAATTTCAATTGACTGCTGTAAAAAAAAATTGCTCTAAACCAGTGGCTCCAAAACTTTAGTATTAACACAAGGAGAGTTAAAGTATAGATTATAAAAATGAAGTTGCTAGGCTCTTCTCCCAGATTTTCAGCTCAGTAGATCTGGGATGGATCCCCAAAATTTGCATTTTGAAAGAACATCCCCCAAGATGAGGGGGATGTTGCTGGTTTGGGGATCTCAGTTTGAGAACCATTGCCTTAAGCCAGTAAACATCACTGATTGGAATGATACTAACTGTTAGCAACTGTTTCTTGTAACAGGTTTACGACCTACTGTACATCAACATTTAAATTTTGTTATGTATAAATGGAAAATTTAATATCAAAACAATCATTCGAGCTGGACTTATTTTCACAAAAAGAATTACCTGGAATGAACTTCTCTTTGCTGTCCTTAGCAAACAAAACAGCATGTTCTGAAACCTCAGCTGCTTCTCTCTGCACAAGCTGACGTAAACAAGCCAGTACTGCTCTTCTCAGTAACAAGTAGGGACTACAAAGATTCACCTGAAAGATAGCATGAGGAGGATCAAACAGCTAAAATCTTGATGACACTCTGAAGTCTAATGGATATTCATTCACTGGACCTCCTCCTGATTCTATCCAGCGCATCCCTGGACTGGACACAATTTATTAAAAACACAGAAACTTCTTGAAATGGTGCTGGTATACATTTCTGATTATATAACTTAGTAACAGCTTATGGAGTAATATATGTCCTAGATTATGTACTGTTCATAAACAAATCCAGCAAAAGCCTCTTGACAGTGTTAGAAGACAGCACAAACATAGGTAAATAACAGTTTTAGGAGATAAATACAACTGAAAGCATTTATTTTCAGCTTATACATTTGTGCTCATGCAACTATATTATGTTTTCTGATTCCCAAAGTAAAAATGTATATAAATTTATATAGGCAATATAATATACTGGATAAAATGGGGGCTCTGGTGTTAGACTGCCTCAGAGCCAGAGATCCACCAGTTACGAGCTGTGTGATCTTGGGTAAATTATTTAACCTCTATGTGCCTCAGTTTCCTATTCTGTAACATTACCCCATCTCCCAGGGTTGTTGTAAAGTGAAGGCAAATTAACACGCAAGTGCTTACCACAGTACCTGGGCAAGTAGTAAATGTAAGTTATTGTTAATGTAATCTCTAACAATTCAATACCATTTTATTCAGATGACCTATAGAGTAAACAAATGTGTTTTGAAATAAGAGCTGGGAAGAATTTACTGAGAAAACATTCACCAAAACTCTCTAGAGACAACTATTACAGAACAGCACATTGCCACGTAAAGATATTTGGAAATATGTATATATACTTATCTGAGTAAATCTCACTAAGTTGTATCTACATACGGCAAATAAGATTGGTGATATATCTCAAATGATCAATCACAAGTCAAAGGATTCTGCTTACAAATTCTTATTCAGTGACTTCTTAAGTAAAATAAAATCTAGAGATTTCAAATATATTTTGTCCTATTAAAGTAAAGGTCAATAAATATCTTATTAATAATATATCTTATGTATATTATAAATAATATATCTTATGATAGTGATTTTCAAAGCAAAATCTGAGAAATAATGGTATTAAATTCTTATAGTAATTATTAGATTTGGTGAAGCTAGGTTCAGTATACAAAAAGAAACACATGGGAAGAGAACTGTATCCTAAACTTATCAGAAGTCAAAAAACAGAAGAAGTTTGTGAATATATCATCAGTGAGTCACAAGGATGGGAACTGGCTTTTAAGTATATTCTACTATACTCTGAAGCAGTATTATGAACTCCAGAGTGGATAGAGAGGAATGCCATTCACAGATATGTTCAAGGCAGTCACACCAGTCATGTTTAGAAGCCTGTTGTTAAAACGAGTCTATAGGTTAACAAAGAGAAAGTTTTACTCATGCCCAAGATTACTTCTGTATTCAACAACAATGACAAAAGCACTTCACAACATATTGTAAAGAAAAGCTAATGAATCTATTAGTTATTCTAATGGGAATTTTATAAGCATAAGCAATGCAGGTGCAGCATTTTTCAGGCTGTTCAAACAATTTTTTAGGAAAAGCATGCTTAAGTATTCTTGTCTTGTTTGGTAGAAAAAAGGTGAGGGCTGTCACACAAAGCAAAATGGGAGGTCTAACATCTCCATGTCATTCTCCAGCATTTACACCAGGAAGAGGAACAGTGGGTTAAGGTAAACAAACAAAGCAGGCAAAAATGAAAAATAAAAATGTAGCTAAAAATCCTTTTTAAAATGAACATACTAAATCAAAATGATGCACAATTCAAGGAATGAGTGCACTAGCCGGAGGTTAGGAAGGATTTATTTATATTGGTTTTAAACAAACACCATGTAACATGCTACACATACTGGACTTTGCATTAATGATTAGCTTAAACAAAGAGATGCAGAGAAAAAAATTTTTACACCCAAAAATGATACAAAGAAACAGCACTGCAAACCTCAAAAAAAAAAAAAAATTAGGAATCAAGGGTCAGGGACCTACCAACACAGAATTATCCAACAAGATTTCCTGCACAAAAACAAATGACAGACCGGTCATGACAAAACTAAAAGTAAATACTAGGATGACTTTGAAAACAGTTAGCTAATTATTAAAATATAATTGATGATAGAGTTATTACTCAGACTGGCTTAGCTTCAGCTTAAACAGTGTGCCAAAAATACTTATTTTGTAACTTAAAATATGAGTTGGGCTAAGATCTCAAAAATCGTCAACTTGAGAAATTCAAAATGTAAAGATATAAAATATATAATAATTTTAAAATGCACATTAGTATAATTGAGTTTTCCTTTGTAATCTGTGATGAAACCTCACTATCAAAATTAGACCAAGCAGACATAAGCATCAGAGGAATGATCTGGATTATGTTCATAGGGAAAGGTGCCCAGCTAGACACAAAGTTAATAGTTTACCTCATCCTAAATTAATTATAGGTTTTTTTTTTTTTAAATCTTGAAAGCCAATTTTTAAAATTAAGAATACTCAGAATTGCTAGTGAAGCTAGGGCCACATTCAGAATGGAAGTTAAACAGCACAAAGCTAGAAGAGAACCACTCCTATGAAGATTCGTGCTTAATAATGGAATGCAATTTCCTTACTTGGATGAATACTCTAAATGATAAAAAAGTCAATCTAATAAATTCAGACTAAATTACTAACCACACTATTAAGACACAAAGCTAACACACTATAATGATGGTAATTTTAAAATGTCTCTTACAGCTGAAATATTATAATAAATGTGATTAAGATTTGGAACTGTAACTTCAGATTTTCTCAATTATTCTGAATACACCTAACGGGGAAATCTGTTAAGAGTCTTAATTCTTCTTTATATGTAAAATTTTTGGTCTGTGGAAGGAAAAAAGTCCATGAGTTTGATCAGATCTTATTCATCATGAATTAATGGCTGATCTAGCTCTTAATTTTTCAATAAACTTTAATTAATAAATGAATGTATGTATCACTTAAAGGATATTAATGGAAATTTTCTACTATACAATTCAAGAAGAAAAATAATGGCAGTATCACTGTATTTAAATGGAAAGTAAAAGAACTACTTGCCAAGGACAGGGACGTTTTTCAGTATTTGGTTCTGGCAATGGTTCCTTGAATATAAAGAAAAATTCCTGGGGACAAGTCCTTGAGTGACAAAGATAAAACCTTTTTCCTATAAGTGTTCTTTTCCTAATATACAACTGACTGAAATCTAGAAAACCTCTCAGAAAAGGTTTTTAATGACTATAAGTATCAAAAATTAATACAATGCATGTTTAAGACATATGTCAGGATAATAAAAAGAACTTCCATTACTGAGTGCTAAGTGCATGCCTAGAACATGTGCCTTCACATACAACGACTTGTGAAATTATAACATTTTTGTAGAAAAGTTGGAAGAGGTTTTGGGACTTGCTTAGGTCACGAGGAGGTGGCAGAGTTGAGATGAGATGCACCCATAAAATCCACAAAGGCACTATAAAATCAAGAAACAGGATTGGAAATGGAGTGCAGAAACCTGGATTCTAGATCTAGAGTTAGTTAGCTACCACCACCTAGATGTGTCACCTTGGGCAAGTTATTTGGTTTTTTTTGTTTTGTTTCTAGTTTATCTTTTGATTGAAAAGGTTAGTTTCAATGATACAAATAACATTCTACAAAAGTAGGAATAATCTTTGTGACATAGTTTTAGATTTTGAGGCTCTTTTAAGCTCTGAAATGCTGCATATTTTGCCTCAAGCTTGAAAATGAAAGGTCTCTAAAGGAGTGATTCTCCACAGCCTTTACTAAAGGGAGTAGGCTATGAACATGGCAGGGCCAGAAAAAGCTGGAAAGCAGTGGGTCAAGTTCTGATTCCACATGCATCTCAGTGTTTGAGGCAGTCCAAACAGAAACTGGTCACACTTAAGGTACACAGATTAGGAAAAAAAGATTAGGAACCATTTGTTCAGAATTTTCAGCTGACTGCCTATATTTTTCTACATTCGTTAGAAAAAAATTAGAATTTTGATACTGATGCAGATGTTGCTAGAATATTAAGGGAAAGTTATTTTTCCATTCAGGATATAAAGAACCCTATATGTAAGAATTTAGAAAAGATGAAAAATAAGAAAAAAATGACCACATAAATTTCTGCATGTTAAAGCATAAAACATTTTCTTATATTGTACCTGGGACATAATAAGCACCTACTTGTTATTATATAAAATATTATAAATATTAATTTTTACAAATATTAATTTTAACATTAATGAAGAAAAATGAATCAGTATTCATTTATGAGAGATTTAAGAGAGATTTCTTGAAAGCTGCTGTTTACCTGCCAAAACAGGCTGGAACTGAGGGAAATCAGCTTTGTAGGTAACACAGTATAGAGAAGAATTGAAATGTGTCCTAGAATAAATCTAAGTTTCAAATAAAACAATCTAAGGACTCAATCATAATTTTATACTCACACAGAGGCTGTTAACCAAGTTAGACAAGTTGACATATCGTGGGGCAAACATATGAAGCTGCTGAAGGCAAGAAATGGCCTGGGCTTGCACAAGGCAGTCTGGGTTATCTTGCATCACTGCACAACCCAACAGACAGGAAGCCCTTAAGGTAGACATTGAAGCACTGTTACCTGAAATGAAAAGCAGATTGGTTTTAATAATTAGCTTATAAAATCATTGCTCTTGAATCATGTATCAAAGGTTTTGAAATTTTATTTCCAGTTTTTTTTTTTTTTAATATTCTACTTATATGCAAGGCAGAGTTAGAGAAAGAAGCAGAGATAGTGAAAGAGAAATCTTCTATCCACTGGTTCATTCCCCAAATGTCTGCAATGGCCAGGGCTGAGCCAATTCAAAGGCAGTTGCCAAGTCTCCCAGGTGGGTGCAGGGGCCCAGGGACTTGAGCCATCTTCCACTGCTTTCCCAGGTGCATTTACAGGGAGCAGGAAGTGGAGCAGCCGGGACTCAAACTGACACCCATATGGGATGCCAGCACTGCAGGCAGAATCTTTTTTTTTTTTTTTTTTTTTTTAAAGAAAGCTTTTATTTAATGAGTACAAATCTCATAGGTACAGCTTTAGGAATATAGTGGCTCTTTCCCCCATACCCACCCTCCCACGCCGCCCAATCTTGTCCCATCTCCTACTCCCTCTCCCATCCCATTCTTCATTAGGATTTAAGTAACTTTATATACAGAAGAACAACTCTATATTAAGTAAAGATTTCAACAGTTTGCACACACACACAAACACGTACTTAGTATAAAGTACTGTTTGAGAATAAGTTTTACAGTTAATTCTCATAGGACAACTCATTAAGGACAGAGGTCCTACATGGGGAATAAGTGCATAGTGACTCCTGTTGTTGATTTAACAGTTAACATTCTTTTTTTTTTTTTTTTTTGACAGGCAGAGTTAGACAGTGAGAGAGAGAGACAGAGAGAAAGGTCTTCTTTCCGTTGGTTCACCCCCCAGATGGCTGCTATGGCCGGCACGTTGTGCGGATCTGAAGCCAAGAGCCAGGTGCTTCCTCCTGGTCTCCCATGCGGGCACAGGGGCCAACAGTTGGGCCATCCTCCACTACACTCCCAGGCCACAGCAGAGAGCTGAACTGGAAGAGGGGCAACTGGGACAGAATCCGGCGTTCCAACCGGACTAGAACCCGGGGTGCTGGTGCCGCAGGCGGAGGATTAGCCTAGTGAGCCGCGGTGTCAGCCAACAGTTAACACTCTTATTTATGATGTTAGTGATCACCTGAGGCTCTTGACATGAGCTGCCAAGGCTATGGAAGCATTTTGAGTCCACAAACTCCATCAATATTTGGGTAGTGGAAGTTCTCTCCTCCCTTCAGAGAAAAGTGCATCCTTCTTTGGTGCCCCTTTCTTTCCACTGGGGTCTCACTCACAGAGATCCTTCATGTAGAACATTTTTACCCCCATGTCTTGGCTTTCCATGCCCAAAATGCTCTTATGGGCTTTTCAGCTGAATCTGAATGCCTTAAGGACTGATTCTGAGGTCAGAGTGCTGCTTAAGGTGTTTGTCATTCTATGATGCACAGGCAGCATTTTTTTTTTTTTACATTTTTTTTTATTTTTTGAAAGGCAGAGTTAGACAGTGAGAGAAAGAGACAGAGAGAGAGTTATAGACAGTGAGAGAGAGACAGAGATAAGGGTCTTCCTTCCGTTGGTTCATTACCCTAATGGCTGTTATGGCCTGCACTTTGCCAATCCAAAGCCAGGAGTCGGGTGCTTTCTCCTGGTCTCCTATGCGGGTACAGGGACCCAAGCACTTGGGCTATCCTCCACTACCCTCCTGGGCCACAGCAGAGAGATGGACTGGAAGAGGAGTAACTGGGACTAGTACCCAGCACCCCAACCAGGACTAGAACCCAGGGTGCTGGCGCCACAGGCAGAGGATTAGCCAAGTGAGTCACAGCGCCAGCTGCAGGCAGCATCTTAACCTGTTACACCACAATGCCAGCCTCTTAATTCTAGTTTTAAATTTAAGGATCTGTGAAGTAAAATTTCTTCTACAAAAGAAGGGATAATTTATGTGACAGATTTTTATATTATCTTTGTTATTCTTAAACTGAAAGGCTTATTACGATACAAATCATTAGGCAAAGAAGTTGGGTCTATTGTTTCATACAAAGTGTAATTAGAAATTATCAATAAACTCAATAAACTTGGCCCTGGTTACATTAGTTGAGAGCTACTTTATTTAAAAATATATTTATTTATTTAGTTGAAAGGCAGAGTTACAGAGAGGCAGAGGGTAGAGAATCTTCCATCTGCTGGTTCACTCCCCAAATGGCCACAGCAGCTGAGCTGAGCCAATCCGAAGTAAGGTCTTCCAGGTCTCCCACATAGGTACAGGGCCCCAAGCACTTGGGCCATCTTTTACTGCTTTCCCAGGCCATAACAGAGATAGATCAGAAGTGGAGCAGCTGGGACTCGAACCAGAGCCCATATAAGATATCTGTACTGCAGACAGTGGCTTTATCTGCTATGCCATGGTGCCAGCCTCAAGGGAGCTACTTACATATAATCATTTACAACACAATCTGAACAGATCAGAATATGTGAGATTTCAGACTTATAAATGTTTTAAAGATTTATTTATTTATGTGAAAGGCAGCTAGAGAGAGAGAGAGAGGAAGAAGTCAGTGCCCTAGCTCAATAGGCTAATCCTCTGCCTTGCGGCGCCGGCACACTGGGTTCTATTCCCGATTGGGGCGCTGGATTCTGTCCCGGTTGCCCCTCTTCCAGTCCAGCTCTCTGCTGTGGCCTGGGAGTACAGTGGAGGATGGCCCAAGTGCTTGGGCCCTGCACCCACATGGGAGACCAGGAGAAGCACCTGGCTCCTGGCTTCAGATCAGCGTGATGCGCCGGCCGCAGCAGCCATTGGAGGGTGAACCAATGGTAAAGGAAGACCTTTCTGTCTCCCTCACTGTCCACTCTGTCAAAAAAAAAAAAAAAAGAGAGAGAGAGAGAGAGAGAGAGAATCTTCCATCTGCCAGTTCACTCCCCAAATGGCCACAACAACTGGGACTGGGCCAAGCTAAAGCCAGAAACCTGGAGCTCCACCTGGGTATGCTCAAGTATTTGGCCATCTTCACTGCCTTCCCTAGGTACAATAGCAGGAAGCTGGATGGGAAGCAGAGCAGTCAGGACCTGAACCAGTTCTCTGCTGGCATCACAAGTGGCTTAACCCTCTGTGCCACAACACTGGCCTTTTATTTCTTAAATAGGTATCAGAATCATTTATTGCTTACACAGAAATCAGATTCTTTAAAGTATCTCACTTCATGTCTGTCATTTTAATTGTTAATGGCAGCATCTTTAGGAACTATCTAATCTTTATAAATATGGTATTCCCTCTTTAAGGCAAGAGAAATCAGACTGAATGGCTTTAAATATTCATTTCACCCCTGACTTTTGCGGGCACTGGGCAGTGAAATCGTAAGATGGAATACCTTTTTTTTTTTTTCTACAGGCAGAGTGGACAGTGAGAGAGAGACAGACAGAGAGAAAGGTCTTCCTTTGCCGTTGGTTCACCCTCCAATGGCCGCCGTGGCCGGCGCACCGCGCTGATCTGAAGGCAGGAGCCAGGTGCTTCTCCTGGTCTCCCATGGGGTGCAGGGCCCAAACCCTTGGGCCATCCTCCACTGCACTCCCGGGCCATAGCAGAGAGCTGGCCTGGAAGAGGGGCAACCGGGACAGAATCCGGCGCCCCGACCGGGACTAGAACCCGGTGTGCCAGCACCGCTAGGCGGAGGATCAGCCTATTAAGCCGCAGCGCCGGCCGGAATATCCTTTTCTGTCTCTGTGCCCTTCACATAAAATCAAAATAAATAAAATAAAAATCTACCATATGCCAAGTATAGATATTAGGAACAGAATTCATTTTTATGTGTATGTTTTTAATGTGAAACATCATAAAATCAGTTATGTATACTTCTGTAGATTATGGTTTGGTCTCCAAACTCATGCAGATATGTAAACCCAAAGTCATTTTTAAAAATTTATTTTATATATTTGAAAGACACACCCCACAAAGAGTCAGAACTGGGCCAGGCTGAGGCCAGGAGCCTAGAATTCCACCCAGGTCTCCTACATGGTAGCAATGACCTAACCACTTGGGCTATCTACTGCTGCTCTCCCTCCTCACCCCTGCACCATACACATTAATAGGAAAATGGAATCAGGAGTAGAGCCAGGACTTGAACCTAGGAACTCTAATATGGAAAGCATAGGTCCCAAGCTACATCTTAACTGCTATGCTAAATGCCTGCCCCAGAGTGTGAAAACTTATATCTAGCTGTGGTATATAAGAGGTGGGCCTAGTAGGAGGTCCTTAGGTCACTGGGGGCTTGCCCAACAGAAGGTAGTTCTTCCAAGATGGTTCGTTATTTTTTTTTTTTTAAGATTTATTTTATTTGAGAGGCAGAGTTATAGAGAGGGAGAGACAGAAAGAGAGGTCCTACATCTGCTGGTTCACTCCCCTAATGGCTATAATGGCCAAAGCTGGGCAGATCCAAAGCCGGGAGCCAGGAGCTTCCTCTGGGTCTCCCAAGCAGGTGCAGAGACCCAAGCACTTGGGCCATCTTCCGCTGCTTTCCCAGGCTATCAGGAGGGAGATGGATTAGAAGTGGAGCAGCCAGAGGCGGTGCCACGGCTCACTAGGCTAATCCTCCGCCTGTGGCGCATGCGCCCCAGGTTCTGGTCCTAGTCAGGATGCTGGATTCTGTCCCGGTTGTCCCTCTTTCAGCTCAGCTCTCTGCTGTGGCCCGGGAAGGCAGTGGAGGATGGCCCAAGGGTTTGGGCCCTACACCCACATGGGAGACCAGGAGGAAGCACTTGGCTCCTGGCTTTGGATCGGCACAGTACGCCGGCCCCAGCACACCGGCTGCAGTGGCCATTTGGGGAGTGAACCAATGGAAAAGGAAGACCTTTCTCTCTGTCTCTCTCTCTAACTCTGCCTGTCAAATTAATTAATTAATTATTAAAAAAAAAAAAAAAAAAAGAATGGAGCAGCCAGGACTCAAACCTGTTGGTATGGAAGCATTGCAGGTAGATGCTTAACCTACTAAGCTTAACCTACTAAGCCACAGCACCAATACCCCAAGATGGTTGGTTTTAAAAATAAGTTGGGGGCCAGTGCCGTGGCTCACTTGGTTAATCCTCCGCCTGAGGTGCCAGCATCCCATATGGGTGCCGGGTTCTAGTCCCGGCTGCTCCTCTTCCAGTCTAGCTCTCTGCTGTGGCCTGGGAAGGCAGTGGAGGATGGCCCAAGTGCTTGGGCCTCTGCACCTTCATGGGAGATCAGGAAGAGGCACCTGGCTCTTGGCTTCGGAACGGCATAGCTTCGGCCATAGTGGCCATTTAGGGGGTGAACCAACAGAAGGAAGACCTTTCTCACTGTCTCTCACTGTCTAACTCTTTCAAATAAATTAAAAAAAAAAAAAAAGTTGGACAGGGCCCACACTGTGGCATAGCAGATAGAGCTGCTGCCTCCAGTGCCGGCATCCCATATGGGTGCCAGTTCGAGTCCCAGCTGCTCCACTTCTGATCCAGCTCTCTGCTATGGCCTGGGAAAGCAGTGGAAGATGGTCCAAGTGCTTGGGCCCTTGCACCCGCGTAGGAGACCTGGAAGAAGCTCCTGACTCCTGGCTTTGGATCAGTGCAGCTCTGGCCGATGCAGCCAATTGGGGAGTGAACCAGAGGATGGAAGATCTTTCTCTCTCTCTCTCTCTCTCTCTGCCTCTCCTCTCTCTGTGTAACTCTGTCAAATAAATAAAAATAAAATCTTAAAAAAAAAAGTGGGTCCAGTCACTCTCTCTGCTTAGTGGCATGCCAGGCGATCCTTTCTCTGCACACAGTCTATTACTGATATCTGCCACCCTCATTAGTTGCCAAACCAATGGGACTGCCCAATCTGGGACTTGAACCTCTAAAGCTGTGAGCTAAATATAAACATTTTCTCTTTATAAAGTTAGTTGCTTCAGGTATTCTGTTGCAGTAATGAGAAGCTGACAAATCTACATACCTTGTAGCTCTGGACCTAATGTGGTAATAAGAGCATTCAAACAGCGTCCAAGACTTTGGTGGACTTCAGCATGTGTGGGAGGCACATTTAACAACAACATTATAATAAGAGAAAGGGTAGGTTCCACATGTGCATTGAAGAGTGGGCCAGCAGAATCAATTATCAATGACAGAGAATGTAGTGCCCAGGTCTGTGAAGACAGAGAAACACAATAAAAAATGTTACAGCAGCATTAAGAAACACAGAATATATTAAAATGTTCTTTTGTTGAAGTAAGTGGTAAAGTAACAGCAAAGTCATTTATGTATATGCTACTGGTAATTTTCAAAGATGAATCAGGAACTTCAAAAATTTAAGAAAATTCTTCTCTTTAAATATCCAGTACTGGGGGACCAGCCTGTGCATCTGTGATGCCGACATACCATACAGGTTCAAGTCCCAGCAGCTCTGCTTCCGATCCAGCTCCCTGCTAACGGCCTGGGAAAAGCAGCAGAAGATGGCCCAAGTAGTTGGGCCCCTGCCACCCACGTGGGAGATCTGGAAGAAGCCCTGGCTTTTGGTTTTGGCCTGGCCCAGCCTCAGCCAGAGGCCATCTCGGGAGTAAATTAGCCATTGGAAGAGGAGCAGCCAGGACTAGTACCAGCGCCCACATGGGAATGCTGGCGCCACAGGCGGAAGATTAACCTACTGCGCCACAATGTCAACCCTGGGTGAATAAATCCTTAAAAAACAACAATCTAGTATTGGGGCAGGCATTGTAACACAGCAGGTTACGCTGCTACCTTCAAATATGGCAACCCACGAGATTGCTGGTTTGAATCCTGCCTGCTCTACCTCCATTCCAGCTCCCTGCTACTGTGCCTGCAAAAGTAGTCAAAGATAGCTCAAGTACTTGTGCCACTACCACCACTGTGGGAGACCTGAATAGAGTTCCAGGCTCTTGGCTTCAGCCTGGCTCAGCTCCAGCTATTGTGGCCATTTGGGGAGTGAACCAGCAGACAGAAGATCTCTCTTTCTCTCTCTCTCTCTCTGTCTCTTTGCATCTGCCTCTCTGTAACTCTGCATTTCAAATAAATAAATAAATATTTTTAAAAAACGCCCCAGCCTGCAGCACCAGCATTCCATATGGGCGCCGGTTAGAAACCCAGCTGTTCCACTTCCAATCCAGCCCCCTGCTAATGTCCCTGAGAAAGCATCAGAGGATAGCTCAAGTCCTTGTGCTCCTACACTCACGTGGGAGATCCAGAAGAAGCTCCTGGCTTCAGATCAGCCCAGCACCAGCCTTTGTGGCCATTTGATGAGTGAACCAGCAGATGGAAGACCTTTTCTCTTTACAATCAGGAAGGTAATGGTGAATTGTAAAGAATCTGTGAAAGGGGTCAGCATTGTGGCATAGCAGGTAGAGCCACCACCTGCAACCCAGCATTGACCATTTTGGCTATCTGAAGAGCAAACAAGCAAGTAGAAGATTTCTCTCTCTCTCTCTCTCTCTCTTTCTCTCTCTCAACTCTGCCTTTCAAATAAATAAACTTTAAGGGGCCAGTGCTGCAGTGTAGCGGTACAGCTGACAGCTACAGTGCCAGCATCACATATAGGCACCAGTTCAAGTCCCAGCAGCTCCACTTCTGATCCAGCTCTCTGTTATGGCCTGGGAAAGTAGTAGAAGATGGCCCTGTACCCACGTGGGAGACCCAGAAGAAGCTCCTGGCTCCTGGCTTTGGATTGGCACAGCTCTGGCTGTTATGGCAAATTGGGGAGTGAACCAGCAGATAGAAGACCTCTCTCTCTCTCTCTCTCTCTCTGCCTCTCCTTCTCTCTCTGTGTAACTCTGACTTTCAAATAAATAAATAAATCTTAAGAAAAAAAAATTCAGTATAGAACCAACTCAGAGATAATTGTCTAACTTAGAATGGTATATTTAGATATAGCTTAGCATCACAAATTCCCACATAATGTTTGGTACTTTAGCTAACAGCTTAAATCTAGTATGCTGAAAAACTGTTTATATAAACAAAGAAAACTGAAGTTTTTAAAAGGAATCAACAAACTCTATGACTTCATATTGAAAGTATGGACAAATCTCCTGAACATAATGTTAAATGAAAAAAGCCTGATTTAAAGGAGTATATCCTGTATGATTCTATTCATGTAAAGTATAAAGGCAGGCAAAACTAATTGATGCTGTTACAAATTAGGATAGTGAAGCAAGTAATTAACTAGAAAAGAAGGCCTGGGGTACTGATAACACACTGTTTATTGATCCAGGTGATGATTCCAGAGTAAATTCAGGTTGCACATATTATTCATAGACATGTACAATTATGATAGGTAGGCATACTTTTATTTATATACCCAAGGGCATGTAAAAAAGTTTGTAAAGGGGCAAGTGTTTGGCCTAGTTTTTAAAGAACTGCTTGGGATGCCTGCATCCCACATCATAGTATGAAGGAGTCCCAGCTCCACTCCTGATTCTAGTTTCTCACTAATGTGTACCCTGGGAGGCAGCACATGATGGCTCAAGTAGTTGGGTTCCAGCCACCCCCATGGGAGAACTGGATTGAGTTCCTGGCTTCCAGTTTTTTCACCCTGTCTGGCCAGGGGCCATTGCAGGCATCCGGGGGAGTGAACCAGTGATAAGAACTTTCTCTCTCTGTCATTCTCTTTTATTTTCTCTGCCTCTCAAATTTTGGTTAGCGAATACTACAGTAATTAGAAACAGGCTTACTAGAGGACAGAAATAAAATAAGGGGAAGTAAAAGAACAGGAGGAATAAAAATTTCTAGATTTCATAAAGATATGAGTAGAATGATGACTTTATTGACAGAAATGGGTAAGAAATGTGCTAATACAGTAAAATGGTTAACTACATGGTTTTTAGTTCATGACATGTGCTGTTGACCTGATTCCACAATTTATTAGCTTTTCAGCTGTGAGCAAATTAACTCAGTTCTATAAATCTCAGTTTTATTTCCCTATAATGGGACTATATACATCAAATTACTCTGATGATTAAATATGCTAACATATTTAGAATATAATATAATGCCCGGTGCCTATTCAACCCTCCAAAACCGATATTTTTAAAATGAAAAAGAGACTTATTTTAGAAAAGGTACTAAAATTGACTTTAGACACTGTGAATTTGTCTATATTTGAATGTGAGTAAATTTGGATTTTAAAAATCCATCAATGTTAACATTCGTTTTGACACTATTCACAAATTAGTAATGGTTAGTAAAAGCATAATGAATAAGGAATTTCATGAAAGCATCCCATGAGGTATATACCTGCACATCCGGAGACGTGCTGTCCTGAGACAAAGTATAGAGGACTCCAACACAAGAATTCAAGTGTTGAGAAGAACTCATTCCTCCTAAATACCTATGTAGAGACCCCAAAGCCAGTGAGTGTCCTGTTCTGGTGACCACATCCCTTGCTGATTTCAATCTGTAAATGTGGAAATAAAAATAAACGACAATCACTAGAAAGAAAAGCCCACCTCATGCATGAACACTGTCACTTAGGTAAAATCTTTTAGGTAATAGCTATAAAATTCAGAAACATATTTTTTATTAGCTGATAAAAAATTCTGAAATAACCTGAAAAGTAACTTACAAAAGAAAACATTTAAGACAAAAATGTCTTCATGTTATCAATGAGTATTAACAGTTTCAATGTTTTTCAGATAAACACAGAGACAGAAGTTTAAAAAGCAGGCATCATCATTATTTTAGCATTAAGTTACATTTTTAAAATCACATGTTGAGATGCTTCTATTCCACAGAAATTTTCAACTTGAGAAATTTAATTTTAAAATTAAATTTGAGAAAGTAATAATTACTGAGAATCTCCTATGTACTATATACTAATTAAGCGCTTTGTATTTAGCTCTATCATACTCCCAACAACCTTGAGGTTCATACCATTATCATTTTCACACATGAGGAAATCAAAATGATAGCCAAAGAAACTCTCACAAAGTAACTTACTATTAAATAACAAAGCTGAGATTTGAGTCAGGTTAGTAATCTGACTCCAAACTTTAAGTGTTTAATCAAATCAGATACACACATTCGGCGGACTACAAAGTTCAAATACCATGTGCATTAACTACCGTTTCTACGAACGTTTCATAAATACATGCAAACAGACACACATAAGAATACTTCAAACCAGAAAATGCACATTATCTTTTCATTCAGTTTTCCATGTACTCACATACATACAAATAAAACTAATATAATCTCTTACTTAAATACAGAAAAACAGACTGAGAGGACTAAGGAACCTACCCAAAGTTAGGGAGCTGACAGAAATGAAAAAAACAGTCTAAATTTCCTAATCTGCAGTTGACAACCTTTTTCTTTCTACAACAGATTGTTTTTACTACTTATCACCTATAATTTCACATAATAAAATCCTGTAAGTGGGGCCAGCGCTGTGGCGCAGTGGGTTAACACCCTGGCCTGAAGCGCTGGCATCCCATGTGGGCACCTGTTCGAGACCTGGCTGCTCTACTTCTGATCCAGCTCTCTGCTATGGCCTGGGAAAGCAGTAGAAGATGGCCCAAGTCCTTGGGCCCCTGCACCCACGTGGCAGACCCGGAAGAAGCTCCTGGCTTCGGATGGGCGCAGCTCTGGCCACTGCGATCAACTGGGGAGTGAACCATCAGATGGAAGACCTCCCTCTTACTCTCTACCTCTCCTTTCTCTGTGTAACTCTGACTTTCAAATAAATAAATAAATCTTAAAAAAAATCCTCTAAGTATCTCATCGTTTTGGAGTCCATCCATTGGTGATCAATTATATCACTCATATTATAGATACTGATCTTTTTCTTACAATAGAAAGACTTAAGTTTAAGTACTAATCATTTCAAATTCTAAGCCTAGTACGCCAAAGCTGTCAACATTCCACTTCTTAGTTAAATCTCAGAATGTAGTTCTTAGTAATTCCAGCAAACTAGCAACCTATACCCAGTTGTGATACCTAGCCCATGTGTAGAAAATAAGAAATTCACTTACTTGTCAAAGCTAATTTGAGCTAATCCAGCAGTGAAACCTCCATCATCAACCACTTGGGCTAATCTGGCCCATGCCTCCGCAGCAGCACATCTCAACAAGGGGTTGGGACTCTCCAGGGCTCCCGTTACTAATGTTAGGACAAGTCTTCTCATTTCTTCTGGACCTAAACTTCCCTTAGAGGCAGCCACGTACTGGAATATGTAAAGACCAATTCAATTCTGTTATACATTTTGGAATGTGTATTCTGGTTATCCAAATATGTTTATACTTAAGACTACTACCTAATAAAAATCAACACAAAAATCCACATTGATCATACAAACATCATTTTTTCCCCCAAAAAGTACTTGAGAATTTTAAACCTACAGAGAAACAATATGGCAGTCAACTATCCCTGCAGTATGAATTTATTCAGAAGAGCCTCAACTAAGATGTTTATAAAATGAATGACCTAGTACTTATTGTATTTTACTCAGAAATGAGTCAGAAATGCAACTAGCAGCTGGATTTGGTCCACAGACCACAGTCCTTCATTTCCTTATCTAGGATATTAGATTCAGTGGGTTAATGCATGGCTCTAAGCTAGAGGTTTGATTTCTAACAAGTTATAAAACTCTTTTTTCTTTTTTTGCTCTGCTTCCAAGTCAGTTGCCTGTTAATGGATCTGAGAAGGCAGCGGAAGTGCTTGGGCCCTTGCCATCCACGTGGGAGACCCAGATGGAGCTCCAGCTCCCAGGCTTCAGGGCTTGGCCCTGGCAGTTGTGCCATTTAAAGAGTGAACCAGTGGATGAAAGATCTTTGTCTCTCCCTCTCTCTCTCTCTTTGTAACTCTACCCTTCAAATATATAAGATAACAAGGTGGGGAATATTACTCTGTTCCTAAATCTGTATATATGAAATACATGAAACTTGTGTACCTTAAATACAATTTTAAAAAACTATATATAAGATAAAGCTTTTTAAAAAACCATCTTCCAATCTACTTAGTTGGTCACAATTTTTTAAAAATTAAGCAAACATTTGGATTTTTAAAAAAGCAGAATTACCTTTAAGAAACCAGAAACTGAAGAAACAACATGCAACTGAACTACCTGCTGACGAGCTCCTTTAGTGTGCTTTATACTGTTCCAAAGTTGTTCCAATGTGAGAAGCCTAAATCAGAAGCAACAGGATTTAAAAGATAAATCTTGTGAATAAAGATAATACAAGCCAAAGGGCAGTAACGAGTACCTTCTACTAATTTGTTTTATTGTATTATTTTGTTAGAAATATTGAAATGAGATAAACAACTGTGGTACACCTTGATGTGATAAAAGAAAAGAAAACATATCATAACCAACAGAGGAATATATTGATTACAGGTCATTCTGGCAGCAGGAAGAAGCATCTGTGAAAAAAATTACAATGGACCGCTTAAGAGTTTAGCTGAGCAAATTCAGCTACTTCAGGGATTATTTTCTAAATAAAATATATCTAAAAGTTACTTGCATTAACTTTGTTTGTCCCTCCCCCCATGTAAATATATTTATCCTAGAACCTGGATATAATGAATTCTTAAACATAGGTAAGAACTCAAAACTATTTAAACCTAACAATTTATGTCTTACAGATACGGTAGTATTTGTGACAATATCCATTCCAGTAACTGGGAAACTAAAACTTGGTATTATGCTAACAAATATACTCAGTATTGATATGACTACACAAAATATTTGTATGTATCACAACATCTTCAAGAATTTGGGCTTTTGCAGTCCATGTTGTGGCACAGCAGGAAAAGCCACTGCCTTCAGTGCCAGTATCCCATATGGGTGCCGATTTGTGTCCTGGCTGTTCCAGTTCGAATCCAGCTCCCTGCTAATAAGCCCGGGAAAGTAGCAGAGGATGGTCCGGGTGCTTGGGCCCCTTCCACCCACGTGGGAGACCCTGGAAGAAGCTCCTGGCTTTGGCCTGGCCTAGCACTGGCCGTTGCAGCCATCTGGGGAGTGAACCAGTGGATGGAAGATATCTTTCTCTCCCTCTCTGTAACTTTGCCTTTCAAATAAATAATAAATAAATCTTTGAAAACACATAAGTTACTCTTTTCATTTCTGTCTTAACCAATAGGAAGGACAACCACCAAGAGAACTCCCCCACAGCTTTTTGCTAGGTACTATAAGCAGATGTTTCCATACCTTACAGATAGGTGAAAGTAACCCTCAATTCCTCTCCCATCCTAGCCGGAACACAATCAACTCAGAATTATCAAATTCTCAAAAAGTTTCAGCTGATTCAACACAAGAGATGATGAGGAACTCTTAAGTCTTTTGTCTAAGCATTTCTATGTAAATTTCACTACTAATCAACTTTTTTGTTCTTAATATCAGAATTTATTCAATTCAAATTCATTGCTTCATTTTAAGGCTGCCATCAACCAATGTCATCTGTAGTTAAGGAGAAGCAACAAACCATTTGAAGCCCCAACTATACTTTTAAGAAATGTATTTGGGATGTTATTATATATAACAAAATTTTAATCCTTGCTTTACTCTTTTAATACATCTATGAGGGCCAGTGTTGTGGTGTAGCAGCTTAAGATGCTCCCTTCAACGCCAGCATCCCATATGGATGCCAGTTCAAGTCCTGGCTGTTCCACTGCTAATCCAGCTCCCTACTAATGTGGCTGCGAAAAGAGCAGAAGATGGCCCACATACTTGGGTGCCTAGACCCATGTGGGAGGCCAGGATGGAGTTTCAGGATCTAGATTTCGGCCTGGCTCTGGCCAGGCTGTTGTGGCCACTTGGGGAGTGAACCAATGAATAGAAGTTCTCTTCTACTGGCTGTAACGGCTGGGGCTGTGCCGATCTGAGACCAAGAACCAGGAGCTTCTTCCAAGTCTCCCATGTGGGTGCAAGGGCCCAAGGACTTAGGCCATCTTCTACTGCTTTCTCAGGCCATAGCAGAGAGCTGGATCAGAAGTGAAACAGTTGGGACTTTAGAAGTCATATACATGGACTGTGAAAATTAAAATTCTCAGTCTTTATTTATTTATTTATTTGAGAGGTAGAGTTACAGACAGTGAGAGGGAGAGAGAGAAAGAAAGGTCTTCCTTCCGTTGGTTCACTCCCCAAATAGCAACAACAGTTGGAGTTGTGCCGATCCAAAGCCCGGAGCCAGGTTCCTCTTCCTGGTCTCCCACGGGGGTGCAGGGGCCCAAGCACTTGGCCATCTTCTACTGCTTTCCCAGGCCACAGCAGAGAGCTGGATTGGAGGCAGTGCACGCTACATGATTCCAATGTGCAAACCAAAGATGGAATAATCTTCCAATGAGTTACTGCATTCTTTGCAACAAGGTGTAAAATGCATTTAAAAGAAACCACAAACAACAGAACAAAATCAATACTCCTTTTTCTGTATAAGATATTTTGATTTTCTAGCCTTAAACACAGTAGTGCCTTATTTCAATACAAAGTTTTATTTTTAAAATTCCTAGTTATTTTATCAACTAATTTTAAGACAAATTAATTTCATCTTCAAATTCATAAATAATACATAACAAACTTATTTCCAAACTTATGACAATCTCAAACTACAAAAGATTTCTTTTAAACTGTTTAAATATGATGTTAAGCAATAATAACAAAATCCTCTGACATATTCAACTGTTAAATATGGAGACCTTAACTGAGACCTTTCTTCTTTAGAATTGCAAAAATAATGACCACAGTAAAAGGGCCTGCCATAAACAGGAATCATATATGGGATAAGAGGAAATTATTAACATTCCTAT
Organism: Lepus europaeus; assembly: GCF_033115175.1. Lineage (NCBI taxonomy): Eukaryota > Metazoa > Chordata > Mammalia > Lagomorpha > Leporidae > Lepus > Lepus europaeus. The sequence continues at coordinate 43,466,301 of NC_084837.1, read as the reverse complement.
TCTTCTTGTTCTCTAACGACACCCACTGGAGACTGCTGATAGTTGCTTACAACCTACTTTCCGTATCTGGAATCCTGCCAGACCACTTCCTTTAAAAATCTCTACTGCTTATTACTTTTATTCAGCTAGAATCTAAACAGAACAACAGGTTTTGCTTTTATTAATTCTTAACTTTTTAATTAAAACAAAGAAGACCTCCCCTCCCTTGAATACTCATTACTTTTGCATAAGTGAAGAGAAAAACCGAACATATTTTAAAGTTCACTGGATAAAATGATACAAAAAAAAAAAGGTCAAATATATAGCATAAGGAAGGAAATATGAATGAATGTGAATAATAATAATTTGTCAACTATTAATTAGAAGAGCTTATGGGAGAGATTTACTTCGCATTTAGTACCTCAGATAATAACAGAATTTCTAGGATAGTGGATTCTGATCTATGAGAATCAATTAAGGAACTATCACTCTCAATGACAAATCATTAGCCTTTGTTTTTTCAAAACCAGAGTTCATTTTTTTCTATTTATTTTTTCTCATATAACAGTATAAGATAGAAATCACTACATGCTATTTTAATGTTCTTCATCTTGTATAATTAGCAAATAAAAATGGTATATATTTAGGGTACACAACCTGTTTTGATGTATGTATACACTGTGAAATGCTTTCCACAAACTAATTTATGATATCCATTACCTGACATAGTTACCCCTCCTTTTTTTAGGTATGTGCTTCAAAGTTCATTTTCAGTGAACTGATAAAATCAACATTTTGAAATTGGCCCAACTGAAGAACAATCCCTGGAGACCTATAATGGGTCCATAAAGTTTCCAAGATAAGAAAGCCTATGAGACCCGTTTTTTTTTTTTTTTTAAAGATTTTATTTATTTATTTGATAGGCAGAGTTCCAGACAGAGAGAGACAGAGAGAAAGGTCTTCCTTCCGTTGGTTCACTCCCCAAATGGCCCACAACGGACGGAACTGTGCCAATTGGAAGCCAGGAGCCAGGTGCTTATTCCTGGTCTCCCACGCAGGTGCACAGGCCCAAGCACTTGGGTCATCTTCTACTGCTATCCCAGGCCATAGCAGAGAGCTGGACTGGAAGAGGAGCAGCTGGGACTAGAACCGGCGCCCATATGGGATGCTGGCCGAGGATTAACCCAGTGCGCTAAGGCACTAACCCCTGAGACCTGTTTTAAGCACAGCAGTGTTTTCTGGGTTTCTTTTGTTCTTTTTAGTGACAGTTGCTCAAAAATCAATGTTCTTATGTCATTATTGATCTTTTCATTTGTATTTTCATCTAGATGATAAACTAACTGTAGACACAGTATCCACAATAATGCCTAGTGGTTTTAGGCATTTAATCATTTATTAAATATTACCTTCACCTTTCACTTCTAAGAAATCTTTTCCATTAAGATCTTCTGACAACCTTCTTCTTACCTACTAGTTCTCTATTATGCACTCACTGAATCAATTACACATATTTCAGGATAAGAGAACTATTCAAGATCTTTACCTTTGAGCTTCTCCCACATGAGCACAAACAATCCCAAAGAGCTTGGCTGCAGAGCTAATAACTGATAATGTTGGAGGTAGAGGTTTAGGCACAGAATCTCCATCTATATCTTTCTCATAAATAGAGTAAGGGTCATATTCGAGACTTCCACAAGCAATGCCATTACCAAGCAGCAGCTAAAAAGAAAAAGAAGGCATATAAAGTTTTATTTATTTATTTATTTGTAAGAGTCTTATTCAATTCAAGGGGAGGGGAAATAGACTCCACCTTACTTTTAAAAATCTTATTTTTTCCATCTATTTGAAAGACAGGAAGCATGAGAGAGCAGGCAAGACAGATCTTCCACCTGTTGGTTCACTACCCAAATGCCTGCAACAGTCATGGGTGAGCCAGGTCAAAGACAGAACCTGAAACTCCATTTCAGGTCTCCCTTGTGAGTAACAGGAACCCAAGTACTTGAGCCATCATATGCTGCCTCCCAGGATGCATTATCAGAAAGCTTGATTGGAAACACAGCAGCTGGGATTCAAACTTGCACTCCCACACAGGATGCGGCATACCAAGCAGAGGCTTAACCTGCCGTGACACAATGCCCACCTTGGCATACAAGGTTTTAAAACCACTGTTCACAGGATGGATCTATCCAAGAAATATATTTTTTTTTAGATTTCAGTTATTTTTAAAAATTTATCTGAGAGGCTAAACTATAAAGAGAGAGAGACAGAGCTTCCATCAGCTGGTTCACCCTTCAAATGCCCATGCTGGCTAGGGCTGGACCAAATCAAAAGCTGGCAAGCAGAAACTCAGTGTGGCTCTCCCAAGTGAATGGCAAGGGCTCAACTACCTGAGTCATCATCTGCTGCCTCCTAGAGTGTGCAATGACAGGAAGCTGGAACCAGGAGGGAGCTGGGAACGAAACCCAGGCGCTAATATGGGACGCAGATATCCCAACCTGCATCTTAAACACTGTGCCAAATGCCTGTCCCCACAAATTATTTTTACATGCTCATACCTGTTCTTCAATAAATCTATGGTCATTTTCTTGTAGTAAAGGACTTAATATCAGAAGATCATCCTGATGACAGAGTGGAGGAAGTAAAAATGTAGACGCCGCCACCTGGATATCAGAGGCAGTCAGGTCAGCAGCCAGTTCTTTGAGTATGACACAGAGGTTTCCTATTGAGTCAAAGAAAAAGAGCAATTAGCAATGTATTTCTAGGAGGTTAAAAAAAAAAAAAAAAACCAACCAACAAACAAACAAAAAAAAACCAAGAGTGAGCTTTAATCTACACACTGGCAATTTTTCATATATCATGATCAAAGACTATATTTCTCATCCTTGGAAACTGTCCTACAAATATTGGCTCAGCCATATATTGCTGGTCAGAAAGTTTAAGAATGAATACTAAAATATATATACAAGTATGTATAAGGATATACCTTATAATACTGAGTAAACACTATTACCACTTACCATGACATGAGGTACAAAAATAGATTTTTAAAAATGTATACAAAAGCAAGATAATTCTACTTGTTAAAAAGTCTGAAAAATTTTGTAAAAATTTATTTTTGTTTTAGAAAATTAAAACATGCACAAGAGGAAATATAATAGTATTATGATCCACATATCCACCTGACATGTTCTCATCACTCATCTTCACGAATTGGAACCATCTTGTTTCACCCACACCCCCAATTCACTATCCTACCATTCCTCATTTTATTTTGATGAAACCCCTAAAGAGAATATTATTTCATCCATAAATACCTCATTGCATATCACTGATATTATGAACACAGATATTTTAAATATAATCTAACTATCATTATCAATGCTTAAGAAAATACAAAACATCAAATACTATTCCAGGTTCAAATTTTCAATTGTCTCAGAAGTGCCATTTTTCTCTGCTTCTGTTTGAGTCATGATATAAGATCCACACATTACAGTTAGTTGATATATCTTAAATCTGTTTCAATTTTTACTCTTCTTTTGTTTTCCCCCCACACCTTGTAATTTACATGAAGAAACAAGGTCATTTGTTCCACAGAACTTCTATAGTCTGGATTTTTATAACTACAGCCCCCTGGTATAGTCTATCACCTGCTTTATGTTTTTGATAAATCTGTGGTTGCATCCAGAGAGGGTTCATTTTTGTTTTGGGGAAAAGACTAAGTTCAAAGTTAGTATTAGCTCTTGCAAAGTAATGAAACAACAAACAGTTGTCTGTCTTATCTATACATTTTGAAAATTTGGTCCACTTATACTAAATTATCATTTCAAAGATGTTCTATCCTAATTTCTGATGGATTATTTTATCCACATAGATAAAATGGCTTTTCCCCATTGGCAATGTAAAATATTACAAGAATGAGTAAAATCAGCCTTGGAGAAATGTTGATTTTTGTGAGTGCTTCTTTGAGCAAAAGCTTAGGACAAAATGAGGACTGGAATGATGTCTACCTATTAGAAGTGGTAGGAGGGGGCTGTCATTGTGGCATAGCAGGTAAAGTCATCATTTGTGACGCTGGCGTTCCATATAGGTATCAGTTAGTCTGTGCTTCTCCAATTTCAATTCAACTTCCTGCTAACAGCCTGGGAAAAACAGCAAAAGATGGCCCAAGTGCTTGGGCCCCTGCCCTGGGAAGAAGTTCCTGGTTCCTGGCTTCAGCCTGGCCCAGCCCTGTCCATTGTGGCCATCTCAGAAGTGAACCAGTGGATGGAAGACCTCTCTCTTTCTTTCTCTCTCTCTCTCTCTCTCTTCCCCTCTCCCTCTGAAACTCTTTCAAATACATAAATAAATAAATCTTTTTTTATGAAAATGGCAGTTAACATTAAAAAAAAAAAAGCAGTAAGAATAAGTCAGGAAGGGTTTACCTACCATCCTTTTCTTTTTTTCTTTTTTTTATTTGACAGAGTTAGACAGTGAGAGAGACGGAGAGAAAGGCTTCCTTCCGTTGGTTCACCCCCTAAATGGCCGCCACGGCCGGAACTACACCGATCTGAAGCCAGGAGCCAGGTGTCCCCTCCTGGTCTCCCACGTGGGTGCAGGGGCCCAAGCACCTGGGCCATCCTCCACTGCCCTCCTGGGCCACAGCAGAGAGCTGGACTGGAAGAGGAGCAACCGGGACTAGAACTGGTGCCCATATGGGATGCCGGTGCCACAGGCGGAGGATTAACCCAGTGCACCACGGCGCCGGCCCCCATCCTTTTCTATATATTAGTAGTAGTAACAACAAATATTTATTGAAGACTTAATAGCTTCACATATAACCCTGGTAATAAGCTCATGAGGGGGAGTTAGTATTATCTTTTCATAGATGAAGAAACTGGAACTGAGTTACTTGCTGGAGACCACACAACAATTAAATAGCAGACAGACTGAAAAGCAGACAGTCGAGCTCTAGAACTTAAGCTTTTAAGCACTATTTTCAATCCTTCATTGATTCAAATTGTGTTTAAAAAGCTGCAGAGAAAATATTTTTATTATATTTATTTATTTATTTATTTATTTTTTACTTTTTTGACAGGCAGAGTGGACAGTGAGAGAGAGAGAGAGAGAAAGGTCTTCCTATGCCGTTGGTTCACCCTCCAATGGCCGCTGCAGCCGGCGCAACGCGCTGTTCCGAAGGCAGGAGCCAGGTGCTTCTCCTGGTCTCCCATGGGGTGCAAGGCCCAAGGACTTGGGCCATCCTCCACTGCACTCCCTGGCCACAGCAGAGAGCTGGCCTGGAAGAGGGGCAACCGGGACAGAATCCGGCGCCCCGACCAGGACTAGAACCCGGTGTGCCGGCACCGCAAGGCGGAGGATTAGCCTGTTGAGCCACGGTGCCGGCCTATTTTTATTATATTTAACCTTCAAGAGCCATAAAATATGGGATACAATACACATAAATATGAAAGTGGAAATTAATCTAACTCCTACAGAAATGAAAATATCATTCAGTTTAGAGACAGGAGAAATTACAGACAGGAGCTGAAGAGGGTGGACTGGGATCAGTGAAGACTTCATGAAGCAAATGAGAGCTGCTGAAGTAAGTGCTTTTAAGTTTCATTATCAGCATATTGATATTCAGCAAAATAATTTCGCTGGTTACAGTATGCAAGGTATGTTTAGTCCTACAGCTAAGTGTGAAAGTAATGGGAAGTCTCCTATTTTTTTTTAACTTTTATTTAATGAATATAAATTTCCAAAGTACAGCTTATGGATTACAATGGCTTCTCCCCCCCCCCCCGCCATAACTTCCCTCCCACCCACAACCCTCCCCTTTCCTGCTCCCCCTCCCCTTCCATTCACATCAAGATTCATTTTCAATTCTCTTTATATACAGAAGATCAGTTCAGTATATATTAAGTAAAGATTTCAACGGTTTGCCCTCACATAGCAACACCAAGTGAAAAATACTGTTTGAGTACTAGTTATAGCATTAAATCACAATGTACAGCACATTAAGGACAGAGATCCTACATGATATTTAAGAATTGATTGATTTTCTATGAAATTTCCAATTTAACACCAAGTTTTTTTTTTTCATTTTCAATTATCTTTATATACAGAAGATCGATTCTGTATATACTAAGTAAAGATTTCATCAGTTTGCACCCATACAGAAACACAAAGTGTAAAATACTGTTTCAGTACTAGTTATAGCATTATTTCACATTGGACAACCCATTAAGAACAGATCCCACATGAGAAGTAAGTACACAGTGACTCCTGTTGTTGACTTAACAATTTGACACTCTTGTTTATGGCGTCAGTAATCTCCCTAGGCTCTAGTCATGAGTTGCCAAAGCTATGGAAGCCTTTAGGGTTCGCCGACTTTGATCTTATTCCGACAGGGTCATAGTCAAAGTGGAAGTTCTCTCCTCCCTTCAGAGAAAGGTACCTCCTTCTTTGATGGCCCCGTTCTTTCTACTGGGATCTCACTTGCAGAGATCTTTCCTTTAGGTCTTCTTCTTTTTTTTTTTTTTTTCCAGAGTGTCTTGGCTTTCCATGCCTAAAATACTCTCACGGGCTCTTGAGCCAGATCCGAATGCCTTAAGGGCTGATTCTGAGGCCAGAGTGTTATTTAGGACATCTGCCATTCTATGAGCCTGCTGTGTCTCCCACTTCCCATGTTGGATTGTTCTCTCCCTTTTTGATTCTATCAGTTAGTATTAACAGACACTAGTCTTGTATGTGTGATCCCTTTGGAGAAGTCTCTTATTTCTAAGTTAAAGATGTTTACTTACCTAATGTCCCTGGACAAAGCACCTCAAGATGACTAGATTTTGAAATGCAAATATGCTTTTTGTAGAAGCTCATCATTAATTTTCTGGTGGTAATGAGGAGCTACTTTCAGTGTGAAGAATATTAAAATACTCAAAGGAGTTCCATGTCAAAATTAAGGTAGCAAATAGAAACTAAGAACTTAATTTTTATGTCACAACCTTCGCAAAACCAAGTCACTGTTTAGACAAAAGTCTGCATCTACTTGGTAACCACAAAGAAAAGTGATTTAAATTCTGAAATACTCTCCTTGTAACTAAAGCAAATTCTTACTATGCCCTATAAACCAGTTTTGTGATAGACACTCGAGCCACTGATATGATCAGAACTGTAAAACTTTTGTTAACAATCATATTTTCCAAATTAATAAAGATGAATAAGTTTAAAGACTACTATTTTCTTTCATCTTAGAAACTACTGTAGGTTATTATGAGCTATGTTATGTAAAATGGAAACTGACATTTTAATGGTAAGGTTGTGACTATTATGCTCCATATACATTATATAAATCAAATAGAAAGTAATTTCTTTCAAATTAAAAATCTTAAAGGAAAAAATGCTTACTTCTATCATTAAACTGGTAAAGATGAGTTTTAAAAAACTCACACTAATTAGTAAATTATTAATTTTGGTTAAAACAAAAAAGCATCAATACAGCTAAATATTCATTTTTCTATAAATTATTTTTCTTCAGTTCATATCAGAAAAGTAGGTATACTTGAAAGAGACAAATGGTAAATTTAGGTTTAATTTTTCTAAGAAGTTCATATGAAATTCTGATTTTGTCTTAATGAACACCCTAAAACTAATTTAAGATATACATGTGTATTTTAGGACTCCTAATTGCATTCCCAAACTCCAATCTGAGAAAATATAAGTAAAAAAAAATTAATTAGAGTTATTCTCCTTGCCTGAATTCAAGTTCTTCAAGAGTAGGCTTAAATTATCATCTACAAATATCAAAAGATACATTGCAGATCTTAAGTTGCTATTCTTGATATCTCAAGTGTTAACTCAAAAAAGTCTTGAAAAAAGAGTCTATTTTTTATGTGTTATTTGAAAATAAATACCATAGTAAAAGTTCAAGAGAAACTGTTCTTGCCACAACCTAATAGTTATTTGAGCAGTGCAATCCAATAAATTATCTCTTAGCTTCTTACTGCTGAGCTTATAGCTTTTACAGGTAATTTCTGTATTGAGAGATATCACAGAGTAAGACACATCTATCACTGAACTATGACTGTTTATTAGGCCTCTATTAAGTTATTTATAACTTAAGTGGAGAGGCAGCACAGCATGATACAAACCTGTTTTAACCTACATTCTGCTATTTACTGAATATGTATCCTTAAGTTGGCTTTGTAATCTAAGTCTTTATTTGTAAAATGAGGAAAATATAACTAGCTTGTTGTAGTAACTTGTAATAAATGAGAAAGGATTTATAAAATTTCTACAACAGTGACTGGTACAGAATTCTTTTGATATGGTTTCTGAGAAAGAGCAGTGGTTTTTTTTCCTATTTCTTTAAAAGTACACATACATTAAATACTTACTGTATAATGAACAGTTTACTGTATTTGTCTGTGAAACAGAGTTGATGTGAAAAAAACAATTACATAATGCTAAAGATCAAGATAAGAAGTCATAAGTTAATATTTTGAACTAATATGGTATATAATATAACTGTGCTTATTTGCAAAAGTATAAAAGCAAATAAATGCAGTTTTTTATAAAAAATATATTTAAAGTAACATTCAACTTAGTATAGTTGTTCAGAATTATCAAGACTAAAAAAAAAATACAAGTTCCCCTAAAAGAGTTTCCAGTGTTTACTTCCTAGAAAAAGCATTTTAAATTATACAACTGCAGTAAAACTATACTTCAAATTACATTTAATACTCTAGGATTAATTTTAAAGTAGGGTCAAATTTATTTTATGAAATGCAGAATTTTAGTAACCCAAAGTCATCTTTGAGATTACAAGAGCAAAAACATTTAAACCTTATAAAATCAATCACATTTTAGTGGTTTAATATTAAACTTTTATCTGGGCAGGGTAAAGGATAGAATAAAAGAAGGAGGTATAGAACAAATAATCACAGAAAACAATGAATGGCCAAATTTATAATGACTTATACTATACATCCTGTACAAAATCCTGGAGCAGACCCCAAATCAGTCTGTGACTCTCCCCCTCAGAGCAGACTGGAACTTTATTCCAGAAAGAAGAAAACATGAAGAAGGCTTTTAAAAGAATATATTTTATTTACTACAAAATGGCAAACATGCACATTAAGATTAACTTCCCCAAGCCTCCTGTAAACAAAGCACTAGATAACTGCTACTGTAAGTTCACACATTCACTGCAAGCATTTAACAAGCGACTGTCTATTATTTTGCAGGTACTGTCTTAGCCACAAATGATGAGTCTGGTCTATGGTACATACCTTCATAGGTTTCAGGAGGTAATAAAATCAGTAGTTCATAAAGCCTTTGTCTATAAACTATTGATGGTGTTTTCAAAGGACTTCCATATGTTTTTAATATTGAAGAAAGCCTTAAAATGAAAGAAAAAGTATCTTAAGTGTGTAAGTAATAAAACAATGTACAAATATCAAAAAGGTTGACATATAAATATATTAGCTATACATAACATTAATGAACATTAGTGCTACTATATATGCTTTTTTTAAAAGATTTTATTTATTTAAAAGGCAGAGATTCAGAGAGAGAGAGAGAGAGAAAGATCCAGAGATCCAGAGAGAGAGAGAGAAAGAGAGAAACAGAGAGAGAGACAGATCTTCCAGCCATTGATTCATTCCTCAAGTGGCCACAACAGGCAGACCTGGGCCCATCCAAAACCAGGAGCCAGAAGCTTCTTCCTAGTTTCCCACGTGGGTACAGAGGCCCAAGCACTTAGGCCATCCTCCGCTGCTTTCCCAGGCACATTAGCAGGGAGCTGAATCTGAAGTGGAGCAGCTAGGACTTGAACCTGCCAGTGCCAGCTTTATCCACTATGCCCCTACATGAACAATTAATAAAGTGCTATTATAAGATACAACAGGAATTACAAGTATCACAGGTGGAAATCATTCTATCATGCTTCATAAGAAAATATATAGGCAGTTTAGATTTCTAAAATCCAGAATATGAAACTGTTTCTAAATTCTAAGGTTTCCAACTGTGTAAAAAAACAAGTTTGGGGATATGTGCTCAAATGTTAAGATCCACCTGGGATGCTGACATCCCATATCAGAGTACCTGGTTCAAATCCTGGCTCAGCTCTCTGTTTCAGTTTCCTCCTAAAGTACACTCTGGGAGGCAACAGGTGATGGCTCAGGTACTTGGGTCCCCAAGTAGAAGACCAGGATGGAGTTCTGGGCTTCTGGCTTCAACCAGGCCTAGCCATGACTATAGTGGCCATTTGGGGTGTGAATAAGCAAATGGAGGATATCTCCCTCTTTCTCTCACTCTGAAATCCTTTCAAAGAAATTTTAAAAAAGGAAAAAAGAAATTCAGGCAATGTTTATTCATGTGTATTTTCTAGAAAACTACCGTACAATTTTCCAGTTTCTAAAATAGAATTCTTTTTTAAAATACTGGATCTATTTCATCTCTTTCAACTTGGCAAATACTGTGGAGAAAACATTTTTTAAAAAGATTTATTTATTTATTTGAAAGGCAGAGTTACAGAGAGGCAGAGACAGAGAGAAAGGTCAGTCTTTCACTCGCTTGTTCACTCCCCAAATGCCACAAAGGCTGGAGCCAGGCCAATCCAAAGCCAGGAGCCAGGAGCTAAGAGCTTCCTCCAGGTCTCCCATGCCGGTGCATGTGCCCAAGTACTTGAGATATCTTCTACTGCCTTCCCAGGCCATAGCAGAGGGCTGGATCAGAAGAGGAACAGCCAGGACTACATAAAGTATCCCATAAAGGATGCTGACACTGCAGGTGGAGGCTCAGCCCTCTATACCACAGTGCCAGGGACCCAGAAGAATTTATTTTTTAATGCCTACACTGTTGGGAAGTGGGGTTTTTGAGGAAGTGATTAGGTCATGAAGGTTTTGCCTTTCCAAAAGGATTATCACAAGTTGTCACAACAAAAGGGCACAATGGAGGGAGTCTGGCCCCTTCTGTGCGGTGTGTTCCTTCTCTCTGAAGAATATAACAACAAGGACCACCTTGGATGTAGGGGCTAAGCTCTCAACAGTCACTGAACCCACTGGTGCCTTAGGAGAGGGAGGAGGAAGAGAGGGGTAGGAGAGTGGGTAGGAAGGCAGGTATGGTGGGAAGAATCATCATGTTCCCAAAGTTGTAATTATGAAATGTATGAAGTCTGAATTCCATAAATAAAAGGTTTCAGTGTGTGTGTGTGTGGGGGGGGGGGCAGTTGAAGATTGATAAATTTAAATTAAAAACATTAATCAAAAAACCAGAAAATACTTTTAATATTTTAATGAAAAGGAATAGTATCAAAAGGATATAAAAATTCCTATAATTATAAAAAAAGGACAAATAACCTAGAAGAAAAATAGGTTAAAAACACACATAAAGGTTCAGCGTTGTGGTGTAGCAAGTAAAGCTGGTTAGTCCCAGCTGCTTCATTTCTGATTCAGCTCCCTACTAATGCACCTAGGAAAAACAATGGAAGATGGCCCAAGTGTTTGGGCCCCTGCCACCCACATGGAAGACCAGGAGAAAGCTCCTGGCTCCTGGCTTCAGCCTGGTATATCCCTCACCATTGCAGCCATTTGGGGAGTGAACCAGTGGACGGAAGCACTCTCTCACACACACACTCTGTCTCTCCCTCTCTCTCTAACACTGCTTTTCAAATTAAAAAAACAAGGGCCAGTACTGTGGCATAACAGGTAAAGCCACCGCCTGCAGTGCTGGCATCCATTATGGGCGCTGGTTCGAGTCCTGGCTGCTCGACTTCTCATCCAGCTCTCTGCTATGGCCTGGGACAGCAGTAGAAGATGGCCCAATTCCTTGGGCCCCTGAACCTGCATGGGAGTCCCAGAAGAAGCTCCTGGCTCCTGGCTTCAGTTCTGAACAGCTCCGGCCACTGCAGCCAATTGGGGACTGAACCAGAGGATGGAAGACTCTCTCTCTCTCTCTCTCTCTGTAACTCTGACTTTCAAATAAATAAATACATCTTTAAAAAAAAAATAAACAAAGGAAGTCAGGGTAGATGTTTGATATAGTAATTAAGATACCTCCTGGGTACCCACATCCCATGTTGTAGTGCCTGGGTTCAAGATCCAGCTCTGCTTCCAATTCCAGCCTCCTGCTAAAGCACACCCTCAGAGGCACCAGGTGATAGCTCAAGTACTTACACCCCTGCTACCCATGTGGGAGGCCCAGATGCAGTTCCAGGCTCTTAACTTCAGCCTGGCCCAGCCCTGGCCTTTGTAGCCATTTGGAGAGCGAGACTACAGATGGAAAATCTGTTTCACCCTCTCTCTCTCCAAATCTGCCTTCAAATAAATAAAACAAATCATAAAAAAAAGTTTACTGGACCACAGTCCATACACGTTATCTATAACTACTTCTGAGCTATACTGACAGAGTTGAGGAGTTGTGACAAAGATCTCATAGGCCATAAAGCATAAAACATTTACTACCTGGACCCATACAGAAAATACTTGCTAGCCCCTGCTTTAGTTGTATTGGATTCACAGGTGTTCATTTATTACCACATTTTGTAAGTCATATCTTATACACATTCCTCTGTATATATAAAACGTTACATCATTAAACACTTTTGGGACACTTTCTCTATACATTAATTTGGAAATTACAAGTACTCATATATTGTCTTTTCTCTGTTTTCTTACCATATATGTGTAACTCAAACTTATGAAAATATAAACAAAAAACTAACTTAACAAAGCACCTGGTTTTTATGAACACAGACTAGCACTAACAACCCAATAGAATGTACACCTGAAAAGGTTAACAGTATTAATACTTAATTCATTATTAAATCTGCCTGTAGGAAGGCAAATTATTTATAAATAAGCTTCCTTTCCTATTAATGTTTTTCTTTCAAGATCCTAGCCTAAAAGAAAAATCCAAATTCACAGAATTGCATTTCTCTGCAAAAGGAAAACCATTCAGAATCACAGAAATTTGCCCTATTAATGTACATAAGGAATTTCACACAATCAAAGGGTAACTCGTCAGTCTTAGAAAATTTCATCAAACATAAATAGCCAATCCTTACTGAGTTAGCAAATCCACAGCACAAGGAAGTGGCGGAAGAAGACGCTGAATTACTTCCTCAGTGAGGAGATCACCACAGTAGGAAACAAAGCTCTTGACAGCTGAAAGAGAACAAACTTTTACCAGGCATAGTGTAATCAACAATAAAAAGAGCACTAGAGTACGGTACAGCATTAGTATTTTTATTAAAGGATAAAGAATGTGCTAAAACAAAAAACTCATGAAACTCTAGTATAAAAAGGAAGCTAGTGTATTCCATTCCTAATCATATTAAATAAAGTCTCCTGAGAATTATTAAAAGAGGCCAACAACCAGATTAATAAAATGCTGCTGTGAAACAGTTTTCACCAGTCCTTGAGCTCATTAAGTAAAAACAAAATTAGCTTATACGGTCAAGTATGCCAGTTCTACACTACTTCTACAGAACCACAATTTTTGAATATGCATGTTAAGTTTATACAGATACTATCTGAAACAAAGAATCTTCTCCAAGGAATATTATGAAATCATTATTTTAAAGTTAGACTGATTCTCAAGATCAGAATCAAAGGGGCTGGCATGGTGGCATAGTAGGTTAAGCATCTGCCTGCGGTGACTGCATCTCATATGGGCACTGGTTTGAGTCGCAGCTGTTTCACTTCCAATCCAGCTGCCTGCTGATGGCCTGGGAAAGCAGTAGAAAATGGCTGAAGTGCTTGGGACCCTGCGCCCACGTGGGAGACCTGGAAGAAACTCCTGGCTTCTGGCTGCTGGCTTTGGATTGGCCCAGCTCTGGACACTGTGGCCACTTGGGGAGTGAACCAATGAACAGAAAACCTCTCTCTCTGCAACTCTGCCTCTCAAGTAAATAAATAAATCTTTTAAAAAAATAAAAATAAGTTAGTTTTTTAAAGTCACAAGTAAACAAACAAAACCAATATAATGCTTCTGTATCTTTTTCCAGAAATCTCATCCTTAATTCAAATTTTCAATGTGGAATCCTATTTTAACAGCCTATTTATTATCAAAGGGTACAACTTTAATGTATATATGTACAGACTAAATGAGAACTGTGCTAAATCAATGCAAATTAAATCAAACCCTAATATTTCTAAAAAGAAGAATGAATACCTACTTAATAAAAGCAATCTTGACAGTTTTCAACCGGACTGCATTTAATAAAACATACATTTTCAACTGGACTGCAATTACTAAAACAAACCCTCAAGTTTGGTTCAGTAGATCATACTTTGGTTACCAACAAATCATGTTCAGTGATAAAAATTACAAGAGGCAGATTTTCTCCCCTTTCATTAATTGAAAAGTATTGTACCTGTAAACTCAAAGGATGGAGAAAAAAAACCAAAGGCAAGGGAGAGAAAAGACCAAACTCAACCTACCACAGAGTGCACCAGCTCGTCCTTCCAGCGTCACCTGCCATGTAAACGAATCTCCTCGGCTCTTTTCCGTTTCTAGATCTTTAGGAGATGCTGGAAAGACACACTTCCACAACAGCAGAACTCGGGCAAGGTGATGACTGACAACTGCAGGACCTGTAATTTATTCAACTTGTCACTTGTAAACTCAAACTGGTTACTCTTTAAAATGATATTTATTATTAGGCAGGAGCTTCCCTCCTAATACAAATATTGTGACTCACAACCACCGTACTTTGTACCTTTTTTCATCTTTTGGTTCTAAACTAGACTACTACTGAATGAATTACTATCTCAAAGTGCTGGAGTACTTGGACAGTGGTGTAAACTCTTCCAGTGCTGTGTTCACTCTGAAACTCAGTTTCTCCAGTCTATAAAATGAAGCTAGTATCATCTGTACCACTTGTTTCCAAGGGTTTTTCACATTCAAGTGATCCAATGTATTTCTGATAAAATGTAGCTTAAAGTACTTCAAAAAACTGTAACATCTCACATAAATGCAAGGTATGAATCTTAACAAATAAAATTTGATCTCTGATTCCTAACACTAACTTCTAAGAGCATCTTGTTTCAGGTAAAAAATCAGATATGGAATATTTGGACAGAATACTTTTTAGAAGTGGGCCTTTGGCCTGGTGGGTAAGATACCACTTGGGACTCCTGCATCCCATACCAGAGTGTCTGAATTATTTTTTTAAGATTTTATTTATTTATTTGCAAAACAGAGTTATAGACAGTGAGAGGGAGAGACAGAGAAAAGTCTTCCTTCTGCTGGTTCACTTCCCAAATGGACACAACAGCCGGAGCTATACCAGCCGAAGCCAGGAGCCAGGTGTTTCTTGTCTCCCACAGGGGTGCAGGGGACCAAAGACTTGGTCCATCTTCTGCTGCTTTCCCAGGCCATAGCAGAGAGCTGGATTGGAAGTGAAGAGCCAGGACTCGAACCAGCGCTCATACGGGATGCCAGTGCCGCAGGTGGAGGATCAACCTACTGCCCCATGACAGAGTGTCTGGATTTGAGTTCTGGCTATGCTCCCTATTAATGAGCACTCTAGGGGAAAGCTTAAGTAGTTGGGTTTCTGCCAACTACATGGGAGAGCTGGAATGAGTTCCCAGCCTGCTTCAGTCCTGGTCCAACTTTGGCTGTAGTGGACAGTTGTCGGGGATGGTATGGAGGATAAACCAGTGGCTGTGAGATCTATCTCTCTGGCTGTCAAAAAGATAACAAAAATAAACAAAAGTTTAAACAATTAAAAAAGAAGATTTCAGGGGCAGGCAGTTGGCACAGTGGTTAAAACAGCCATATCCCAAATGTGAGTGCCTGAGTTTGAGTGCTGGCTCCATTTCTGATTCCGGTATACTGCTAATATGTAATGTGTCCTGTGGGAGGCAGTGGTGATGGCTCAAGTAGTTGGATATACCTGAATGGAGTTCTAGGTTACTGGCCTAGCCCCAGCTACTGTGGGCATCTGAGAAGTGAATTTGAATGAGAAGTCAATCTGGATGAAAAATCTCTGTCTCTCAGCCTGTGGGGTGTGAGTTATGGTACAGCAAGTTAAGCTGCCACTTGGGATGCCCAAATCCCCTATCAGAGTGCCAGTTTGAGTCCTAGCTAGTCTACTTATAATCCAGCTTCCTGCAAAAGCATCCTGGGAGGCAAAAGATGATGGCCCCTGCCACCTACATGGGAAACCCCAAATGCCCTGGCTACTGGAGGCATATGAGGAGTGAACTGGCAGATAATATTTCCCCCTTCCTCCACCTTTCCAATAGATGAAAATTAAAAAAAATTTTTTTAATTTCCTGTATTTAAAACAAAAAGATTTGATGATGAACCCACATAGTAATAAGAGTCAATGTGTAATGATTGTGCTATGAATTAGGACAAAAGATAAAAGTTAAGAAATGTAAAATCCGCCGGCGCCGCAGCTCACTAGGCTAATCCTCCGCCTTGCGGCGCCGGCACACCAGGTTCTAGTCCTGGTCGGGGCACCGATCCTGTCCCGGTTGCCCCTCTTCCAGGCCAGCTCTCTGCTGTGGCCAGGGAGTGCAGTGGAGGATGGCCCAAGTGCTTGGGCCCTGCACCCCATGGGAGACCAGGAGAAGCACCTGGCTCCTGCCATCGGATCAGCGCGGTGCGCCGGCCGCAGCGCGCCTACCACGGTGGCCATTGGAGGGTGAACCAACGGCAAAAGGAAGACCTTTCTCTCTGTCTCTCTCTCTCACTGTCCACTCTGCCTGTCAAAAATTAAAAAAAAAAAGAAATGTAAAATCCAAAACTTGTAACTTTTCTCCCCAAGTAATAGTCTTTAAAATTCCAGAGTTTCTTTAAGATTCTCCTGTGAGCACTCCCCTCATTGTATTTCCCCATTCTGCTGACTGTAAATTTGCCTTGGGCTTTGGAGAGAGACTGCCTAGATTAATATCCTGGCTCACCCTACTTATTGTGCAAATTTGAGTGAGTTACTTAATTTCTTTCTGCCAAAATTTCCTCATCTATAAATGAAGATAATCACAGTATCTAACAGTATTTATTTATTATACAAAAAAAATTGAAGCTGACAGTCACTAAAAATATCCATAACTGGGAAAACAAAAATTATTTGCCAATATACCCTTAAGATACCTCACTAACTCAACAGTATACAATACAGCGTCTCCTGCTTATACAGCTAGTAAGACAATGTTATTTCAGATACATATATGAACTAAGCTATTAAAAATGAGTTGATAGTAACTGCAAATTAAGTTTTTTCATACCTAAGAACAATACCATATCTAAAAGAAACAACACATATACACCCTTTATGAACAATTCACAGATATACAAGACATGGTGATATCATCTGTAAATGAATCAAAGTTGCTTTATGAACTGGGAAGTGAAGCAAACAAGTTTACAAAAAGGAGTTTACATTCAAACAATAGTGCATTAAGTGCAGAATTTACATTAGTGCAGAATAGTGAATATATTAACATAATTAAGAAAATCATAAATGGTGAAGGGAATGATAAAAAAACAAGAGGCATTAAAACTGCAAGATGAAATTTAATACACCACTTAAATTGTTGTCTAAAACTCATTTTCTACAGAAAAAAAAAAAAAGAATCACAGCAGCTCCTTGGAGAAATGGCTACTAACATAAAAGTAGGCTGGGACATCTTGTCATGCCCCAAATATATTCTCAGAGAACACTAGATTTATGATAAAAGGACACATGAACCAACTTGAAGGGATTCTCTTTGATCAAATATGAGACAATTAGAGTATCAAAAGAAATGATGAGGGGCTGGCATGGTGGTGCAGCAGGCTAAGTTGCCACCTGTGACACTGGCATCCCATGTGGGCTACGGTTCATGTACAGGACGCTTCAATTCCAATCCAGCTTTCTGCTAATGGACTGGGAAAAGCCCCTGACACCATGTGGGAGACCTGGACAAAGCTTCTGGCTCCTGGCTTCAGCCTGGCCCAGCCTCAGTCATTGCATCCATTTGGGAAGTAAACTAGAAGATGGAAAACCTCTCCCTTTTAATCTCTATCTCTCACTCTCTCTAACTTTCCCTGTCAAATAAATAAATTTATTTTTTTAAAGATTTATTTATTTATTTGAAAGAGTTACACAAAGAGAGGAGAGGCAGAAAGAGACAGACAGCGAGAGAGAGGTCTTCCAACCAATAGTTCACTACCCAATTGGCAGCAATGGCCGGAGCTGTGCTGATCCGAAGCCAGGAGCCAGGAGCCTCTTCTGGGTCTCCCATGAGAGGTCAGAGGCCCAAGGAGTTGGGCCATCTTCTACTGCTTTCCTAGGCCATAGCAGAGAGCTGGATCGGAAGTGGAGCAGCCAGGACTGGCACCGGCACCCATATGGGATGCCAGCGCTTCAGGCCAGGGTGTTAACCTGCTGCGCCACAGTGCCGACCCCAATAAATGAGTCTTTAAAAAAAAAAAGAATAAATCTTCAAAAAAGAAATAATGACTGCACTACCATATCAAATTCCATGAGATCATAATGTGACTTATAAAACAAAAATTTCAACTGATATCCTTTCAATGTTGCTTGGGATATTAACATATTCTAAAAATTGACAATAAAGGGAAAGACTAATACTTAAGAAAATGAATAAAGCCCAATAAAACATAATAATTAAACATTAAAAATTTTTATAACTTTTTTACTCATGTTGATTATGAGTATACAATAAAATAAGATGTGCAAATCTAGGGGCTGGCGCCGTGGCTCACTTGGTTAATCCTCCGCCTGCGGCACCGGCATCCCATATGGGCGCCAGGTTCTAGTTCCGGTTGCTTCTCTTCCAGTCCAGCTCTCTGCTGTGGCCTGGGAGGGAAGCGTAGGATGGCCCAAGTGCTTCGGCCCCTGCACCCACGTGGGAGACCAGGAGGAAGCACCTGGCTCCTGGCTTTGGATCGGCGTAGCTCTGGCTGTGGCAGCCATTTGGGGGGTGAACCAACAGCAGGAAGACCTTTCTCTCTGTCTTTCTCTCTCAATGTCTAACTCTATCAGTCAAATTAAAAAAAAAAAAAAAAAAAAAAAAGATGTGCAAATCTCTTTTTTAAAGAAGGAAAGGCCTCTGGGGTCAGCGCCATGGCGCACTAGGTTAATCCTGCGCCTGCAGCACCGGCATCCCACATGGGCGCCAGTTCTAGTCCCTGCTGCTCCTCTTCCAGTCCAGCTCTCTGCTGTGGCCTGGGAAAGCAGTAGAAGATGCCCCAAGTGCTTGGGCCCCTGCACCCGTGTGGGAGACCAGGAAGAAGCTCCTGGTTCCTGGCTTTGGATCGGTGCAGCTCCAGCCTTTGTGGCCATTTGGGGAGTGAACCAACAGAAGGAAGACCTTTCTCTCTGTCTCTCTCACTGTCTGTAACTCTGTCAAATAAATAAATAAAATCTTAAAATAAAAAAAAGAAGAAAGGCCTTTTGTAAACTTCTCCTAATGGAATTACCTTCTTTTAAAAGCTTGTTTATCAGAATACCTCATTATGAGGTAGTCTATTTACCTTTTAATTTACCAAAAATATCAATATGGCAGACACAAATACAAAGAAAAAGGCAAAAACACTTGATGACATTATTCCTGCATTGTGAAATGATGCCTTACGGTACATGCTCTGTAAAGGGTCAGTATATAAATAATCATGACCATAAAACAATTACTAATTAAAAAAAAATACAATTTAAAAAAGCCCCATTCTGTTCAATGTAGAACTTCACTAGGTGTTCCCAATCCTCAAAGCACATAACTGGATTCATAGGCCTTTTATTATGGAACAGCTTTTTTTTTTTCCACCGAAAATGGATGGGAATTATTTTGGGAAAAGCCAGAATTATTTTAAGGCTAAAAAGATAACAAAACTGGCTCCAGCCAACTTAGAGCTTAAGGATTACCTGGAAGAGAAATTTAAAACAAAAAAGAGATACCCAAAAACATTTTGCAGTGAGGTAAGGAAATGGCTTAAGATAACTAACAGAAGAAAAATAGGTGCTATTTAAATTTTGGTACATATGAAAAATTAGTTCCATCAAATTTTGTAAGAGCATTCTGTCATTCAGAAAACACAAAACATGTAGTGGTTATGTGGATCCTCTGCAAGACTATTACCTAATGTCATCAGAGCAGCAATCAACAACCATCCAGCTTGTGTGCGCTGAGCTGAAAGGCGACTATTTTGAGCAGCAGAACACAGCAAATCCTCTGCTAATGTCATAATCATCTATTTGTGTATAGAAGAACAAGGTGAAGAAAAACCTCATCAGTTTATAAGTCACTGGACAAATTATAGCAACTATTAACAATCCCTTGAAAACCTATATCAAATAAACAAAAATGAAGAACTGTCATTCATAAGGACTACCTGGTAAGACAATGTCACATGGGAAATTACTAAAAATTAAGTTTTCAAGGTTAAATACTGGTATATTAGGTGGGACACAGCAACCTTACAGTTTATTATAGAGTATATGTGACAATATATGCAGCTTGAATCAAACAATTCTATGAAATAGGCAGTGCTCATAATAACAGAGGAAAAACTAGGTATTTCAGATTTATGGATAAGGCATGTTTATATAGTACAAAGGCCAGAAAGCATGTGATAACTCTAAGAGAATATCTATCACCAATCATTTCTGCAAAAGTAGCAAGTATTATGAGTTGACACATAAATTTCCTAAAGTGGAAGGATAGTATATTTTAAAACAACCAACTAATAGATTACTTGAGAACTAGAATTTTTAAAATTTATTTTTATTTTTTAAATTGAATATTCAAGAGGCAAAAATAGGGAGAAACAAATAAACAGTTTCAATCAGCTGGTTCACTCCCAAAATGCCCAAATTATCCAGGGTTGGGCCAGAGCTATGTGAGGAGTTAAGAACTCAGTCCAAGTCTCCCAAGTAAGTGACTGGGGCTCAACTATGTGAGCCATCATTGGCTGGCTCTCAGGGTCTGCACTACAAGGAAGCTGGAATTGGGAGGTGGAGCTAGGAATCAATCAGGTACTCTAACATGAGATACAGGTATCGTCCAGGGTCTTAACCACTAGCCAAATGCCTGCCCCACTAGTAGTACATTAATATTTACTAGTATTAATTTAGAACTAACTAGACTAAGGGTAAAACAAACGATTCGAGTCAAAACAGCAAAAAACAGATATTCTCTTAGAACGGAATTTCAAGTATAATATGGAGTTGGGACTCTTGACTGAATTAATGAGATCTGTAGATATTAAGCTTTAATATATGCAATGACAAATTTTTTGCTTAGTAAGATATGATGTGTTAAGAATGTAACTAAAGGGGCTGGTATTGTGGCACAGTGGGTTAACGCCCTGGCTTGAAGCACCAGCATTCCATATGGGCGCCAGTTCTAGTCCCGACTGTTCCACTTCCAATCCAGCTCTCTGCTATGGCCTGGGAAAGCAGTGGAAGATGGCCCAACTCCTTGAGCCCCTGCACCCACATGGGAGACCCAGAAGCAGCTCCTGGCTCCTGGCTTCTGATCAGCACAGCTCTAGCTCTTGTGGCCATCTGGGGAGTGAACCATCAGATGGAAGACTTCTCTCTCTCTACCTCTCCTCTCTCTGTGTAATTCTGACTTTCAAATAAATAAATAAACCTTAAAAAAAAAAAAAGAATGTAACTAAAATAATAAATTTAAATAAATTGATAGCATCCCCCAAGTTGTCAACAACCTTATTCCAGTGGCACTGGCAATACCCAAAATATTTTTATGCATTTTGAAGTTATGGAATGATCTTTGGCATAGCACAGTGAAGGAAATACTATAGAACTCAATAATGACATGGGAGTGACAATGAGAAGAAAAGGAAAGATAATCATTTATTATCTTAAAATACTATTATGTGTCTAAGGGCATAGGATTTAAGGGAATTCAGTGTCAAACAATATCCTCTTAGAAGTTGTAATTCTTAGCTATTAAAAATGAAATAAGGGGCCAGCACTGTGGCGCAGTAGGCTAAGCCTCCACCTGTGTGCTGGCATCCCACAGCGCCAGTTCAAGTCCCAACTGCACTTCTTCCAATCCAGCTCTCTGTTTATGGCCTAGGAAATCAGTGGAAGATGCCCCAAGTCCTTGGGCCCCTGCACGCACATGGGTGACCCAGAAGAAGCTCCTGGCTCCTGCATTAGGATCAGCCAAGCTCCGGCTGTTGCAGCCATTTGGGGAGTGAACCAGCAGATGGAAGACTTTTCTGTCTCTCCCTCTCACCGTCTGTAACTCTGCCTCAAATAAATAAATAAACAAACTCTTTAAAAAAAAGATTCCACTTTAATAATTTTTTTTTTTTTTTGGACAGGTAGAGTGGATAGTGAGAGAGAGAGAGACAGAGAGAAAGGTCTTCCTTTTTGCCGTTGGTTCACCCTCCAATGGCCGCTGCGGCCGACACATCTCGCCGATCCAAAGCCAGGAGCCAGGTGCTTCTCCTGGTCTCCCATGCAGGTGCAGGGCACAAGGACTTGGGCCATCCTCCACTGCCTTCCCGGGCCATAGCAGAGAGCTGGCCTGGAAGAGAGG
Organism: Lepus europaeus; assembly: GCF_033115175.1. NCBI lineage: Eukaryota > Metazoa > Chordata > Mammalia > Lagomorpha > Leporidae > Lepus > Lepus europaeus. Next base: position 43,443,817 of record NC_084837.1, on the reverse strand, counting down.
CAACCGGGATAGAATCTGGCGCCCCAACCGGGACTAGAACCTGGTGTACCGGCGCCGCAAGGTGGAGGATTAGCCTGTTAAGCCACGGCGCTGGCCAGATTCCACTTTAAAGTACAATAAATTTATTTAAAAAATGAAATAAAACTCTACCAGTGTGCTTGGTTTTATGTATTCCATTAAATTTTTATTTTTAGAGCACTTCAAAATTTTCTGTGCTTTAAAGCTGTTTACCCTCGGGGCTGGCGCTGTGACACAGTGGGTTAAAGCCGCTGCCTGTAGTGCCAGCATCCCATATGGGTGCCGGTTTAAGTCCTGGATGCTCCACTTCTGATCCATCTCTCTGCTATGGCCTGGTAAAGCAGCAGAGGATGGCCCAAGTCCTTGAGCCCCTGTACCCGACATGGGAGACCAGGAAGAAGTTCCTGGCTCCTGGCTTCGGATAGAAACAGTTCTGGCCGTCGTGGTCATCTGGAGAGTGAACCAGCGGATGGAAGACCTCTCTCTGCCTCTGCCTCTCTGTGACTCTTTCAAATAAATAAATAAATCGTAAAAAAAAAAAACACAACCTATTTACTTTCTTTGTTCTGTCATTCATCTGGTTTTTTTTCCCTCCTAAGATTTATTTATTTATTTGAAATGCAGAGTTACAGAGAAGGACAGAGATTTTTCTATCCACTGTTCACTCCCAAAATGGCCACAACGACCAAGGCAGAGCTGGGCCAAAGCCAGGAGCCAGAAGCTTCTTCCAGGTCTCCCACATGGGTAAAGGGGCTCAAGAACTTGGGCCACCTTCCTCTGCTTTCCCAGGCGCATTAGCAGGGAGCTGGATTAGAAATGAAATAGCTGGAAATTGAATGGGTGCTTATATGAAATGCCAGGCTGTGGCTTTAACCTGAGCACCACAGGGCTACCCCTGTTTATCTGTTTTAAAGTGCTACAACCAAAAGCAAAAGATTTACCCAGAAAATTACATTTTTTTTCAATAGGACTGCCATTTTGGGGGATATTTTTGAATATCATTATAAACTCCTGAGGTTTTATATAATATTGTGTTTCAATCCACTTTAGTTTTGTACAAATTATTCCAACCTTGGTCAGTGGGAGCCCCTTCAGCTATCTCCTTTTAACTCTTTGATGGGTTTCTTACTTTTAGGCACAATACATCCCAGGTTTTTACTGTACATTTCCTGCCCCACACCTGAAACCAGTCCCTCTTCCACAGAGCCCGCTACTCCTGGCTGGAGATCACATATAACAAATATTACTGGGTGTGCCCTGCAACTGGGTTATCGCTGCTTCTAGGTCTTTTTTTTTTTTGGACAGAATAAAAATAGAAGCATTTTCAACAGGGAAAATTCTGAGTTCATATCGACAATATCAGTTCAAATTTAATGTGTAGGGCTTTCACTTGGCTTCCTTGATTCTACTACTATGGTAGTCCTTTTTTTCTTATTTGGAAATGCTGGCTTCCAAGAATATTTACATCATTATTTATCTATTCTGAATTACTGTAGGTAAACTGACTTCAAAGTAATAGTACCAATAAAACCACTGATCACCAAATTATTAAATGAAATTTAACATTTCTTTCACAGCTTAATTTGTCCTTTATAATAGAATTTTAAATGCACTATACAGCAGGGCTAGACAGCAAAATAAAGCCTTCAGGAATAAACTGTTACTTCTCAGAGATACTTCTAACTCAAAGTGCAGAAAATATTCCTTTATTAAAGTGTGTATAAGACATTTTTCACACATTTTTAGTAAGCTCCCCTTTTACTTCCACAGCAATTATGTTGACAATATTTAACACTTAAGGAACAGTACTACTCATTTCTCAGAAATGTGTCCTGCACGGCTTGACTGGATGACTTACAAGACTACGACTTTTTAGAAACGTCTGAAACATCAGAATCACGTACAGAGAATGAAATGATTACCTTGCCCTTTCCATGAGGAATTCCTAAAGGACAATGTTTCACGGCTCCCAACAAAGCTGCCACAGCAAAACTAAAGCCAGTCACCGCTTCAGGTGAAGACTTGAGTACAGTGAGCCGCTCCAGGCAACGATCTAAGAGAGGCGTTAGGTAGGACGGCAATGCCACAGCAATGCAGTGTAAACACCAAGCTGCTGCTAGCCGAACAGAAATGCTAGGATGAAGAATAACCGAAATGACACTGTCAAGAAGGCCTGGAAGGACAGAATAGACAAATGATGACTTAAGTACACAGACACAACTCACTTAGCCACAAAATATTCAAAAGAATGAACAGTCACATGTATATAAAACATTACGTTATCTAAAATTTTTACTAATTTATTTGAAAGACAGAACAAGCTCCTATGACTAGTTTACTTCCCAAAAGCCAGACCAGGCCTGGGACCAATGCCAGGAGCTGGGAACTCAATCCAGGTCATCCACACGGGTGACAGGAACCTAATCATGTCAGCCATCACCACTGCCTCCCAGAATCTGCAATAGCAGGAAACTGGCGTGAGGAGCTGGAGCTGGGCACTAACCACATGCTCTCTGATGTGGGAAACGGGAACCATAGCCAGGGATTTAACTAACTGGACAAATGCCTGCTGCCAATGTATTATTTTTATTAGAAGCCAAGTCAGAATCAAAAACAGTAAGTGATAATAATAAGTAACTTTTTAACCTAAGAATTACTTGTAATACTTGTATTACTTCATAAAAACCAGCTTAAATTAGGTTAGTATACCAAAAAATATTTTATTTCCTCAAGAAGCCAATGTTCTTCCTTTTTAAAAAAAATTTTTATTTACTTATTGAAAAGGCAGATGTAAGAGAGCTAGAGAGAGAGAGAGAGAGAAGAGATTGTTCATCCATTGATTGACTCCCCAAATGGCCACAATGATCAGGGGTGGGTCAGGCCAAAGTCAGGAGCAAGGAGCTTCTTCTGGGTCTCCCACATGGATAGCAGAGCCATCTTCCACTGCATTCCCAGGCACATGAGCATGGAGCTGGATTGGAAGTGGAACAGCCGGGACTTGAACCAGAGCCCTTATGGGATGCCAGAACCGCAAGCGGTGGCTTAATCTGCTAAACCACAGCACTGACCTCAATATTCTGCCTTTTTCTCTTGAGGTAATTACTAATTTGGTACTAGGAATTAAAAATTATCAATCAGTAACAAATGCATCTTAAAACATGTGTCATACTTTGCTCCATCCTTTTACGGTTTTAATCTAATTCATTTACTACATAACTGATACACTTCAACCTACCAAATTACTCTTATCTGAGAACAAAATATCATTATCAAGATTTTAGTGGGTCCTCAGTGGGCTACTTACCTATTATGAAGACAGTGCAGTACAGCCACTAGTGAAAAAAAAAAATTATACCTGCTAATATTCAACATACACCTTCATCTAAAAACATGAATTTTTGGGCAGCTCTTTGGCACAGGAGTTAAGACATTGCTTGAGATGCTCACAACCCATATGAGAGTGCCTGGCTTTGAGCTCAGCTCTCATTTAAGCCTTCTGCTAATGTGCACCCTGCAGAACAGCAGATGATAGCTGAAGTAGTTAAATCCCTGCCCTCAATGTGGGAGAGCTGAACTGAGTTTCAAGCTATTGGCTTTGGCCTGGCACAGCCCTAGCTATCTATGTGTCTGGGGAGTGAACCAGCTGTTGGAAAATCTCTCTATCTTTGCCTTTAAAAAGTATAAATATATAAAAAGAAAAACCACATAAGTTTCATGCCAAACTGCTACCTAAACAGTGTAGGTCCCAGATTTAAATAGCTTATAATCACAAAAATAATGTAAAGCTCCCAGGCAGCAGGAAATGTGAAAAGGCCATTAAAAAAAAAAAAAAAAGACTGAAATGTAAGCACAGAAGAGTCAGTCACTAGAGACCATATATTGTATAATTCCATTTACATGAAATGTCCATAATCAGTAACCCATAAGACAAAGATTAGTGGTTGTCAGGGGCTGTAAAATGGGGAAGTGACAGTGACAGTTAACGGTAGATGATGAAACATTATGAATTAGACACTGGTGGTAGGTGTTCAACGCTGCAAATATACCAAAACCACTGAACTGCAAAGGTGAACTTTCTTGTGAATTTTGTCTTAATAAAGATGTTATAAGAAGTGATAAAACTGGGGCCAGCACTGTGGCATAGTGGATAAAGCTACCACCTGCAGTGCCAGCATCCCATATGGGCACTGGTTCGAGACCCAGCTGCTCCACTTCCGATCCAGCTCTCTGCTGTGGGAAAGCAGTAGAAGATGGCCTAAGTCCTTGGGCCCCTGTACCCGCGTGGGAGACCCAGAAGAAGCTCCTGGCTCCTGGCTTTGATGGGCACAGCTCCGGCTGTTGCAGCCAACTAGAGAGTGAACCAGCAGATGGAAGACCTCTCTCTCTCTGCCTCTCCTTCTCTCTGTGTAACTCTTTCAAATAAATAAATAAATCTTAAAACAAAAAAGATAAAATAATTTAAATAAATCAAAATTATTCAAATATGTACAAATTTTTAATTATCTTGATTATAAACTTTTCATGAAATATTTCTAATAAATATAAAGTAGAATCTATAATGGATGAGTTATACCAAGGATATTTCCTTCCCTGGGAAGAATCTATTTAGAATACAAGTAAAAACAAAGCATTCAGAGGCTGGCACCGTGGCACAATGGGTTAATCCTCTGCCTGCAGCACCGGCATCCCATTTAGGTGCCAGTTTTAGTCCCAGCTGCTCCCCTTCCAATCTAGCTCTCTGCTATGGCCTGGAAAAGCAGCAGAAGATGGCCCAAGTGCTTGGGCCCCTGCACCCATGTGGGAGACCAGGAAGAAGCTCCAGGCTCCTGGTTTCAGATCGGCTCAGCTCCAGTCATTGCAGCCATTTGGGGAGTGAACCAATGGATGGAAGACCTTTCTCTGTCTCTCCCTACTCCACCTCTCAAATAAATAAGTAAATAAAATAAAATAAAATAAAAGCATTCCGATTAGTCACAAACAAGAGATGTACCTGCACTTGAATCCTGTAGCAAAGGTGCAGCTGTGGTGCCAAGACTGTGTATGAGATTCCCAAGTTCTTGTAAAGCACATACTAGCATATGCTGGCTAGCTGCTACATCTGCAGAACCAAGCCGGGTTTCCAAATTACCATCACTCATTACCGCATCTAACAGAAATGCAAGAATTAATTATGTATCATTATTTTATTAAAATACACCACAGGGAATGGGTATTAGAAGCAGAAAGGTATAGAGGCAAAAATTAACAGAGCTACTTAATCTGTATGAAACCCTTGAGGCAATAACTGAAATGCTTAAATAGAGACTCACAACAAGAGAAAAAATTCAACAAATATAACCACTTTAGTTAAAGCAATCTGATCAGAGATCTTTCAGCAAGGGCCACTAAAAAGAAGGACTTGGAAAATGAAGAAATATTTTAATAGCATTGATACTTAAGGTAAACAGAGTAGGCTTAAGAAAGCACAAGAAATGAGACAGACTAATTATTTAGACAATATTCTAACTTTTATTGGAAGTACACACATTCTGAGGAACTATTATCACCAGCCTCTGAGATTTTGTATTAATATGGTAATGAACAAACTCTCTAAGTAGATCCATACCCACAACTTTCTTTAGCTTCCAGATGGCCTGGCAAATCTCCTTTGCAGCAGCAATTTGAGCCTTTTCTCCAAGAAGGCCTCCTATAGTAGCTCGAAGGATAAATGAGACACAGCGACGACAGCAGACAGCATCAATCTGAGTTTGGGTAGCTTTGGGGTGTGACTGTGACGCAAGGCTTAGGATATGAGAAAGAAAGGCAGCAAAATGTTTCTCTAGCCAAGCTCCTCCTAGTGTTGAAATAAACACCACATAAGCCTAAAAAAGAAAGGAGTTCACCTTCAAAATTAAGCTTCCAACTCTTTGCTAATATTTTGTTTTCTACAATATGTCACACTCACCAATATTTTTATTCCATATAAATTAAATTATTTCCTGGTTTATAACCAGTTGATATAAATTAATGTAGTACTATTTCTTTGTTTAAAAACCAAAACTGTAGTGCATGGTCTTTCAAATGGGATTTCATTTAAATTGCCTCTGTCCCACTTTGGTGAGACTGTGAGAAGTTTTAAGAGAGTTGACATAGCCAGCTCATATGTAAAAACTGTGTTGGCTTTTCTGAACAAAGGTTTCAGGCTACTTAACATTCGGAACAAGAACACCCAATTCAAACATATGAACACATTATAAGAATTAACTATGCTCCAGCACTATAACTCTAAGGGAATTGTATTCTAGAAACCTGAAAGGAAAGCTACAGTGATGAATGGCACCCTTCGGTATTTTCATGAGTGTTAATGGTCCGGGTCCTACTCTGGATTACAAAGGTAAGTAGTTTTCTTAATAATCTGTTCCTTAGAAACACAGTTTAATTACAATTATATTGGGCAGCTTATATTTTCATGAAGTCTATGTACAGTATAAATCAATGAATGTTTTTTAAAAGCAAGTTTGCTTTGAACCATAGTAACAGGGAAAAAAAGGTAATTCAAGGAAAACAATGTTGAAATTTCTGTATTGTTTTATTCTACAATACCATTCCCAAAGGTTTAGCTACTAAAATTTTGTTAAGGATCAAAAATGTAATAAGAACTGAAGTAGATAACATGCTGTAATATTTAGAGTTGAAACAATATAAAATGGTTATTTTGCCCATATCAAATAATAAGGATGTAATAGCTTAAATCTGACTGTATCAGCACAAATAAACAAATGGAAAATACATTAAACCACAAGGCATCAGAAAATGCAAGGGCTAGAAACAAAAAAAAAATTATTTGTATTTCAATGGACATAAACAAAAAGTTTCCAATATTAGAAACTTTAAAACACACTGTGGGTAATAAAGTTCTCTTACTTGTAACCTAGTTTTTAAAAACTGTTTTGGCCTTTCCATTATCTATTTATTAATACAAGAGTGTAAGTAGTGACCTTGCAAAGTATCACTTCAGGGTAGTCAGACACTAAAACTTCAATTGTAGGCCGATAAGAATTACATTTAGACACTGATTTGTGATTCCAACCTGAGTAACTCCAACTCGAACATCTCTGCTGACTGAACTGGTTCCTTTCAGCATATCGCCACTGGCTCGAAGAAAGCCTGAACTCCCACGTAGAAACCCTGTTCCTAGTAATTCCAAAATTTCCTCCAGAGTTGCTCTGCGTATGCTTTGACGTGAGGCTGCTACGACAAAGAACAGAGATTTATACTTTATAGACTAAATTTTAATGCATGATCTTGATTTGAAAAAAAAAAGCCAGCATATTAACACAAACTAAGATAAACTAAATATATTAATCAAAATGCAGAATATACAGGATGTTCTACATATCAATGAACCACCAAAGTCACAAGTTCAGTTGTCAAATCAGAAGTACCACATACCCTAAAGTACCACAGCAAGGATCTCTATTTATAAAGACTATGACACTTTAATATCATGTTCCACTGCTCCTTTTCCTCAGTCTTCTAAAGAGGGAAGGGACAGGTGTTTAGCCTAGTGGTTAAAACGATTACACTGCACGCTGGATTACTTGGGCTTCAGCTCCTGACACCAGCTTCTTGTCTATGTAGATCCTGGCAAGCAGTGAAGACAGCTCAGGTGGGAGACCTGGACTGAACTCCCCGCTCTGGCACTAGCCTCTGCGGGCATTTAGGGAGTGGATCAGCAAATGAAAGTGTACTCTCTCAAAGAAAAAAAATTAAAATTTAAGAAAACATAAATAAATCTGCCTTGGTTCTCCATAAATGAACATAATACACAATGCTTTGAAAATTCTTTGACATAGTAAAAATGCCAAAATAGTAATTTTATTTTTCTAAATGCTGCAACTTTTAATGAAACTTTTATAAAGCAACCACTATGCCCTATTTTTTAAAATTTTGATTTAGCAATACAACTTTTATTATCCTGTAAGTTTCAGTCCCAGATCCATTTCCAATTCCAGTTTCCTGCTAATGATACCATGAGAGGCAGTAAATGATGGATCAAGCAGGTTGGTCTTTCTACCCACGTGGAAAACATGGATGGAGTTTCAGGCTTCTGGCTTCTATGGGCCAGTCCCAGCTGTTAGAGCCATATGGGGAGTGAACAATTGGATGAGAGATATTTCTGTTTGTGTGTGTCTCTCTTCTCTTTCTCTTTCTGTATCTTTCTCTCCCCCTTTCAAATAAAATAAATAACTTAACAATTTGACACTCCTGTTCATGGCGTCAGTAATCTCCCTAGGCTCTAGTCATGAGTTGCCAGGGCTATGGAAGCCTTTAGAGTTCGCTGACTTTGATCTTATTCCAATAGGAGTATCAAATTGTTAAGTCAGCAACAGGAGTCACTGTGTACTTACATCCCATATGGGATCTGTCCTTAATGTGTTGTCTAATGTGCAGTGATGCTATAACTAGTACTGAAACAGTATTTTTACACTTTGTGTTTCTGTGTGGGTACAAACTGATGAGATCTTTACTAATTATATACTGAATCGATCTTCTGTATATAAAGATAATTGGAAATGAAAAAAAAAACAAAAAACCTGGTGTTAAATTGGAAATGGCATAGAAAATTAATTAATTTTTAAAAAAAATATTATGTAGGATCTCTGTCTTTAATGTGCTGTACATTGTGATTTAATGCTATAACTAGTACTCCAACAGTATTTTTTTCACTTTGTGTTGCTATATGGGGGCAAACTGTTGAAATCTTTACCTAATATATACTAAACTGATCTTCTGTACATAAAGAGAATTGAAAATGAATCTTGATGTGAATGGAAGGGGAGAGGGAGCGGGAAAGGGGAGGGTTGCGGGTGGGAGGGAAGTTATGGGAGGGGGGAAGCCATTGTAACCCATAAGCTGTACTTCGGAAATTTGTATTCATTAAATAAAAGTTTAATAAATGAAAAAAAAGTGAAAAAAAAATAAAATAAATAACAAAAATAATGTTTATTTAAAAATCAAAAAGAGTAATTAAGAGATGAGTTAGGCCAGGTATGTATACAGTTGCCTTTAATTTAACACAGCTGAGTTTTACCCTGTTAACATATAGGAAATATCTACTTCAAACACACACATACACACTCACACACACACACACACAAATCTGGGGCCAGCGTTGTGGCATAGTTAGCTAAGATGCCCCCTGCCATGTTTGCATTCCATATTGGAGCACTGGTTCAAGTCCTGGCTGCTCCACTTTTGGTCCAACACCCTGTCAATGTGCCTCAGAATGCAGTGGAGAATGGTCCAAATACTGGGCCCCTGCCACCCACATGGGAGACCTAAATGGGGTTCCATCATATTGGCTTGAATTTGGATGAACCCAGTCATTGCAGCCATCTGGGGAGCGAACTAGCAGTTAGAAGGTACTCAGCCCCCACCCTCATATATCCACATATGTATCACTCTGCCTTTCAAATAAATATTTTTTAAAGGTTTATTTATTGAAAGGTAGAGTTACTGAGAGACAGAGGGGGAGAGATAGAGATATTTCATCCTTTTGTTCACTTCCCAATGGCCCCAGTGGCTGGAGCTAGGTTAGGCTGAAGCCAGGAGCTCCCACATGGGTACAGTGGCCCAAGGACTTGGGCTATCTTCCGTTGCTTCCCCAGACACATTAGCAGGAAGCTGGATTTGAAATGGAGCAGCAAAGAATTGAACCTGTGCCCATATGGGATGCTAGCATTGTTAACAGTTAAACTGTTATACCACAATGCTGGCCCCATAAATAAATCTTTTTTTAAAAAAATCAATTTACTTCCTTTTATTTTTCTTCTGAAAATTAATGGTCACAAGATCTGACCCTCGGCCGGCGCTGTGGCTCACTTGGCTAATCCGGCGTAGCTCCGGCCATAGTGGCCATTTGGGGGATGAACCAACGGAAGGAAGACCTTTCTCTCTGTCTCTCTCTGTCTCACTGTCTAACTCTGCCTGTCAAATAAATAAATAAATAAATATTAAAAAAAGGATCTGATCCTTATTATACACACAAATCATATAGCTGTAGAGAAATAAATAAATTTATGTTAAAGTTTTGAACAGAAATCTATTCCATGGCCTAAACAGGAGAAAACCTTCTGAGACAAAGGAGAATAAATAAATTTATCTTGGCTTTTGGGAAACAAACTGTAAAACCCATAACCTTGTGAATCACAATAAACATAATAAATAAGTATACTGTACATTAAACTGATTAAAAAACCATGCAGGGTAAATGAAGTCAAGAATTTGGGGGTGGGGAATAATTGTTTGTGACTTTAAAGAGACACTAGGGTAGGACTCATTGAAAGGCAACATTTGTGAGTGTAATGACAGAATAGGCAGGAGCATATCTGAAAAAAAAAATGTTGCAAAAGAGGGGGAAAATGCAACAAAGCCTTAAGAAGGGATAGGAGGCCTAGTTGGATTCACACAAGGCAATGTGGAGGCAGCAACTGAGGAGGTCCAGCAGGAAACAGGCTACAGAATTCTTCATAGCACCTTAACAATCATTCTAACAAGGATGTTACTGAAATAAGGTGCCAGTAGAGGACCTTGAGCAGAGGGGTGGTAGACCATATTGAGAGCAGCCTATGGAGTAGGGGCAAAGGTAGAAGTATGGGGAGACCTATTAGGAGTGATTTATTAAAGCAACAGTTAATGGTGATTTGGATTAAGGTAGATGCAATGGAATAGATGAAGTCTGGGTACGCATACATATATATTTTTAAATTTTCCTAGGAAAAAAATCAAACACAAAAAAACTTGTAAGAATAGTACAATAAACTGCCATGTACCTTTCATCTAAACTCATCCTATTTCCCTCATTACTTTCCCCACTTTAAAGAACAGTTACAGCCTTTTTTTTTTTTTTATAAAATGGCCCTTGAGATGAATTTGCTTGGTATTTCCTCAGAATTTTTGGCAGAGAACTATATAAGTGATACTGTATCCTAAATGAATGACATCAAAAAGCACTGCTAAGCTTGGTGTCAGTCTGTCCCAACATTGGTCATACTAGCTTTGAACATTTGGATGCATCTCCAGATTTATTTACTAAAGATTTCCATTTATAGTTACTATGCAATTTGTTTGACAATACTGTTTTGGTGTAAATATTCTGTAACCCATCAAATTTTCATTCAGAAACCCACTGAGGATTCTTATTTGCATAAATTATTTGTGTAATGATTACAGAAAAGGACATCTCTATCAACTAATACTTCTATAGCTATTAGCTGGCATTCTGCCATTAAAGAATTGTTCCCTCTCCTTCTTTATTTATATTCTGTGTACACTCAGATTCCTTTCTATTTAATAGATGATAATCCTTTTCTATCTCTATTCATTTTGAGTAGTGTCTTGAATTTGACCAGATGTATCTTGACAATGCTGATCAGTGGAAATTCCTTATTTTTTGGCACCAGATAGTCCAGGCTCACCTCAGACCTTCCCTGCCCTGACCCCAGAATTAATCATTTCTTCAAATAGTCCAAGTTCTTGCCATGTTTTAAGATAATCAAACAGAACAGATGTCAAATGTGAAAGACAGGAGCCAACAGTGGCTTCATGAATTTTGGCTTGAAAACCTGGAAGGACAGAGTTGTCATCACACTCTCTGAGCAAGTATGTAAGTACAGCAGGTGTGTATATGCATGGGGGAAGGAAGATCAAGAGTTCAGTTCAGGACAAGGTAATCTGAAATGTTAAGTATGCAGCCAAATGAAGTGTCAACTGGTGTTTGAGAGAGAAGACCAGGCTAAAGATGTAAATCCAGGAATAACTGATACAGAGATGGAATTTAAGCCACGAGACCAGGGAAGATCACAATGGAGTGAGTGTACATAGAGAAAAGCAGAAGACCAAGTTTTAGGCCATGAGCCTTTTCCTGGAGAAGACAAGCAACCATCAAAGAAGAGTGAATAGGACTGTGCAGCGAGGAGGAAGGAAAACTAAGTAAGAATGGCGTCTTAAAAGGCAAAAAAAAGAACATGGGGTAGGAACAACTCAGTAAAACACTACTGAAAGGTCAAGCAAGATGACTGAGAAATGCCCAGTGATTTGCCACAGCTAAATGTAAGAACATAAACTCCACAAAGGCAGTTCTGTTTATCTATTTACATATCCCATATTCTCAGAACAGGTTTTGACCCAGTATAAACACTCAAAAAATATTTTTACAGGGAAACAAAGTTTACAAATGGTCAATAGGTATATGAAAAACTGTTCAACATCAGTAACCATCAGAAAGACAAATCAAAAACATGAGAAATCACCTAATATTGAATAGCTATTATCAAAAAAACAAAACATCAGTGTCACCAAGGGTGTAGAGAAACTCAAATCCTTGCATACTTTTGGTGAGAATACAAAACAGTGCAGCACTATAGAAAATAATATGGAAGTTCATAAAAAAATAAAAATAAAAAATAGGGGCAGGCACTGTAGCACAGTACATTGAGCTGCTGCTTTGGGATGCCACTGTCACACAGTGCAGTGCTGGTTCAAGTTCCAGCTACTCTGCTTCCATATCGTATGCTTACTAATATATGTGGAGGCAGCAGATAATGGCCCATGTACTCCTGCCACCTGTGTGGGAGACCCAGCTGGAGTTCCTGGCTCCTGGTTGTGGCTATTGTGGCTATTGTGGGCAACTGGGGAGTGAATCAGGAGCAGCAGATGGAATATCTCTCTTTTTTCTGCCTGCATCTGCTCCTACCCGCTCTTCCTTTCTCTCTCTCACTCTTCCAAACAAATAAAAATAAATAAAATTTAAAAACTTGAAAGAAAAAAAGAACTCTTCTAGGGAACTTTACTACAAAGAGAAGAAAAATGGAGCTCTTGGTGGCTGGTTTTAAAAATATTTTTTTAAGACGGTTGAAACAAAAGCATCGTTTGTAGAAAATGACCAGCAGAGGGGAAAAGCGTGATATGGAAGAAAGAATGGAGACAGCTAGAGCAATGTCCTTCAGCAGGTGAGAAAAAGAGCTCTAGCAGAAACAGGATAATTCCTTTCTAACAACAGTGGCAGAGTAGAGCAGACAGGAAGAGATTCTACTATGTGGGCAGATACGGTAGGTGAGCCTATGGAAGACAGTCCATCAAATAAAGGTAAGATGACAGCAAAGGTCTGAGGCTAGAACAAAGTAAAAAATAGTCAAATAGAAAAGTGGGAGACAGGGGGAGTAGTGGATTAAGCAACCACTTGCAATGCCAACATCCTATATTGAGGTGCCAGTTCGTGTCACAACTGCTCCATTTCTGATCCAGCTTCCTGCTAATGTGCCTAGGAAGGTAGTGAAAGATGGCCCACGTACTTGGGCAATCCACCTGGGAGATCTAGCTGGAATTTCAGGCTCCTGGCTTCAGCCTGGCCTAGCCCTGCCTATTGTGGCAACTGGGGAATGAACCAGCAGACAGATCTCTTTCTCTTTTTTTCTCCCTCTCAACCTGTCATTCAGGATTTTAGATCAATAAATCTAATTTTAAAAATTTTAGATCTAGATGATATCTCTTAATGAACACTTTACAATTTATTTTGTTGTAAAAAAGGTTATAATATGAAGGAAGACAAGGACTGAAAAAAGCTCACTACACTTCAAGAGTTCTTAAATTTTTCTCAAATTTTCACTGAAGTGTTGAAAAAGAAAGCTTAGGAACTATAGCTATGTTTATTAATAAAAATTGGCTGACGTTAACAGCAGGTAAAGTAACCTGCAATATCAGCATCCCATATGGGTACCAGTTTGATTCCTAGCTGCTCCACTTCCTATCCAGCTCCCCACTGATGCACCTAGGAAACCAGCAAAAGATGGCCCAAGTCCTTGGGCTCCTACACCCAGATGGGAGAACCAGATGAAGTTCAAGGTTCCTGGCTTCAGCATGGCCCAGTCCCAGATGCTGCAGCTATTTGAGGAGTGAATCAGACGATGGAAAATCTCTTTCTCTCTCTCTCTCTCCCTCTCACTGTAATACTACCTTACAAATAAATAAATATTTTAAAAAAAGAAAAGGGGGCTGGCGCTGTGGCATAACAGGTAAAGCTGCTGCCTGCAGTGCTGGCATCCCACATGGGTGCCGGTTCGAGTTCCGGCTGCTCCATTTCTGATCCAACTCTCTGCTATGGCCTGGAAAAGCAGTGGATGGTCCAAGTCCTTGCGCTCCTGCACTTGCATGGGAGACCCAGAAGAAGCTCCTGGCTCCTGGCTTCAGATCAGCGCAGCTCTGGCCATTGCAGCCAACTGGGGAGTAAACCAGCGAAAGAAGAACTCTCTCTCTCTCTGCCTTCCCTTCTCTCTCTCTCTTCTCTCTTTGTGTAACTCTGACTTTCAAATGAATAAACAAATCTTTAAAAAAGAAAAGAAAATTGGCTGACAGAATGCTCTTTTAAAAATAATAGGGGGTAGCTGTAATGCTATACATATTTGCTAATATCAACTGGGAAAAATTACTGAAGATAGTATAAAAATAATTATATTAATTTACCTGCTCCTGGATGTTTAGAAATTATAGCTTTAGCCAATACTGTGCCAAGTAGCTTTGAAACTGAAATCCGCACATCATAATTAGAACCTTCAAAGGACTTAAAACATAGTGTGGCCACACTGTCCAGGTCCGTGCTCCACATAAAGATGGCCTCATTCTGAAGTTCAAGGAGACACTATTCAATTGGATAAACAGAAATTAATAAAACACAAAATAAAAATGTCAGGGTCAAATTTATGTAACTTGTAGAAACTACCACAGTCTAACAAAAACAATATACAAGTCCAAAGTAGCTATCAAATGCTCAAAGTAACAAGTGAATATTTATTATAAGTCATTAAGATTATAGCATATAAGAAAGTGGCCCCACAAAGCGTAGGAGAAGAAACCAATACTAACTTAGGAAGGTATGAAAAATGTTTTAGAATCAATCTGTCAGCTATGAGCAACTATGAGAATAATTTCAACATAAAAAAAGTTTATGACCTAACCAAGTATATTAAGAAGGTATGGCTAAAACAAAGCTACTATGAAAGAAAATAAACCTTACATGTAAATTTTAGCTATACAGAATTGTAACAGAATGGAATGAATACTTAAGAATCTGGAAATAAACTATTGATGACATGCTGTTAACTAGCTGATCCCTGGGAAATTCATGTAACTCTCCAAGCTTCAGTTTCCTCAGCTGATCACCAAGGCTATAGCTCTAGATCATGTAGTAGTTGCAAACTTATACAGAGATAACCTGACTTAATTTCTTTACACACACTTTTAACAAGGCTGCTTATTAGACCATTTTACCTTTGCAGCAGCGCAACGAACAGCCATGGATCTATCCGTTAAGCAGGATCTAGCAGCTTTATAAACATCTCTGTGGCAAGGAGTAGCAGCAGCTCCTAGTCCTTTCAATATATTTTGCAGACTCAGCATAATCTCATAACGACCTTGAGACTACCAAAAAGAAAAGAAAATATTTAAACAGGAAAAAAAATTCTATTATGAAGAACAGCACTAAACTGATAGTTATCTCACATATTAGATATGTCAGACTTCTTTTAAAAAAAAAAAAAAAGATTGATTTATTTATTTGAAAGTCAGAATTACAGAGAGGTATCTGCTGGTTTACTCCCCAGCTGGCCACCATGGCCAGACCTGCACTAATCCAAAGCCAGGAGCCAGGAGCTTCTTCCGGGTGTCCCACAAGGGTACAGGGGCCCAAGGACTTGGGCCATCTTTTGCTGCTTTCCCAGGCCATAGCAGAGAGCTGGATTGGAGTAGAGCAGCTAGGACTAG
This sequence comes from Lepus europaeus, assembly GCF_033115175.1. Taxonomy (NCBI): domain Eukaryota; kingdom Metazoa; phylum Chordata; class Mammalia; order Lagomorpha; family Leporidae; genus Lepus; species Lepus europaeus. The sequence continues at coordinate 43,428,001 of NC_084837.1, read as the reverse complement.
AAACAGCACCTATATGGGATGCTAGCACTGGAGGTGGCGGCTTTACCTGCCACGCCACAGCATCGGCCCCAAATGTCAGACTTCTGTACATACTAACCAACCCACTGTGACATTAATAAACATTAGTAGTTACTATTGTATGAGGTATTTAGTATTTTAAAGGTGTTATACACATTTCAACAATTCAAACTTCACAGAGCTGTCATGAAGATAATATGAAAGCATACAGAAAATGCCTGGCTGGCAGGGGCAAATGTTTAGCCTACAGTTAAGATGTCTACATCTGCCAAGTTCTTGAGCCCTTGCCACCCATGTAGGAGATAAGGATGAAACTCCTGGGTCCTGCCTAGCTCAGTTCTGGCTGTTGCAGCCATTTGGGAAGTAAACCAGTGAATGGAAGATCTCTGTTTCTCTTCCCCTCTCTATAACTCTTTCAAATAAATAAATCTAAAATAATAATAATAACAATAACAATAATAAAGGATGCCCTCATCTCACATCAGAGTATCTGGGTTTGATGCTTGTCTCTAGCTTCTGAACCCAGCACCTTGCTTAGGTAGAAGCTGGGAGGCAATAGTGCCAGCTCAAGTAACTGGATTCCTGCCATCTATTAGGAGACTTGGATCTAGTTCCTGGTTCTGGGCTTTGACTACGGTCGCAGCTGTTTGGGCATCTGAGGAGTAAATCAGCATATGGAGTTGTCTCTCATATACAATTTTTTTTAAAAAAGTATGTAGCATAAAGCATGCATGTCTTTAACCATTTATTCAATAAATGTTTACTAAAATGAAGTACATAAGAAGACTGCAGTGTCGCTACATACTAGCTACTTAACCCTGGACAAACCTGGCTCTTTATCTGTAAAATGGAAGTAACAGCATCCACCTCATAGGTGGCAGTAAGGGAAAAATGAGTTAATACATGTAACATGCTTAGCACAATGCCAGACATACAGGAAATACACAACAGATCTGGCAACTGTTAATATTTTATTATCATTAGTTGACCAGGAGAGTTTAACTCAGAAGTGAAGTCTTGGCTTCAGAATTAAAAAGACCTGGGGCAGGCAGACGGGCAGGTATTTGACACTGCAGCTGAGGTGCTGCTTAGGATGCCTGCACTCCATATTGGAATACCGGGGTTCAGGTCTTGGTTCCATACCCAATTAATATGTGTCCTGGAAGGAACCAGGTGATGCTAAGCAGTTGGGACTCTGTAACCCATATAGAAGGTCCAGATCTAGATCCCAACTCCTGGCTTCATCCCAGCTCAGTTGTGGCTATTGTGGACATACAGAGAATAAACTAGCAGATGAGAGATCTCTCTTTCTCTCTCAAATAATAAAAAAATAAAATTAAAAAATGATGGAACCAAGATAGCAGCCGACTAACAGGGTCTGGCAACCATCTCCTACAGAGACACCAATGTGAATAGTTATGCACACTTCTTGTGTCACCTTCACAAGAGCTACAGAAGTCAGAGGATGTCATACACAAAGCACCAGAAACTTCCAGGGACCCAAAACCTCAGAAAACAGAAAATAAGGTACCAGAAACCAACTATCTACGAACAGAAATTTCTAAGTGCTTAGGTGAAGATTCCAAAATAGCTCTTTTAAAGAAACTTAATGAAATTCAAGAGAACACAAAGAAATTATTCAATATTCTAACATAAATTTGATGGAGATATGGATGTAATTCAACAAAATCAAGCAGAAAGCCTTCTACTGAAAAGCACACTAAGTGAAATGTAAAACACAACAGAAGGCTAGCGCCGCGCCTCAATAGGCTAATCCTCTGCCTTGCGGTGCTGGCACACCAGGTTCTAGTCCCGGTCAGGGCGCCGGATTCTGTCCCGGTTGCTCCTCTTCCTGTCCAGGTCTCTGCTGTGGCCCGGGAGTGCAATAGAGGATGGCCCAAGTGCTTGGGCCCTGCACTCGCATGGGAGACCAGGAGAAGCACCTGGCTCCTGGCTTCGGATCAGTGCGGTGCACCAGCTGCAGTGCGCCGGCATTAGGGGGTGAACCAATGGAAAAGGAAGACCTTTCTCTCTGTCTCTCTCACTGTCCACTCTGCCTGTCAAAAAACAAAAAAACAACAAAAACAACACAACAGAAAACATCAGTAACAGAACAGATGAGATAGAAGAATCAGTAAGCTCAAAGACAGGCTATCTGAAAATATATACTTGGAGGGAAAACAAAAAGAATAAAGAAGAATGAAGAACGCTTACAGGAAATATGAGATATCAGGGAAAGAGCAAATATCTGACTTACTAGGATTCAAGAGAAACTTGAGAATGTCAAGTGGGTAGAAAATATAGTCAAAGAGATAATGACAGTAAACTTCCCAAACCAAGAGAAAGAATCACCCAGTTACAGGAAGGTCAAAAGTCATCAGTCAGAGTCAACTCATCTAAGACTACACCAAGATATATTACAGTCAAGCTCTCAAGGTTAAAGGGAAGGAGAGGATTCTCAAAGCTGAAGAGAAAAGAAGCAAATAACACATAAAGGGGTCCCAGTTCTCCTGACTACCAGCTTCTCAGCAGAACCATTAAAGGCCAGGAAGGAGTGTAATAAGTCTTTCATAGTTTTAAAGGAAAGAAAAAAAAAAAAAAAAAAAGCCTGCCAGGCTATCTTTTCAGGGAAGAGGGAGAGATAATATTCTCAAACAAAACCTGAGAGAATTTACCACCACCAGACCTGTGTTACAAGAAATGCTAAAGCAAATTTTTCAAGGGCCGGTATGAGAGCAGAGGGTAAAGCTGCCATTTGCAATGAAAGCATTCCATACGTGTGCTGGTTTGTATCCTGGCTGCTCTACTTCCAATCCAGCTTCCTGCTAAAACACCTGAGAAAAGCGGCAGAAGATGTCCCAAGTGTTCGCATCCCTGTCACCCACATATGGGGAGACCAGAAGCTCCTGGCTCCCGGCTTCAGCCTGGCCCAGTCCTAGCCACTGTGGCCATCTGGGAAGTGAACCAGCAGATGGAAGATCTTTCTCTCTGTAACTCTGACTTTCAAATAAGTAAATCTTGAAAGAAGGGAAGAAAGGAAGAAAGTGAGGAAAGGAGGAAGGGAGGAAGGGAGAGAAAGAAAAGAAAAGAAAAAAGAGAAGAAAAAGTTCTTCAAATTGAAAGAAAAACAAGAAGACAGAAAGTACAAAACTCACTGGTAAATGTAACTGTACCAACAAATTCAGAATGCTAATAATATCATAAACATAAACATGGTGCGTAAGCCATATGTAATTATCTATAGACTAAAAAATAATTAAATAATTAATAATAATAATTAAAATGTTGAGACAAGCAATATTAAAAGAGGTCAAATGTAACATGAAAAAAATATGGGGAAGGATGGAATATAAATGTACAGTTCTGTATTAGGATTTCTTATCTCTTTGGTTTTTGTTTGTCTCTATCTTATAATCAATGTGAGGTAATAATCATCTCAAGATAGCTTGTTACATCAAAATAAGGGTTTTTTGGTAAGCCTCATGGTAACCACAAAGCAAGAACATGTAACAGCTTTATCAAAAATCACAAGCAAGCAATTAAAGTACATAACTAGAGAAAACAATATCGACAAATAAAGACTGTAAGAGAGGGAGAGGACGGCATTGTGGCTTAACAGGCTAATCCTCGGCCTTGGCAGCAGGTTAATGCCCTGGCCTCAAGCGCCCGCATCACATATGGGCGCTTGTTTGAGACCTAGCTGCTCCACTTCTGATCCATCTTTCTGCTATGGCCTGGGAAAGCAGTGGAAGATGGCCCCTGCACCCGCGTGGGGGACCAGAAAGAAGCTCCTACTTCCTGGCTTCGGATCAGTGCAGCACCAGCCACTGCGGACAACTGGGGAGTGAACCATCGGATGGAAGACCTCTCTCTCTCTCCCTCCATCTCTCTCTCTCTCTCTCTCTCTGTCTGCCTCTCCTCTCTCTGTGTAACTCTGACTTTCAAATAAATAAATAAATCTTAAAAAAAAAAAAAGACAAATGATAACAAGTGTTGGTAAGGATGTGGAAAAGATGGAACTGTTGGTGTTAATGCAAATTAAAATAGGCACTGTGAAAAACAGCATGGAGATCCCTCAAAAAAAGTAAAAATGGATCTACTTCACGATCTAGCAATCCCATTATATGACCAAGGGAAATGAAATTCTCTAATGAAGAGACATCTGCACTCATGTTTATTGCAGTGCTATCCACAACAGCTAAGAAATGGAGAACCCAGGTGTCCATCCACTGATGAATGGATAAAGAAAATGTGGTACATACACACAATGAACATTGTTCAGCCATTAAAAGAATGAAATCTGTAATGTGCAACAACGTGGATGGAACCGGAGGTCATTATGTTAAGTGAAATAAGCCCAACAAAGAAAGACAAATATCCCATGATCTCACACTTGTGTAAAATCTAAAGATTAGGTGATCTCAAAAACTTGAAAATGCAGTAGTGGTTACCAGATGGTGGGGAGGTATGTAGGAAGTGATGGATGGAGAAAGGGGGAATTACAGGTTTTAGCTAGACAGAAGAATTTCTAAGGTTCTAGTGCATAGTGGGCATGACTATAGATAATATCAATATATTGTATATTTCTCTACTTTAAAAAACTGTAAGAATTTTGGATGCCTTCACTATGAAAAAAATGTTAAATGATTCAAAGAATAAATATATTTACCCTGATTGGACATAACACAATGTATATACGTAATGAAACATGACATCACTGGGGCTGGTGCCCTGGCATAGAAGGTAAAGCTGCCACCTGCAGTGTAGGTATCCCATATGGGCACGGGTTCGAATCCTGGCTGCTGCACTTTGATCCAGCTCTCTGCTATGGCCTGGGAAAGCAGTGGAAGATGGCCTAAGTCCTTGGGCCCCTGCACCTTTGTGGGAGACCCAGAAGAAGCTCCTGGCTCCTGACTTCAGATCAGTGCAGCTCGAGCCATTGTGGCCGTCAGGGGAGTGAACCAGCAGACCCTCTCTCTCTGCCTCTGACTCTCTGTAACTCTGCCTTTCAAATAAATAAATAAATCTTAAAAAAAGAATAATAATAAACAAACATGACATTGCACCTCATTTATCAATAGATATAAATTTTATGCCTTTAAATTTTTTTAAATAAATTAAATTTTTTTAAAGTTTTATTTATTTATTTGAAAATCAGAGTTACACAGAGAGAGGAGAGGCAGAGTTACACAGAGAGAGAGAGGTCTTCCACCCGATGGTTCACTACCCAATTGGCCGCAACAGCCGGAGTTGCACCCATCCAAAGCCAAGAACCACGAGCTTCCTCCAGGTCTCCCACTTGGATGCAGGGGTCCAAAGACTAAGGCCATCATCTACTTCCTTCCCAGGCCACAGCAGAGAGCTGGATCAGAAGTGGAACAGCCAGGTCCCACACCAGCACCCATATGGTACTCTGGCACTTCAGGCTAGGGCGTTAACCCACTGTGCACAGCGCCAGTCACAAAATAAATTAATTTTTAAAAAGACCTAGGTCAGGGCTGGCACTGTGGCTCAGAGTTAAAACCCTGGTCTGCAGTGCCAGCATCACATATGGATGCTGGTTCAAGCCCTCGCTGCCCACTTATAACCCAGCTCCCTACTATGGCCTGGGAAAGCAGTGGAAGATGGCCCAAGTGCTTGGGTCCCTGCACCAGATGGGAGACTAGGAAGAAGCTCCTGGTTCCTGGCTTCAGATCAGCAGAGCTCTGGTCATTGCGGCCATTTGGGGAGTGAACCAGTGGATAGAAAACCTCTCTCTCTGTCTCTACCTCTCTCTGTAACTCTTTCAAATAAATAAAATAAATCTTTAAAAATACTTACATAAAGAAAATTTTAAAATAAAATAAAATAAAAAATAAAAAGACTTGGTTCTGAATCTTGTAGTAGTTGTGTGACTTTATGTTCTTTTTTTTCTTACTTCCTCACCTATAAAATGAGGCTAAGACCAACCTCATCAAGCTGATAGAAGTAAAGCGTCCCAGTGGATAAACACCCAGTGTAATGCCTAACACATAGTAAACAGTTAACAAAGAGCTGCTGCTTACATTCTGATGTTTTATTAAATTTCCCAGATGATTTCTATATCCCAGGAAATTAAGGTCCCTGAAGACAGGCAAAATTGGAGAAAGACAAAGATCAGCATCAACTATCACTTTCATAGTAATGTTATTAATTTAACTTTGTGTAAATAAGCAAAATAGATACCAACAGACATAATAAAATAGTGCAATGAGAAACTCCTGGACTTTTATCCAGATTTTAAATGTGAGACTCCCTTTTGATTGCTCTGAAATGTTGTGATCCCTAATCAACTAAATGATAAAGGTAAAACACAGGGAAACAATAATATACTTACTAATAACTTTTGATTATTTATGTATTTACTTCATTGGAAAGGCAGAGAAACAGAGACAGAGATCTCTCTTCCACTGGTCTACTCCCTAAAGCCAGGCCCAAGCCAAAAACTGGGAACTCAATCCAGGTTTCCCATGTGGGTGGCAGATACTGAGGTACTTGAGCCATGACCTGCTGCCTCCCAGGTAGCAGGAAGCTGGAATTATAAGTAGATCTAGAACTCAAACCTAGACACTCTGTTATGGGATGCAGGTGCCCCAGAGTGGCGACTTAATTGCTATGTTGAGCAATTAAGTTATTGGCTGACCAATAACTAAAATGTTTGATACTGGGTTAGGTGTTGTGGCATACCAGCATCTCATAAGGGCGCCAGTTAGTGTCCCAGCTACTCCACTTCCAGTCCAGCTCCCTACTAACACATCTCAGAAAGCAGCAGAAGGCAACCCAAGTACTTGGGCCCTTCCCACCCATATGGGAAACACGGATGAAGCTCCTGGTTCTTGGTTTCAGTTTGGCCTGAACCTGGCCATTGAACCAGCGGATGAAAGACCTCTTTCTCTTTGTCTCTTCTTGTAACTCTGCCTTTCAAATAAATAAATAAACCTTTATAAAATATTTTAAAAATAAATAAATAAAAACAGATACCTATAATTCTCTGTTAGTCACAGAACCCAAAGTATTACAGTAATCCAACAGAATTAAGGGGGAAAATGGTATAAAATGGCAAAACCTCAGTAAATAAAAATTCTTACACACTTCTGCTTTTAAAAGCCAGATTTTAAGTGTCAGAATTGTCATCCCTGAATTATCTGCTTCAATCTTTCAAGAAACTAGTGTGCTGGGAAGTGACATGCTAAGCAGATTCTCATACCATTTTAAGTTACAACCTTCATTTTTTAAAGTTCTTGAATCAGTTATACCTTTTTTAAAATTTAACATAATTTTTAAGGATTTACTTATTTAATTTCAAAGTCAGAGTTCCAGAGAGGTGAAGAGAGAGAGAGACAGAGATCAATCTTCTATCTTCTGGCCCATGTCCCAAATGGTTATAATAGTCAGGGCTGGGCTGGGCCAAAGCCAGGAGCCAGGCACTACTTTCTGGTCTTTCACATGGGTAGCAGGGGCCCAAACACTTGGGCCATCTTCTGCTGCTTTTTCCAGGCCATTAGCAGAGAGCTGGATCAGAAGTGGAACAGCCAGGACATGAACCAGTGCCCATATAGGATGCTGGCATCGCAGGTGGTGGCATTAGCTGCTATATCACAATGTCAACAATGAAATTTAAAATTTCTCTCATGTTTTGTTACATTTTTAAAAATGTAACTACCCAGCATTTTATAAATTATTTCAGAGCTGTTTTCTAGACTTTTTTTAAATATGGTAAGAACAATAATTGATGTGATGTGTTATATTTAAAGGTGCTGAGTTATCCTTACATACTATATACCAGGGATTTAAAATTTTTGATATACAAAACATACAATACTTTTGTTTTGAAACTGGTAAAATTACAGTTGTCAAGAGATTACAGTATCTTGGAAGTCAAATGAAGAGTCAGTCTCAAAAACAAAGGATATTCCAAATTAGTAAATAATGCAAACACACTGATGAGAATTAGACTTCAAATATTCTCCCACAGCCATTAAAAGATCATCTTGATCCTGATCACATTTCATTCTCCATAGTCTCCAGGCCCCAGCCCTGCTGATTATATTCCTTCCCCCCTTTTGATGCTGGTACAGCAACTAATTCATAGTTGCATAGTTGTTATCAACTATTTAGTCCCTGGCATGAAGAAGTTGTATCAGATGGAAAAGGTAGAGGTGGAGAGAGAACAGTGGTGGATCTACCAATGGAATACTTTGGCTTTTGTCCACTTGGATTTGTATGAATACACAAAACTTTTATTACATTATTGTTTTTCCAATAAACATTGAATATATAGAGTACTATTATATATCACATAGAAATAATTAACTTATGGAGGCCGGCGCCACGGTTCACTAGGCTAATCTTCCGCCTGCGCGCCGGCACACCGGGTTCTAGACCCGGTTGGGGCGCCAGATTCTGTCCCGGTTGCCCTCTTCCAGGCCAGCTCTCTGCTGTGGACTGGGAGTGCAGTGGAGGATGGCCCAAGTGCTTGGGCCCTGCACTCACATGGGAGACCAACCAGGAGAAGCACCTGGCTCCTGGCTTTGGACTGGCGCAGCGCACCAGCTGCAGCGCACCAGAAATAGCGGCCATTTGAGGGGTGAACCAATGGAAAAGGAAGACCTTTCTCTCTCTCTCTCTCTCTCTCACTGTCTAACTCTGCCTGTCAAAAAAAAATTAACTTATGGATACATTTTATACATACCTATGCATGCTTATCATTTGTAAAGTTCTTTTATTGTCTCAAGAAAGTACAAAATATGCAAAATGACCTTTAGTTGAATGTGTAGTAACTTACCTCTGCGCTCTTCATGGCTTTAAGAATATTCCCCACTGTATCAGTAAAGGTGTTACCCAGTATTCTACCCAATTTCTTGTACAAGGAACCCAAACATACCACGGCAGCACTGAAACAACATTTAAATTAGAAATTAGTCATGGCTGAGAAAATAGAAATAAAAAGATCTGAGAATATACAAAGGTGACTATTTAAAAATTTTCTCAGCCAGCACCGAGGCTCACTAGGTTAATCCTCCGCCTGCGGCGCTGGCACACCAGGTTCTAGTCCCGGTTGGGGCGCTGGATTTTTGTCCCGGTTGCTCCTCTTCCAGTCCAGCTCTCTACTGTGGCCTGGGAAGGCAGTGGAAGATGGCCCAAGTGCTTGGGCCCTGCACCCCCATGGGAGACCAGAAGGAAGCACCTGGCTCCTGGCTTCAGATTGGCACAACGCACCGGCCACAGCGCACCAGCCATAGCGGCCATTTTGGGGGTGAACCAACGGAAGGAAGACCTCTCTCTCTCTCTCACTGTCTAACTCTGCCTGTCACAAAAAATTGTTAAAAAAAAATTATTAAAAATTTTCTCAGGAGAGGTGCTGTGGAGTAGAGGGTAAAGGCACCCACTGGACTTGGGAATCGCAAACGGGTGCCAATTCAAGCCTTGGCTATTCTACTTCCAATCCAGCTCCCTGATAATGGCCATAGAAAGCAGCAGAAGATGGCTCAAGTGCTTGGGTCCCTGAAACCTCAGGGGAGATGTGGAAGAGGCTCTTGGCTCTTAGCTTTGGCCCAGCCCCATCATTCTGGCCATTTGGGGAGTGAACTAGCGGATGAAATTCTCTCTCTCTCTCTCTCTCTCTAATTCTGCCTTTCAAATAAGCAAATAAATCTTTTAAAAATTTTTTTCTCTATTTCTTTGTTGTTTTTCACTTTCTTGGGAGTATCCTTTGAAACACAAATGCTGAAGTCTCATTTATCTGTATTTTCTCTTGTCAGTTAAGCTTTTAGTGTTTTATCTAAGAAATAGTAGCGTAATCCAGGTTACAAAGATTTACTAGGTTTTTTTCTAAGAGTTTTATAGTTTAGTTGTTACAGTTCAATCTATGATCCATTCTTAGTTTTTTGGTAGATGGTACAACAGAAGGAAAAAACTTCACTGTGTTGCATGTAGAAAGTCAGCTGTCCAGAAGGAAAAGATTCATTTTTACTTTGAAAGGAGAAAATTCCCCAGAATCTACCCTGCGGCTAAATCCTATGCATGACACTTAGGTGAATATGAAATAATTATACATTCAATAATAAGAATTGTAAAAGGATATATGTCTTAATGTAGATATCAACCAAAAGATCTATCATCCCTCAAAATTTCTTACAAAATGAAATTTTGCAAAATATTTTAATAGCATTTGACTTCATATATTAGATAATCAAAGATGGACTTAAAGATTATGAAAAACAAGCAATAATACTCCCATCAAATTTTTGAAATCTGAAAACTTCACAGGTTCTGTAATAAGCAAAAAAGACCTTTCTCTCTGTCTCTCTCTCTACTGTCCACTCTGCCTGTCAAAAAAAAAAAAAAAAAAAGATCAACAAGATTTCTAGTCACTGCTGTGGAACCATGTGGCTCATGGGCTGATCTAAAGCAACAGGTGATATAATGAAATGAGTCCTGTGGAGAAATAAACTAAGCCATTATTTTTAGTATCTCAGAAGAATATTTTTCACAAGATACTTATTTTCAGTTTCACTTCTAAGAGCTAAGAAACTAAAAGAATACCCAAAATTTGAAGAATGTTGAGTATCTTCTTCACAGTCACTCAAGAGCTAAAATTTTAGAAAGAGGTTTTGGATCTCAAATCCAGACATCAAATATGTCTAAAATATTTTTAAAAACTTTCAGTCAATAGAACAATGTTAAAGGTAGATTAAAAATTCAGTTTCAGGCCGGCGCCATGGCTTAACAGGCTAATCCTCCGCCTTGCGGCGCCGGCATACCGGGTTCTAGTCCCGGTTGGGGCGCCAGATTCTATCCCGGTTGCTCCTCTTCCAGGCCAGCTCTCTGCTATGGCCCCGGAAGGCAGTGGAGGATGGCCCAAGTGCTTGGGCCCTGCACTCGCATGGGAGACCAGGAGAAGCACCTGGCTCCTGACTTCGGATCAGCGCAATGCGCCGGCCGTAGCGGCCATTGGAGGGTGAACCAACGGCAAAAAGAAAGACCTTTCTCTCTGTCTCTCTCACTATCCACTCTCTCCTGTCAAAAAAAAAAAAATTCAGTTTCAAAGTAACTGTCAAGTTAGTTTGGGTATTTTATAAAAATGACCCAAGCAAGAAGCAATATGTTTTAAAGTTTAACTTACAGTTTAGTGGGAAGATAACTTGGAGAATCATCTTTGCTACGAATAAGATCATTACATTTATCGATTGTCTCATAAACAGAGAACGTGTCTCCGATACTATAAAGTATGGCTAGATTCTTAGCAAGAAGTTTGCGGGTAGGAGGCCCTGGGGAACTGTTCAACAAATACAGAAGCTGTTCCACAAGAGTCTTCTGCTTCTCCTTTACATCACTCTAGAAAGAAAGGTAACAAAAAGGATTAACTCCAAGTCAATATACTTATATGTAACCCTATAATACAACTTTTCTCCTATATATTTAAGAACCGAACCAACTCTAGAAAAACACAAAATTATTTTGAATAAAAGTTACAAATAAGCCGGCAGCACGGTCATCATGCTACACTAATATGGTAGTTTGCTGCCTGTTGACATTTCCAAAAAATAAATTCCAAATCACACTATACTATAGTCTCTGTTAACAAAGACAAGGGTTCTATTTCTTCTAAATTTCTCTCATATTTGAAAAGTAGGACAAATTTGTATTAACTAGAGCTTCTTAGTTACTTAGCTTGCTTCACCTATGTATATCTGTCAAAATAAAGGCGTAACCTATGATCTATAACCAGAGTTGGTCTTGATATAGTTTCTCACTTTACTCAGACATCTTTCTAAATTTAGTGTAACTTGTGCTTGGCAATGCTGAATTTCGAAGTGAGGAGCAAAAAATTTACTATATTTTCACTATTAAGACTTAACAAAGCCTAACATTTTAAAGTTAACTTGGATTATTCTGAACAAAACTAGAAAAGCAAACCCAAGAAATAACATTTTTGGCACTTAAAACCAAAACAACTTCTATGATTTTACCCACCCTGCTGGTTGCTAGCAAGAGCTTCTCCAAATATCTCAACCACTCAAAAATAAACTCTGCCTTCTGAACTTCACCTAGTTGATTGTATGCTTCTTCATTTAGCAATAAGCTATGAGCCGACTCCATTCCTAGAGCAAATTCTCCTAGCCAGTCACAATTCTTCTCAGACTTCAGCCAATATACCTCGGAACAAAAATCTGAAATAGAGGAAACCAGTATATTACAAGGAAGGTAAAAAGGAAGGCAATCATAATACCAGAAATCTTCCACAGAAAAGTGAAAGCATAATGAAATGCATACATCTTTTTTAACTGCTCTATTGTGAGCTTGGGAAAATCCCAATAATAAATTTTGGTTAACACTGACACACAATCCACCTCTGTATTCTGTTCTGCTTTTTTAAGAGTGGACAGGCAAAATAAAGTAGGATTAATGACATTCATATGCAAAAATATGGTAAACAGATTCCACTAAAATCCTGCAAATTTTAAAGTGAGTTACACTGAGTATTAGGTAACATGGATATGTATCAACAAATGACTAAATATCCAGACCTCCTACTAAAATTCTGTAGTGGAACTTACCATGTCCTTGGGCTTAGGTATGTTTCCTGTCATTTACCTGGAACTCCAAACCTGAAACAGAGGGACTTTTGCCTATTAGCATTTGTTCCTCACTCAGTCTAACAAAGATACTGCTTATAGTTTTAGGCTAGGAATTTAAGGAGAGTTTTATGTCAACCAGGAGATACTCTCCTTATCTTGTGAGCTCTGTTGTGAAAGCAAACTTTTTTTTTAAGGTACTTGGACAAATGTTGCCCAGGAATTGTACCAACACACATAACTGCTTGAACCCAGATCCAATGTCTTCAATAGAAAACAGAGAGGTTTGTTTTTTCTTTTCTTTTTTTTTTTGCCCTAGGTACACTCTACTCTTTTCAGAATACATCTATATCATAAATGTGTATACATATACACATAGATACACACATTCACACACAAATTTATAAGATGGCATTGTAATTATAGGACAGAACTTTTTACTTTAAGAAGGTAAATACTCAAAAAAAAAAAAAACAAAAAAAGAAAAGAAGGTACATATTCAGGTATAAGCAGTAAAGCAAGTGTTCCAGTTCAACTCACTTTCAAGTGGTTAAGCAAATTAATCAATAAACAAAATGTTTACTAGGTGACTGTAAATAGTAGGTATATGAGTCATCATTTCACTATTCTTCAACTTTTCTGTGGTTTTTAAAAAGATCACAATAATAAGTAGGAAAATTTTAAGTAAGGACAGAAGTAACAATCTAGCTTTAAGAAATAAAGCATTATTCTGTATGACTACAGCTCACAATAATATATTACAAAATGTAAAAGAACTGAAGAGCTGGTAGGCTCCATCCATAGTGAAAATATGAGGTGAAAATACTGGTTGTCCTGACTTGATGAGTTCATCCTATATACATGTGCTCAGATACTGCACATCCCACTGAGATGTACTAGTACTACTTGTTAATAAAGCATTTTTAAAATTAGTTAAAGAAAAACGTATTACTGCTATTGAGAATAGCAGGTATCATCAGAAATATTAAGAGATGGCACCAAGGGTACCTCAAATAGTTGGTAGAAAATTGAATTAAAATATAAGATTATTTTGGTATAAAAACTTTTGAAATATATGTAGTTTTTTCATAATCTGCATTTCCGTGAACTTCTGAAGACTTCTCAAACACAAAGCATGGATACTCCCATTTGCTAATGTATCAAAAGTAAATGAAGAGGCTGGCGATGTGGCGTAGCATTCATATGGGTGCCATTATGTGTCCCAACAGCTCCACAGTTGATCCAGCTCCCTGCTAATGTGCCTTGAAAAGTACTTGGGCCTCTGCACCCAAGTGGGAGAACTGAAAGAAGCTCCAGGCTTTGGCCAGCCTACCCCTGGCTGCTGTGGCTATTTGGGGAGCAGAGCAGCAGATGGAAGATATTTCTCTCTCTCTGTCTCTCCTTCTCTCTCTCTCTGCCTTTCGAATACACAAATTAACTTAAAGATGTCTCTTTAAAAAAAAAAAGTAAATGAATAAAATTCCAAGCTAAATATAAACATCTGGAATTTCACAGAAATATAGGTAATATGTTACAGGCAATAAAATTTTTAAATTACATGCCTTATAGTCCTTTAAGCAAATCTTAATCTTTTAAAAAAGAAGGGAGACCAGGAGAAGCACCTGGCTCCTGGCTTCGGATCAGCATGGTGCGTCAGCCGCAGCACGCCGGCCGCAGCGGCCATTGGAGGGTGAACCAACGGCAAAGGAAGACCTTTCTCTCTGTCTCTCTCTCTCTCACTGTCCACTCTGCCTGTCAAAAAAAAAAAAAAGCCAGTAAAATCTTTTAAAAAGAAGCCAATAAGTAAAAATGTATTCGACTTTCATATAGGAGATATGGAGAAGGCATTTCTTTCATTTCTTTTCTCCCACAATTTACTGGTATAAAATTACCTAGAGTATCAGCTCATCATAATTATCACATAATTGAAAAGACCCTCTTTAAAAGATGGTAGTCACAATCAGGTTTGCTGTTGGATAAATCTCGCCTGCAATGGACTGAAAAATACAGCCAGCTGTTAACATGTAAACCTGAGAAGACTGCACGTGAAAAGCTGAGTCCTATTCTCACAACCAAACAAATGACTGAATCTAAATGGGCAGGGACTATCCAGCAAACCACAGTCACACCCTAGCCTGCCTTATCTTATATTATTTGCCAATTTCTATGATTTTTTTTTAAGATTTATTTTTTTACTTGAAAGTCAGAGTTGGCCGGCGCCGCTGCTCAATAGGCTAATCTTCCGCCTTCGGCGCCGGCACACCGGGTTCTAGTCCCGGTCGTGGCGCCGGATTCTGTCCCAGTTGCCCCTCTTCCAGTCCTGCTCTCTGCTGTGGTCCGGGAGTGCAGTGGCGGATGGCCCAAGTGCTTGGCCCTGCACCCCCATGGGAGACCAGGAGAAGCACCTGGCTCCTGGCTTTGGATCAGCACGGTGTGCCAGCCGCAGTGCGCCAGCCGCAGTGGCCATTGGAGGGTGAACCAATGGTAAAGGAAGACCTTTCTCCCTGTCTCTCCCTCTCACTGTCTAACTCTGCCTGTCCAAAAAAAAAAAAAAAAGTCAGCGTTACACAGAGAAGGGGAGAGAGAGAGAGAGAGGCCTTCCATCTGATGGTTCACTCCCTAATTGGCTGCAACAGCTGGAGCTGTACTGATCTGAAGCCAGGAGCTTCCCCCAGTTTTCCCACACAGATGCAGGGGCCCAAGGACTTGGGCGATCTTCTACTGGTTTCCCAGGCCACAGTAGAGAGCTGGATTGGAAGCAGAGCAGGTAGGACTTGAACCGGCTCCCATATGGGATGCCAGCACTACAGGTGGCAGCTCTACCCACTATGCCACAGTGCTGGCCCCTCTATGAGTTTCTATTTATGCTTTTATTTAACTTTCATGGATTTTCAAATTTTTCAACTCCCACTCTTTATCTCACCTGTGTCCTTTGGCTTGCCAATATTCCTGATTCTATGACACTACCCCAGGGGGCAAAGGTCAGCTTTCACCTAGCGAGTCTTCTCCTGTGTGTGCTATTTTAGCCATCTGGGTTGTACCTTCCCAATCAGTGCTACCTGCTTACCTAACACTACCCATGACTTGGCTCTAACAGTCTTAAAACAACAATACAACAAAGGTTATTCTAAAAAAACTCACTTTTAATAAACAAAGAAAAATATAAACTACGGTGCTAAAATTCATTTTTATAGAGACAACATGAATTCTGGCTTTAAAAACCCTCCTTTCCTATAAGTATCAAAGTAAATTGGCCAAAATATTCACAATTAAGAATAAAGTTAATAAATGCTAGAGAAATAATTTCTGGAAGAAACCTACTAAGTATTTAGAAGACGAAAGAATGGGGCAGGCATTTGGCACCATGGCTTAAGTGGCTGCATGGTACACCCACTTCCCATATCAGAGTACTGGTTCTTATCCAGGCTTCTGTGTTTCCAATACAGCTTCCTGCTGATGCAAGCTGGGAGGCAGCAGATGATGGCTTCAAATACTCGGGTCTCTGACACCCACATGAGAGACTTGGATGGAACACTGCACTCCTGGCTTCGGCCTAACGCAGCTTAGGCTATTGCAGCCAGTTAGGGAGTGAACTAGTAGATGGAAGACCTCTTTCTTTCTGTGTCTCTATCTCCCTCCCTGTCTATCTGCTTTTTAAATCAAATGAAAAGAAACACAAATTGAAAAAAAAAAAAAATGAAAAGCAAGCTTGCACCCAATATTTATGATTACTAAAAAAAAAAAAAAATAGTGCCTCTGCACCACAGAGAAACTTTCCTGTAACCACTAGGATGAATCAAAATCCTATCTTAAGAATTCAATGCCCCTTTCTGGTGGTAATTTATAAAGGTCATTAGGACTGCTAAAGGGATTTTTTTCCCTTAGGCAACAGCAATACTGTAGTGTAAAATGATCTATCAAGAAGCAAAATAGCTAACACAATGTGACAATAAATAATTCAGTGAAAAGCTTCAGATCATAATCAGGGCATAAAGTTATCTCTAATGCCCTCAATACATTCCTCATATAAATTACTCAAAGGAACTAAGTAGTCCCTAACTGTAATCTCATGTCTAAAACCCCTGTCTAAAATGCACCTGAGAGATCCACATATGCACTGTGAATGTGATAAGCAAGTACTTTGCAAATTACATGCTCCTATTCTTCCCTGAAGTCTTACTTTAGAAAGACAGACATAAATGCAGACAACACTAATGACTGTTTTAATGTAACCACAACACTACATATAGTTGAGGAATAATTATTCTAAGTTTTCTCTTAGTTTTCATTCTTATGTTTGAGATTATAAAGTGATTAGTTTATTAAAAATAAACAGAGGGCTGCATTGTGGCATTGATGGGTTAAGTTGCTGCCTGCAATGCTGGCATCCCATATAGGGAGCTGGTTTTCGTCCCAGCTGCTCCACTCTCAATCCAGCTCTCTGCTAATGAGCCTGGAAAAACAGCAAAGGATGGTCCAAGTGCTTGGGCCCCCTTGCACCCACAAGGAAGACCCAGATGAAGCTCCTGGCTCCTGGCTTCAGCCTGGCCCAACTCCAGCTGATGCAGATATTTGGGAAGTGACCCAGCAGATGGAAGATCAATCTCTCGCCACTCCCTTTCAAAAAAATAAATCTTTAAAAAAATAAACACACAGCAGTAATACTGAAATATTTTTCAGTTAGTTGCTACTCAAAAAACAGATTTCATACAACTGATCCAACTGTAATGCCAGGCACTAACAAAATTTTAGCTATTTTATTTGAAAATGTTTTTGATCAACAGGCAATATGTGTACATTTTTATGGGACATGGTATATTTTCAGAAATAGAGCATAAACCAATCAAACCAGCCTTTCCATTTCCTTATTCTGTGTTTACAGCCTACCAGCTCCTCTTCTCCAGCTGTTTATATGTATTATTGTGAACTATAGTCATCTCAATGTGCTACAGAAGATCAGAATTTGTTAATTCCAACTGTGTTTTGGTACCCATTATCCAGCCTCCCTCTACATCTGTTCATCCTAACTTTCCCAACAGTAATCACTGTCCTAAGTTCAGTCAATTCTTTTTTAACTTCCACATGAGAATATGGTATTTGTCTTTCTGTGTTTAGCTTACTCAGTTTCATCTGTGTTGCTACAAATGACAGGACTCCATTGCTGAATAACATTACATTGTGTTTATATATAGTATCTTGGCTCTTGTGAATAGTGTACAATGAACATGGAAATATGTGAATCTTTCATACAGTGATTTCATTTTCTTAGGATATATATCCAGAAGTGGAATAGCTGGGTCATATGCTAGATCTACTTTAGTTTTTGAGGATGGAAGGGTTCTCTTTTCTCCACACCCTCACCAGCATTTATTTTTTTCTTTTTGTTAACAGCCATTCTAACTGGAGTGAAATGATAGCTCATTGTAGTTTTTATTTGCATCTCCATGATAGTTGGTGATACTCAACATGTTTTCATATATTTGTTGACCATTTGTATTTCTTTTTCTGAGAAACGAACGAATATTCACATTCTGCCCATTTCTTTAAAAAAATTTTTTTTGTTTACTTATCTGAAAAGCAGGATGGGAAGGTAGTAAGATATTCCATGTGTTAATTCACTCCCTAAGGGCCTGCAACAGGCAGAGCTGGGCTAGACCAAAGCCAAGAGCCCTGAACTCAATCCAGGTCCCCCACATGGGTAGCTGGGATCCAAGTACTTGAGCTAACACCTGCTGCCTCACAGGGTGCTTCATTAGCAGGAAACTGGATTCCAAATGGAGCCACAGTTTGTGTCTAGAGACTGATACAGGACGTGGGCATCCAAAGTGGCAACTTAACTGCTGCATCAAAGGCCTAGCCCTCTGCCTACTTCTTAACGGCAATGTTTGATTTTTTTCTGTTGAGTTTTTTTAGTTCCTTAGATATTTTTTATATTAATCCTTGGTCAGATACATAGTTTGCAAATATTTTCTGCCACTCTGTCAGCTGTCTCTTCATTCTGTTGTTTCTTTTGCTATGCAGAAGCTCCTTAGTGTGGTGTAATTCCATTTGTCTATTTTTGCTTTTGTTGTCTGTGCTTCTGGGGTCTTTCTCAAAAAAGTATTGCCTCTGCTTCACGTCTTTGGATTGATTTTTGTATAGGGAGATAGGTGAGCAGGGAAGGTCAAGTTTCAATCTTCTGCACATGAACATCCAAATTTCCCAGTACCATTTACTGATGAAATAATTATAGCCTTTGTTTATTTTAGAGGCAGAGTTACAGATAGAGAGAGGGAGAGACAGAGAGAGGTCTTCCATCTGCTGGTTCACTCTCCAAATGGCCACAACAGTCAGAATCAGAGCCAATCCAAAGCTAAGAGCCAGGAGCTTCTTCTGAGTCTCCCACATGAATGCAGGAGCCCAAGCACTCGGGCCATCTTCCACTGCTTTCCCATGCCATTAGCGGACAGTGGATTGGAAGAGGAGCAGCCCAGACACAAACCAGTGCCTCTATGGGATACCAGTGCCGCAGGCGGAGGCTTAGCCTACTATGCCACAGCGCCAGCCCAACAGCAGCTAATATTCACTGATCATTCACTACAGTCTAAGCACTACAAGCTTTACTTTTATTTTCTTGAATATCTATAAACTGTCCATGAAGCAGCTATTTTTATTATCACTATTCTGTAGATGAGGAAACTGAAGCAAATTAAGTACCTAAGTTCACACAGAACTTGGTCATAAACTTAAGCAATGTGACTCTACATATATGATCTTTAATTACAATATATTATGCCGTCACTCTTTAGTCCAATCAACCCCTCAAACATCCTAGAAGCCAGTTTTCTTATAAAGGAAAAACAAAAGAAAACAAAACAAAAAAAGGCTTAGATCAGCAGCCAGAATTGTTGTGCAGCAGGTTAAGCTGCTGCCTGCAAAGCTGGCATTCCATATGAGTGCCAGTTCAAGTCCTGGCTGCTCCATTTCTGATCCAGTTCTCTGCTAATGCACTTGGGAAAATAGCAGAAGATGGCCCAAGAACTTGGGCACCTGCCACCCACATGGGAGACCCAGATGGTGTTCCAGGCTCCTGTCTCTGGCTTGACCCAGCCGTGGCTGTTGCAGCCATCTGGGGAGTGAACCAGCAAACAGATCTCTCTGTCTCTCCATCTCTGTAACTCTATCTTTCAAACAAATAAATCTTAAAAAAAAAAAAAAAAAAAAAAGGCTTAGACTTGGATGGGCTTTGGAACAGCAGTTAAGATACTACTAAGGGGGACTGGCACTATGGCGTAGTGGATCAAGCCACTGCCTGCATATCCCATATGGGTGCCAGTTCGAGTCTCAGCAGCTCCACTTCCGATCCAGCTCTCTGCTGTGGCTTGGGAAAGCAGAGGAAGATGGCTCAGGTTCTTGGGCTCCTACACCCATGTGGGAGATCCGGAGGAGGCTCCTGGCTCCGGAACGGCGCAGCTCCGGCTACTGTGGCCAATTGGGGAGTGAATAAGGGGATGGAAGACCTATCTCCGCCTCTCCTTCTCTCTCTCTGTGTAACTCTGATTTTCAAATAAAATAAATAAATCTTAAAAAAAAAAAAAAAAAGACACTGCTAAGGACACTAGCATCACATACTCCTCTTCCAATTCCAGTCTCCTGCTAATGCACATCCTGGGAGGCAGCAGGTGACGGCTCAAGTACTTGTCTCCTTACCACCCACGTGGGTATACCAAATTGAACTAGGGGCTTCTAAGGTCCACCTGGCCCAGCTCCAGGTATCACTGGTACTTTGGGAGTGATTCAACAGCTGGGAGATCTGTACCTCTGTTTCTCGATGCCATTCAAACAAAACTATTTTACAAACATTTTTTTAAAGCAGAGTTGGGGGCATTGTGATATCTGCATCCCATATCAAAGTGCCTGAGACTGAGCCCTGTCCCTGCTTCTGATTCAGCTTCCTGCTAATGCACCTGGGAGACAGCAAGTGATAGTCCAAGAACTTGGGTTCCTGCCTCTCCCATGAGAGATCCTGATGGAGTTCCTGGCTCCTGGCTTGCACCTGACCCAAGCCCAGCTGTTGCAGGAGACTGGGGAGCAAATCAGTAAACAGTAGATTGAGCTCTGTCTCTCAAATAAATAAGTAGAACTTTCTAAAATTTTTTTTTAAAAAACACACCATTTCAGTAAATTTGAGGATCTCTCATTAAGATAATTTTCACTTACAAGATTTCTGAGGATTTTTAATAAGGTTAATGTGTATTATGAATCTCCATAAATGTAACACAGTATGAACTATTAGCAAAATGCTGCCAGCACAAAATTAACTTCCAAATCTAAGTAAATTGCTCTAAGGAGAAATATTAACATGCACCAGTTCTGATCACTTACTCTGTATTTTTTAAAAGTGCACAAGAATATTAATTTCATTTACTTCACAACCGAATATTATTTGTGCTTACTCTGGAGCCAATAAATGAACTGAATTATAAAGGCCCTTAGATCTTTTTAGACTTCATGTTTCTCTGGGGTGCTATTTACTTCAATAAAAACTGCCTGTCCTTTTTGTATATGAGACTCCTAGTTACTCAGTCATAACTTTTATCCCTGAGGTCTTCTATGTCAATTAGGCACTGTGAACTAGACCTAAGGCACTAAAGAACTATCCAAATCATGCTTCTCAAGCTAGCATAACCCCAGCCGGGTGTCCACAGAATAAACATGAGCATATTACTAGATGATCAAATATTAAAAATTTTCCTCTGAGATTAATTTAAAACACTATATTAAAATACAAAGGATTTACTATGCATTAGAAAAAAATTTTGAGACACAAATGTTAATTCAAAGAAATTCTAAGCATAATGTTTCTATAAGAAAACCAATCCCTTTATTGGTTAGAATGCTAGTTTAAGGGAAAAGCTCAAGAATCACTAAGCTCCCAGTGAGTTGAATTATATGAAATTGCCATTGGTAAAGTGTAAAAAAAAGGCTGAATAATAGCCATTCACAATCAGTACCATAATCAGTCTTCAAAGATCTGGTGCAGTATATGGGAGACTAATGTTTGTATTTTGCTTGGTATTCTTTCTAGTATGCTCTATCATGTTCAGTGACTTCATCAGCCCAGAGTTAACATGTATGTTTAAATACTGCTGAATGAGATAGAAGCTGCTAATTATGCCAGTCCTAACAGAAAATGCTAACATAATTTTCTCCACCTAGAGTTTAGAGATCTATTTTGATACTTTCTTAAAATGATTTTTACCATTTTAAGGCGGGAAAAGAGAACATCGAACACAAGATAAGTTTATTGGATTGATTTGTTATAGTTTTTCCTTTCAGACCTGAAAAGAATAATTAACAAAATGGAAGTTACTAAGCAGTAAATGGAAATGTGTTGAGCTTTTTGGTATCTCTCATACTTAAATCTCAATTACTTTTTTTTTTTTTTTTTTGACAGGCAGAGTGGACAGTGAGAGAGAGAGACAGAGAGAAAGGTCTTCCTTTGCCGTTGGTTCACCCTCCAATGGCCGCGGCTATGCTGCGGCCGGTGCACGGCGTTGAACCGGAGGCAGGAGCCAGGTGCTTCTCCTAGTCTCCCATGCGGGTGCAGGGCCAAGCACTTGGGCCATCCTCCACTGCACTCCCGGGCCACAGCAGAGAGCTGGCCTGGAAGAGGGGCAACCGGGACAGAATCCGGCACCCTGACTGGGACTAGAATCCAGTGTGCCGGCGCCGCAGGCGGAGGATTAGCCTGTTGAGCCACGGCGCCGGCTATCTCAATTACTTTTGACTTTCTTCTAAAAGATATTACTACAGCCTGAGTTCAGTATCCAGTCTTCAGTTTCTCAGATTTGTTCAGGGAGTCTGGAAGGTCAGCGTGTGAAGGAGGCAGTGGGATTGCGGGTCTCCCCGCTGTGACTGAGAAGCAACGGCTGAGCAGGTGGCGGCCGGAGCCAGTGGCGGGAAACACACTGAAGGTTGGTTGCGACAACGTGGAGGGCGGTGGAGGAAGCAACAAAACCACAAGGGGTTTGGTTGGCTTTTTCAGAGCAGGTCACTCGCATGGTGGATCTGGTCGGCGTCCCACTAACTGGAATGAAACCTCTTTCTCCTTATTTAAATGTGGATCCATGATATCTTGTGCAGGACACAGATGAGTTTATGTTCTCAATGGGGTTTAATAAAAACCTGGGGCAGATTCGAACTGGCCTTCTTTACCACTGGAGGATATTGCATGACAGGGGCTGCACTGGGAGCAGTGAACGGTCTTTGGCTAGGATCGAAGGAAACCCAGAACACGGCCTGGTCCAAACCAAGAAACGTACAGAGTTTGAACAAGGAGACTAGGCAAGGGGCATTTTGGGCTAATACTCTAGGATCTCTGGCTTTGCTCTATAGCACACTGAGAAAGTTCGAGGGGCAGAAGATGACCTCAACACAGTAGCAGCGGGAACCACGACGGGCATGTTGTATGAATGCACAGGCGGTCTGGCAGGACACACTCTGACCAGCCTCTGTGCACTCTGTAACTGGGAGCACAGGAAAGGCTCCTGCTGCAGCAGTCGCTCTGAAGATGCAGCCGACTCATGGGAGGAGGACACCTCAGTTGTCACCAGATCAGTTTAGCAGTCAGTCTGGAGTTGTTCTACTTACAGCTATCTATGAAAAACTGGAGATACTGATTTGCTGTGACGAAGATCATGGATGGTTAACAAAGACTGGCACTTCTTCTTGCCCTTACACATTGAAGCCAAAACCCTTTGGTGGGGCTAAGTAATGTGGTTCTCTTCTCCTTTGGAGAAGATGTTGCACTTCTCTCTTCTACCTGCCTGACTAAAAAACCACTGATTTCCAGAATTCAGGTCCTTACTGTAACACTCTATCACCAAGTTTGTTCACTTAATGTTCACTAATGATGCCCTGTATTCCAAATAAAGGGTGAAAACAGAACCAATGGTGTAACTCCAACATAGATGGGTGTCTCCTACTAAAAATATGTATCTGACTATAATGTAAAAGTTATTCTTGTCCTTTACTGTCCCAGCCAGGCCAAAACAAACTATCCCTGTTGGTGTTGAAATGAAGGGCTACTGGTGGTATTAACAGGTAAGGTAGGAATTTCCTGCAGTGGAGCTGACACTAAACCTCACAGTGTTTCATGTTAACCATTAAAGTAGTGGACTAGAATATTGTGTCCAACAACAACAACAAAAACATAAACAAACCAAAAACAGAAACAACAAACCCGCAACTCTCAAGAAAAACTCCCGTACTTCAGGAAACATGTAAATCTTAAAATCCAAAAATCTCCAAAAAATAACAATAATTCGTGTTAATCTAGAAAGATGCTAGATCATTCTACCCTGACCTCAGATTCTCATTTGAGACTCAAGCTTTGCAAAATTATGGGTTACAAAAAAGGAACTCACAAGTTACACACAGCATCAGGTCATGCTTGCTATGTTGCTAAGAAAGTCTTCCCTCAGTAGACAGTCATGATCCCAAAGGAGGTTTGCTAATACACTTTTGTTTTTAAAGGTTTATTTATTTATTTGAGAGGTAGAGTTACAGCAAGGGAGAAATGCAGAGACAGATCTTCAAGTGGTTCGCTCTCCAGCTGGCCACAATGGCTGGAGCTGTGCCCATCCGAAGCCAGGAGCCAAGAGCTTCTTCCGGGTCTCCCACAAGGACTTGGGCCATCTTCTACTGCTTTCCCAGGCCAGAGCAGAGAGCTGGATTGGAAGTGGAGCCGGGATTCTAACCCGCACCCTTATGGAATGCAGGCGCCTCAGGCAAGGGCGTTAACCCCCTGCGCCACAGTGCTGGCCCCTGCTTCACTTCTGATGCAGCTCTCTGCTCTGGCCTGGGAAAGCAGTAGAAGATGGCCGAGGTCCTTGTACCCCTGCACCCACGTGGGAGACCCAGATGAAGCTCTAGACTCCTGGTTTGGATTGGCTAAGCTCTGGCCATTGCAGCCATTTGGGGAGTGAACCAGTGGATGGAACATTCTCTCTCTCTCCTCCCTCCCCCACTTTCCTTCTCTCCCTCTTTGCTTCTGCCTCTCTGTAACTCTGCCTTTCAAATAAATAAATATGTTAAGAATAAGAACTACAGATAAATAGTGTTTACCAAAGGGTGCTTTGTAGAACAAGAATAGTGCCAGAGACTGAGTACAAGTATTTTGAGGTGGGGAAGAATCCAAGTGAGGAGATTTTTGGAAAACAGTTGAGTTGGCTGTTTTCCTTACCAGTGTTTTGCCCCATAACTCCAATGCAGATATGTATTTTAACATTTCTTAACATGTGTTAGCTATAGATCTCTCCCCCAACACCTACCTCCCTCTGCCCAGTTTTTTTAAATACTGCTATGAATCATGCAGATTTGCTGTTCTGCATAGCATAATCCTTGAAGTATTCATCATAAAAGACTATTACACTTCAAAACATTTAAAAACTCCTTTTGTTCATACCATAAAAGCATTAATTAGAAGTAGAAAGACATGTAACAAGTCAATTTCATATTTCTATTTAAGAGGCCATTTCTAATTAGTATTTTATATTAAATTATCTAACATTCACAATTCTAAATACCAACAGAATCTTCTCTAAGCTTCTCCTGGAATATGAATAAAGAAAGAAAAGACAGTTTAAATTAACTTAATATATCCTATATCTATGAGATCACATAAAAATTTGTGTTATTCATACTTCTGAATGAGTTTTACATACATATTCTTTTCAAACTAAAAATGGCTTTTTGTATCATAAATTTTAAAATTCAACTTTTGGAATTCTGAATATAAATTCCCATACAATCAAATCTTTATTTCCTAATTCACACCACAAAAATCTAATTTATAACTTGTTCCAGGCACAGCACTAATAAACTACTTTAAAATATAATGAAAACACATTCGGTGTACCAAGATTCCAAGAATATTTCCTGCAAATGTGGTAGGAATGGCAAGAATGTTGCTTCTCACCACTGTGTAATACAAGATAATAGGAAGAGCAAATATACACAGCTCCAAGAACAGATGGGCAGCTTGAGAAGTTAGAGTGGTATAGAAAAGAAACAGGAATTATAAAAACAAGGACTATATAAAAGTGGAGTGAGGAACAGCTAGAGGTGGGACGCGACTTTGCACACTTCCTTTTTTTCCAAAATACTGCACGTTACTGTTAGGGATGAGAGAAAACACTTATTATTCTGCCTTCTGGCTACCACTACCATAGTCCGCCCACATAATACAGCAGACATACACAATCTATTGTGTCAAACCCCAAGTTGGTCTGGGACAGCACCCTGTAATCAACCTAACTTGATATTTCTGCAGCAAAAGATAGACATGTTCACCTAAGATGGGATAAATAAATAATGACTATAAATACCTTTGCAGAAGTTCACACCATGTTTTGCTACCAAATGAGGGGAAAAAAAAAAAAAAAAACTTTTCAGAGTCTTCTGGAATTAAAGCAGAAGCTGAATTCAATGGAAGTCCGAGAGATTGCCAATGGGAGCCCCAGCTGGCCAAACGCTGTTTCTGGCATTCTCCTTCCAGATTACAGAAGAGAAAACCTCTAGCACAAAAAAAGGAATACTCTTGGTGGGGAGAGACTGAGCAATAGGAACCAACTCTAACAAGGCAGTAATAGGAAACAGAATAAGTAATTTTTAAGAATCTCCTTATTGGCCAGCGCCGTGGCTCAACAGGCTAATCCTCCGCCTTGCGGCGCCGGCACACAGGGTTCTAGTACCGGTCGGGGCACCGATCCTGTCCCGGTTGCCCCTCTTCCAGGCCAGCTCTCTGCTGTGGCCAGGGAGTGCAGTGGAGGATGGCCCAAGTGTTTGGGCTCTGCACCCCATGGGAGACCAGGAGAAGCACCTGGCTCCTGCCATCGGATCAGTGCGGTGCGCTGGCCGCAGCGCGCTACCGCGGCAGCCATTAGAGGGTGAACCAACGGCAAAAGGAAGACCTTTCTCTCTGTCTCTCTCTCTCTCTCACTGTCCACTCTGCCTGTCAAAAAAAAAAAAAAATTATAAAATACAAAAAAAAAAAGAATCTCCTTATTAAAACCTTTAACTCACTATCTCACTTCATCTTCTAACACTAAAATTTAGATAGTATTTTCATTTTACAAAAGACAATGACTTTAGAAATTTATCCAATGCTAAAATGCTATTTAAGTGAAGAAAGACAGTAATGCCCACCTCTGTATAGTTTTCATGTCCATATTCTTCAAAAACTGGAGCCTTCTGATAGTGTCCAATCATGGCTGTTACTAAAAGCTACTGCCATAGCTGCTGAAGCACCTAATCCTCCCAGCTTTGCTGTTTCTGTTACCACTTCACTCTCCTCTTAGGTCTTCGAATACTTTGAGGCTTTCTGTTAAACTGCTAGGTCTGTGGCGCAACAGGTTAAAGCCCCAGCCTGCAGCGCTGGCATCCCATATGCATGCCGGTTTGAGACCTGACCTCTCCACTTCGATCCAGCTCCCTGCTAATAAGCCTGGGAAAGCAGCGGAAGATGGCCCAGGTCCTCGGGCCCCTGCACCCACATGGAAGATCCAGAAGAAGCTCCTGGCTCCTGGCTCCTGGTTTCAAATCGGCTCAGCTCCAGCAAAGCCATTCAGGCCATCTGGAGAGTGAATCAGCAGATGGAAGACTTCTCTCACTCTGTCTCTATCTCTCTTTGTAACTCTTTCAAATAAATAAATCTATCTTAAACTGCTAGGTCTTCTGGTTTTCTAGAGACAAAAGCTTCTAGAGAGTCCCTTCCATGTGGACGGTAAATCAGCATGCACTAAATGAATTAGCTTAGTCTTTGGACATTGCTGACAATTTTTTCGCTCTTCATTTCATACAACTCTTCTACCTCCCTGGGAAAGGAAGTTTCATTCTGGACATTCAGGAATGCCAGAGGCATATTTTTAAAAATATTTTATTTATTTATTTATTTGAGAGGTAGAGTTACAGAGGGAGAGACAGAGAGAAAGGTCTTCCATCCATTGGTTCACTCCCCAAATGGCCGCCAATGGCCAGAGCTGCGCGAACCAGAAGCCAGGAGCCAGGTGCTTCTTCCTGGTCTCCCATGTGGGTGCAAGGGCCCAAAGACTTGGGCCATCTTCTATTGCTTTCCCAGGTCATAGCAGAGAGCTGGATTGGAAGAGGAGCAGCCGGGACTAGAACCGGCGCCCATATGGGATGCCCTTGCCACAGGTGGAGGATTAACCAACTGTGCCACAGTGCCCGCCCCCCAGAGGCATATTTTAAGAAGTTTTACTCTTTTTCCAATCTCTCACCACACTCATCTCAAAGTCACTACCTGGCAATCTCACTACATAGTACCTAGTTGAGAATTTAGTAACAGGAAGTGAAAGACAATACAAAGTCTACACAGCATTTAATTGTTTTAGATAATTCATGGATTTTACTGACATAAATCCTTCAACGTCTATTCATTCTTTGTTTAGACAATGACTGGCAAGGATAGTTCCCCAGAATCCAGCTAGGATGGAACAAAGGATAAATCTATCAAGACTAGTAAGAATTCAGAGAAGGTAGCTAACAGTGATGGAAAAGACTGAAACACTACTTCCTAAAAATATTTTAATAAGCACAGCAATATGGTGTTATTCAAGAGCAAAGTGTATAAGATTCCATTACTGCCCCAGTACAACAAGGTTCATAGGAGGCCAGCAACCCTTGTTCAGTTTCCAAAATAACTCCACCCATTTATTTGCTGCTCTCCCAATCTGCCACCCAGGACTTTGCAGTTTAGCCATTAGGGCCTGTCTGCTTTAAGAATTCTTTCCCCCTCCTTGGTTTTTGGCTCTTACATCCTGGCTTAGCATTCAGCCACATCCTCAATCCACTCGCTGGGCTGGCAAGTTGGCTCTTCCTCGCAGTTCCCACTTCTTTTTTTCATTTATGTGAAAGGCAGAAAGAAACAGGGATCTCCCATCATCTGGTTCACTATTCAAATGCCCTTTCAGCCATGACTGAGCCAGGCTAAAACCAGGAGCTAGGAACTCAATCTTAGTCTCCCTTATGCATGCAGGGACCCAACTCCCTGAGACATCACCTGCTGCCTCCCATAGTGTGCATTAGCAGGAAGCTAGAATCAGGAGTAGAGTCAGGGCTCAAACCCAGACACTCTAACATGGGGCACAGGCGTCCCAAGCAGCGTTCTGAACCACTGTGCCAAATGCCCACTCCTGTTTCCCACTTTTACCCACAATATACCTTACAGAATAGAATTTAGTTCTACTTATGATCTCCTGAGGCCCCACTACTTGGCAGACACTACTTCTGTCAGATGTCCAGCTAGATTGCAAGGACAGCTCCTGGGAGAAACTCTGTATTACCCTGCCACTGTCATGGCCCACGCATATAATACGAAGGACATGTGATGTACTGAATCTGGCCGGCGCTGCAGCTCACTTGGCTAATCCTCCACCTGAGGTGCCGGCACCCCGGGTTCTAGTCCCGGTTGGGGCGCCAGATTCTGTCCCGGTTGCTCCTCTTCCAGGCCAGCTCTCTGCTGTGGCCTGGGAAGGCACTGGAGGATGGCCCAAGTGCTTGGGCCCTGCACCCATATGGGAGACCAGGAGGAAGCACCTGGCTCCTGATTTCGGATCAGCGCATCACGCCGGCCACAGCACGCCGGCTGCAGCACAATGGCCGTAGCGGCCATTTTGGGGGTGAACCAACGGAAATGAAGACCTTTCTGTCTCTCTCTCTCTCACTGTCTAACTCTGCCTGTCAAAAAATTTTTAAAAAAAATTTTTAAAAATGTACTGAATCGAACTCCCCAGTTGGTCTGGGGCAGTACCCCGTAATTAAACTAATTGATATTTCTGCAGAAAAAGATAAACATTCACATAAGATGAGACAAATCATAGCTACACTTTGCAGTCACTTAGGCCATGTTTTGCTACCAAATGAGCAAAGAAAAAAACTTTTCAGAGCCTTTTGGACTCTGGAACTAACATTAAAGAATTTTTATATAACTTTTTTTTCCTGATTTACTCCCAAAATATGTATTTTTAAACTTCTGCTGTTTCAATGGGTAACTATACTATCATAAAAAATGTATTACCTATATTAAATAAGGTACAGACACAAAGATATGCATATATTCCATATATTAAACTTAAAATGCAACAGAAAAGGACATAAATGCTGTTGTATACTTAACCACAGAGAAGCATAACTTGGGTAATAAAGACAATTACCTTACATACTGAAAAAATATACACACAAAACATTTTATTTGGTAAAATTAGTACCACACCACAGTTTTAAGATTAGCAAAGTTATACAGTTTTAAATATCTGGAATTATCACCTCCTCCAAGTTTTCCTTCTTTTGTATCACATAGCCAAAATCAATTTCTGACGTAAGGAATTAATATAGTGCTTTGATATGGCTACATATGCCTCTTTTCTAAAAACAAGTATCTTCCAAGATATTACTATTAAAAGAGAAAGCCCAAACATGATTCAAGGATACAAAGTCCCATTTCAATCTATGGAGTATCTATTTAGAGACTAATTTTCTATTTGGTTAAGGTACAAATACACAGGGTTTTATTTAGTTACACTTTAAATAATAACCTGACCTTGTGCCAAACTGGTGTGTCACAAGATTCAAAATAAAAAAAAAATATTTTGAGTAAAGGTAATTTATTGCTGCTTATGATAAACACCATGAATATGTTTCAAAAGTTTATTAAATGAATAACATTTTCCATTCCAGATACAAACTAAAACTCAAAATTATAAAGATGATAGAAAAACATAAAAGTGCTCACCCTTTCACTAGCCTTCCAAAAGACTAGTTGATGAAATTATAGATACCAGGAAAATGTAGCAGAAAAGCCATGCCCTTCTTCCCTGTCTAGGATCCAGAAACATTTATAGATCCTACATGTACCTGATACAATAAGAAGAAAGCAAAGTTAAGAATTAAAACTAAATTAACCTATTATTTCCTCCAACTGATTTGGGAATTAAGTATTCAGAATAGTAATTCAGGGATCTACAACTTTTTTCTGTAAAGGACCAGAAAGTAAATACTTTAGGCTTTATTTGACCACAGTTTTTATCACAACTACTCCTAACACTGCATGAACAGCCATAAGCAATACATAAACATGAGTTTGGCAATGTTTAAATCAAAGTTGACCTGCGAAAGCTACCAGCAAGACTGATTTGATCCACAGCCTGTGGGTTACAGACCCCTATTCTTTTGAAGATTTATTTATTTGAATGGCAGAGTTACAGAGAGAAAGAAGGAGAGACAAAGAGAGATCTTCCATCTGCCGGTTCACTCCCCAAACGGTGGCAAGGCCAGGGCTGGACAACCCAGAGCCAGGAGCCAGGAGCTTCTTCCAGGTCTCCCACATGGGTCAAGGGCCCGAGCAATTGGGCCATTCTCATCTGCTTTAGCAAGGCCCATCAGCAGAGAACTAGATCAGAAGTAAAGCAACCAGGACTCAAACAAGCATCCACATGGGATGCCGGTGTCACAGCACTAGACCACAGACCCCTCTTCTAATCAAAAAGATTTAACACTAGAACTGGATGATGGATCCAGTTAAAAGACATAGGCAAGTGTTTAAGAACTCCTGGGGCCCCAGTTAATTCATTTCTTAAGTGAGGCTTAATAACAATCTCTTTGTCTTAACAAGGGAAAGTGCTTTTTATATAGAAGAACTATGGTCTCATTAAATTGTTCAAACCATGCAATTATACTATGGGATAATTAACAAAGCACACAAGACTCAATAGGATATTTTTAATGCAGATGTCATTACATTGGCTATCCAGGATTCAG
Source organism: Lepus europaeus (assembly GCF_033115175.1). Lineage (NCBI taxonomy): Eukaryota > Metazoa > Chordata > Mammalia > Lagomorpha > Leporidae > Lepus > Lepus europaeus. Next base: position 43,396,568 of record NC_084837.1, on the reverse strand, counting down.
AATAAAATAATTTTAGAATTAAAACCCACAGGACCAGCGTTGTGGCACAAGCTGCCACTTGCGCCCCATATTGGAGTGCCGGTTGGAGTCTCAGCTGCCCTGCTTCTGATCCAACCAGTTGCTAATGTGCCTGCGAAGGCAGCAAAGGATGGCCCAAATGCTTGGGCCCCTGGCACCCATGTGGGAGACCAAGATGAAGTTTCTGAATCCTGGCTTCCACCACTGCAGTCACCTGGGGAGTTAATCAGTAGATGGAAGATTTCTCTGCCTTTCAATTAAATAAATAAATCTTTAAAAATAGGTAAAATAAAATCATGAAGGTAAAGTTTTTTAAAACATCTAGAATTTTATCCCTCATTTTATTCATACTTAAGAAAGTTTCATAGGGGTCAGCACTGTGGCATAGCAGGTAGAGCCACCACCTGCAGTGCTGGCATCCCATATGAGCACCAGTTCAAGTCCTGGCTGCTCCACTTCCAATCCAGCTCTCTGCTATGGCCTGGGAAAGCAGTAAAAGATGGCCCAAGTCCTTGGGCCTCTGCACCTGCGTGGGAGAACTGGGGGAAGCTCCTGGCTCCTGGCTTTGGATCGGCACACTTCTGGCCATCTCTGGCCGTTGAGGCCAACTGGCGTGTGAACCAGCAGATGGAAGACCTCTCTACCTCTCCTCTCTCTGCGTGTAACTGACTTTCAAATAAATTAATAAATCTTTTATATTAAAAAAAGTTTCATAAAGGTTTTTTGTAAACTACTTCATTGACTGTTTCAAAGGAAAGCTGGATGAAAAGATGGTAAGTTTGTTGGATAAAAGCAAATGAAAAATAATTGTTCCATAGAAAATAAATATAGTCAGTAATTTAAATGATCATTATTTGAAGTCAGATACAATGATAAAGGAAAAGGATGGGGAGTGGCTTAATTGAAGATCCCATAAATAGTAGTGGAGAAGTTTAAGCTAGAATGCAGGTCTCCTTTCAGTTCAGGAGAAAAGACTATTCCTATTCTGTAGCTATTTGTACAAACAACTGCATTCCAAAGCACAACAAATCCAACCTTCAGTATTCTCCAACTGCTTACCTATTTTATTACAAGAAAAAAAAAACCGATAGCATTAACATGTAAGACAAATCTCAGTTTCAACGCTTATCTAAAATCACTTTCTCAAAGTCAAAATTTCTAAAATGTTCAGAAAAGCAAAGGAGAGGCCGGCGCCGCGGCTCACCAGGCTAATCCTCCGCCTGCGGCGCCGGCACCACGGGTTCTAGTCCCCGTCGGGGCGCCGGATTCTGTCCCGGTTGCTCCTCTTCCAGGCCAGCTCTCTGCTATGGCCTGGGAGTGCAGTGGATGATGGCCCAAGTCCTTGGGGCCCTGCACCCGCATGGGAGACCAGGAGGAAGCACCTGGCTCCTGGCTTCAGATCAACGCAGCGCGCCGGCCACAGCACGCCGGCCTTAGCGGCCCTTTGGGGGGTGAACCAACGGAAAAGGAAGACCTTTCTCTCTCTCTCTCTCTCTGTGTGTCTAACTCTGCCTGTAAAAAAAAAAAGAAAAGAAAAAAAAGAAAGAAAGAAAGAAAAGGAGAAAATTCTCTCTCCTCCATCTAACGCCTGGCCTTAATGATACTTCTTCATTCCCTACACCTCCAGGGATCTCACCAAGAATATTTTCTCTAAAAGTTAACTGGACTTGCAGCCTCCATTATTTCCTCCTTAAACTTGTAAGATCTCCTCCTGGATGTTAGTTCCTTAAAGACGCCTAAACTGCGCACAAAAAGGGTTGAGTAGACATGAATGCACACAGAACAATCATGACCCTTAATAAAAGATATCAAGCCATAGAACTATCACCTGTCTTGACGGTTAAGAAAATTATTTTAACCTGCCAGAGATGTCCACAGCTCGTGGTTAATAAGTACCACGAAGCGCTTTATAAAGTTTCCGAAGACTTGATAACCACTTGGCAATGACATACGTGCTGGCTGAGTACAGGGAGGTGTTCTCCCAAGCAAAGGGTACCGCAGGCAAACGCTTATCTCTCCTTCAGGAAGGGACTGCAAACGGAAGGCGACGTCCGTTCCCCACTGCTGGCCTCTGGAAACCTCGCCCGCAGCCAGGGCTAGGGCCCCGCTCCGGGCCGACCCGCGGCGCAGCGAAGGGCGGGTCCCGGGAGCCGCGAGCCGGGCGAGGCGGGCTCCGACCGCTCGACCTTCCCCGCACTCCCGGCGTCTGGGGCTCCCGCCGCCCGCCACTCACGCCTACCTGTTGTGCCCGGCTGAAGCCAGACTTTCCCGCAGCCCGGGAGCAAGGACAGACCGGAGTGGCCGCCGGCCGGCCCGCGCCCCAGTCAGCCCCTCCGGGGCGGGTTGTGGCCTCTGGGGCCACGACACCCAACCCCTTGAGCCGCTACCGCACGCGGGCTCTCAGCTTCCTCGGCGGCCACGTCGCAGCCTCGACCACCCCCAGCATCCCCGAGCCTCCCAACTCACTGTGCGGGCCCCGTGCGAGTTCCTCTCGGCAGGCAGGCAGCCCCGACACCGCCCCTCTCAGCGCCCCGAGCAGCCCCTCTCCCGGGATCCCCGACTGCTCGCCTGCCGGACTCCCCCTCGGCTCAGCGTCCGCCCGGGTCCCGCCACGTTCCGGGCTCTGGGGTGCAGCACGGCAGCGTCGGGACCTGCCGGCGGCGGCGACTGCGAGGCAGCGGCGCGGGCGGGGAGCGTGCGGGGCGGGGTCGCTGGGCTCGCACGGACGAGCACCGCGGGAGCTGGCGGCAGGGAGCGCGCCCTGCGCCGCGCCGCCAGTCCGAGGCCCCGACAGCCGGTCGCCGAGCCATCGAACGCCCACTCTGGCAGGCGTGACTGCTCCACTGCGGAAAGAGCGATGGAGACGTCTGCGGGCCAAGTTGAGGCCAGGACAACAGCTTTGCAGTCCGGAGATTCCGGCCACAGCTATTTTCGTCAGTTTTTAACCCCAGCCAGAATCCGTGGGTGCAGCACCGGGGCATCTGAAGGCAAAGACACAGCAGGAGGTTGGAGAAATCCAGGCAGGACCAAGTGCAATGGGTGGAGGTGCTGGGGTGTCCCATAAGGCAGGGACCCCAGAGAGCCTTGACTTAAGGACCTGAAGTGACTTGCTCAAGGTCACACTCTAAGCCGATGGCAGAACTGAGGCTAGCTGGCTCTGACTCATGTGCGTTTTCCAACTGTGCTCAGCATTTTCAGTGTAATTTTTCAAATTTTATTTTGAAACAATCTGAACTTTACAAAAAAGTTGCAACTACAGTACAAAGAGCAAAGAACTTTTTGTTTGACACTTAAGTTGCGGACAGTGACACTATGCCACATTGTCTCTAAGCACCTTCTACATAATCATGATATAACTATCTAAATCAAAAACGGTTATTTGATACATTATTCTTTACCAGTTGTCCCAATGATGATCTTTATGGTAAAGGACTCAGTTAAGGATCGAGTAGTGTACTTGTATCTTTAGCTGCCTTCAATCTGGAACGCAAACTCAGTCTTCCCTTACCTTACATATCCTTACCATTTTTGTATTTGAGAGGCAAAGAGAGAGTTCCCATCTGCTGATTCACTCGCTCAAATGCTGGCAACAGTCCTAGCCAGGAACCAAGAACTCAATACAGATCTCCTGTGTAGGTGGCAGGGACCTAATTACTGGAGCCATCATTAACTGTCCCCCAGGGTGTGCATTACCAGAAGTTGGAGTCAGGAGGTGAAATGAATATGCAATCCAGGTTCTCTGGTATGAGATGCAGGTGTTTTAACCAGTATCTTAACTACAGGGCTAAACTGGCCAATTATTTATGCAGAACAGCAATAACTTTGAGCTTGTTTGATATTTACTCCTGAGTAGACTCAGGCTAGGTATCTTTGACAGAACTGTCACAGAAGTGATACTTTATTCTCATTGCATTCTGACAGGTGGCATGATTTTAATTTCTCTCATTACTTTCATAAAGTGGTATATAAAAAGTTACCTTTTCCCCTTTGTAATTAAAAAGTATGGGGGAATTCTTTGAAACTAAATTTTTAAGGTGCTTGTAAATATCTTATTTCTCATTAAACTTAATGTACTATTATTAGTATGGATCCAAAATTTTCTATATTATTAAACATGTAGTAATCTATTCTTTTTTATAGTGTATTTTAAAATTTTATTTAAGGAATGCAAACTTCATGCATTTTATATATACAAATTTGGGGACACAGTAATTCTTCCGCCACACCTCCCTCCTACCCATACTCTCACACTTCTCTCCTCCTACTCCCTTTCCCATTCTTAATTTTTACAAAGGTCAGTTTTCAGTTAATTTTATACTCATAAGTTTAACCCCACACTAAGTAGAGAGTTCACCAAGTAGTATGAGGAAAAAAGAAAAAAAGAACAGAGACAAATGAAAAAGAAAAACATTGTTCCTTGACAGTCAAGAGCTATTCAAAATCATTACATCTTCAGGTGTCAGTTTTGCTCCTATAGATTATCTTTTAGGTATTATATTAGTTACCACAGATCAGAGAGATCATATGGTATTTGTCTTTTTCTAACTGGCTTATTTCACTAAGTATAATGGTTTCTAATTGTATTTATTTTGTTGCAAATGACAGGACTTCAACTTTTTACTGCTGTTTAGTATTCCATAGTGTATATATATATATATATATATATATCATAATTTCTTTATCTAATCTTCTATTGATGAACATCTGGGTTGATTTCATATCTTAGCTGTTATAAATTGAGCTGAAATGATTGGGAGTATAGATAATTTTCATATGCTGATTTCATTTCCTTTGGATAAATTCCCAGGAGTGGGATGGCTGGATCATATGGTAGGTCTGTATTCAGCTTTCTGAGATAACTCCATACTATCTTCCACAGTGGCTGTACCAGTTTACATTCCCACCAACAGTGGATTAGGGTACCCTTATCCCCGCATCTGTGCCAGCATTTGTTGTTTGCTAATTTCTGTATGTGAGCCATTCTAACCAGAGTGAGGTGAAACCTCATTGTGGTTTTTATTTGCATTTCCCTGATAGCTAGCAATCCTGAGCATTTTTTCATGTGTCTGTTGGCCATTTGAATTTCCTCTCTTGAAAAATGCCTGTTCAAGTCCTTTGCCCATTTCTTTACTAGGTTGTTTGTTTTGTAGTTGTTGAGTTTCTTGTGCTCTTTATAGATTCTGGAAATTAATCCCTTATCAGCTGCATAGTTTGCAAATATTTTTCCCGTTCTGTTGGTTGCCTCTTCACTTTGTTGAGTGTTTCTTTTGCAGAGCAGAAGCTTCTCAGTTTGATGTAGTCCCATTTGTTAATTTTGGCTTTGATTGCCTGTGCTTCTGAGGTCTTTCCAAGAAATCTTTCCCTATGCCAATATCTTGCAGAGTTTACCCAATGTTCTCTAGTAATTTGATGGTATCACATTGTAGATTTAGGTCTCTGATCCATTTTGAGTGGATTTCTGTGTAATGTGTAAGGTAGGTGACTTGTTTCATACTTCTACATGTGGAGATACACTTTTCCCAGGATCATTTATTGAAGAGACTATCTCGGCTCCAGGGATCAATTTTTGCTCCTTTGTAAAGATAAATTGGTTGTAGATGCATGGATTGATTTCTGGAGTTTCTACTCTGTTCCATTGGTTTACACATCTGTTTTTGTGCTAGTACCAGGCTGTTTTGATTATAACTGCCCTGAAGTATGTCTTGGTATCTGGCATTGTCATGCCTCCATTGTAATCTGTTTCTGTCATTGTTTATTTTAATGCTCAAATGATCTCATTTGGTTAGGAGGAGCCCCATTCATTCTGACTTCCATACCTTTACACGTATGTTTTAAATTCTTTCCCAAATATTCATTATACAACATTTAAAAATATAGAATATTTGAGTTTATATACAATATACCCATCATCCAGATTCTATATTAACATTTTACTATCCTGCGCCTTTTAAAAATAATTTATTTATTTGAAAGGAAGAGAGACAGAGGAGAAAACAAGGAGCTCTCCCATCCACTGGCTCATTCCCCCAAGTGTCTGCAACAGCTAATGATTGGTCAGGCTGATGCCAGGAGCCTAGATCTTGGTATTAGTCTTCCTAGTGGGTAGCAGGGATTCAAGAACTTGAGCCATCACCTGCTGCCTCCTAAGGAGTGCATTAGTAAGAAATTGGAAGCAGAGGAGCTAGGATTCAAATTAGGTACCCTGATATGAGATGTGGGCATTCCAAGCAAGGGCTTAACAACTTGTCAAACATTGGGCTCATCTTGCCCCAGGCCAGAATGACTGAAGGGCCCTTTAGTGGAGAAGGGTATATAGAAGACAGGTATGCTAACTGCTACTAAGGAATCAAGATTCAAGCTGCCTCAGGGATGCAGCTTGAGAATATCTATACATTCATATACACATATAATACCTATTTATATGCATGTTTACGCATATATTTCAACCATATTTCTTTATGTAAAAGTATAATTAAAACCTTCTATATCTCATATATACTCATATATATTATTCCTTACAGTACTCTGTGAATATAAATGCACTATGTGTACTCTACACATAATATACATTAGTTATATACTATAGTTTAGTATATATTATATTACATTTCACAATATTCTATCTATACATACACATGCTGTTTATATATATACATAAACCATTTACACATACTATATCATGTGTGTATATATATATACAGTATATATGTGTATCAATAAGGTACTGTAAAGAATAATATACTATATTTAACTAATATATAAGATGTATTTATAGGGCCCAGTGCTCTGGAGTAGCAGGTTAAGCCACTGCCTCCGACAGTGGCATCCCAAATGGGCACTGATTCAAAACCCTGCTGTTGCTCCCCTTCTGATCCAGCTCCTTGCTAATGTGCTTGGGAAAATAGTGGAAGATGGACCAGGTACTTGGGGCCTTGTGCTCATGTGGGAGACCTAGAAGAAGTTCTGAGCTCCTGGCTTTGGCCTGGCCCAGCCATCTGGGGAATGAGTCAGCAAATGGAAGATGTCTCCCTCTGTCTCTCCTTCTCTCTGTAACTTTGCCTTTCAAGTAAATAAATTTTAAAATATGCATTTATTTAAGATATACATACATACATATACACACACACACACACATATATATATATACACACATATATATATACTGTGTATGTAGAGGCTATAGTAAAGTACCCTAAGAAAGTCACAAAACTATTATTAGGATCCTGAAGGAGACAGCAGTTACTATGAAGCCCAGTTCATGAAGGATTTAAATAAAGAGATAACATTTAAAATGGTTTTTGAGAATGTATACAGATGGATATATAGATATACTTAGATACTGGAAAATAGTTTGTGTGGGTCCAGAGAAAGTGGTTTGTTGTGAATGAGCATGTAGTAGAAAGAAAACACCACTAGAATTTTATATCTGGAAGCAATGTTATACATCATTGAGCCTAACCACTTGTTTTTATAGGACTCAAAAATGTCACCAAAGCTTTAGTTAGGGAATGAAATTAAAAGGAGAAGCCAATTTGTAGGGGGAAAATAATGAGTTTAATTTTAAACATATCACATTGAGGAGAGGGAAAGGCACCCCTGGGAAAATATGCAACTACAGCTCAGAAGATGAGTCAGAGTAGATGTACAGTCAGAATTTTTCTACCTGGAGCAGCAGCTGACATAATGAAAGAGAAAAGCAGAGACTGTAAGCACAGAACTCCAAAAACCACAGTTTCATTATCTTACCCAAGTCAAAATGCATCCCACCTTTCAATTATCTTTCTACTTTGTTCAATCTCAATAAAGAAGCTGCATTATAATTAGCAGGGAAAAAAAACATAGCTTAGGAATCAGTGACTTGTGTTCAAATTCTAACACTGAGTAGGCATGACTAAGGGAAAACTGCTGCATATCTCTGAAGCTGTTTCCCCAGGCATAAAATGGGAATACTGTCTTTCCTGGGATGTTCTGAGGATATACGTATACAAGCCATATACAAAACTAGGGTGTTGCCAACTGTCAGTGATAGCTAGAATTAGGCATTCAGCTTGACTCTCCCAGGTTATATCAGCTTGTCAACTCAGCCTCAACCTCTGGCATACAGAAGGAACTCAGCAGATATCTGTTAAAGGAATGGAGAACTGCGTATACTTCCAATTTATTTTCTACTTGTTATCATAAAGCTTTATACAATAGCAGAGTAATTTTCTCACCAGTAAATGAAGCATTCTCAGAAATAGAACTGTTGGATTTTAAGGATTGACATACAAATTAGGAAGTAAGCTGGTGATCCTTTATTGTTCAAGCATATCTGGGGCAATGATTTTAGGTTCCAACCACCTAACATTTGTTAAACTGAAAATAATATATTGTTTTTAAGATTTCCTCTACCCCTGAGATTTATATAAGAGTCAATTATGGTAGACCAATATTACACAAACAATGGAATTCTAGTGTATCCATAGAACCATAAGGTTCTCATCTTGATTGTACCCTTTAAGAGGATAATAAAAAATTCCTTTAAAAAGGCATTCTATGGGGCAGGCATTTGGTCTAGTGGTTAAGACACCAATAAGGATGCCCATGTCCCATATCAGACTACCTGGGTTTGATACCCCGCTCTGACTTCTGAATCCAACTTCCTGTTAATGCAGACCCCCAACTGAGTTCCTGGCTCCTGGTTTCAGCTCTCACCAGAGGCCTTTGTGGGCAGCATTTGGGAGTGAAGCAGGGGATGGCAACTCTATCTCTCTGCATCTTAAATAAGTATTTTCAAAAGGCATTTTTGGGGGCTGGTGTTGTGGCACATATCAGAGTGCTGGTTCAAGTCCTGACTGGCTCTGCTTCCAATCCAGCTTCCTGCTAATGGGAAGGCAACAGAAGATGGCCTAAGTACTGGGAACCCTGCCACCCATGTGGGAGATCCAGATGGAGCTTCAGTTTCCTGACTTGGGCCTGGCTCAGCCCTATGTGTTGCAGCTATTTCAGGAGTTAAGCCAGCAGATGACAACATTCGCTCGCTCTCGCTCTCTCGCTCTCTCTCTCTCTGTCACTCTGTTTTTCAAATGAATAAAAATAAACATTTTAAAAAATAATTTCTAGGCCGGCGCCGTGGCTCAACAGGCTAATCCTCCGCCTTGCGGCGCCGGCACACCGGGTTCTAGTCCCGGTCGGGGCACCGATCCTGTCCCGGTTGCCCCTCTCTGCTGTGGCTAGGGAGTGCAGTGGAGGATGGCCCAAGTCCTTGGGTCCTGCACCCCATGGGAGACCAGGAGAAGCACCTGGCTCCTGCCATCGGAACAGCGCGGTGCACCGGCCGCAGCGCGCTACCGTGGCGGCCATTGGAGGGTGAACCAACGGCAAAAGGAAGACCTTTCTCTCTGTCTCTCTCTCACTGTCCACTCTGCCTGTCAAAAAAAAAATAATTTCTAAATAAGTTTGAGAAACATGTTATATTAATACATCACAGCCATTTCTTAAAAAGTCATTATGCATATTAGTAGGCTGCATTTAACACACTGTTTCCCAACTTATTTGGCAATGGAATTTGTTTTTAAGGAATTCGAGCTAATGTCTTTTAGATCTAATGTTCCTGAGAGCAGACTTTAGGAAATGCAGCTCTGGAAGTTTGTTATTATTGATCTACTCCAGGCACACCAGGTTGTTCAATGTTAATGGAACCACTGAGAAGACTGTGGTGTACACGTGACAAACTCATGTCACAAACTCATGGGTTGGGCACAGCTTCCACTCTGTTGCTTTCAATGTAATTTGAAGCCTGAAATGACATTGATACCCTACTCCAACAAAAGAGCCACAGGCCCTTTGTGATTTAGCGTTCCACTTTCTGGTCTATCAAGCATTATTTTCAATGAACTGCTGATCTTGCTGTAATCTGTGACAGCTCTTAGCACTAAATTTCCAATGAGAACTTTTGGCCATGGGTAGGATTTCCCTCAGTAGGCAAACTACCGCTATAAATATTCAGTCAAGAAGTGCTTAAAACATAGCAGCATAGATCTTGACCCATGATGGCAAGTAGGTTATAACCTTGAGGGAAACAGTGAAACTCAGGACTGGTGCTTTGAAGTGGGAATATTGAACAAAAGAAGAAGATCTGCAACTGTGTATTTGATAATGTTTTACACAAGAAATGATGACGATTATGTTCATACCTGAGCGGAATACCTAAGGTCTCTTTTAAATCCTCATTCTGTGATTAGATGAGGAAATACAGTGCTTTACATAGACATGTAAGCAAACTTTTAGCTTTGCTCCAAAGTTGTTGTCATATTTTATAAAGCAAGTCACTTAACCTCTTTGGACTGCATTTTCCTCCCATGGAAAACAAGCATGTTTTATTGACTGGAACAGGTCTCTAAAAATCTTTTAGTTTTTAAATAAAATATTCTGTTATTACTCTTATAGAACTCTCTTCCAAGTAAATACAGAATGTATTATTTTGAATTTTTTTTATTTGAAAAACACAAAGAGAGAGAAAAAGACTGACACAGAGACAGACATCTCCTAGTCACTGGTTCATTCCCCCAAAGGCCCACATTGATGGGGGCAAAGCCAGGTTGAAACCAGAGGCCTAGAATTCAATCTAGATCATTCACATGGGTGGCATGGATCCAAGTACTTGAGCCATCACTGGCTATTTAGTAGGAGCCAGATTGGGAATGGAGCCAAGACTCAAACCCAGACACTCTGGTATGAGATGCAGGCATCCCAAACAGAATTTTAATGGCTACAACAGATGCCTATCCCATTATTTTGAAGAAATGGAAACCAAAGCCTAAAATAGCTAAATGATTTTACCCATGTTTGGAACAAGAGTCCAGAAGTAATATTTTAAAACCAGGTTTTCTGAATTCTTGTCTGGTATGTTTTTGTCATATTACCATAGTACTATATTTAAAACCCTATAAAATATATTAACAACAATTTTTTTAAAAAAAGATTTTATTTATTTATTTTAAAGTCAGAGTTACACAAAGAGAGAAGGAGATGGAGAGAGAGAGAGAGAGAGAGAGAGAGAGAGAGAGAGAGAGAGAGGTCTTTCATCCACTGGTTCACACCCCAGTTGGCTGCAATGGCTGGAGCTGTGCTGATCCGAAGCCAGGAGCCAGGAGCTTCCTCCAAGGATTTGGGCCATCTTCTACTGCTTTCCTGGGCCATAGCAGAGAGCTAGATCAGAAGTGGAGCAGCTGGGTCTTGGGATGCCAGCACTGTAGGCGGTGGCTTTACTCACTATGCCACAGTGCCGGCCTCAACAACACTTTTTAAAATAAGATTGATTTATTTATTTGAGGATTAGTGTTAGAGAGAGACAGGGAGAGACAGGGATGGAAATCTGCCATTCACGGTTCACTCCCCAAATGGCCTCAACAGCCAGGGCCGAGCCAGGCCAAAGCCAGGAGATAGAAGCTTCCTCTCGGTCACCCACATGGTAGTAGAGGCCCAAGCACTTGGGCCATCCTCAGGTGACTTTCCGTGCCATTAGCAGAGAGCAGGATCAGAAGTGGAGCAGCTGGGGCACATACCAACACCCATATGGGATGCTGACGTAACAGGCAGCAGCTTTACACACTATGCCACTATGCAGCAACTCTGGCCTCCTAAAAACACTTTTTAAAGCCTTTCTTAAGTATTTACTCAACTATTTATTTGTCAATATTATTAATGTTAACCTAGCATAAATTTTTGAGCTCAATGAAACAAACACAATCCTGCTACCTCCATATGACAATTATTTTCATTTATTTGGTTTCCTTTCAATGGTTATGTACATACTGGCATGATTTCAATGGGATATGGCTCCCAAAGTTATGGAGACAGTTACATCCTAAAGTCAAAAGTTGATGGTTCTGGAAGGAGGGAAGCTTAATCCAACTATGTTGTCTAGGAGGTAGGCCTCGTGGCAGGCCCTTGGGTCACTGAGGGGCATGTCCTCAGAAGGTAGTCCTCACCACAGAGTTAGTTATAAAGGCCAACTTGGGCCCAGCCCCTCTCCTTTCCTGGCTTACTTTGTGATCCTTCCTCTATCTGCACTCTGCTCTTCTATCCTCTGCCTTCACCAGACTGCTCAACCAATAGGGCTTGGCTGATCTTGGACTATGAACCACGAAACCCGTGAGCTCCAATAAGCCTCTTCCTGCATCAGTAACTTGTCTTGGGTATTTCACTGTAGCAATGAAAAGCTGACTAATACACATGTCTACCCAACATTACTCAATGTAGCATATCAAATTTGTATTCATAATGATTATATTACAATTGGCTGTCTAAACATCAGTTTCTGGATATACATTGCTAGTACTCAGTCACATGCAACCTGAGGGGAGGGAAAAGTTACTGTGATCAACATATTGGGGGGAAACCTGCTACCTTACACACAGATAAGTATAGTTGGCAAGGAGCAAAGAGCAAGTAAAGTGAGTCCCCTTTCTCCTCATATATGGCCTTGAAATCTCATGGCTAGAGTCATTCGCTTGGCCTTCATAAGAAAGTCAAGGAGAGAGACTTCAGGAAGACAAGGCTAAGATGCTGTAACCTGGGGTGAGACAGAAGATCCTGAAGATCTCCTCTAGCTTATTGCTTGAATACAGTTTCCACCTTGGAAGACCAGGGAGGCTGTGACCCTGAGGAGTAAGCAGCAACACTGGAAGATTCCAGTGGAGAGGGGGAGGAGGATCAGGCAACAGCTCCCAGCAGTGACCATGAAAAGCCAACTCTAGATAATGGGATCTGGAGCAAACCCTTAAGAAGTGGGAAGGAGGTACCTGTGGGGAATCAATAAAAGTGGGGCTGAAAGGAATTAGAAGAGAGTCCTTGGTCTGCCTCTCAATGTTTTCCCTGCCACAAAGTTCCTGCTGGGAACCACAGGAAATACCGTCCTGTGCCAAATTAATCATAAAGTTAAACTCTCAAGGTGAAGGTGGAAAGTTTAATGACATTAGCTGCTCAGTTCTAAACATGAGCCAAAATCAAAGGAAAGGATGAGTCAAACCCTAGGACTGAGGAAGAGGCCTATGTTAATCAAATATTACACAAGCCCTCAACTCCTGCTGCAAGCTCTTCAGGTAGATCAACTGCTTACCTGTACACACATAGGAAAATCATAGAGGCTTCAAAATCTTATTAGAAAAGAAGAATTAAAAGACAATTTATTTTGGTACAAAAAATTTTGAAATCCATGCATAGTTTTTTCTTTTTTTTAATTTCTTTTTTTTTTTTTTTTTTTTTTTGACAGGCAGAGTGGACAGTGAGAGAGAGGGAGAGAGGGAGAAAGGTCTTCCTTTGCCATTGGTTCACCCCCCAATGGCACGCTGCAGCCGGCACACCGCTGATCCGAAGCCAGGAGCCAGGTGCTTCTCCTGGTCTCCCATGCAGGTGCAGGGCCCAAGCACTTGGGCCATCTCCACTGCCTTCCCGGGCCATAGCAGAGAGCTGGCCTGGAAGAGGAGCAACCAAGACAAAATCTGGCGCCCCAACCAGGACTAGAACCCGGTGTGCTGGTGCCACAGGCGGAGGATTAGCCTAGTGAGCTGCGGCACCAACCGCATAGTTTTTTCATAATAACCTTTTTTGTGAACTCTTTGAAGACCTGGGTAAGATAGTGCTTTCATTTAGGAATGGTTCATGCTTGATGACTAGCACATAACCATCTCATAGAAATCTTATTTACCAATTGGAGATACAATTTCACAAATGTGAAATTGTGAAAACTGATTATGGATGATCATTCACTTAAAAATAAAAAATTGGGGGATAATAATCACCTACAGTAACATTAAGAAACAAATAACTCATAACAAGATTCATAATTTCAAATTATTGGGGTATTTCAAGATAACTGAACTTATGCAGTAAAAGGGCAGAACTCTACGAAGTTGATAAATAATTTTATTTTTTTTTAAAGATTTATTTATTTATTTAGAAGTCAGAGTTACACAGAGAGAGTGAGAGGCAGGAAGGGGGGGTGTCTTCCATCCGTTGGTTCATTCCCTAGATGGCCACAACAGCCCAAGCTGCACCGATTCGAAGCCAGGAGCCAGGAGCTTCTTCTGGGTCTCCCATGCGAGTGCAGGGGCCTAAGGCCTTGGACCATCTACTCTCTCCCAGGCCATAGCTGAGAGCTGGATCGGAAGCAGAGCAGCCGGGTCTTGAACTGGCGCCCATATGGGATGCCAACATTGCAGGCGGCAGTTTTACCTGCTACACAGCGCCGGCCCCAATAAATAATATTCTTGTTGAGTATCATATATGAGAAAAAATATGCAAAAAATACTTCAGAAAATGGTTATCAGTTACTATATATATGAATAATATCTATTATTAATTTCTTTGGGACATATTCTTCTTGAAACAAATTCTTTTTTTAAAAAAGATTTATTTTATTTATTTAAAAGGTAGAGTTCAGAGAGAGGTAGAGATGGAGAGAGAAAGGTCTTCCATTTGCTGGTTCACTCCCCAAATGGCTGCAATGCCCGGGGCTGGGCCAGGCTAAAGCCAGGAGCCAGGAACTTCCTCCAGGTCTCCCACATGGGTGCAGGGGCCCAAGCACTTGGGCCATCATCCGCTGCCTTCCCAGGCATATGAGAAGGAAGCCAGATTGAATTGAAGCAGGTGAGACTCGAACTAGCACCCATATGGGATGCTGGAGTCACAGATGGCTTACTTACTACACCACAATGCTAGCCCTTCATGGAACAAATTCTAATAAAAATCAGCTAATATGTCAAACTTGTTTAGCTACAAGCTGAGGAGAGAACCTTATCTATATACAAATATTTAAGTGATCAGTATGTTCAATAGCTAGAAATTATATGACCTATATAATGTGGTTAAGGTAATCTGGGGGGCCTGAGTCATAGATCAAGCAGAAAAACAAAAATGTTAATAATATGGAATAGAATTATATGCTCTTGAACTCAATTTGCCAACCTACAGACTTTGACAGACCCAAGCACAAATCTATTTATAGGCCATACTTTATCATCTTAATAATATTTTATTGGCTTACACATATACTTTTTTTTGTTTGCTTCTTCTACATTATCATCTCTGAGACCAAAATCAAGATAAACATTTTCTTAAGTATTTATGATACAATATCAAGTTTTCTAAAAACAAAATATAAAATTCCTTTATTCCAGCTAAATAAATTAAAATATTCATGGGGTTATGAAATAGGGCATAAATTATAAATATTTAAATAGGAAGTAAAATATAGAAATAAGCAATTGTTTCTGAAAAATTGAATTACGGGCTTTTTATTAAAAAATACTTGCTCTTAATTTTTAGCAACATGGATATGGTTTCAGGCACCTGGCTTCAGCCTGGCTCAACCATGTCTGTTGTAGCCATTTGAGGAACCAGTGGATAGAAGATTTTCTCTCTCTCTCTCTCTTCCTTTCAAATAAATAAATAAATCTTTTAAAAATTTTAAAACTTCAATGATTTAAATGACAGTCAAGAAAACAAAAGAGAAACCTATAAAAGGAGAGAAAATATTTACAAATAATTTATCTGATAAGAGTCTAGTATCTATAAATCTTTAAATCAACAATAAAAGGACAAATAACCCAATTAAAAAATGAGTCAAAGCCTTTGGTCAAAACTGCCATCTTGCAGTGACTGGCTAAAATGACAAACAAAAGGGAAAGGTGAGAGGCGCCCAATGTATGTTTTCTGGGCCTTTTAGAAAATATGGACATTCCTCAATACAATCAAAGCAATTTATGAAAAACCCACAGCCAACATCCTATTGAATGGGAAAAAGTTGGGAGCATTTCCACTGAGATCTGGTACCAGATGGGGATGCCCACTCTCACCACTGCTATTCAATATAGTTCTGGAAGTTTTAGCCAGAGCTATTAGGCAAGAAAAAGAAATTAAAGGGATACAAATTGGGAAGGAAGAATTCAAACTATCCTTCTTTGCAGATGATATGATTCTTTATTTAGGGGATCCAAAGAACTCTACTAAGAGACTATTGGAACTCATAGAAGAGTTTGGCAAAGTAGCAGGATATAAAATCAATGCACAAAAATCAACAGCCTTTATACACACAGGCAATGCCACGGCTGAGGAAGAACTTCTAAGATCAATCCCATTCACAATAGCTACAAAAACAATCAAATACCTTGGAATAAACTTAACCAAAGATGTTAAAGATCTCTACAATGAAAATTACAAAACCTTAAAGAAAGAAATAGAAGAGGATACCAAAAAATGGAAAAATCTTCCATGCTCATGGATTGGAAGAATCAATATCATCAAAATGTCCATTCTCCCAAAAGCAGTTTATACATTCAATGCAATACCAATCAAGATAGTGAAGACCTTCTTCTCAGATCTGGAAAAAATGAGGCTGAAATTCACATGGAGACACAGGAGACCTCAAATAGCTAAAGCAATCTTGTACAACAAAAACAAAGCTGGAGGCATCACAATACCAGATTTCAGGACATACTACAGGGCAGTTGTTATCAAAACAGCATGGTACTGGTACAGAAACAGATGGATAGAACAATGGAACAGAATAGAAACACCAGAAATCAATCCAAACATCTACAGCCAACTTATATTTGATCAAGGATCCAAAACCAATCCCAGGAGTAAGTCTATTCAATAAATGGTGCTGGGAAAATTGGATTTCCACGTGCAGAATCATGAAGCAAGACCCCTACCTTTCACCTTACACAAAAATTCACTCAACATGGATTAAAGACTTAAATCTATGACCCAACACCATCAAAATTATTAGAGAGCATTGGAGAAACCCTGCAAGATATAGGTACTGGCAAAGATTTCTTGGAAAAGACCCCAGAAGCACAGGCAGTCAAAGCCAAAATTAACATTTGGGATTGCATCAGATTCAGAAGTTTCTGTACTTCAAAAGATACAGTCAGGAAAGTGAAGAGGCAACCGACAGAATGGGAAAAAATATTTGCAAGCTATGCAACAGATAAAGGGTTGATAACCAGAATCTACAAAGAAATCAAGAAACTCCACAACATCAAAACAAACAACCCACTTAAGAGATGGGCCAAGGACCTCAATAGACATTTTTCAAAAGAGGAAATCCAAATGGACAACAGACACATGAAAAATGTTCAAGATCACTAGCAATCAGGGAAATGCAAATCAAAACCACAATGAGGTTTCACCTCACCCCAGTTAGAATGGCTCACATTCAGAAATCTACTAACAATAGATGCTGGAGAGGATGTGGAGAAAAAGGGACACTAATCCACTATTGGTGGGAATGCAAACTGGTTAAACCACTATGGAAGTCAGTCTGGAAATTCCTCAGAAACCTGAATATAACCCTACCATACAACCCAGCCATCCCACTCCTTGGAATTTACCCAAAGGATATTAAATTGGCAAACAAAAAAGCTGTCTGCACATTAATATTTATTGTAGCTCAATTCACAATAGCTAAGACCTGGCCCCAAGCCAAATGCCCATCAACAGTAGGCTGGATAAAGAAATTATGGGACATGTACTCTATAGAATACTATACAGCAGTCAAAAACAATGAAACCTGGTCATTTGCAACAAGATGGAGGAATCTGGAAAACATTATGCTGAGTGAATTAAGCCAGTCCCAAAGGGACAAATATCATATGTTCTCCCTGATTGGCGACAACTAACTGAGCACCAAAGGGGAAACCTGTTGAAGTGAAATGGACACTATGAGAAACAGTGACTTGATCAGCTTTTGTCCTGGTGGTTGATGTACAATGTAATACTTTATCCATTTTAGTATTTTTTTTTGTTCTAGTACTATTGGTTGAACTCTGTAATTAACACACAATTATTCTTAGGTGTTTAAATTTTAACTGAGAAGTGATCCCTGTTAAATATAACAGTGGGAATAAGAGAGGGAGGAGATGTACAATTTGGGACATGCTCAATTGGACTTGCCCGAAGTGGTGGAGTTAGAAACATGCCAGGGGATTCCAATACAATCCCATCAAGGTGGCATGTACCAATGCCATCTCACTAGTCCAAGTGATCAACTTCAGTTCACAATTGATCACACTGATAGGTCTAAGAGTCAAAGGGATCACACAAACAAGACTAGTGTCTGCTAATACTAACTGATAGAATCAAAAAGGGAGAGAACGATCCAACGTGGGAAGTGGGAGACACAGCAGACTCATAGAATGGCAGATGTCCTAAACAGCACTCTGGCCTCAGATCAGCCCTTAAGGCATTCGGATCTGGCTGAAGAGCCCATGAGAGTATTTTAGGCATGGAAAGCCAAGACACTCTGGAAAAAAAAAAAAAAAAAGGCCTAAATGAAAGATCTCTGCGAGTGCGATCCCAGTAGAAAGAATGGGGCCATCAAGAAGGAGGTACCTTTCTCTGAAGGGAGGGAACTTCCACTTTGACTATGACCCTGTCGGAATAAGATCAAAGTTGGCGAACTCAAAAGGCTTCCATAGCCTTAGCAACTCATGACTAGAGCCTAGGGAGATTACTGACGCCATAAACAGGAGTGTCAAATTGTTAAATCAACAATAGGAGTCACTGTGTACTTACGTCCCATGTGGGATCTGTCCTTAATGGGTTGTCCAATGTGAAGTAATGCTATAAGTAGTACTGAAACAGTATTTTACACTGTGTGTTTCTGTGTGGGTGCAAACTGTTGAAATCTTTACTTAATATATATAACTGAATCAATCTTCTGTATATAAAGATAATTGAAAATGAAAGAAAAAACTTGGTGTTAAATTGGAAATTTCATAGAAAATCAATCAATTCTTAAATATCATGTAGGATCTCTGTCCTTAATGTGCTGTACATTGTGATTTAATGCTATAACTAGTACTCAAACAGTATTTTTCACTTTGTGTTGCTATGTGGGTACAAACTGTTGAAATCTTTACTTAATATATACTAAACTGATCTTCTGTATATAAAGAGAATTGAAAATGAATCTTGATGTGAATGGAAGGGGAGAGGGAGCGGGAAAGGGGAGGGTTGTGGGTGGGAGGGAAGTTATGGGTTGGGGGGAGCCATTGTAATCCATAAACTTTACTTTGGAAATTTATATTCATTAAATAAAAGTTTAAAAAAACATTTTTTGATTAACACATAATAATTGCACAATTTTGTAAGATACATTACAGTATTTCAACATGTTTACAATGTACACTGACCAAATCAAGCCATTAGCATTTGTAAAAAAAAAAAAAGTAAAAGAAAATATGGAGCTGTTCCTTCAATTGTACACATATGAATCTACAAGAAAGGTGCTATTATAGACACAAAGGGAAGAAGTACTGTCCAAAACAGAATGCTCCATAAATATTATCCTGGCAAAACTGGAAGCGTCTAGAGCATTATCCAACACCTGCTGGCCTTGTTGTAACAAACAAGTTCAGAGCAAGATTCTTGCCAAGAGAAGTAATTTGAGTAGTGAGTGCTTTAAGCACTGTAAGAGTTGGGACAGCTTCCTGAAATGTGGGAAGGAAAATGATAAGAAGGAAATCAAACACAAAAGTTTCTGGGTTCCACTGAAGTACTAGTATGCTCCACCTGGAGATCCATACTTTGTGAAAACCAGTAGAAAGGAGCCTGAGGTACAAGGACCTATGTCCTAGGACTTTATAAATAAATGTAAAAAAAAAAAAAGTCTTCTGGATCATAAAAGTGTTTCTCCTAATTAAGTAAAGTGTGGTGACTTCACCCCCTAAGAAATACTTAAAGTAAATTTAATTGTGTCCTAATTTATTGTGTAATCTCTTCACTTTTCAAATTTAGTGTTTTTCTTGCTGAAGGGTATGAAGTGGCTTATTGTGTAATGATACTTTCAACAGGCTAGAAGAAAAAAAATAAGCAAAGGATTGTAATGACATCTCTCCAAAACAGACAATGAGCACATACAAATGCATTCAACATTGTTAGTTATTAAAGAAATGGGAAACAAAAGCTGCGAAGCACCATTTCACACCCACTAGGATGACTATAATTTTCTTTATAGTATTTATTTATTTGAGAGAGAGATCAATTTTCCAGCCATTGGTTCACTCCCCAATGGTACACAAAAGCCAGGGCTGTGCCAGGCCAAAGCAGGGCTCCTGGAACTCCATCCAGGTCCCTGATGTGGGTGACAAGGAACCAAGTACTTGAGTCCAATGTGTACATTAGCAGATAGTTGGATGGGAAGTGGAGCCCGGGCTTGAATCTAGGGACTCTGAAATGGGATATAGAGGTATAAACCACTGTACCAGATGTCTACTTGGGCTCCTGTCACTCACGTTGGAGACCAGGATGGATTTCCAGGCTCCTGGCTTCGGCCTGGCCCAGCCCTGACTGTTGGAGCTATCTGGTGAGTGAACCAGCAGATGAAAGATCTCTCCTTATTTTTCTCTCTCTGTAACTCTGCCTTGCAAATAAGTAAATAAATATTTAAAAACAATAAAAATGGGCCGGCGCCGTAGCTTAAGAGGCTAATCCTCCGCCTTGCGGCGCCGACACACTGGGTTCTAGTCTGGGTTGGGGCGCCGGATTCTGTCCCGGTTGCCCCTCTTCCAGGCCAGCTCTCTGCTGTGGCCCGGGAGTACAGTGGAGGATGGCCCAGGTCCTTGGGCCCTGCACCCGCTTGGGAGATCGGGAGAGGCACCTGGCTCCTGCCTTCGGATCAGCGCAATGCACCGGCCGCAGCGGCCATTGGAGGGTGAACCAATGGCAAAAAGGAGGACCTTTCTCTCTGTCTCTCTCTCTCCACTGTCCACTCTGCCTGTCAAAAAAAATAAATAAATAAAATAAAAATGAAAAATAATGATGTTGGTTAGGAAGTGAGAAATTGGAATTCTCATATGCTGCTAGTAGGAATGTAAAACAATGCAGCAGCTTTGGAAAACAGATTGGCAGTTTCTCGAAAAGTTAAACATAGAGTTACCAGATGACCCAGAAATTCTAATGCTAATTATATACTAAAGAGAAATGAAAAATGTATATCCACACCAAAACTTGCACTTGAGTGTTCATGCCAGTATTATTCAAAAAAGTGGAAACAATGCAAGTGTCTATTGACTGATGTCTGGATACACAAAATGTGTTAAATTAATACAATGAAATATTCATTTATAAAAAGGAATGTAGTTCTGTTCCTCAGATAAACCTTGAAAACATTATGCTAGGTGAAATAAGCCAAACACAAAAGACCAAATATTGTAAGACTACACTTACATGAAATATCTAGAACAGTCAAATCAATGGAGATCAAAAGTATACTAGTGTTAATGGGGGGATGGAGGCCGGCGCCGTGGCTTAACAGGCTAATCCTCCACCTTGTGGCGTCGGCACACTGGGTTCTAGTCTGGGTTGGGGCGCCGGATTCTATCCCGGTTGCCCCTCTTCCAGGCCAGCTCTCTGCTATGGCCCGGGAAGGCAGTGGAGGATGACCCAGGTCCTTGGGCCCTGCACCCGCATGGGAGACCAGGAGAAGCACCTGGCTCCTGGCTTCGGATTAGCGAGATGCGCCGGCCACAGCGGCCATTGGAGGGTGAACCAACGGCAAAAAGGAAGACCTTTCTCTCTGTCTCTCTCTCTCTCACTATCCACTCTGCCTGTCCAAAAAAAAAGGGGGGGGGGGGATGGAGGTAGGGAGGAATCAGGCCTAGGGAGTGACTTCATTGAAGTTAGTGAAACTATTTTGAAATCAGATAATGAAAATTATTTTGAAATTAAACAGTGGAGATGCCTTGTGCAATCTTACTGAAATATTGTGCAATATAACAATATCATGTAACCTTGCAAATATATTAAAAATTGTTGAATGATACACATTCAATATAAAATATTTATAAAAATATAAAAAAAGATGCACTTGCAATCCTAAGAAATAAATGACTAGAGAAAGTTGGGGTTGGAAAAGATGCCCAAATGTCTTTCTTCCCTAGAACTAAATGTTTAAACTTGAAATCTAAAATTTTCAGATAATCTCTGCTTTGCCTCATCTCTTTAAAGAATATGAAACCAAGATATATTACTTTCTTTTTTTAAAAAAAGATTTATTTTATTTATTTGGAAGACAGAGTTACAGAGAGAGGTGGAGACAGAGAGAGGGATCTTCCATCCGCTGGTTCACTCCCCAGATGGTTGCAATGGCCAGAGCTGCGCCGATCTGAAGCCAGGAGCCAGGAGCTTTTTCCGGGTCTCCCATGTGGGTGCAGGGGCCCAAGGACTTGGGCCATCTTCTACTGCTATCCCAGGCCATAGCAGAGAGCTGGATCAGAAGAGGAGCAGCTGGGACTAGAACCAGCGCCCATAGGGAATGCCAGCATGTCAGGCCAGGGCTTTAACCTGCTGTGCCACAGCACCGGCCCCCAAGATGTATTACTTTCATTTGATTTATATCACCACCATTTACTTTATCACTTCTCGATAATATTCAGATATAATTAGTGTTTTAGTTATATTAACATTCTTTCTATTTCTCAATTTCTTTGCTTCATCTGTCCCAAATAATATTCAGCCTGAAATTAGCATTATAATTCTGTTCATGTTCCTTACTTTTTTTTAAAGATTTTATTTTTATTTATTTAAAAGGTAAAGTGACGGAGAGAGAGAGAGAGAGAGAGAGAGAGAAAGAGATAGAGAAAAAGAGAGAGAATCTCATATCTACTAGTTTATTTCCCAAATGGCTGCAAGGGCTGGTTCTAGGCCAGACTAAAGACAGGATCCTGGAAATCCGTCTGGGTCTGCTACGTGGGTGGCAGGTGTCTAAGCACTTGGATCATCATCCACTGCTTTTCCAGGCATATTAGCAGGCTGCTGGAAGAAAGGCAGAGCAGCCGGAACTTGAGCTGACACTCTGATATGGGATACCAACATCAACCGTGGCTACTTAACCCTCTGTACCATATGCCATCCCTTGTTCACATTCCTTCTGTCTCTCCTTCCAACTCATGTGCACTTCTCAATGCACTGTCTCCCTTGTAAGTCACTCTTTCTGGTCTTTTCCATATTCAGCTTGGTACTTCCACTAATCCCATACTATCTTCTAAAATTCCATTCTATTATTAATAATCTTTCCTGTACTGCTAACCTTTCCCTAACAATTCTTTGTTCTTTTTGACATAAACATAACCTGCTTTCCTTTGACCACACAGGTGCCTTTTAGTGAAAGGTGATCCAAATTTCAGGAGTAGGAAATGCAGGTGACATTTCCCTGGCTCTACCCTAGGTTTTCTGATCATGGTTCTCCTTTGCTTCCTCTCTGAGGTTCCTTCCTCTTGAAACATCCTTACCATCCAACCTCAGCTCTATCTTTTACTGACCTTAACATTACACTCTCAGGGCTGGTGCCCTGGCGCAGCAGGTTAATCCTCCGCCTGCAGTGCCGGCATCCCATATGGTCACCAGTTCTAGTCCTGGCTGCTCCTCTTCTAACCCAGCTCTCTGCTATGGCCTGGGGAAGCATTAGAGGATGACCCAAGTGCTTGGGCCCCTGTACCTGCATGGGAGACCAGGAAGAAGCACCTGGGTCCTGACTTTGAATTGGCGTAGCTCCAGCCATTGCAGCCATTTGGGAAGTGAACCAATGGAAGGAAGACCTCTCTCTCAGTCTCTCCCTCTCACTGTCTGTAACTCTGCTCTCAAATAAATAAATTTAAAAAATCTTTAAAATAAAAAAATTTATACTCTCATCACAATTAAAGATTAGAGCACAGAAAATCTATGCATATTTAAAAAAAATTTTTTTTAAATTCATTGTAAAGGTAGAATTGGAGAGAGAAATACCCACAACCTCAAAAGCAACAGAAGCAAATCCATGAACTAAAGAAAACCATACCTGATATGAATGAAAATTTTTTCCATGAAATTGAGATTTTAAAGAGAAATCAAAATGAAGTATTAGAAATGAAGAATTCAATACATCAAATTAAAAATGTGGTGGAAAGTCTTAACAGCAGACTTGGAGAAACAGAAGAAAGAATACCTGAACTAGAAGA
This sequence comes from Lepus europaeus, assembly GCF_033115175.1. Lineage (NCBI taxonomy): Eukaryota > Metazoa > Chordata > Mammalia > Lagomorpha > Leporidae > Lepus > Lepus europaeus. The sequence continues at coordinate 43,372,566 of NC_084837.1, read as the reverse complement.
CAAATCTTTGGAAATCTTAAAATCAAACCAAAAAAAAAAGAGAGAGAAAACTTAAAAACTGTGTTGATGGCCATTTGTGGGGTGAACTAGCAGAAGGAAGACCTTTCTCTCTGTATATCTCTCTCTCACTGTCTAACTCTGCCTGTCAAATAAAATAAAACTGTGTTGATATATGGGATACTATTTTTAAAAACCCAACATATAGGTCTTAGGAGTACCTGAAGGTATGAAAAGAGAGAATAGACTAGAAGGCCTTTTTAGTGAAATAATTACAGAAAACTTCCCCAATTTGGAGAAAGAAAGTGGACATCCACATAGAGGAAGCACACAGAACTCCTAAGAGACATGACCAGAGAAGACCTTCACCACGACACATTGTAGTCAAACTTCCCACAATAAAACATAAGGATTCTAAAATATGCATGAGAGATATGCCACATTACTTTCAGAGGATCTCCAATTAGACTCAGAGCTGACTTCTTATCAGATACCATATAGGCTAGAAGGGAATGGCAAGATATAGTCCAAATCTTGAGAGAGAAAACTGTCAACCCAGAATATTATACCCTGCAAAGCTCTCATTTATGAATGAAAGTGAAATATAGACCTTCTACAACAAAGAGAAATTGAAAGAATTTGTCGCCACTAGCCCAGCCTTACAAAAGATACTTAAGGATGTGCTACACCAGAAAGATTGCCATCATTATGCAGGAATGTGAAGGCATAAAATCCTCCATTAAAAGTACAAAAAACATCAGAATAAATAATAGCAATATTTATGGAAAAATGGTGGAGCTAAGTTGTCACTTATCAATAGTCAGCTTGGATATAAATGGCTTCAACTCTCCAGTTAAATGATACAGACTGGATGAATGGATCAATAAACAAGAACCATCTATTTGCTGCCTACAAGGACATACCTCACCAATAAATGTACACACAGACTCAAAGTAGAAAGATGGAAAAAGATATCCCTTAAAGGGCAGGTGTTGCCATCCTAATATCAGACAAAATAGATGTTAACATAAAACTGTTAAAAGAGATGACGAAGGGCACTATGTAATAACTAAGAAATTAATTAATTATATGACTATAATAAATGTATATGCACCCAATTACAGAGTGCCTGGTTATTTAAAAGAAATGTTAATGGGTCTAAAGAGAGACATAGACTCCAATACAACAGTAACAGGTGACTTCAACACCCCACTTTCGTCAATGCACAGATCAACTAGACAGAAGATCAACAAACAACAGAGCTAATCAGCACTATGAACCAAATGGACCTAACTGATATCTACAGAACTTTTCATCCCACAGTTGCAGAATACACATTCTTCTCATCAGTGCATAAACCTTTCTCTTGGATAGACCATATGCTAGGCCATAAAGCAAGTCTCTCTCTCTCTCTCTCTCCCTCTATCTTTAAAATGAATTTTAAAAACTTTTAGAAAATATAGGTAGATTTTTCTGCATCTTAAAAAGTATTCCTGGGGCAGGTGCTGTGCATAGAAGGCTAAGCTTCTGCCTGCAGTGCCAGCATTCCATATAGGCGCTGCTTAGAGTCCTGGCTGCTCCACTTCCAGTCCAGCTCTCTGCTATGGCCTGGGAAAGCAGTAGAAGATGGCCCAAGTCCTTGGGCCCCTGCATCTGTGTGGGAGACCTGGAAGAAGCCCCTGGCTCTTGACTTTGAATCAGCCCAGCCCCAGCTGTTGGTATCATTGGGGAGTGAACCAGTGGATGGAAGAGCTTTCTTTCTGTCTCTCCCTGTTGCTGTGGATTTGTTCCTAGAGGAGGAGCATGGTGGGAGCAAGAGGCGTGGAGTCAACACACAGACACCGGAAGTCAGGTGAAAGCAGGCCAGAGTAGCAGCCCACAGACTCGTTTATTTCAGTTGGTACAGCAGCTTATATAGCTGAGGCAGCCAATCCAGTTAAGGGGCAGTTTATGCCCTAACCAATCACAGCCTGTTGCCAGGTAGGCTCCATTGCCAGGTGGTTTTCCAGATGGTTTCCAAGGCCATTCCTGAGTAATTGATGCTCACTTGCCAGCAGCCATCTTGGCATGGCCTTCTCATTTCACCACATCTCCCTCTCTCTGTAACTCTACCTCTCAAATAAATTAAAAAAAAACTAAAAAAGAAAGTATTCCCTAATCCTGTCTTCCCATAAAATCATTGCTCTTATGTTTCTGTCCCTTCATCACTAATTTCCTGAAGAGTTGTCTACACTTACTATATATATATAGTATATATATATATATATATATATATATATACTATATATATAGTATATATATATATATAAAGATTTAATTTATTTATTTAAAATGCAGAGTTACAGAATGGCAGACACAGAGGTAGAGAGAGAGAGAGAGAGAGAGAGAGAGAGAGAGAGGCGTCTTCTATCCACTGGTTCACTACCGAAATAGCTGCAACTGCTGGAGCTGGGCCAATCCAAAGGCAGGAGCCTGGAGCTTGAATCTCTCACGTGGGTGCAGGGGCTCAAGTAGTTTGACTATCTTCCACTGCTTTCCCAGGAGCATTAGCAGGGAGCTGGATCAGAAGTGGAGCAGCCTGGACCCGAACCGGGGTCCATATGGGATGCCAGCATTACGGGCAGAGGCTTTACCTGCTATGCCTCAGTGCTGGCCCCTACTTACTATATTTTTGAAAGCTCTTTTCTGTTCTCAAGATATTTGATTACATATTTCCAAGGGACCTTTGTGCAGTAATGTTCAGGGTGACCTCCTAATTGTTAATCCCAGTGACTTTTTAAATAAATATGTGCTAATTGATTTGAAAGATGGAGAAAAACAAAGAGACAGAGATTTTCTATCCATTGGTTCATTCCCAGATGACCACAACAGCAGGGGCTGGCCCAAGACAAAGCCAGGAGCCTGAAACTCTAATCTGAGTTTCTCATATTGTTAACAGAGATCCAAGTACTTATGCATTAGCTGCTGCTCCCCAAGGTGGACATCATCAGGAAACCGGAATCATAAATGAAGCTGGGACTCAAATCCAGGGACTCTGATATGGGATGCAGGTGGCCCAAGCAGTCTTAGCCACCGTAACAAATACCTTTCCCATCTTAGTGGTTTGTTGTTGTTGTTTTACGGTATTTTCTTATTTGACTCTCTAAAGTGTGTTGGACATTGTTCATCACATCCTACTTGAGTAGAAGTTCTCCCTTCTCCTGGATTCCATTACACCACTCTCTTCTAATTTTTCTCTTATCTCTTCCCCTCTTTTTCATTCTCTTGATAGTGTCTCTTAATCTTCCTGTTTCTTAATGAAGATATTTGCTCTATAGGCAATGTTATCTACTTTGGTGAGTTTTTTAAAAAGTTTACAGCTCAGCACTGGTAAGTATATTCACATTGCTCTAAAACAGATCCCCATAATTTTTTTTCTTGCAAAGCTTTAACTCAATATCCATTAAATAACAACCACCCATTCTTTTCTCCCCCAGGTCCTGGTGACCATCTTTCTACATTCTGTTTCTATAAAGTGAAACCATTTAGGTATCTCAAATAAGTGAAATCGTACAGTATTTGTCTTTTTTTGTGACTGGCTTCTTTCACTTATATGTATAATGTTCTCAAGGTACAACTATATTGTAGCATTTACCAGGACTTCAGTTCTGAATAATATTACCTCCTAAACACACACACACACACACACTTTGTTTATCCATTCACCCTTTGATGGATACTTCAAAGGTTGCTTCTACCTCTTGGCTATTGTGAATAGTGCTGCTATAAAAATGGGTATGTAAATGCCTCCTCAAAGCCTTGTTGTTAATTCTTTTCAAAGAAAGATATATACCCGGAAGGAATTGCTGGATCATATGGTAGTTCTATTATTAATATTTTGAAGATTCACCACACTGCTACTTGGTGGCTTTAACTGCCATGTATGTGCAGCTAGCTCCCAAATCTATATTCCTTCCCCTAATCTCTCTGTCTCCTGAAATATATAAAGATATAAACTCAAAAAGGAAGAGAATGTATTTTGTCTTTTTATACTCTGTGTTCCTACAGTGGATTCTAAATAAATTCTTATTTAAAATACTGTCTTTTGAATTCTGAATGTGTCTTCCAAAGGTCTCTTAAGAGAGCTAAGTCCAAATATTGTTTCAGTTGATTATTATGTAATCAGATGAATCACTGTTTTAAGTTTCTTGATAGTATATACTCTGTAATATATTTATTTGATTCCTTACATTGCCTACCAAATACTAATGAGGCAGTACATTTTGATTAAATTAGGCAATAATCTCAAGTATTTATCAAAACTGAGAGTAGCATTGGAATGTTTGCATAGTTTCTCCTTTCTGCTTCTAAAGGAAAAGAGTGTCAGTGAGGTGCTACTATAGAAATTTATATGATACTATTATAATTTTAGAAATATTTTAGGACAAATACAAATAAGTGGAATACATTGAATGAACTTTTTTTTGACCATACAACATGAGTAAATTAGAATATGCCAATAAAATTTTTAGAAAACTTTATCAAATAGAACATTTTTACCACCCCTAGAGGAAAAAAGGATTAGAAAAAAATCTTGTTGGAGGATATGGATACTCATTATTTTTATTTATCAAATGATAGCAAGTGCTCTGAGTAACATTTTAAACAATAATTTGAAATTAAACTTCAGCTCTGATTTATGATGGAAAAGAAAGCTAACTAGCACCAAGGTGACTGAGGGCACAAAATTTAATAATTGCTTAAAGATTATCAGATACTTTCTTTTTCACAAGTGAAGAGAGCTTTAAAATTTGCCAACTCAGGGCCCTGAGAAAATAAGACATTTTCTTTATGGGAAGAAGAAGAAGAAAGGACATTGCCAACAATAGAAAAGGCATGCAGAATAGCAATGGCTCAAAGTGGATCTGGCAGACTATGAACACTAGAATCACCAAGGAAACATGGAACTATGAAATGTCAGAAGGCTGTTGAAATGCCTGATGCTCCAACCATGGCTCAGCTTTTAAAGACCAAATGAAGACTCATGAGACACCAGAAGACTGTAGATGCTTTAATGAATAACCACACACTAGTAGAATTAAGAGAAACAACTATAGCTCAAATCAACACAAACCTAAGTACCTTTTTTTCAGTTTATCTGTTTCAAGTTAAACCAACTCCTTCTAATTTAAAAGATTTCCACAAAATGGTAGAGTTGGTAAATTTTAGAATTTATCAAGCACAACTTAAAAAAAAAAAAGAATCACTGGCTGTGAAAAATGACTGTTCAAATGCAGGCTCCAAGGTCCCTCTCAGAAATTCTGATTCCATAGATGCAGGAATCTGCATTTTTCACAGCAATTCTGATTCAGGTGATCCTGAGACCAACTCTGGCAGACTGCTGGAAAGGTGGACATACTAAATAAGCTCTTCTCTAATCTCAGGTTCAGTCTTCTAAGGATAGTTAATAAACTTTACTGGAAGGATGGATGTCATTTCTCATGAACCATCACTTAAGACCTTTTTTTTTTTTTTTAAAGTGGAAAGACACACTGAGTAGACAAGCATTCCTATAAAATAAGTCCAGTGAATTTGGGCACACTGATTAAATGCAGCAGATATAGTCTGGGCCTCTGAGAGAAGCTAACCAATAAGTTCAAAAGAAGAGGAAAGAAGGATGCATTTTAAGCCCTGGCAAACAAAATAATCTTGTTCTTGGAATAGATTAATGAGCAGCCAGGTAATAAAGCAAATATAACAATATGCTAATTGTTGAATGCAGGTGGTAAGTATATGGGTATTGACTATTCAATGTTTTCAACTTTTCTGTATGTATGTACCCATTTCCCCAATTCTTTTTGAAAAGTTTTACCTATTTATTTATTTGAAAGGCAGAGACGGGGGGTGGGGGGGTGGAGAGACCTGCCATCCACTGGTTCATGCCCCAAATGCCCATAACAGCCGAGGCTGGGCCAGTCCAAAATGAGGAGCCAGAACTCCAGGTTCTTCCATGGAAGTGACAGGAACCCAAACACTTGGGCCATCACCTGCTGCCCCCCAGCTGCATTAACTGGATTGGAAGTAGAGACAGGACTTGATCCCAGGCACTCCAATATGGATTACAGTCATCCCAAGTAGTGACTCAACCCAGTCTTCCACGAAGCCTATGTCTCCCAGTTCCTGAAACAAATTTTGGGACACTGCATGTATGTACCCAGTTCCCCAGTTCTTGAAATAATTTCTATTTATTGCTCTCTCTCTAAGATTTATTCACTTATTTAGGCAGAGCAAGAGAGAGAGAGGTCGATACAGAGAAAGGGATTGCTTTGGTTCATTCCCCAAATGGGCCAGGCTGAAGCCAGGAGCCTGGAACTCCATGTTGGTCTCCCATGTGGGTGCAGGGTCCCAAGCATTCAGGCCATGTTCTGCTGCTTTCCTAAGCACATTCACAGGGATCTAGGTTGGAAGCAGAACAGCTAGGACTCAAACTGGTGCTCTGATATGGGATGCCAGCATCAATACTGGGGATCCCCAACCACTTTCTTTTTTAAGATTTATTTATTTGAAGGGCAGAAAGAGGGAGAGATAGCACACATAAAATTGTAGAGTGATCTTTTTAGAAGATTTTATTTATTTATTTGAGAGGTAGTGTTACCGGAGAAGGCAGGGTTCTTGTCTTTGTGCAAGAAAGAATTCAGGTGTGAGACAGAGAGTAAGTGGGAAGCAAAATAGCAAGATTATTAGAGTAGGAACATCGGTAAAAAACGGATGGGCACCTCTCCAGACAGAACCTGAGAGAGAGTGTCCCAGTCGCTCAGACTGGAGGAGAGCGAGGTTACATGGTTGAGTGGAGAGATCACACCTGGGCAGGCCAGGCGGGTGGCTCAGCAGAGGTAGAGGGCTGAGCACACAGTCTGGTTGAGGCTAGGATTTTTAAGGGGATGGGTCTTGCCTTCCCTTCCCCCTCTCCTTCTCTTTCTCCTGTACAAAGGACTTTTTGGATGTAAATACAAAAAATTCCTTTCTGAGCTTTCCCCATGAAGTTATCAGACATGGGGAAGCCTGGCTGGTGTCGCCCCACCTTAGAGGAGCATTAGAGGGAGGATGGTTATTGGGTAGAAGGGACAGGGCAGATACTGGGCTGCATCTAGAAGGTCACAGGGATGACTTTGAGATGAGGATGCTGGACCTAGATGTCAACTCCTTAGGCCTTTGTCACACACACATAAGCTCATTTCTGACTTCCTACCTAACAGTAGAGTTACAGACAGTGAGAGGGAGAGACAGAGAGAAAGGTCTTCCATCTGCTGGTTCACTCCCCAAATGGCCACAACAGCTGGAGCTGTGCTAGTCTGAAGCTGGAAGCCAGGAACTTCTTCCGGGTTGCCCATGTGGGTGCAGGGGCCCAAGAATTTAGGCTATCTTCTACTGCTTTCCCAGGCCTTAGCAGAGAGCTGGATAGGAAGAGGTACAGCCAGGACTTGAACTGGCATTCATATGGGATGCTGGCGCCGCAGGCAGCTTAACAGCCCAACCCTAGAATGATTTTTTTTTAATTCCTCCTTTTTCTTTAGCCCCACTACAACCAGTTAGCTGCTCTGAAGTGTGTTTTTATTCAAAAATCTAATAGGTATTTCCAATTGTGTTTCTTTCCCTACTCACAGCTTGTAATAGGTGAATTTTAATCCCCTCATGTATGCACTACCCCCCCAAAAAAAAGATAAATAAAACAAAAATCAAAACACAAAAAACCTATCTTCTTGCTATCAGTTCTCTGTTCTCTGTAATCCCTATGTCCCACACTGCCAAGTCAACACTCCTAAAACCTGTTTCAATGAAATCACTCTGCTCTTTAAAAAGGCTGCTCAATGGTACCTTATTACCTGTTAATCCAGACACAACTTGAAATGCCCTTCCCACCCCTTTACAATAGAAATTCTTATTCTTTAAAAGAGGGTTCAAGTTGCCATCGTTTAACACAGGAATTTGCTATTCCATAGAAGTGCAGTCTCCCTCTGCAGCTACCTATATCTTGATAAAATAAAAAAAAAATTCTGAGGAGTCCTAAATTTAATTTCAAAGGTCAGAGGGTGGAGAGGCAGAAGCGATAAGGAAAGGTAATCAGTTGACAGGCAGGCCAAAACCAACAGAAGACTTACATGTTGGCTAATCCCCAGGTGCCTGTGGGCTACTGTAGACCACCTGGCTAACTCAACCAAACCAATCAGAGAGCAACAGGATCTTTTCTTTACTGACCATCCTCCTAGTCCTAAACTTTCTCTCGTTGGCATTATACTACCCCTTAACTTTAGCTATAGTGAGTTCAATATAAAGAATTTGTGCTTGCATCCCTTACACTTTCATTATAAAAATGCTATTGGCTCTTATGTTTGGTGGACATATTTCCAGCTAGTATCTAGCCTTGCTGCTGGTAGGTGCAGAACTCAGTCCCAGGATCTGGTACTTTTCTGGATAGCATCTCTAACTGACACAGGGAGGCAGAATCACCTGGGGATAGTTTCTATTATCTCAAAGCCTAAAGGCTATGGGTTTGATTCTTCTTGCTCTGGAGATAAAAAGGTCCCCTGCCTGGACCAGAATCAAATCAGTTTAGGGGCCAACGGCCAAGCTAAATTGACCTCTCATTATATGCTCACCACAATAAATTAACATGCTAAACAGCACACCCATCAACTGCCATGATAGGAAAAATCAACCATATAAGGAGTGAAAAGGGTTACTAGCTAGCCATAATCCTCCTCCTCTTTATTAGAATGTACTGCCTCTTCCACTAAACAGTCATATAATGTTAAACACAACTCAGAGACAGGGTCACTCCCCTCCTAGTGAGTGTGGACTCTGACCAGGGAGTGTGTGCTTTTGTTCTCGCAATGAAACACTTGCTGCTTGTTATCCTTGACTTGCTCAAGAATTCTTTCTAAACCCAGGTGCTGGGCAGCTAATACTGGCTGTCTTGGGCCATGCATAAAGGCTCAAAAAACTCTTTAATGCAGAGAACCCCTACTCTCAAGAATTTTGGTACAATTTAACAATTGTATTCAAAGTCTCATTCAATCACCACAGACCCCCAACTACCTAGTGCATTTCTGTGTATAGCATGTCCCTTACTAGATAAGAAGTTTCCTGGAGTTAAGGGTCTTATCTTGGACTATTCCACACAGCTCCCAAGTCCACTGCTGATCTACAGATTCTAAAAACAACAACCTTTAAGTGGAGAGCAACTATTCAAGATGCAATATTAAGCAAATGTTAGAACATTTCCAGCATTTGGGTTAAAAACACATGTATACAATGAAAAGAAATAAAAGCCCTAAGGACTGATTGTAATCAAGGGAAAAGATAACCCAGGCACTGAGCAAACTCTTGAAGAGACTTCCTTGAGGCTGCAAAAGAAATCAAAAGAGTGCCAGGAATAGAAAGTGTGCCTTAGTCTGTCTACATTAATACAAAGCTTAAGTAAACAGTATCTCAAATTTGAAGCCAAGGATTATAGCTTTGCTTGAATGGTCAGACATTTCCTAAAAAAAAAATCTCCATACTTTCCCCTCAAAAGAAAAAAAAAAAAGCCCACAATTACTTTCTAAATCCTAAATGTTAATAACAGTAATAGCTAATGGTACTCAGACTGTTACATAGGGTGTGGTACATTCACATAAATTCTTTTCATATTCAGACAAAAGGCTAATTAGTAAGTCAAATTTTATTACATTTCCTAAGAAAAAAATGCTGGCCAGTACAAAGAATTCAATCATATGGAAAAGTTTAGGAAAATGTAGGGTCATACTTATGTTAAAATTGAGTATAGATTCGATACATCACACAGAACTGCTTTTAATGAAATTACTATGTAAAGGAGAGTTCTTTTTAAAGATTTATTTATTTATTTGAAAGTCAGAGTTACAAAGAGAGGAGAGGCAGAGAGAGAGAGAGGTCTTCCGTCCCATGGTTCACTCCCCAGATGGCCGCGATAGCTGGAGCTGGGCCGATCCGAAGCCAGGAGCTTCTTCCAGGTCTCCCACACAGGTGCAGGGGCCCAAGGACTTGGGCCATCTTCCACTGCTTTCCCAGGCCATAGCAGAGATCTGGATAGGAAGTGGAGCAGCCGGGACTAGAACTGGCACCCATATGGGATGCCAGGGCTTCAGGCCAGGGCGTTAACCCGCTGCGCCACAGTGCCAGCCCCATAAAAGGAGAGTTTTAATAAAGTTTGTTCCATCAAAATTCATATTTATAAGTAAAACAAAGACTAATTTGATAAAAATTTGCTTTACTAAAACTGAAATACAAGCTTCCTGAAATAGCTTTTTCCTTCTGTAGTTTTATTTTATTTTTTTTTAAAGATTTATTTATTTATTTGAAAGACAGAATTACAAGGAGAGAGGAGAGGCAGAGAGAAGAGAGATAAAGAGGTCTTCCATCTGCCGCTTCATTCCCCAATTGGCCACAATGGCCAGAGCTGCGCTGATCCGAAGCCAGGAGCAAGGAGCTTCTTCCAGGTCTTCCACATGGGTGCAGGGGCACAAGGACTTGGGCCATCTTCCACTGCTTTCCCAGGCCATAGCAGAGAGCTGGATCGGAAGTGGAGCAGCCAGGTCTGGAACCAGCACCCATATGGGATGCCGGCACTTCAGACTAGGGCGTTAATCCACTGTGCCACAGCACCAGCCCCCCTTTCTGCAGTTTAAAAAAAAAAATTATTTACTTGAAAAGTAGAGAGACACAGAAAAAGACATAGACAGAAATCTTTTACCTGCTGATTCACTCCCCAGATGCCTGCAGTAAGAGCCCGGAACTCAAACCAGGTAGCAGAGACCCAAGTACTTGAGCCATCACCTGCTGCTTTGCACAGCGTACATTAGTATGAAATTGGAATCAGAAGGGACTGGGACTCAAAGGCAGACATCCCAATATGGGATGTGGACATCCCAAGCAGCAACTTAACCATTGTGGATTGGAAGTGGAGCAGCTGGGACTTGAACTGGCGTCCATATGGGATTCCGGCACTGTAGGCAGTGGCTTTATCCAATTCGCCACAGTGCGTGCCCCTGCTTTACTTCTGATTCAGTTTCCTGCTAATGTACCAGGGAAAGCAGTGTAAGATGGCCCAAGTCTTTGGGCCCCTGCCACCCTCATGGAGACCAGGATGGAGTTCCAGGTTTCTGACTTCAGCCTGCTCAGCCCTGCCTATTGCAGCCATTTGGGGTGTGAACCAGAGTATGGAATCTCTCCTTCCCCCCATGCTCTTTCAAATAAATAAATCTATAAAAAAAAAAAAAAAAGACATTGGGGTGGGCATTTGGTCTGGTGGTTAAGCCACCACCCCTATTGCAGTGCCTGGGTTTGAGTCTTGACTCTGTTCCAATTTCAGCTTCCTGGTAATGTGCACCCTGGGAAGTAGCAGACAATAGCTCAAGTAGTTATGTCCCTGCCACCCATGTGGGAGACATGAATAGGCTCTTGGCTTTTAGTTCCAGCTTGGTCCAGCTCTGACTGCTGTGCCCATTTGGGGAGTGAGCCCACCAGAGGATGGGAGCTCTGCCTGTCTCTCTTTGTATCTGAAATAAATATAAAATAAAAAAAATGGTAAAAAGAAATTTGAAGTCATCGATTTATGGCTTCAAAATGAGAATGCTGAGGCTGGCGTTGTGACAGCATATTATTTGGGCACTGGTTCGTGTCCTGGTTGTTCCACTTCCGATTCAGCTACCTTCTAATGTGCCTGAGAAAGCAGCAGCAGATGGCCTGATTGCTTGGGCCCCTGCCTCCCATGGGAAAGACCTGGATGAAGCTCCTGGCTCAGCCTGGCCCAGCTCTGGCCATTGAGGCTATGTAGGGAGTGAACCAGCAGATGGAAGATATCTTTGTCTCTCCCTCTTTTTGTAATTCCCTTTCCAGAAAAAAAAAATAAATTAATTAATCTTTAAAAAAAATGTTTTGGCATGGTGGGTTAAGCTACCACTTGTAATGCCAGCATACTATATCGGAGTGCCGGTTCAAGTCTTCACTGATCCAGCTCCCTTCTAATGTGCCTGGGAAGTTGGCAGATTATGGCCCAAGTACTTGAGCCCTGGACACCCAAGTAGGAGACAAGGATGGAGTTCTTGGTTCCTGGCTTCAGCCTGGCTCAGACTTGGCTGTTGCAGCCATTTGGGGAGTGAACCAGCAATGGAAGATTTCTGTTGCTCTGTGTTTAAAACAAATAAATTTTCAAAATGAAAATGTTGTTTCTTTAATAGCTCTTCCCTTTTAGAAACTAGTCCTATTTCATTGATAGGTAAAACATTTGTTTACATTGCAGTTTCATTATGTGTTTTTGTGTCATAAAAATGTATCTATTACAACAAATCAGGTCTTCTGCAATGCTAATCACAGTAAAAATCTGACATGATAGTGTTTTCTTATAACACTCATTTAAATTCTTGTTCTCCAAGCCAAGTGGCATAGGATCCTACAGCATTGATCTTTTTTTTTTTTTTTTTTAAGATTTATTTATTTGAAAGTCAAATTTACAGAGAGAGAAGGAGAGGCAGAGAGAGGTCTTCCATGTACTGGTTCACTCCCCAGTTGGCCACAACCGTTGGAGCTGCACTGATCCAAAGCCAGGAGCTTCTTCTGGGTCTCCCATGTAGGTGCAGGGGCCCAAGGACTTGGGCCATCTTTTGCCACTTTCCCAGGCCATAACAGAGTTGGACTGGAAGTGGAGCAGCCGGGACTGGAACCAGTGCCCATATGGGATGCTGGCGCTTCAGGCGGTGGCTTTATCTGCCATACCTTAGCACCGGCCCCAAGCATTAATCTTGACACTTGATAAGTTCTTTCAACATGGATTCAATAAATAGTATTAGTATGTGATTTCATAAACAGCCTGCCTCCTGTTATAGTTTGAACTAATGAAGGAATGGGGAAAATGCATCTGATTTTCACTTTATATGGGTAATATTCAAGACTAACGCCACATCCACTGTATTTGATATATTTGCTATAATTGAATCCAGGTTTCTAAATTGACAGACAACATAATGCTTAGGAATGATATTCTATTTGTAACATTCTAGAATCTTAGAAAAGCAGAGGCAGAAGTCATAAAAATTAGATGCAACCCTACTTGTATCTAATATAGTAAATAAACCAACTTATTGGCTATTCTTTCTCAAGTGATTAACACTTAGAGATGCTAGGCATTTATCAAGATCAATTTCAACAACTTTCACTAATGCAAAAGTCAGGAGGATGGAAATTATTCTTATTTTGTGACCTTGACAAAATTATTTAAACGCTATGTTACTTCCCATTATAGATATGCTATCCTCATTATAGATATACTATGAACATAAAATATCTACTGAAGTTTCTTTAAGCGCCTGGAAACACAGGAGCCACAGAAAGCCAAGGTATATTTTCCCATCTACCATTTCTCTTGCTGTAACTTTACTGTAAGTGAAGCAAAGTTGACCATCACCTTCTGCTTAACAACCCTTCAGGTACTTGAATTGCTGTTCTCTACAAATACCTCAAGCAAATTTTTTAAGAAGGAAAATTGCTTGAACTATAAAATGGCAATCTAGGGCTGTGAGTCAGCATTTTACAGAGACATAAAATCAAAATGATTTAAAATAGGTAATATAATCTTTCTGAAAGACATATATACCTCCTTGGAGAAGGCTTGAGAGAATTAGAGTTTGTAAGTTTATGAATAGTTTATTACATTTCAATAAGTATATTGTGAATCAATAAAGAAGAAGTTAAGGACAATGAGCTCATTACAAAGCCAAATATTGATTCTCAAGTCCCAAAATAGAATAGTACAGGAAAGGTATAGAGAAAATAGGATTTTTTTGTGGTAATAAAAATTTTAAGTATCCTATAACACATACCTAAAGAAGTCAAAAGACAGAAATTTTCAGCAGTTACTTAAAATGTTCATTTTTTAAAATTAAAGGTTAATTTGTTTCATTTTAAAGTCAGATTCAGAGAGAGAGAGAGAGAGAGAGAGAGAGAGAGAAAGATCTTCCATTCGCTGGTTCACTTCCCAAATGACTGCATCAGCAAGGGTTGTGCCAGGCTGAAGCCAGGAGCCAAGAGCTTCATCAGGGTCTCCCACATGGGTGCAGGGGCCCAGAGACTTGGGTCATCTTCCACTGCTTTTCCAGGTGCATTAGCAGATAGGAAACCAGCATCACAGGCTGTGGCTCAACTCACTATGTCACAATATCAGCTTAAATTAATTTCTTCATTTTTTTGTGAATTAGAATGAGTTTGACTTTTTTTTTTTGACAGGCAGAGTTAGACAGTGAGAGACAGAGAGAAAGGTCTTCCTTTTTCCATCTACAGCCGGCTGCGCTGATCCGAAGCCAGGAGCCAGGTGCTTCCTTCTGGTCTCCCATGCGGGTGCAGGGCCCAGGGACCTGGCCCATCCTCTATTGTACTCCCGGGCCACAGCAGAAAGCTGGACTGGAAGAGGAGCAACTGGGACAGAATCTGGCCAGGACTAGAACCCGGGGTGCTGGCATTGCAGGAGGAAAATTAGCCTAGTGAGCTGCAGCGCCGGCCTGGGTTTGACTCTTAAAAAAACATCTTTGTAAGGTCAGAGGAGCTTGCAAAAAATGATTATTACCTTTTGTTCACTTGCTTACTTTTCAATTTCTTATTTATCTTGTTTACAAGTTTACTTATTAGCTGTACACCTGATATTGTCTTAGCTTGGGGTGCCTTAACAATGTACCACAGACTGAGTGGCTTAAACAACTATTTTCTCACGGTTCTGGAGGTTCAAGATCAATGGGTCAGCATGGTCAGTTTCTGGAGAGGGCTTGCTTCCTGACTTGTAGACAGCCTTCTCAGATGGTGGAGAGGACAGAGAGCAAGCTGTTATCTTCCATTTCAGGACACCAATCTTATCATGAGGATCAACTTCATTCAAACCTAACTACCTCAAGGCCCCAAATGCAAATATTAACACAATAGGTATTAGGTCTTTAACATATGATATCAATTCACAACATTCACTAACAGAAAAAGTGATAATGGCTTCAAGTATTCAAGCAAATACTATGAAACAAATAAATCAATTTGTTTTCAAACTATTCCTGTAGAAATCTTCCCTTTTATTTCCTCTTATAATTATCTAATCCAACAGAATAACTTGACAACAAATTTAATAACAATAATTTCATGAAGCAATCTTTTAAAAGCCAGTAAAAATAAAAAAATTAAAAGTGAGACATACATCATTTTGATAAAAACTGAGAAATAGAACATCCACTTATTTTTTGAATATAGTTAATAAAAAGTTTTTAAACCCCTATCTTGTTCCTGTATCAATTAAGGATTCTTAAAAAAAAAAAAGATTTATTTACTTATTTGAAAGGCAGAGTTAGAGAGAGAGAGAGAGAGAGAGAGTGAGTGAGTTTCTTCCATCCTCTGGTTCACTCCCCAAAAGGCTGCAATGGCCAGAGTTGGGCCAGTTAGAAGCTGGGAGCCAGGATCTTCTGGGTCTTCCACATGGGTGCAGGGGCCCAAGCATTTGGGCCACCTTCTGCTGTTTTTCCAGGTGCATTAGCAGGGAGCTGGATCACAAATGGAGCAGTTGGGTCTCAAACCAGTGCCCATCTGGGATGCCAGCGCCCATAGATGGTGGCTTTACCTACTATGCCACAGCACTGGCCCCTCAATTAAGAATTCTTAAAACAATGTAAAACATTGTAATGTAATATACTTAACATTTCGAAATTGCATTTTCATAGCTATTATTAAATGGAATAATAAATCACATACTCCTCATTCCAAGTATGGAAAATTGCATTAACAAAACAAAATTGACAAAGTTATCTTTGGTTTATGCTGCATTTTTACCCAATTCTAACACAAAGGTATTTTTTTATTACATACATGTAAAGTTGAGGGCATAAACATGTGTTGCATTTTTTTACTTTTTATTTTTTTTTTAGTATTTATTTTATTTATTCAAAAGACAGAGTTACAGAGAGGCAGAGGCAGAGAAGACAGAGAAGTCTTCCATCCATTGGTTCACTCCCCAAATGGCCACAAAGACAGAGCTGGGCTGATCCGAAGCCAAGAGCCAGGAGTTTCTTCTGGGTCTCCCACACAGGACTTGGGCCATCTTCTACTGCTTTCCCAGGCCATAGCAGAGAGCTGGATCAGAAGTGGAGCAGCGGGGACTTAAACCAGTGTCCATATGGGATGCCGTCACAGTAGGTGGTGGCTTTACCCGCTACACCACAGCATTGGCCCCTTCATGTTTTCAAAACTCAATTAAGTGTGTGTACGGTCCATTGGTGTCCAGCTTTAACACTTGCCGGTTCCCGTAAGTGCCATGTTCCACCACAACCCCCGCTTCAGCACACTTGCTGTTAGCAGCTAATTCTTTTTCACATAGAGTCACGAACTGGGAGTAAAGTTCTAAGCCCTCTTCCTTCCCAGAGTTGGAATGATACTGCATGCTTCTTCCTTTCACTCGTCCCCCAAGGGTGGCTTGAGGTATGATAAGAATGTCGCCAGGTAGATCCAATATAGACACATGCTTCCCATTTTCTGTCTCACTTAATTTCACATTCAACAGTGTATTAACTGAGTGGGGAAGAAAAGCAAAATATCTTGAAGTGAAAATCAAACATGGAGAAATCATCAATCTTTTAGTCATCAAATTTCATGTTTAAATACAGTTTGCCAGCACACATTTTTTTTTTAATTAAAAATTTTAAATATGTTTATTTTATTATTTATTTAACAGGCAGAATTACAGAGAGAGGGAGAGACAGAGACACAGAGTCAGACTCTTCCATCTGCTGGTTCACCTCCAAATGGCCACAGTGGCTGAGGCTGGGCCAAGCTGAAGCCTGGAGCTTCATCAGGGTCTCCCATGTGGGTGGCAGGGGCTAAATACATGGGCCTTCTTCTGCTGCTTTCCCATGTACATTAGCAGGGAGCTTGATCAGAAGTGGAGCAGTTAAGACTTGAACCGGTGCTCACGTGGGATACCTTCATTGTAGGTGGCGGCTTAACCTGCTGCACCATGGCAGTCCCTCAGCTCACACTTCTCAAGTCTCTATCTAGATTTTAAAAATCAATTCACTAAGCTAAATAACCATGAAAAATAAGGCAACTTTCATGTAGAAAATAAAATTGATGCTTTAAATTTAACTTGGAAATTGAGATGACTTAACAGTAAGTTCATCTAGAAAGTTCTAAACAATTAACTATACACTAGAATCTCAAATATTATTGCTTTGGGGGAATATATAAGATTATGCCTCACTGTTCCTTCTACTTTGTAACCAAATCCCACTGGAATAAAGCCATGCCTGATGGTCCTTCTCAAAACAAATTCTGTTTTATAACAAAGAATAAACACAAATTTCAGTGTATTTGTTATTTTTTTTGAGAGGCAGAGTTAGACAGTGAGAGAGAGAGACAGAGAGAAAGGTCTTCCTTCTGTTGGTTCACCCCCCAAATGGCCACTTCGGGTGGCGCGCTGCAGCCGGCGCACTGCGCTGATCCGAAGCCAGGAGCCAGGTGCCTCCTCCTGGTCTCTCATATGGGTGCAGGGCCCAAGCACTTAGGCCATCCTCCACTGCACTCCCGGGCCAAAGCAGAGAGCTGGACTGGAAGAGGGGCAACCAGGACAGAATCCGGCACCCCAACTGGGATAGAACCTGAGGTGCCAGCGCCGCCATAGGCGGAGAATTAGCCAAGTGAGCCGCGGTGCCGGCCAGTATATTTGTTATTTTGAACATAGTTGCCTACAGCTTTAAGCTGAACAAAGGTTCCAAATTCAATCTCATTATAAGCCAGTTGAATATGCAGTTTTACAACCTTAACAGCAATAATTATTTTACAAATACAACTCATGGGGTAAGGGTAAAAGTGAAACCAAGAATTATCAGAAATTCATTTTACAACTGAAAAAGTAAATCAAAAGATATGGAGCTATTGGCACATTATATATATAGAAGAAAATAGAGTGATATCAGTTAATGAGATATTTATAGCTAATAAGTGTCAGAACCACCATAAGTACCTATATGTAGCTAAAAACCCAATAAACAAAAGTGGTGTTTAATACAAATAGATTTAGTGTCTCCCTGCTTATGTGCTCCCCGCTAATGTACCCGGGAAAGCAGCAGAAGTATAAATGACTTTCACTTGCAAAGAACCATCCTGAGAGGACAAAGGAAAAGAAACTATGGAAGCCTCACACTCCCGTGCCAAAATTCACAAGGCATGCTTTCTGGTTAGGTGGTCAATGGTTTCAATTGTTAGACAGTCTGTAGTAAATAGTAGTAAGGATTTAGTATGGCTGCCATGCTCTACAAATCATGACATTAACTTAGGAAGCACTGTCAAAGAGAACTAACTAATGAATTCCTAAATTATGCTTTAAGCACCATCAATTTTCTTTTAAATACCTCTAATTGTCTCTATTACAATTAGAACTTTACTATACAACCAGCAGTCTTTATTGACTGCTTGTAAGGAGACTATAACTCTCCAGAACACCTCATTCCAATGGAAATTACCATCTTGCTATCTAGGCCTTAGGCTAAGTGGCCTACTACATAGGCAATTTTGGAATATGAGGCCTGAGAGGCAATACAATTTATTATACTTCCACATACCTCCCTCTACTGGCAGTGAGTGAGAACTCAAGAATATTGGTATACAAATGTCAGTATGTAGAACTAAACACAATACAAATAACAATGTAATTAAATTGATACAATGAATTAATAACATGTTGGAAATGCAAAGATCCTAAGATAGGTTATCAGTCAAGTATCTATAGTCTTATATATGGGAACTTAAGCTTTCACAGATCTCTGGATCTCAGTACAATTATACTGAAGATGAACTGAGGAAGATTCTACACATCTCTATGTTAGCTATGCTATTTCAGCCTTTATGGATATAACTGGTTGTTATGTTCTCAAGATATACATGACTTGATTAAAAAGATCTGAATCTATGTAATAAGTATGATATGGAGTTGAGGAGCACCCCATTACACTAGCTTATTTTGCCTTCCAGAATAGAGAGATTAGTACAAGCCAACACTATCTATAACAGATGCATTTTTTTTTTTTTTTTTTTTGACAGGCAGAGTGGATAGTGAGAGAGAGAGACAGAGAGAAAGGTCTTCCTTTTGGTTCACCCTCCAATGGCGGCTGCGGACGGTGCATCTCGCTGATCTGAAGCCAGGAGCCAGGTGCTTTTCCTGGTCTCCCTTGCGGGTGCAGGGCCCAAGCACTTGGGCCATCCTCCACTGCACTCCCGGGCCATAGCAGAGAGCTGGCCTGGAAGAGGGGCAACCGGGATAGAATCCGGTGCCCCAACCGGGACTAGAACTCGGTGTGCCGGCACCGCTAGGCGGAGGATTAGCCTGTTAAGCCCCGGCGCCGGCGCAATTATTTTTCTTAAAATTCAAATCAGCTGAATATGATTCCTAGAGTCATATTTATTTACTGAAAATCATGATATATAAAGCTTTGTACTGTACCATCCACTAAAAGACTTTAGGAGGACCTCCTCAGTAGTTTTTAATAAATATTTCTTGGGGGTCTGTGTTTTGGCATAGTGGGTAAAGCTGCTGCTAGTGACTCTGGCATCCCGTGTGGGTACTGGTTCACGTCCAGGCTGCTCCATTTCCAATAAAGCTCCCTGTTAATGGCCTGGGAAAAGCAGTGGAAGATGGCCCAAATGTTTGGGCCCTTGCCACCCACATGAGAGACCTGGATGAAGTTCCTGCTTCAGCTTGGTCAGTGCTGGCTGCTGCGGTGATCTGGAGGGTAAACCAGCAGATGGAAGACCTCTATTTGTCTCTCCTTCTTTCTCTGTAATGCTGGCTTCTGCCACCCATGTGAAAGACCAGAATGAAGCTGCACAGGGGGGAGAGACAGCGAAGTCTTCCATCTCCAGTTCACTTCACGGATGCTGCAATGGCCAGCCATGGGCCAGGCTAAAGCCAGGAGACTATAACTCCAACCAGGTCTTCCATATGAGTGCAGGAGCCCAAAGGACTTGGAACATCATCCACTGCCTTCCTAGGCACATTTAGCAGGAAAGTGGATTGGAAAGGGAGCTGCTGGAACTTGAACCAGTGTCCATAAGGTATGCTAGCATCATAGGTGGTGGCTTAACCTGCTGTGCCATTGCACTGGTCCCTTCCTCCATGTTTTCAGTTCACCAATCTTATGAATGTATTTAAAGTGAACCCACAAAGACACATATGGAAGCAAACAGAATTTAACCACTGTAATCAAAATGCAGTATGGGTTTGATGGGCTATTTTATTCTATTATGATTAAGATCCATTTAATGGTCTATGAGACCTTAGGGAGTCAATCTTCAGGCAAAATGATAAAAAATTTATTTCTGTTCTTGAATATTTCTACTAAAATTTATGGCCAGTAAGGATTTAACTCATAGCACAATATTAACTTAGAAAAATGGACAGGATGCCCAACACCCCAACAGTAGGACCTCACAATTATTCTCTATAATAGGAACCCTCATTTCATTTTCTTTTTTTTTTTCCTTCCAGATTTATTTACTTATTTATCTGAGAGGCAGAGTTACAGAGAGAAAGGAGAGACAATGAGAGAGAGAGATCTTCCATCTGTTGGTTTCACTCCCCACATGGCTAAAGCCAGGAGCCAATAGGTTCTTTAGGGCCTCCCACGTGGGTGCAGAGGCCCAAGCACTTGGGCCATCCTCTGCTGCTTTCCCAAGACATTAGCAGAGCTGGATTGGAAGTGCAGCAGCTGGGATTTGAACCAGTGCTATACAGGATGCCAGAGTCTCAGTGGCTTTCCCCACTACACCATGATGCTAGCCCCCTCATTCTGTTTTCTTCTAAAGCCCTTCAAAGGTTCAACTTCAAATTTAAAACTATTATAGTCACTGGCTTTCTGTTTCAGCTATCATAGGCCCTTTCCTAAGTCGTTTTCTCCTTCAACAAAGGTGTCAAATATGTCTGACTTATCAGTGTAAAATTCTTGGGGGTTTCAGCTTTTGGTCCAAGCTGTTACTTATTAGGATATTTGCCCTTGAGTTCTATTTCTTGAAGCTCTTCTACATTAATATCTATAATGTCCATTTTAGATATACATAATCTGTAAGCTACAACTACCCATTTCCAACCTTAGAGATAGTTTCATTATTTCAGGTTTTTTTAAAATTATTTACTTATTTATATGAAAGGCAGAGTGACAGAGAGGGAAAGATTTTCCATTTGCTGGTTTACTCCCCAAATGGCTATAATAGCAAGGACCAGACCTGGTTAAAGAGAGGAGCCAGGAACTCCATTTGGGTCTCCCACATTAGATAGCAGTAACACAAGTACCTGGACCATTTTCCGCTGCTTTCCCAGGCACATTAGCAGGATTGGAAGTAAAGCAGCCAAGACTTGAAATGAATGCCCCAGTGTGTGTGTGTGTGTGTGTATGACATAACTATTATAGCCAAATACTATCTTGAGACAGTATTATTTGATTTGGTTTATCTAAAGCTATGCAATTATCAAAAAGAATAGACAGTACCATGGGCTGTGCAGTATACCAGAAAGTTGCAAAAGGTTAATGTTGAGAAATCCCGGAAAATTAAATCTACTTTCCATGCCCCTGGAGGAGGTATGGCTGTGATGATACTGCATTTGATTCAAGAAATCAAGAGAACTTTATATTTATACATACTTTCAACAAATAAGTGCTTAAATGGTCAGTGTAAAGTTTTCCATAATAATGATGCAAGTCTGAGTTGACAAGTTTGATGCAATGACACCTTTTATAAACAATGTCATTTACTGCCCCCGTTAGGGACTCTGGGGGATAAAGAGCATTATATTAAGAAATGCAGTATCTATGTCTCCTAATGTGGCCACCTACTTCCAACAAATTTCTATATCCTGGGCTGAAATGTGTTATGTATATGTGTATACTCTTTTAAGACAATTGATAAGCCACCTGAAGTGGTGCATATAGTTTAAAAGAATTCCATTATGCTTCTTTTTTTTTTTTTTTTTGACAGGCAGAGTGGACAGTGAGAGAGAGACAGAGAGAAAGGTCTTCCTTTGCCGTTGGTTCACCCTCCAATGGCCGCTGCGGCTGGCGCACTGCGGCCGGCGCACCGCGCTGATCCAATGGCAGGAGCCAGGTGCTTCTCCTGGTCTCCCATGGGGTGCAGGGTCCAAGCACTTGGGCCATCCTCCACTGCACTCCCTGGCCACAGCAGAGAGCCGGCCTGGAAGAGGGGCAACCGGGACAGGATCAGTGCCCCGACCGGGACTAGAACCCGGTGTGCCGGCGCCGCAAGGCGGAGGATTAGCCTAATGAGCCGTGGCGCCGGCCTCCATTATGCTTCCTTAAACTCTGAAATAGTCAAATAACTAAAGCCAACAACACTAGACAGAGTTAGGCAATTTACTTACATCCTAGCACAGTGTCGCAGCAGGTAAAGCCATAGGCTGCAACACCAGCATCTCACACCAGAGTGCTGGTTCTAGGCCTAGATAGTTTGCTTCTGATGCAGCTCCTTTCTAAAGTGCCTGGGAAGGCAGTGAATGATGGCCCAAGTACTTGGGCCTCTGCTACCCATGAGGGAAACCAGGATGGAGTTCCAAGCTCCTGGCTTCAGTCTGGCACAGCCCTGGCTGCTGTGACCATTTGGGGAGTGTATCAGCAGATGGGAGATATGTCCTTTTTTCTCCCTCCCTCAAGCTGACACTCTGCCTTTCAAATAAATGAATGAGTAAATACACTTTAAAAAAAAAAACACATTGTGCTTATTACCACTGCAAATTCATCTGTCTGTTGGTTTTCTTTTTCACTTTTTAAAATGAAAAAACCATCAAACACATACCCATTTTGGGAAGAAGTTCTTTATCGGCTCCCTTGAAAAAGCACACGTAGATCACTAATCCTCTCTGAACCTATAAGAAATCAGCATAGCAAATTCAAATTAGAAAGACATCTGTACAGAGATATGGAGATACATAAACACAATTTCACAACTGTTATTGACATACAGGCTAAAGGAAAAGGAAGAGAAATAAGTTCTACAATGTGATTTCTAAGATACAATAGAAAACAGAATTCTTCAAGTTTGTCACCTCAATTATTATATCTTTCATGCATTAAGTTTAAAATATAGCAGAAGTTATAACTTCAAACATTTACTGCTAATCAAATTCACTGGGACTGTCAACCAGCTTCCTCCCCAATAAAGAAGGCTGGCAAATTTAGAAATAGTTGATTTATTCAATACCAAGTGGACTGACATTACAGCAGATATGGCTGATGGATAACTAACACAATGATGGATGTCTTCTAACTCCATCACTCTTCATTCTCCCAATCAACTTACTAACACATAAGGAAAATAAGAACCTGACTCTACAAACTCCAGGAAACCATACAATTATTTTTTGTTATTACTGCTATATTTTTTAAGATTTATTTATTTATTTGAAACACAGAATTAAAGAGAAGCAGGGCTGGCGCCGCGGCTCAATAGGCTAATCCTCTGCCTTGCGGCACCGGCACACTGGGTTCTAGTCCCGGTCAGGGCACCAGATTCTGTCCTGGTTGCCCCTCTTACAGTGCAGTGGAGGATGGCCCAAGTGCTTGGGCCCTGCACCCCATGGGAGACCAGGAGAAGCACCTGGCGCGCCAGTCGAGCGTGCCGGCTGTGGCGGCCATTGGAGGCTGAACCAACGGCAAAGGAAGACCTTTTTCTCTGTCTCTCTCTCTCACTGTCCACTCTGCCTGTCAAAAAAATAAATAAAATAAAATAAAGAGAGGCAGAGACAGAGGTGGAGGGTCTTCCAACTGCTGGTTCATTCCCCAAATGCCCACAATGGCTGGAGCTGGGCCAATCCAAAGCCAGGAGTCAAGAGCTTCTTTTGGGTCTCCCATGCAGGTGCAGGGGCCCAAGGACTTGGGCAATCTTCTACTGCTTTCCCAGGACATAGCAGAGAGCTGGATCAGAAGTTGAGCAGACAGGACTCAAACTAGCACCCATGTGGGATGCCAGCACTACAGGCGGTGGCTTTACCCGTTACACCACTTTAAATAAACATAGTAATTAGGCCTTGAAAATTACATTTATGATAATAAAGTTTTTTTCTTCTTTAAGATTTATTCACTTATTTGAAAGGCAGAGTAATAGAGACAGAGAGATCTTCTATCTGCTGGTTCATTGCCCAAATGGCCATAGTGGCTGAGTCTGGGCCAGACCTAAGCCAGGAGCTTTATCTGAGTCTCCCACGTGGGTGCAGGGTCCCAAAAACTTGGGTCATCTTCTGCTGCTTTCCCAAGTACACTCGACGGGAGTTGGATCAAAAGTGGAGCAGCCAGGACACAAACCAGCACCCACATGGGATGCTGAAATTGCAGGCTGTGGCTTACTTAACCTGCTGTGCCACACACTAGCCCCTCTGATATTAAGTTCTACATCACAAGCTTAGTTATCAGGAATATACACTTATTTATTTTAGATAATGACTTGGATATTTATTTATTAGCTCTGGTAAGATGGAAACTATGTAGAAAATAGATACCTAAGGGCTGGGCATTTAGCGCTGTGATTAAGTCACTGCTTGGGACACCTGCATTCCATACTGTAGTCCCTGGGTTTAAGTAGCAGCTCCACTTTTAATCCAGCTTCCTGCTAATGTGCACTGTGTGAGGCAGCAGGAGATGGCTCAAGTACTTGGGTTTCTGCCACCCACTTGGAGACCCAGACTGAGTTCCAGGCTCCTGACTGAACCATGCCTGTTATCAGAATTATAGACTGAACCAGCAGATGGAAGATTTCTCTCTTCAAATAATTTTTTTAATTAAAGAGAAATCTGATAAATGATTTTAATTCTGTTGCTGAATCAATAATTTTTAATGCTGTATATTAACTTTGTTAACTACAAGAGGTACAGCAAAGACTAAATGAGATAATATCTGTAAAGTGCTTAAAACAGTGCTTGGTTTATGGTAACCATTTATTAAGTGAGCATGTAAAAATAAATTTAAGGGTAGACGCACAATTTATTGCACATTTTAACTCCTAAAGGACTTATAAGTTGTTTTGTACATGACAGGGCCTCAAGTTACCAGTTGACTGCATTAACAGCCAATTGTATCTTGCACTTCCTGTATTAGTTTTTTATGTAAATGCAGCTCTACATTTACACTCATTTACCCAGAAAAGAAGTCATTTTTGTGCAGCTATGCTTCTGTAACAACAGGTAAGGGCCTCCAGTGCATATCCACAAAAAGGAGTGTAATTTAAATGCTAAAGGTATCTGTACTACTGCATAGGCCTCTCTGCTGGTACTGTTTTCGGCACTGGTTGAAATCTTAAGCATATGCATATTCTTTTAACTTACCACACAGCCTTGCCTCATCATTAAGATATTTTTATTTATCCTAATGGTATATCAAATTGTGACCTACAGATGTCTCTCTTCAAGTCACAATTTTTATTGTAGCTTCTTTGTTATAAAACATTTCAAATACAGTTCATCTTCATTATCCATGAAGAATTGTTTCCAGGACCTCTGGTGGATGCTCAAGTCCCTTATATAAAAAGGCATAATATGGCCGGCGCCGTGGCTCACTAGGCTAATCCTCTGCCTTGCAGCGCCGGCACACCGGGTTCTAGAACCGGTCGGGGCACCGATCCTGTCCCGGTTGCCCCTCTTCCAGGCCAGCTCTCTGCTGTGGCCAGGGAGTGCAGTGGAGGATGGCCCAAGTGCTTGGGCCCTGCACCCCATGGGAGACCAGGAGAAGTGCCTGGCTCCTGCCATTGGATCAGCGCGGTGCGCCGGCTGCAGCCCACCTACCAACAGCGGCCATTGGAGGGTGAACCAACGGCAAAAGGAAGACCTTTCTCTCTGTCTCTCTCTCTCTGTCCACTCTGCCTGTCAAAAAAAGGCATAATATTTGCATATATCCTATACACATTCTTTCATATCCTTTATTTTTCTAAAAATACTTATCTGAATTGAGGTGAGTCATACTTGGGTATTAGCTATTGCCTTAGTGTGCTAGAGTCCCTGAAGAGTAAGTGCTGACTTTATTCACTGGCTGTAGGCCTCATGGCACAGTCAGTCACCAGGTTAGTGACAGACTTCAGAGAAAAAAAGATTTTTTTATCTGAGAGACAGAGAAAAACTCCCAATTGCTGGCTCATTCTTCAAATGCCTACAGCGGCCTAGATTGGGCTGGGGCTGAGCCAGGAGCCAGAAGCTCAATCCAGGTCTCCCATATGGTCTCAAGTAACCCAATCACTTGAACCATCACTATATCCGAGAACCTATACTAGCAGGTGCCAGAACTGGGTAACAAACCCAGGTACTCCTACATGGGACGTGGGCATTTTAACTACTAGGCCAAACTCACACCTCTCCCACTTACTCCTATACTTTAAGTAATCTCTACATTATTTATATACCTAACACAATGTAAATACTATGTAGTAGCTGTTATACTATATTGCAAAAAAAAAAAAAAAAACACCCTAGTTTTAGAAAGTCTAATTTATAAAAATTTGTAATTTTTTTAGAATTGATAAAAAGTACGTACATGTTCAGTATAGATGCATTTTTCCCCCAAATATTTTCTGAGGTTGGTTGAATCCATGAAAGCAGAACCCACAGAAGCTGAAGGTCAGATGTTCTATAAAGTGCAGGAGCTGGCACTGTGGTGCAGCCGCTACTTTTGATGCTGGCATTCCATATAGGAGTACTGATTTGTGCCCTGGCTGCTTTGCTTTTGATCCAGCTTCCTGCTAATGTACCCAGAAAGGCAGAAGATGATCCAAGTGCTTGGGCCCCTGCCACCCATGTGGAAGACCAGGATGGAGTCCCTGGCTTCTGACTTTTGCTTGGCCCAGACCTGGCTGTTGTGGCCATTGCGGAGTAAAGCAGCAAACAGAAGATCTCTCACTCTCTCTCTCTCTGTCCCTCTGACTTCCAAATAAATAAATCTTTAAAAAAATTTTTTTAAAAAAGCACAGGTAATTTTCACTGTGGCTTAGAAATATTCCGTTTTCAGGAAGAAAAACATTTATCTGTGATAGCAAAGTTCTAAACAACTGAAACAGCAAAATACCCTTCAAATCTTTTGACAATTAAAACACTGCTTCTAAAAAAAAGAACTTTGAATAACAGAACAGGGGAAAGTGTTTGAGAAAGAATTCTCACCATCTAATTAGTTGCCAGCTCTCTAATTTACTCATGTGTGTGGGAGTGGAAGGGAAAGCCTTTTAACAAAAACCTTTTAAAATGTATAAGCACAAACCAATAGTTTGGAAGCCTGCAATAAACTATCTGTGATTTTTCTATAATGAGATGTGGCACAAAGAATATAAAAAAGATAAAGAGGAATAGAAGGAACCTAAATGATTACCAGCTCAGAATTCAGAGTGCTAGTAGGCAACTATAAAAATGGGTGATTCTTCAGATAGGATAACAAATGTAAAGAGGATAAAATTTCAAATATGGAAGAAAATCGACACTTCAACAAAAAACTCATTAACACAAATGAGAAAAATGAGTTTTCGAGAAGAGGGGGAGAGGTGAGAAAATAGTTACTTTTATACTTATTAAATTTATACTTATCAAAACAGCACACAGTAACAGATTCTGATTTAAGATAATCATCCACAGGCCGGCGCTGTGGAATAGGAGGCAAAGCCTCTGCCTGTGGTGATGGCATCCCATATGACTGCTCCTCTTCCAATCCAGCTCTCCGCTATGGCCTGTGAAAGCAGCAGCAGATGGCCCAAGTGCTTGGGCCCCAGCACCTGCTCCTGGCTTTGAATTGGCCCATCTCAGGCCACTGTGGCCATTTGATGAGTGAATCAGCAGATGGAAGACCTTTCTGTCTCTCCCTCTCTGTAACTCTTCCTCTCAAATAAAGAAATAAAATCTTAAAAAAAAAAATCATCCACATGCCATAGTTCACGGGTAGTATTTCAATTAATGACTTGGGGCCAGCATGGTGGCTCACTAGGCTAATCCTCTGCCTGCAGTGTCAGCAGCCCATGGTTCCGGCAGCCCACGGTTCTAGTCAAAGTTGGGGCGCTGGTCTGGTCCCGGTTGCTCCTCTTCCAGTCCAGCTCTCTGCTGTAGCCCGGGAGGGCAGTGGAAGATGGCCCAGGTCCGTGGGCCCTGCACCCGCATGGGAGACCAGGAGGAAGCACCTGGCTCCTGGCTTCAGATCTACGCAGCACGCCGGCGGTGGTGGCCACTTGGGGGGTGAACCAACGGAAAAAGACCTTTCTCTGTCTCTCACTGTCTAACTCTGTCAAAAAAAAAATATCAATTAATGACTTGGATTGTGTTAAGGAATGTAAGATCTGGAACCCAATGTAGAAGATGTTTACTTTAAATTCTCCCACATTAAAGTTCCTGATTCCTCAGAAAGTCTTAATTATGAACTAATCGTCTTCATGCATTTCAACTTATTCCCCCAAATATGTCAGGGGCCTTAAGGAACATCTTAATCTTCTCGCATGGAGTGGGTGCAGGCCTCAATAAGGCAAGGATACAAGTACCGACATAAATGTTTTCAATTCTTTGGAAGAAACGGGCTCGAGAACAATGCTTCGTTATTATCAATGTAGAGGTCTTTGTATCGGAGTTGCAAATGGGTCAGATTTTTCTGTTTCTTGAAGTACAATAGTTCGCTGCGAACTCTGCACAAGGGCCTAGCACAGGAAGACCAAGCTGCAGCCCACGGGAGCGGCGATTCGACGCCACGCGGAGCCCACCTCAAAGCAGCAAACCAGACCTACAAGCTCGAGCCAGACCGTCCCAGGCCCCGCCCCACACGGACGTGACGTCCACCGCGCTCAGGCAGCAGACCGCGTGAGGAGGTGCCACCCGCTGTGGGCCCGCAACGCCGGAAAGCCTCAGTGGGCAGCGTCGGGCACACCGGCCGCCCGCGACGCCCCGCAGCCCACGCCCGGGAACCCAGCGGCCAGCACGCCGGGCCCGAAGCGAGGCCGGTCACCAAGACTACGCGGAGAGGACTCCCCCCCCCGGCGCAGGTAGACAACCGGGGCTGCCGGGCCGACGTTACCTCAACCCACTGGGCCACGGCGTCCCCCTCGGCCGGGCGAACTTGCAGCCGCGCGTGCAGACACTGCTGTAGGAGCGCACGGGCTTGAGGCGTACGGCCACCGTCGGCCATGGCTGCAGCCCTCGCCTCAGGATCCCACCGGTTCCGGCCGCGCGCCCCGGAGGCTCCGCCCCTGGACTGCCAGCAAGGAGGACGGGGCGGGGCACGCCGGAGGGACCGGCCCAGCCGCTCTGGGGGCGGGGCCTCGGGGTGGCCCTGGGGTGTCCCGGATGTGCCGTCTTCAAAGACAAAGCTCTGCTAAGCCCCTCCGCGGTTGGCGAGTGATTCTGTAGAAGCTGCTCTCTGTATATTTGAAACCAGTGGAAAGGCTCATTGGGTCTCTGCTACACACATTTTGTAGAAACATTTTTCACCTCAGAAAGCTTAGGTTTCCAGAGGTTAAAAACCTTTCAAAATACGCTTGATGGAGGTCCGTGTTATGTTACTTAATGAAGATAGGTAAATGTAGTGGATCGATTGATCTGGCGGCAAGTGCAGATGGAACTAAAAGCTATAAATCTTTAAAAATTTTCCTTACTCTAATCAATAAAACGGTACTGCCTCCTCTGTCAGGAATGCTATTAATCATTCTGATTCACGGTTGTGAAAAGTATTGATATGCTCTATGAATACACATTTGGAGAGCAATTCTCTAGGGAATATCCCCTATAAAAGCATGCTTATCCAGGAAAGTATGTGATACCTAATAAGTTATTTAACCTGCTGCAAAAATAAAACAACATATCCTGATGCACGTACAATATTAAATTTTGCAATGCATTTTCTATGAGTACGTATTAGGATGCAAATAAAATTAAACAAGGGCTTGATTTTTCTTTCCCACGCAACACATTCCTTAAACATGCATCAGATTAGCATGTATTTTTCTACAGGCTTGGAGGGTTTCGATGAAGAATAATAGTGTTACCCTGATTGCATTACCCAGGTCATTGATTTGGCCTCAGTTGGCACAATATGCCTATACATTCTGGCCTGTAGTTTTAGCAGATGACATCACTGACAGTGTTGCTATCCATACAAAGTAGTGTGACTAAAAAAATAATCCATGCATAGTCAATGGCCCTTTGTACACAAAATTAAAGCTGCATGTTTGGTAGTTATCTTGCAACCTGTCTTATACTTTTATTTTTAAAAAGCAGAGCAAAATCTCACATATCTGATTGCTGCATTACAGGGGTTCTGATATTCATTGACATTTGTCTGCAAGTACAGAACAATTGAATTGCTTAATGTCTGCATTTTTATGTCATTGCAACTCTTAAGTCTCTTTTCTCCATCTCTCTCTCCCAGACATAAATTTGGAGGGAACTTTGACATAGAGATCTTTAGCCTAGAAGAAAGGGCTTTGTGTCCATCTGCATCTGGATGTCAGGGATAAGGAGGTTTAGTGAAAATAGGCTTTGGGGCCAGTGCTATGGCATAGTGGGTAAAGCCGCCAACTGCAGTGCCAGGATTCCATATGGGTGCCAGTCCGAGTCCTAGCTTCTCCATTTCCAATATCCAGCTCTCTGCTATGGCTTGGGAAAGAAGTAGAAGATGGCCCAAGTCCTTGGGCCTCTGTACCTGCGTGGGAGACCTGGGGGAGGCTCCTGGCTCCTGGCTCCTGACTTCGGACTGGCACAGCTCTGTCTGTTGTGGCCAGTTGGGGAATGAAGCAGCAGATGGAAGACCTCTCTCTCTCTCTGCCTCTCCTTCTCTCTCTGTGTAACTCTTTCAAATAAAATAAATAAATATTTTTTAAAAAGAAAATAGGGTTTATGGTTCCCAGAGATCTTCCCACATGGAACAGCTTTGTGGTGCAGTGAGCTAAGCAGCAGGCAGCAACCATCCCATGATGGAGCACCATCTGGCTACTCTGCTTCCAGTTTGTCTCCCTGCTAATGTGCCTGAGAAGGCATGGTCCAAGTACTTGGGCCCCTGCCACCCATGTGGAAGACCAGCATAAAGCTCTGGGCTCCTGGCTTCAGCCTGGACAAATTCTGGCTGTTGCAGCCATTTAAAGAAAGAACCAGTGAATGGAAGATCTCTCTGTCCCACTCTATCATCCCACCTTTCAAATAAATAAATAAATATATAATTTTGTATGTGTGAAAAAGATCTTTCCACAGTGAGGGGCCTGTAAAAATTATGAATAATTTTATTTCTGGAAATAAATGAAGTCTCATTGGTGAATAGCTTTGCAAAAATCACCAATTACTTTAAATCTTCCTATTGGATGAGGATCTCCTGGACAATTGCTGTAGGTGATGTAATAGAGTGTGGCTCAGTATTCTTCCCTTCTACCTGCAGAGGGCAGTAGTGAATAGACGCTGAGGAAACATTTCCTTTATTTTATTTTTTGGGTTGAAGGTTGTACACAGACAGCTTCAACTATATCTGCAATGATTGTTTAAAAATTGACACATAATATTTGTGAATATGGGGTAAAATATAAATTGATACATTTAATCAAATGAAGATAGTGCTTACATCTCTTCAAACACTATTAATTATTTCTGCATGTCGGGCACATTTGAAGCCTTCTTTTTTATTTTAAAACACATCATATATTGTTGTAGACTATTTAACTAACTCTAGAATACCAGAACAAATTCCTCTCATTTAACAGAATTTTGATGTGCCTTAACTAACCTCTTCCAGCCTATCTTTTCTCTCCTCTTCCCAGCTGTATTTTGTTTTTTGAACACCTAATTAAATTCCACAAAGAATTTAAGAAGGCAGGTCACAAATGCAATAAAACAGTAGTATGTGGGGCCTGGCGTTGTGGCCCAGCAGCAGGTTAAGCATCCCATATGAGCACTGGTTGGAGTTCCAGCTGCTCCATTTCCCACTTAGCTCCCCGGTAATGCACCTGGAAAGAACAGGAGATGGCCCAAGTACTTGGGCCTTTGCCACCTATGTGGATGGAGTTCCAGGCTCTTGGCTTCTGCCTGGCCTAGCCTCAGCTATTGAGGCCTTTTGGGGAG
Source organism: Lepus europaeus (assembly GCF_033115175.1). Classification (NCBI taxonomy): domain Eukaryota; kingdom Metazoa; phylum Chordata; class Mammalia; order Lagomorpha; family Leporidae; genus Lepus; species Lepus europaeus. Next base: position 43,340,450 of record NC_084837.1, on the reverse strand, counting down.
TGAAGAAGCAAATGGAAGATCTCTTTCTCCCTCTCTTCCTGTCACTCTGACTTTCAAATAAATAAAATAAATTTTTTAAAAAAAATTAATATGTGGAACAAGTTGTCCATATAGGAGCACCTGGGTTCAAGACTGAGCTATGGGCCGGCGCCGTGGTTTAACAGGCTAATCCTCCGCCTTGCGGCGCTGGCACACCAGATTCTAGTCCCGGTTGGGGCACTGGATTCTATCCTGGTTGCCCCTCTTCCAGGCCAGCTCTCTGCTATGGCCTGGGAAGGCAGTGGAGGATGGCCCAAGTGCTTGGGCCCTACACCCCATGGGAGACCAGGAGAAGCACCTGGCTCCTGGCTTCGGATCAGCGAGATGTGCTGGCCGCAGCGGCCATTGGAGGGTGAACCAACAGCAAAAAGGAAGACCTTTCTCTCTGTCTTTCTCTCTCACTATCCACTCTGCCTGTCAAAAGAAAAAAAAAAAAAAAGACTGAGCTATGGGGTCATTCTTAATAAGAAATATTCACATGACATGGAGTGGAAATTCTCACATCCGGCAGGACTGCCACGTTTCCCGTTATGGTTAAGTGTGAGATACTAGCTTATATTCTGAAGTCTCTATTAATTTAGTATGAGAAATATTTTGTCTCTATTATAAACTGATAAACTTTTTTATGTAGGCAGTGTAAAACAGAAATTGAGACAGTCCTTGGTAAGGGAGGAATCAAAAAACAATGTGAGAAAATGTTAATTTCTTTTGTTTTTATTTTTATTTATTTATTTATTTTATTTTTTGACAGGCAGAGTGGACAGTGAGAGAGAGAGAGACAGTGTTAATTTCTACCAGGGACTCTTCGATAGAACCACAAGTGCTGACTACAGGACGCAGTGAGAAATATGTGAACTACATCCCCAGAGCAAATGTAGTAGCAGATTTCCTAGGGTAATTTCTTAAATTTCCTCTTGATAAAAGCAGAATTCCAGCGTGCATGTTTGCGCAGTGGCTAAGATACAGCATGGGATTTCCACATCCCACAGTGGAAAAGCCTGTTTGAGTCCTGACACCTCTGCTTCCAATCCAGCTTCCTGCTAACGCATACTCTGGGAGGCAGCAGGTGATGGCTCATGTACTTGGGTGTCTGCCACCCATATGGGAGACCTCAGGTTTTTTTTAAAGATTATTTATTTGGGACCAGTATTGTGATGTAGCTGGTAAAGCCGCTGCCCTGACTCTGGCATCCCACATGGATGCTGGTTTGTGTCCTGCCTGCTCTGCTTCTGGTCCCACTCCCAGCTAATGGTCTGGGAAAAGTAGCTGAAGATGGTGCACATGCTTGGGCCCCTGCCATCATGTGGGAGACCCAGATGAAACTTCTAGCTCCTGGCTTTGGCCTGGCTCAGCCTTGGCTGTTGTAGCCCCTTTGGGAGTGAACCAGAAGATGGATGATCTCTCTCTCTCTCTCCCTTTCTCTCTGTCATGCTGCCTTTCCAATAAATAAATAAATAAATAAATCTTTTTTGAAAAAATGTGTGCTTTCGAAAGACAGTGTGACAGAAAGAATGTGAGACAAAGAGATCTTCCAACTGATGGTTCAGCCGTAGCAACTTCAGGTTAAGCTAGGAGCTTCATCTGGGTCTCCCGCATGGATAGCAAGGACTCAAGCTTTTGACCCATTGTCCTCTGTTTTCTCATGGGCATTAGCAAGAATGCTGGATAGGAAGCTGAACAACCAGGACTCGAACTGGCACTCCGATGTAAGACACCAGTCGTACAAGTGGCAGCTTAACCTGCTGTACCACATCAGCCCCAGGATGCCCAAATTGAGTTCTGGGCTGGTTTTGGCCTAGCCTGGCCCTGGCTGTTGCAGGCATTAGGGAGTAAATCAGCAGATGAAAGATCTCTTTGTCTCTGTTTCTGTCTCTGTATGTCAAGTGAAATGAAAACAAAACAAAACAAACAACAGTAGAAAACCTTGATGCAACCCAAAAATATAAGTGAGTCTTCAAGTATAGTATGGTCATATATACTGATCTGACAGTCCTAATCTATCGAAGATTAATGAATAAACCTTGTCTACCTTACCTAATCCTAATCAATTTTCCTACCTGAGTTTTTAAGAAGTGTTGAAAAATGGAATTTTTCAAGGTGTAGTCCTTGTCTAGGGCTTGTGGAGTAAGATATCATATTATTGAACCAAGACCCTATAATTTAGAGATCAAAAGAGCCGCTGACGAAGTTACAATTTTTATTGAGAAGTGAAAGGCTACATTAGGACTTTCATTTGGATGAATAGCTATGCTGGTCCCATATGGAGGGAAATTCAAGGGTTGCCAAAGAGGCAGTTTTATGTCCATTGCACCATATAAATGAAAAATTAGGATTCCAAAGTCCTATACAATGGCAGATATAATTTTGGCTTGAAAAAATGTCAAAGCAGCTGCACTGACAGAAAACAGATGGCACACTTTAAACGGGTGGCTGAACAGAGTGGAATGGAGGGACCATTAAGCAGGTATGTGAAAGGTTAAGGTAAGCCGACAGGGCGCAGTGTGGGCCCCCAGGCTGGCAACAGCAGGAACCAGTTACCTTTCTGAAGGAGGAGGAGGAAGGAACCAGCAGAGCTGTGGCTGAAGGAAAACCACGTGACAGGACGTGTGGCTTCCCAGGACAAAATGCAGGCCCTGGCAAATTGCAGCCTGTTCTCCCTCCTTTCTTACCTTTTATTTATTTGTATTTTAATTTTTTAATGAGTGGTATGAAAAAAAATTCCAAACCACAGCTTCTAGAAGAACCACTTGCTCTTGCCAGTCTTGTACCTCTCTCTTTTTTTATTTATTGAATATAACTTTTAAAAATACAAATGACATTTATAGCATAAGGCTACGTGGTTGAATAATCAGCAAATTAAAGACAAAAAATCAAAGAAAGATTTTGAAAAGCAAAGCATGTTTTCTGTTAAGAGAATGTATTCTTTCCTTTCTAAAAATGGGTAATTAAAAGACATTGAAATGCCTGAACAAAAGGTTCCTGAAATTCCTAGAAAAGAAAGAATTAAATTTCCATAGCAGTAATTGATTTCAGACTAACACAGCAAGCCAAAAATTAATCTGTTGGTAGCCAGAAGATATAACTGCTCATTTTTAGAGAAATTTATTACATTTTAAACAATACAGTAGAATTCTGAAAAGTTTACTCACTAAATATAGTTTAATTCTTACAAATCTCCTTTTGAAAATGTAATTTGTATATGGCACAACTTCAGAAGTTTGAATTTAAAATGAAATCTGAAGGCAGTAGCCAGGGAAATTACATCAGAGTGCTTTGTCAAATATCTGTACAAATAAGTACATGCTTCTGTGATACAGTAGGAAAAAGGTGATTCTAAATATATCCAAATAAATTCAGAAAAATACACTACAATTTGATCATGCTAAAATATAACTTACAATGATTAGCTTGTCTTTAAGATGGTTAATGATGCTTTTTAAACCAATGAAATCAAGGAAGCTAAGTTTTGCAGTATTTGCTCAGTTTTTCATACTTAACATTAGTTCATCTCATGAAAAGCAAATAAAATTGGAAAAAGTCAAAGACCTGATCCTTCTCTTTATGCTTATTATTTTCTTACTCGGTCATACTAAATGCAAACAAATAAGTACCTCTCTTTGAACGTGACCTTGGCCACTTGCCAGGTCTTGCATTTAAGAGCAGGATCTCTGAAGACATGCTTTTGGACCACAGTTTTGTCCAAGGGAATAGCCACAGAGTATCTGGAGGGCATGATGTGGTGGAATGAGAAGGCCATGCCAAGATGGTTGCTGGCAATGGAGCCTGCCTGGCAACGGGCTGTGATTGGATGGCTTCGGAAACTGCCTGGCAACAGGCTGTGATTGGTTAGGGCATAAACCGCCCCTTGACTGGATTGGCTGCCTGGGCTATATAAGCTGCTGTACCAACTGAAATAAATGAGTCTGCAGGCTGCTCGCCTCTGGCCCACTTTCCCTGGTTCCTGGGGTCTCCACGCCTCTTGCCCCCACCTCGCTCCTCCTCTCAGAACGAATCCACAGCAACAGCATGAGATGATTGTACTTACAAACTTTCATAAAAGACTTGATCTTTGACCTCTTGGTGATTTTATTCTTACCCATGGCAGCTGTCACTTTGTGGAGATAGCAGTCAATCTCAGCTATCAGAGTATGGCTATAGGGACTATCTGAGGTGACAGCTTTGCATCCTCTCTGGCTGGACCCAGTACTGCTTTCCCGTGCTTCATGAACTTGTCCATTTCTGCAGAAAACAAGGAGAAAGAGCCACTCAGAAATCCGTAAAACTAGACCTTGGTGCCAGGTCCTGCTTGCAGGCCAGTTTGCGGGCCCAGAACTTGAGACTGTGCTCACTGCCGTCCTGGCCCAAGCCCCTCTCAGGCTCTGCTTGGCAGGACAGGATCCCTCACAAAGATATTGGAGACCAAGGAAGGAAACAGCGGGCGCTGCTCTGCAACTCGACCCCTAGGCCAGGGATGGCAGCAGATTGGAAGGCCCTGCCTAAGCTTCTACTTACTGATGCCCTTCCTACCTTTTGATTTCCTGCCATTTCTCCCACTGGCTGAGCCCAGCTGGAAGTTTGAGAGCAAGGGTTGATTCAGTACCGAAAGGACAGCCTCCCGCAACACAGACTAGGAAGCAGAAGGGGAAAGAGGGGATTTTCTGAAAGGGAATATGGAAAATATTCAGTGTAGCAGTTACTCTAACATCTTTCTGTGGCCAGAGAAAACTATTACTACTTATGTTATGCCCAATGGGGTTACTGAATTGCAAAATAATGCTGGGCATTTTTCCTAGCAGTTAAGATGCCTACATTCCATATTGGGGTGCCTGAATTTGCACTCCTGACTCCACTTACCACTAATGAGACCCTGGGAATTGGCTCAAATGATTGGGTTCCTGCCACCAGTGTGAGAGACCTGAATTGAGTTCCAGGCTCTTGGCTTTGACCTGGCCTAGTACCAGCTGTTGTAGGCACTTGGGGGAGTGAACCAGCTCTCACTCCTTCTCTCTCTTTCAAATAAATCCATAAAAATTAAATATTTTAAGTTGAAAAACTACTTCTTACCTTCCATATACTGTAATTACAGGGGGTTATTTCATGAAACAATTACATTTTGGATGGCAGCTGTCAAGAGTAATTATTTTAGCTAAAGAATGCAGGACAGTTATCTCTTGAGGCTAATCAGATAATGCTAACAAAGCTGTATTTAAGCGAAATTAAGTTTTTGTCTGTTATTGCATCAGAATCTTCGAGAATGTTTGGAATGCTCTGAATTGCCCTGTGTAAATTTCACACTGGGGTGGGGGGGGTTTCAGCAGAGTCACTAAGAAGAAGCCAGGTTTCCATGAGGGCATCAGGAACTAAGGCATGGAAGACCCAGGTGAATTCTGACTTTGAGACCCTTAGCATACGTGTTAAGACTCTGAGAAAAGAGAAGACAAACAGATTTAAAAAACAGCCTGAAATCAAAAGACCAAAGGCAAATGCTGCAAACCACAGCCATGTATTTTGTCACGGAGCTGTTTCTTACCATTGGCCCGAGACTGAGGCCAGGGGTGTTAGTCAGTGGAAGTCCCTCCATATGGAAACTGGAGGCCTGGCACAGTGATAGCTATGATCTAAGAGCTGAGTCTGTCTTTGACATGAATAGTTTATGTAACCAGGTTAGGGGATGGATTGTAGTCTGGAACTTGATATCCACTGGTCTTTTCTATAATTTGCTTTTTAAATTCTTATTTATTACTGCACTGCTTGCTAGTGTGTTGCCTAGGTAACCACAGAGCAAATGCTTTTAGCTGTAAGGCAGTGATGTATATCTTTGGCAGTCTGTAGGGTTTCCCCAGGGTGGGTTGATAAATTATCTTGATCTTTGGGTTATTTCTCAGTTGATAGTGTTATGATAATTTAGCAAAGCATTCCACGACCTTTTGAATATTTGTATATGTCTGTTAGCCCTTTTGCCAAGTCAGACTAGCCTGTTTTTGGAAATTTTTCTTATTTTGGTACCTGTTTCCTTTTTAGAAGAAAATTGTGAAGGTGGGTATTAGGCTCAGCTGGTAAGACTCAGCTTGGGATGCCTGCATTCCTCACTTAGAATCCCTAGCTTCAAGTCCTGACCCTGCTCCTGATTCCAGGTAGTGTGCAGGCTTGGAGGCAGCAGGTGACACCTCAAGTACTTGGGTCACTTCCACTCAGATGGGAGAGCCAGAGTGAGGTTCAGGCTCCTGATTTTGACCTGACCCTGCTCTGGTTGTTGTGGGTGTTTTGGGAAGAAATCAGCAGATGGGAGATTTTTCTTTGTCTGTCTCTGTGTCTCTACATTTTAATTCAATACATAAATTCTTCTTAAAAAAGAAAAAAATTGCAAATGACTGTTTTTGATTTGGGCAAAAGAGATGTCTGGATATTCTTTTAATGGAATCCTGGAGCCTCTAATGACTCCTGGTTCTATATAAAGATTTGTCTTTGTCTTAAAACTCTGTACAGAAAGAAATTGACTTATCTCTTCATTATTTTAAAAACCTTTTATAAAGATTTATTTGAAAGGTAGAGTGGCAGAGAGAGAGAGAGAAATAGAGACAACGATCAATCTTCTATATGCTGCTTTACTTCTGAAAGGGCCACAACAGTCAGATCCAGGCCAGGCTGAAGTCAGGAGGCAGGAACTTCATCCAAGTCTCCCACATGGATAGCAGGGGCCCAAGCTCTGGCCATAATCCATGGCCTTCCCAGGTGCATTAGCAAGAAGCCAAATCAGAAGCAGAACAGTGGGAGTAGAACTGGCACTCTCTTCTGGAGATGTTGGCATTGCAATTGGCAGCTTAACGTTTTGTGCTACAACACCAGCGCCAGCTTGTATCTTTAAATTATTCCTATTGATAAAAATACATCAGTAAAATCATCTCCAGCAGAATGCAGCTATTATCCTGTGGATATAAAGTGCACTTGCTGGTTTTGCATCCATTTGTAAATTCATTTTAGCATTCTTTGCCTGACTATAACCATGAAGCATCATGAAGTCTCTCTTTTAAATCTTATTTTAAAATATACTCAGGCTTGTAGAAAAGTTGCAAATATCATATGCAGACTTGCTATTTGCCCTACATATCATCCCTATTTTTTTTTTTTTTAAGATTTATTTATTTGAAAGAGCTACACAGAGAGAGGAGAGGCAGAGAGAGAGAGAGGTCTTCCATCTGCTGGGTCACTCCCCAATTGGCCACAATGGCCGGAGCTAGCTGACCCAAAGCCAGGAGCCAGGAGCTTCTTCCAGGTCTCCCATGCGGGTGCAGGGACCCAAGGACTTGGGCCATCCTCTACTGGTTTCCCAGGCCATAGCAGAGAGCTGGATAGGAAGCGGAGCAGCTGGGTCTTGAACTGGCGCCTATATGGGATGCCGGCACTTCAGGCCAGGGTGTTAACCCACTGCACCACAGGCCAGCACTCACTACTTGTTAATAACTCAAATTACTATGGTACCTTTGTCACAACTATGGGACCAAAACTGTAAAACTAACTCTCTTCTTTTGTTCAGCTTTTGGATCCTGTCCAAGTTGCCACATTATATTTTATCAGGGCACATGGTGGGATTAACCTTGACTACCTGGAGAAGGTGGAGCTTCCCTCCCCCTCATTCTTTTTTTTTTTTTTTTTTTAAGATTTGTCTTTTTTATTTGAAAGGCAGAGTTACAGAGAGAGAGCGAGAGCAAGAGCACGCGCGCGAGAGAGAGAAAGGGAGGGAGGGAGAGAGAGATCCTCTCTCTGCAGGTTCACTCCCCAAATGGCTGCAATGGCCAAAGTTGGGCCAGACGGTCTGGAGCCAGGAGTTTCTTCCAGGTCTCCCACATAGGTGCAGGGTCCAAGCACTCGGGCCATCCTCCGCTGCTTTCCCAGGCGCATTAGCAAGGAGCTGGTTCAGAAGTGGAGCAGCTGAGACTTGAATGGGAGCCCATATGGGGTGGTGGCACTGATGTACCATAGAGCGGACCCCTTCCCTTCCTTTCTCTTTTATAGTGCTATGCTATATTATATGCTATATATATATTATATATGCTATATATGCCTTTAGGGTCTCTGTAATTCGCTGAAGGCTTGACTTCCAGTTCCAATTGTTTCCTTCCTCCAGGTGGTAATCAAAAGTCTAGTATTCTAAGCACTGTGTTTAGCCACACTCTGCTGGGTGTGAAGCTGATTAAAGTAATTCCCATTAACTTGTGAGTGAAACTTATCCTTCTTAAAAGGTATATTTGCATTTTAATAGCAGTCCTTTAACACAAATTAATCTCTAATTGGTAGGAAGTGTGAGTTCCTTTTTGCAGGAAGAAGGAGGCAAAATTATCCTTTAGTTCTCTGCAAGAGTTGCTGCGACTCTCAAAACCTCTACTCTCAGCTCCCAAGCAGTCCTTAGCAAGATGCCATGTTGGGGCCACTGCTGTGGTGTCCCAGGTTAAGACATGGCTTGTGATGCCAGTATCCCAAATGGGCAATGGTTTGTGGGGAGTGAACCAGTGGATCAAGATCTATCGTTCTTGGGGCTGGTGCTGTGGCATAGTGGGTTAAGCTCCTGGCTCCTGGCCATTTGGGGAGTGAACCAGCGGATGGAAGATATTTCGCTAGCTTGCTTTCTTTTTCTCCCCACCCCCCTCTGTAACTGCCTTTCAAATACATACATACATGCATACATACATACATACATATTTTTAAAAGATGTTTCTCCATCTCTCTGTGTCACTCTGCCTTTCACATAACTAAATAAATCTTTTTTTTTTTTTAAGATACAGTTAGCTTCTCTTCTTGCAGTGATCACTCTGAGAAGCATTTTAGGTTGAAGTCAGTGGACAGGTTTCAGTCACCTTCCTGAACACTTCTGTACACCCTAGGTGTAGAAACAGGAGACTCGGTGTTCCTTTTGTCTTTCAGGTGGTCCTGCAGTTTTCTTCACAGGTCCACTTCCCCTGCTTGCCTGAGAACAGTTTTCTGGCCTTCGTCTTGGTTGACCAGTGTTGGCACACTAGCCTCAGGCTACCTGTCCCTTGCATAGCTTTATTATTTTTTTAAAAAAAGATTTATTTACATATTTGAAAGGAGAGTTACAGAGAGGCAGAAGCAGAGTGGCAGAGGTCCATCCACTGGTTCACTCCTTAGATGGCCACAATGGCTGGAGCTGCGCTGATCTAAGGTCAGGAGACAGGAGCTTCTTCCAGGTCTCTCACACGGGTGCAGGGGCCCAAAGACTTGGGCCATTTTCTACTGCTTTCCCAGGCCATAGCAGAGAGCTGGATCGGAAGTGGAGCATCCAGGACTCAAACCAGCACCTATATGGGATGCTGGCACTGTAGGCAGCAGGTTTACCTGCTATGCCACAGCATTGTTCCCCCACTTCTCATAGCTTTAGTTACTATTCATTAATTTACTGGCTACATAGTTATTTGGCACCTATCATGCACCAAATATGGTTCTCCATGATGTGGCTATAGCAGGGAACAAAACTACGAAACCTGTGCCTCGTAAAGCTCATTATATAGAGTGGGAAAGACAAACGAGTAAATAAATATGTAGTATAAGGTCTGGCAGTGATAGGGCTACGAAGAGAAAGGTGTCTAAAAGAGTGGTTTTCAACAGGTGCATCTCTTATGGAAATGACAGTTGAGCAGATTCTGAATGAAGACAGAGATCCAATTGCTTAGAAGGATCAAATTTCTCAACTTGATATCCTTATATCCAAATATGTATTGAAAACCCACTTGGATGTCCCTCAGGAACTTGAAGCTTAACATGTCCTAGACTGAAATCATTACCTTTACCTTCCCTCCTTCCCTCCCTCTTGCTCTTCCTTCCTTCCTTTTCTTCCTGTCTTCTTTGTGTGTGTTCCTTATTTCTGTACATGGCACCACCATCTGTTTCTCAAAACACACATGTGCACATTTGTCATAATCTATCCATCATCTTTTGAATAGTTTTTATATTTGGGGAAATCCCCACATTATGAGTAATCCCTTTTTGCCTATGTGGAAATCCGAATTCAAATTCCCACCTCTGTTTATATAAAAAGAAAAAAAACCCTTACATTTAGTTTCTCCTCCTATGAGTATGCTCACAATATGGATCATTCTGACACCAGATGTGTGGGGTTTTCCCCACACACCAGCAAGTGATCAATTTTGCATCAGTGACACCAGCTGGGGGTTCTCCAGTTCAATTGTGACACTATCTTCCTGGAGGTAGCACCAGATCCCACAGGTTGGAGGTTCAATCCCCAGAACTGCCCTCACTTCAGACTCAGTGGCAACTTGGAGATTCTAGAACTTCTGACCAAGTAGCTACTGATTGGGGTTCCTGCCACCCTCTCTTAGATTTGATTAATTTTCTTGAACAGCTCACAGAGCTCAGGAAAACACATATTATAAAGCATATTTCAAAGGATACAGACAAAAAGATGGATGGGGCAAGGCCTATGGGAAGGGGGTGAGAGCTTCCACACATCTCTGGGTGCACCACACTCTGGGCCCCTCCATGTGTTCAGCTCCCTAGAAGCTCTCCCAGCCCCACCCTTCTGAGTATTCATGGCGTCTTCATTGTGTAGGCCTGATTACTAGCAGACTGGGGGACAGGGGCACCCAGCGAAGCCTGTTCATTCAGATCTCTCACCACTCCTGGCTACGCAGCAGGACCCTGCCAGAATGAGGACGATCTTAGGATCCACTGTCAGACAAGGTAGGTCACAGGTTTTCTTTAAGATCAACTCCAAGACAGAAAGGCAGGGAAAGATTAGAGTTTTCTTGACCTGCCTCAGGGAAAAGAGATTCTAGTTTCTGTGCCTGCCTTGGGGAGGGAGATATGAGCTAGGAACTCTGGACGAAAACCTCTCTCTATATATAGATATCTAGATACAGATAGATACAGACATCACACTTGCCTCTTTTGCAGCTAGGGTGCAGGCACTTAGACACGCTTGTGTAGACTAAATTTGGAAGTGAGCAATGTGAAGAACAAGCTCTGTATGAGACAAACTGTCATCTGCTGGCAGAGCTTTCGGGCACAGAGGGTTCAAGCCTTGATGCAGAAAGAGTATTGATGGCAGTAGAGCAGCAGTAACATCAAGTCGGTGGTCTATTGGGCTCAGTGGCAGCAACAGCAGCAGTTGGCATCATTTACTGAAACAGGGACATAATTTGGGGCATTATTCTTGGCTCCTTGGCATTAAATGTTTCTTCAGCAAGCCCAATAAGTCTGTGAGCTACTTAAGATTTATTTTTCTTTAAAGATGTATTTATTGGGGCTGGCACTGTAGTGAAGTAGATTAAGCCTCTGCCTGTGGTGCCGGCATAGCATCTGAGCGCCAGTTTGAGCCCCAGCTGCTCTACTTCCAATCCAGCTCCCTGCTAATGGCCTGGGAAAGCAGTAGAAAATGGTCTAAGTGCTTGAGTCCCTGCACCTATTTGGGAGACTTGGAAGAAGCTCCGGGCTCCTGGCTTTGGATCAGCCCAGCTCCAGCCCTTGTAGCCATTTGGGGAGTGTAAAAGCAGATGGAAGATCTCTCTCTCTCTCTCTCTGTTTCTTCTTCTCTCTAACTGTAACTCAGCCTCTCAAATAAATAACCTTTAAAAAAAAAGATGTATTTATTTATTTGAAAGTCTCCAGGTCTCCTAAGTGGGTGCAGGGACCCTAGAACTTGGATTATTTTCCATTGCTTTCTCACACACATTAGCAAGTGGAGTAGCCGGAACTCGAATCAGTACCCATATGGGATGCCAGTGTTATAGGCGTTGGCTTTACCCGCTGTGCCACAACACTTGGCTCATACTTAAGATTTTTTTTAATAAATCAGTTTTTGGTTATTTAACCAAAAACCAGCCAGAATGAAATCTACTGTTTAGAACAAAGAACACTAGTTTAAACAGAAATCATCCTCAATCTTCCTCCTCCCTCCACTCTTCAGAGAACATAATTTATGACTTTTTTGTAAGGAAAAGTTTTGTCCATTTATTTGAAAGGCAGAGTGATGCAGGAAGAGAGAGAGAGAGAAAGAGAGAGAGAGAGAGGTCTTCCATCAGCTGAGTCACTCCCCAAATGCCCCAAACAATAGGCAGGTCTGGGCCAGGAACTCCATCCAGGTTTCCTATGTGGGTGGCAGGGGCCTGAATACTCAGGCCGTCTTGCGCTACTGTCCTAGGTGTATCAGTAGGGAGCTGGATCAGAAGCAGAGCAGCTGGAACTCGAACTGACACTTTCATTTTGGGATGCTGGCATCACAAGTGCGGTTTAGCCCACCATGCACAACTCCAGCCACCAAAGGCTCTCTTTTCTGTCCCCACTTCCACTTTCTCAGTTGAGGCCACATCATCTATTACCCAGATTACTACACCATTGTCCTATTTGACCCCTCACCTGTCAATTACTGTAGCCCAAGTGATCTTTCTAAGATGCAAATCTGATCCTATCTTTCCATGATTTAAGACACTTCAGGAACTCCTTGATGTCCTTGGGATAAACCCCAGGATCCATAGATCTTTTTTTAAAAAAAACTTTTATTTAATGAATATAAATTTCCAAAGTACAGCTTATGGATTACAATGGCTCCCCCCCAACAACAACTTCCCTCCCACCTGCAGCCCTCCCCTTTCCTGCTCCCTCTCCCCTTCCACTCACATCAAGATTCATTTTCATTTCTCTTATATACAGAAGATCAGTTTAGTATATATTAAGTAAAGATTTCAACAGTTTGCACCCACATAGAAACACAAAGTGAAACATACTGTTTGAGTACTAGTTATAGCATTAAATCACAATGTACAGCGCATTAAGGACAGAGATCCTACATGAGGAGTAAGTGCACAGTGACTCCTGTTGTTGACTTAATAATTTGACACTCTTGTTTATGGCATCAGTAATCTCCCTAGGCTCCAGTCATGAGTTGCCAAGGCTATGGAAGCCTTTTGAGTTCACCAACTCTTATCATATTTAGACAAGGTCATAGTCAAAGTGGAAGTTCTCTCCTCCCTTCAGAGAAAGGTACCTCCTTCTTTGATGACCCGTTCTTTCCACTGGGATCTCACTCGCGGAGCTCTTTCATTTAAGTCATTTTTTTTTTTTTTTTTTTTGACAGAATGTCTTGGCTTTCCTTGCCTACAATACTCTCATGAGCTTTTCAGCCGGATCCGAATGCCCTAAGGGCTGATTCTGAGGCCAGAGTGATGTTTAGGACATCTGCCATTCTATGAGTCTGCTGTGTATCCTGCTTCTCATGTAGAGGATCCATAGATCTTGAGATCTGGTTCTGGCTGATCTTCCCAGCCCATTTTTACCAGCCTGCTTCTCACATCTATTTTGCATACTTTTTTGTGTGTGCTTGTGCTGGACTAGCAACTGATATGCCAAACTTACTAAATCAGAACCAACACTTTAACAAGAATTATTAGGTGATTCCTTTGAATACTGAAGTGTAGGTAAAACTATCTTTTTTTAAAACATTTCTTTTGTTAAAAAAGATTGATTTATTTATTTGAAAGGCAGAGTTACCGAGAGAGAGAGAGAGAGAGAGAGAGAGAAACTGACTTTCCATCCACTGGCTCACTTCCCAAATGGCCGCAGTGGCTGGAGCCAGGCTGATCTGAAGCCAGGAGTCTTCTGGATTTCTATAGGGTCTTCCACAAGGGTGCAGGGGCCCAAGCGCTTGGGCCATCTTCTACCGCTTTCTCAGGCACATTATCAGGGAGCTGGATCAGAAGTGGAGTAGCTGGGATTTGAACTGGCGCCCATATGGCGGTGGCTTTACCCACTATCCCACAGTGTTGGCCCTGGGTAAAGCTACTGTATAGCACTGTGCTCCTGCTTAGGCTTTCACATGGGCTGCTTTCTCAATTGAACTACCCTGCCTGGCCCCATTCTGTATGACTTAGCCAGACTGTCCCTCACTAAGGAAAACTTGCTTCACTGGTGCGGGCTGGGTTTGGGGGGCATCTGCCTGTTATCAGAAACATGACACTTATTCCTTTGTACTATAATTACCTTCTGGCTTCTTTTTCTTTCCTACTAAGTCAGAGCTTTCTATCCTGGTTGTACTTTAATCTGAGAACTTTTGAAAAATACCAATTCCTGGGTCCTGCCCTGGAGAGTTCAGTTTTAATTGGCTTGGGTAAGGCCCAAATACGGGAATTTTAAAAAAAGTATCCCAGATGATTATAAGGTGGAGCCAAATTTGGAACCACTGTATCCGGCTTTAGGTTCTGTAAGGTTAGAACCTGTGACTCCCTCACTATTGCACCTGCAGAGGCTGCCTCTGTGCCAGGCACACACACAACACTAGGAAATAATTGCTACCCCTGGTCTCTTGGGGCGATGGAGTCTGGGACTCAGGTGTGCACTGCCCTTCCCATCCTACCTTTCACCCTCGCTCTTCTCACATGTCCACAGCTGGGCAGCCTATTTATCTCAGCACAACAAAGAGCCATTTTGTGAAGAAAGACCTAGGCCTGGCATTGGAAACACATTTCTAACCACGGCTGTTTTCTGTTCCTGAGCCAGTTGGATACTGATATAACAAAGCAGGTTTACATAATTGGATGCTAATAGGCACGTTGTTTTGAGACACTGTCTCTGCACCAGTTCCACACAGCAAAGCCACTAATTTACTCATAAACCTTTTAAGTCCTGAGAATTCAAAACAGTGAGGAGCCTGATGAGATCAAGACAACTCTAATGAGAAGATTTAATCAAAATTAACCTTAGTTTGAAGGGGTGTTAAAAAGATATTTGAGGGGCAGTTTTCTCAAGTCTAAACCCTATTTTCATAATGTGATTTATTTTTTAAAAATCTTAATATCTTATATTTTATACAGTGGTTTACATATTGTATTACTATATTTGGTTTTCATTGAATATCATTTATTGGATATAAGTTGTGTATAATATTTTAGAAAAGAAATACTGTCATTGATAGGCTTCTTTCTGTCCTGGAGGAGTTTACAATCTAGAGAGAGATGAAAGAAATTCCTGTACATAAAAGAGCCCCCAAAATAGGCCGCATAAAAACGACAACTCAAAGCACACACAGATAGCTGTGAGGAACGACAGCACACAGCTTGCAAACACCACAAAATCCACCCAATTCAGCAACTATTCTTTATTTGTTATTGTAGAGGTCTCAGGAGGGAGATGAAAGGCGCTCTCTGTCGCTGGTAGGTTTCCAAAGCACAATTCTTGTTTCAAAGACTGCTATGTTCTATTCAACTGCTTTTCTTCCCGGGTCTTGCATCACAAAACTTCAGTAGGCTTGTCAGGGCCTGGAGGAGTGTGGGGAGGCAAGAAGTGCCACCACTTCCCATTGCGGGACCACTCCGAGCCGCAGTCCAGCCACCAGTCCTGCCCCTTCCTCTCTGGGAAAACTACTAGGCTCAGAAAGCTTGCTAGGGGAGGGCCAACAATTAAACTTTGCATTCATCCAAACTTTTGTCATATTCAAAATGAGAGAGATCTAGCATCTAGTTGCCCATGTCAATTAGCAGGATTTCTAGGGCACCAAGCCACTGTAGCTTTCTCTCAGTAGAAATTTAGTCATGAAGGTTAATCTCTCTTCTGCAACTTGTAATCAACATCATCTATCTTGGGCAGGGGTGGGGAACTTTTTTCTGCCAAGGGCCATTTGGAAATTTATGACATCATTCGTAGGCCATACAAAACTATCAACTTAAAAATAGTATGCTATAGATTTATTGAACTTCTAATACTACCTGCAGTTGCCTTGGCAGGTCTAGACCAAATAATTTTGTTGGCCATTTAGGACCATGGGCTAGATGTTCCTAATACTATATTATGGGAGTTTTTGGATAGGGTATATGTCTTGATTTGAAATGGTTTGTGGAAAGTTAGCTGGCGCATTTAGGGCCTGCATGTGGAATGTCACCTAAATATTTCCATGCTGCAGCAATTGAACTAATTAGACAATTTAGCTTAGTTGATTTGTGGTAGATAGGATTATATCCTGACTGACATCTGTTGATTGATGGATAAAACTGACTAAATCAAAAAGTTAATGGGTCAGTGACACTTTGTGGTCCTATATATAATCTAGGTACTATAATACATCGCAAAAAACTTGAAGCAAAACTTGAAAACCAAGGAAGACAAATTAATATTGTTATTGCTATTATAAAATCAAATATGCTCTGACAGGCAGATTCTTAAACATTATGATTGTCTTGGTCCAACATTTCAGAAACAGCTTCATTTGTGAGTATCAAAAAGAAACACTTAAGATGTCTTTATAGTTATAACATTAAAGCATAAGTGTGCTTATTCTTTAATATGTATGTGACAAAATGAGTGCCTTGTTACTTCCATGTTGTTTTGCCTATTCCAGTTAAATAATTTAGGTGTTAAGTACAGAGGGAGCTCTGCCCAAATGTCTGTTTTCTAGAAGATTCTGTGACAGAAAATTAAAATCCATGATACCATTGCCATTTAGAAATTGATATCCTAATTTCAAAAATCAAAGACTAAAAATTACATATGTCCCATTCCAATCTGGTAGGATGACAATTTAAACAAGGAAAACAGCAACTGTTGGTGAGAATGCAATACAACTAAAATTAATGTTCATAGTAGCATTATTTACAATAGTCAAAAGGTAGAAAAAGTCAACTATCCATCAATAGATAAATTAATTTTTAAAATGTAGTATATACATACAATGGAATATAATTCAACCATAAAAAGGAGTGAAGTTCTGATACATCTTATAAAGGGGATGAAAGTTTTTAAAAGTAACTTTTTAAAAGGCTTTATTTATTTTTAAGGATTTTTAAATTTATTTGACAGACAGAGTGAGATAGAGAGAAAGAGAGAGAGAGAGAGATGTTGATTTTCCATTGGCTGGTTCACTTCTCAAATGGCCGCATGACTGAGGTTGGTCCAGGGTGGAGCCAGGAGCCTGGACTCCATCTGTAGCTTGCACGTGGGTGGCAGAGGCCCAAGTACATGGGTCATTTTCTGCTACCTTCCCAGGCACATTAGCAGGAAGCAGGATTGGGAGCAGGGCAGCCTATGCTCAAAGTGGCACTATGATTTAGGATGCCGAAGTCTCAAGAGGTGTATTAACCCATTGCACTATAACTCTGGCCCCTAAAAATTACTTATATACTTACTTGAAAGGCAGAGTGACAGAATGAGAGAGGGAGAGAGAGAGAGAGAGAACCCTTGAAATCTTCTATGTACTCCCCAAGTGTCCACAATAGCTAGGGCTAGGCAAAGCCAAAGTCAGGAGCCAGAAACTCTATCTGGGTCTTTTATGTGGGTGTCAGAGCCTCAAGTCCTGACCCATCATCTGCTGCCTCCCAGGAGCATTAACAGGAAGCTAGATGGAAGTGGAGGTGGAAATTAATCCTAAGCACCCTTATATGCTATGGCTCGCCCAAGTGGTGGCTTAACCCATTGTGCCATACACCTGCCCCACATGGATGAACCTTGAAAACATTATGCTCAATGAAATAAATAAGATGCAAAAAGACATTGTATGTTTCCACTTATATGGAATAGTTAGAATAGGCAAGTTCTTAGAGACAAAGTAGTAAATGGGAGTTTACTAGGGACTGGAGGGAGAGGAAATGGGAAATTATTACTTAATGGGTACAGAGTTTCTCTTTGGAAATAGATAATAGATAATGGCCATAGTTGCTCAGTATTAAATATAACAAATTAAAAATAACAAATTCCACTGAAATGTATACTAAAATGGCAAATTTTATGTCACATATATTTTTTCACAATAAAAAAGTTAAACAATGACATTTGTGTTATGACCTATTGCTTGTTTTCTTGCAGTTGTTTCAATATTCATAGATCTAAGTATGGTACAACATCGATGACTCTGCAGTGTAGGGACTACAAAAGCAACAGGGTGTGTATCTGATGGTATAATGGGCAGTCTAGGTTTGCTTAAGAATTCAGAATTTAAACGTTGACTCCTGAATGTAGGTTTTGTGTTCTTTCTGCAGAAGACTCCTCACCGAATGTTGACTCAAATAGAGCAAGAATGGACTTCTTGAAAACGTTTTTGAAGTTCTCCCCACTAAATAGATAAAGTATGGGAGAAAAGACAGGATTGAAAGACGTGGTAAACACTGTAAGGATCAAAGTCAATTCTACAAGTAACGACTGGTTCTTCGCGAGAATTAAGCCCTGATGTACATGGTAGGGCATCCAGCACACAAAGAAAGAGATAACAGCAGTCACCATGACTTTGAAGGGTTTGCTGGATTTAAAGAGGCCCCTCTCTTTCATCTTACGGGCTACTCTTTCGTAACAAAAGCCGATGACTAAGAAAGGCAGAAGGAAGCCCAGTATGAAGCGGCTGATGAAACAGGTGGCATGAATCCATTGTCTCACTGTTTGCATCTCTTCGCTTTCCCAGTCAGTGGACACAGCGTAGTTATTTCGGCAGGTCACCCTTCCTTTACGGTCATCATATGTCTCCCTGAAAACCAAATAGGGCACGCTGAGGACAGTAGCAGAGAGCCAGACTCCCAGAACGACTCTGGAAGCCCAGTGTGAGGTTCGGTGCTGTTGGGACCACACCGGGTGAAGAGTGAGAAGATAACGATCGAGACTGATGGCCGAGAGGAACAAAACAGAGGCGAACATCGCCAGACTCAAAGTGCTGTTGAAGATCTCGCATAAAGCGCTTCCAAAGGTCCAGTGGTTGTCCTGAAGATAGGAGGTGGCCAGAAATGGTAGGATCAATGTTGAAATAAAATATGAGAGAATGAGATGAAAAAATAAGAGAGTATTGACTGAATTTTTCATCTTGCATTTTAGCACCCACAGATAGAGGCCATTGGTGATGGAACCAACTATGAACGCCATGAACAAAGGAAGGACAAGGACCAGTCTGGGGGCAGGAGCAGGAACATGAGTGCTGTTTCTTACTACAGCGGAGACCAGGTCATCAGTAGAGTTGATCAGATCCATAATTTCCTCTGGAGTGAAAAACAATGAACATAACAACAAGGAGCAAGGAATGTAGAAATTAAAAGGTTAGTTTTTCTATGGTAATAGTCTAAATAACATTTTAACAGTGGCAAACATGATATATATATATATATATTTTTTAGAAGGCTGTCAAGTAGGCAGCTGTCAGTGTCTGTTTCTGCATGGAGTCTGGCATGTGGTAAGCATTAAACAGATCTTAGCTATGCTGTTCTTCATTCATATTAGCTATGTGAGAGAAAGAGAGAGGTCTTCCATCTGCTGGGTCACTCCCCAAATGGCCGCAATGGCTGGAGCTGAGCTGATCAGAAACCAGGAGCCAGGAGCTTCTTCTTGGTCTTCCATGTGGGTACAGTGGCCCAGGCATATTTGCAGGGAGCTGAAATGGAAGTGGAGCAGCCAGGACTTGAACCGCTGCCCATATGGGATGTTGCTGCTACAGGCTAGGACTTTAACCTGCTGTGCCACAGCACTGGCCCCCAGGCATAATATTTCTACAAGAACAGCAATCAAATATTTTCCCAAGATCTAATACTTTTATGCTGTATGAGGAATTAAGATCAGATTAATTTGAGCATCAGAAATACTACAGAGGAAAGGAAATAAATGTGAAAGAGGAATAAAGTCATATTTTGACAGCTGTTAATAAATTAGCTTAGGCAGGTGAAGTCTTCTACTTGGATGTTTAGCAGAAGTTTGACCTCTCTTGTGGGGCATGTCTTGAATAAGGCAATGCAGAATCAGTTGTACTTGACTAAGACATGGTTAGGGTAAATGCTGCTAATGAAATGAACAAAAATAACAACAGCTGTTGCAAATTATAATCATGGACTTCCAAATTAGATTTTCCCTCATATGCTAACTATACATAGCAAGCACTATTATCTAGTATTCTAATAGTCAACACGTGGTAGTAAGAACTCAAGTTCATATAGGAGCCCTAGGACACTGCAAGCTTGTGAGGTGCCTTCAGAATCATCAATGAAAGAGGAAATCAGTATACTGGAGGATTTTAGTAGTAGTTGTTGTGTGGGAAAAGAAGGAGAGAAAAGTCAAAGAGCTCACATTTACCCAGTATTTCTCATATGCCAGGAGTTGTCCATAAAAATTGTTATTTTCCTCATAAAGCTTATGCTAAAAATATTTAAACAGAAGAGAAAGTGAGATTTAGAAGGGTTAACATTTCTATCAACATCTTTCACCATGTCTCAGTTATGTCAGGTAGGGACCCTTACCTTTCTTTCATATTACACCTTTGAAAATTGGTAATTCCTATGTAGTGCTATGGTGATGCTCCATGAATCAGAGATTCTGTCTAAAATATCTAATTTCTCAGATAATGGTTCCTATACTATCAAAAATATAAACCTGACAGTATTCTGGAAGGTATCTATTATATCAACAAATTGGTTTTTGATAAATTGGATTAAGTAATGGAAATTGCTAATGATGCTATTTCCCTCCTAAGCAAAAATGTTCTAAGCCTATAGAGAGAAGAAATAAAATAATTGTTGTTTAAAACCATGACGGGACCAGGTGTTTGACCTAGTGATTAAGATGAAGGTTAGGACACCTGTGTCCCATGTGGGAGTGCCTGGCTTCACTTCTGACTCCAGCTTCGTAGTATTGTGAATGACTCAAGTAATTGGGCTCCTGCCATCCATGTGGGAGACCTGGATTGAGAGTTCCTGGCTTTTTGTTATGGTCATTTAGAGAGTGAACCAGAGGAT
The DNA here is from genome assembly GCF_033115175.1 of Lepus europaeus. Taxonomy (NCBI): domain Eukaryota; kingdom Metazoa; phylum Chordata; class Mammalia; order Lagomorpha; family Leporidae; genus Lepus; species Lepus europaeus. The sequence goes on along the minus strand of NC_084837.1, from coordinate 43,319,700 downwards.
GGGGGGAATCTCTCTCTCTCTCTCTCTCTCTCTCTCTCTCTCTCTCTCTCTCTCTCTACCTCTCTGTAACTCTGCCTTTCGAATAAAAATAAATAAATCTTTTTTTTTTTTTAAAGAAAAATACCTTAGTAGTCTACTTTGGGAATAAACATGGAATGAAATCACTGGGCAATGGCAAATGAAAGTGAGAACTTGAGACAGGGGCTGTGTGCAGGTCTTGGGACCTGGAGATGAGGGAGGAAAAGTGAGGATGATCTTTTTTCTCTTTTTTTATTTTTAATTTTTTTTTTTTTTTTTTGGACAGGCAGAGTGGATAGTGAGAGAAAGACAGAGAGAAGGGTCTTCCTTTTTGCCGTTGGTTCACCCTCCAATGGCCGCTGCAGCCAGTGCATCGTGCTGATCCGCAGCCAGGAGCCAGGTGCTTCTCCTGGTCTCCCATGCGGGTGCAGGGCCCAAGGACTTGGGCCATCCTCCACTGCACTCCCAGGCCATAGCAGAGAGCTGGCCTGGAAGAGGGGCAACCGGGACAGAATCCGGCACCCCAACCGGAACTAGAACCCGGTGTGCCGGCGCCGCTAGGTGGAGGATTAGCCTGTTAAGCCACGGCACCAGCCTTTTTTTTTTTTTTTTTTTGACAGGCAGATTTAGACAGTGAGAGAGAGACAAAGAGAAAGGTCTATCCTTCCGTTGGTTCACCCCCCAAATGGCCGCTACGGCCGGCGCGTTGCGCCAATCCAGGAGCCAGGTGCTTCCTCCTGGTCTCCCATGTGGGTGCAGGGCCCAAGCACCCATGCCATCCTCCACTGCCTTCCCAGGCCCGCAGCAGAGAGCTGGACTGGAAGAGGGGCAACCGGGACAGAACCGGCGCCCCAATCGGACTAGAACCTGGGGTGCCAGTGCCGCAGGCGGAGGATTAGCCAAGTGAGCCATGGCGCCGGCCGAGGATGATCTTTTTTTTTTTTTTGAGGATGATCTTAAGAGAGGGAATGTGGAACATCTAGGAGGAGGTTTGGAGGCCTAAGGAGGGAGAGGGTTCATTAGACATTCTGAGAAACAGAAATGACACAGGGAATTGCAATAGACAAATGTCCAATACTGAATTTTAATCCATTTGCTGAGCCTTGATACAGTGTCATGTCTCTTCTCCCCATTAATTCACTTTTGTCTTGAGTTGGCAGTGATTCTAGAGAACCAGAGAAAACAAGCTTGGGTTCCCTATTTAGAGCGGAGTGCAAAAGAGAGAAACCATCAGCAGCAGGAGGTGAGATGTGAATGAGCTGACAATAAGGTGGAAACTGGATAGGTTTTGGGGCTTGAGTAGAAAATGAGAAACCAAATCCCCCCGAGAAGTTTCAGTCTGTGTGTATACCCTGTGTGTGTGTGCATTTCTGTGTATGTGTCTCTGTAGCTCTGTCTGTGGTCTTTCTATGTATCTGTGGTGTCTTTGTGGGTCTCTGTGGTGTGTGTTTGCATTCATGGAATAGGTGGGGGGAGCTGTGTGTGTGGTCTGTGTCTGTGTATCTGTGATGTATTTGTGAGATCTCTGTGTGGTTTGTGGTGTCTGTGGTCTTTGTGTGCTTATCTGTGGAATGTGGGTAGGTGTGGGATTTGTGTGTGTGTGTATGTATGTGTATGTGTGTGTGTGTGGTCTCATCTGTGAGTACATACGAGAAAACTGAGTTATAAGGAAGTTTTTAATCCTTTTTTTTTTTTTAATTCTGTGCCTGAACTCTGGAAGGGCATCTGAAAGTAATGCAACACTTGAACAAAATCCAAGTAAAACTTTTCTGAATCTCATAAAGTTTCCTAGGAACTTTGATTTATTGCACATAACCAGGAGAATCCTTCATCCTTAAGCATCTTTTAAAATGGTTTTAAAACACTTGAATATGAGGTAATGGGGCGACACTCAGGTTCTGGCACCCTGTGGTCCTGGGTTTAGATGCTGCCCCTTCTACCTACCGGCTCTATGACCTTCGACCTTTTAACTCTTCAAGTCTTTTCTGCTTTCTAAAACCCAGTGAGCTTTTGAGAGGGCTATAAATCACTCAGCACATTTCCTGGCACACAGTGCTCATTTTTTTTTTTTTTTGATCTATTGTTTTGCTCAACATCATATTAAGGCCAAGAAGAGGCTCATTTTGCCCTTTCAGGGCTGCAGGTCACAATTTCTTTCCTCTGCAGAGCATCTGTACTGAATCCTGGAGAACCTCCAGGCTAAGTGTCCATCTGTTTGGACACAGTTCTCAGGTTTAGAGCTACTTTGAGACTCTGGTAGTACTGTCCCGTTAGCAGGAAGACCCCATCTCCAAATGGAGACATTGAGCTGCTGCTCTCGGGGACCCAGGAACTTCAGGAAGCCGATCAGGGCCAAGCCTGGTCTCTTTGAAGGACAGCATTAGAGCAAAGCTGCTGGCCCAGGGAATCTTACCTTGGAGCTAGGTTGTCATGCCGGCAAGGTCTTGAGCAAGCCAAGGTGACTCTAAATCAACAGTCTTCTTTCTAGGAACAGGGACAAAAATCAGTGACATTTTGTCTTCATTTCAACTGCCTTTCTTGTAACTGATGTTACTCCCCAGCCTTAAATCTACTATTTAAAGCAAGTGAGACCTTGCTCTCTTTGGTTCCTTTTTCTGTGTAATGGACTGCCTTAGAGGTGGAGGTAGAGAGAGGAGTACTTCTTTAAATCATTTCTGCATTTGAAACAGAGATTTTAAAAATTTCATAAGCAAAGTCACTATATTTAAGGTTAATAAGCTCATTGCAGGTGTTAAAATACCGGTTAAAAATTACCTCTTACTATTGGGTCCTCCCACTAGCTACCCAATCTGTCTCAATTCTAGGGTATTTCTCAGCGAATGGTTGGATGGTGTTGAGTACACAGGGAGGAGGTAAATATCAGGCATGAACAAAAATAGAAATGAGCTACCGAATGTTACTGGAGAGAAAATGGTTATAACGAAAAACTTAAACACTGATTTTCACATTAGAATGAAATGTATGAGGATAGGGCAAGGATTTGTGTTATTTAGTTTGCTATAATGAAGACTGACAGGCAAAAATGATCAGCATTTACACAATTGTTGGGAATGGTCAGATAAAGCGTAGAGCTGGTTATCACATCCTAGAAGGTGATCTCATTATAAGAAATCCTGCTACCCAGGTAATGCATTTATGAGCCATTACTGACTGAGCCTTGCATATCCAATCTTCCTCTCTGTCCCATCTCTGAAAGTTTTTCAGATTCAGCTCTGTGCTGACCTCAATACCCTGATTTCTTTCCTGCTTGCTTTCCTCTTTGCTTCTTCCTTGCCAGTGGAGAAAATACATCAAAACCACTGTGTAGCTTCTGTGGGGAAGATCTTGGGGATCCAAACTGTTACCTAGTCTGTGATAGTTTTAAAGCTTTCACTTCTAGACTGTAGCCTTCCTGAAAATATGCTTACATTTTAGTTATTAGTTCATTTGTGTCTATGACCTTCAGTCTAAGACCTGCTATTCTTTGGGAGTTAAGGATGCTGTTTCAAGCTGGCTGCTGCATTAAAAAATATTTTTTTTTTTATTTTTTTGACAGGCAGAGTGGACAGTGAGAGAGACAGAGAGAAAGGTCTTCCTTTGCCGTTGGTTCACCCTCCAATGGCCGCTGCGGCCAGTGCACCGCGCTGATCCAAAGGCAGGAGCCAGGTGCTTCTCCTGGTCTCCCATGCAGGTGCAGGGCCCAAGGACTTGGGCCATCCTCCACTGCACTCCCAGGCCATGGCAGAGAGCTGGCCTGGAAGAGGGGCAACCGGGATAGAATCCGGCGCCTGACCTGGACTAGAACCCGGTGTGCCGGCGCCGCAAGGCAGAGGATTAGCCTATTGAGCCACGGCGCCGGCCAATTTTTTAAAAAATTTATTTGAAAAGTAGAGTGACAGAGAGAGAGGGAGAGACACGTACACACAGAGATCTTCCATCTGCTGGTTCACTCCCCCAAATGGCTGCAACAGTTGGAGCTGGGCCAGGTTGAAGCCAGGAGCCAGAAAATCCTTTTGAGTCTCCCACTGCCTTTTTAGATGCATTAGCAGGGGGCTGGATTGGAAGCTAAGCAACCAGAACTTGAACTGGCACTCTGCTACGGGATGCCAGCATTGTTAAGTGGCAGCTTAACCTGCTGTGCCACAAAGCTGGCCCTCTACCACATTTTCAGAGGGTTTTCTTGACAGGCTTTATCCCTTTCGGGTTAACTCATAGATTCAGAAGCAGAACAATCCAAACCTGCTCATTTTGAAGGTTAGCAATCGGAATACAGCTGAATGAATCACAGTAGATTTTCACAGAGAGGAGAGCCAAAGGCTTCTTCCATTTGCTTCTTTGTTGCTAAAAAAAGGTGAAGGGATTTGGATCAGATTCTGCCTCCTCTCCCCCCTTCTACAATTAAAAATTTCATAAATAATGAATATACTGGGGACTAGTACGCGCTAGTATGCACAACGCATGTGCTGGAGAGCCTGCACTTGGATTCTTCCATGGCTTCCCTCAGAAATACTCTCACTGGTGAGGGTTTTCCTCCCACGGGTAACTGAGCCAGGAGATGAACTCTGTTAGGAAATGCACAGACTATGCTTGAGGCAGGAGCTTCTCTTCTGTGGCTTTAGTGACGTTCCTCTGTTCAGTTCACTTTTCATTTCAAGTTAAATCAGGTGGTTTCAAGGAAAGAACTTATGGAAATGGAAACTGGTTTATGTTGTTTTGATACAACCACAGCATGAAACACATAGAAATGCAGAAGCAGATGGTGTTGCTCAATCAAATGCTTGGAAGGGTAGAAACTTGGAGACTCATGAAAGTTTTTGGAGCTGGAAGAGACGAGTTGATTTCATCTAATTCCCATTCAGCAGGTGAAGAGACTAATAACCTTGAGATGTTTAATATCTTGTCCTATATTACACTATCAGCTAATAAATGAGTTGGGACAAAAATAATGTACACCAAAAGTACTGATGCACTTCTGGCGGTGTGTTGATCTCACAAGATAGTATAGGATAGAAACAAAAGTCTGTATGTAAATCCAAAGTCTGCTGCTTACCACATACAGATATAACCTCTCTGAGTCTCAACCCCTCATTTTATTAAAACAAATTGATAGGGGGCCGGTGCTGTGGCACAGTAGGTTAATCCTCTGCCTGTGGTGCTGCATCACATATGGGCACCGGTTCTAGTCCTGGCTGCTCCTCTTCCAGTCCAGCTCTCTGCTGTGGCCTGGAAAAGCAGAGGAAGATGGCCCAAGTCCTTGGGCCCTTGCACCCATGTGGGAGACCAGGAGGAAGCTCCTGGCTCCTGGCTTCAGATCGGCACAACTCTGGCTGTTGTGGCTATTTGGAGAGTGAACCAACGGAAGGAAGACCTTTCTCTCTGTCTCTCCCTCTCACTGTCCGTAGCTCTACCTCTCAAATAAATAAATAAAATCTTAAAAAAAAAAAAAAAAAAAAAAAAAACACCTAAATTGATGGCGGGGTGGAGTGACAGAGAGAGGACGAGACAGAGGCATGGAGGCACCCCAGGCCCTCATATGAAGTGTGAAACAACTTGTGGGGATTAAGTGACATACTATAGCCAAGGACTTAGCACAGTGCCTGGCACCCGGTAAGTACAGTCATGCCTTGATTAACCAATGGCATCTGTTCCAAGAAATGTGTTGTGAGGTGATTTCACGATTATGTGAACATCGTAGTAAGTATTTACATGAAGTAGGTGGGAGAGCCTACTCCGTACCTAGGCCATATATAAAGATTTTGTTTATTTGAGGAGAGGCGGCAAGATGGCGGAATAGGCAGGAAGCACACTTAGTCCGGGGGGAGAGAAAGTTTAATATAAGTGGAGATACTGCAGCGTCAAGGAAGAGTAGGGGATGAAACAGCAGAGGAAACTCTTCCAGAACTAGTGATTCACAGTGGACCTGCGTGGAGAGCGTGGGAGCCCAAGTTCGGGACACCAGTGGCAGACTCAACGCACCAGCGCTGGAACGCGAGGTGAGCCGAACCTCCATAGCCCGAGACACCAGCGGGCAAGCGGAAAGAGGAGACTAGAGGGAACGAGGCTTGAAACTCCGTGGGGAAAAGTTCACCAGGCTAACTAGAAGAGAGAGAAAAAAAAATAAAAAAAGTGACTGAGACGGACACAAGTTTCTCTCTCTCCGCTCACCTCTCACAGGCGAGCAAGACAGAGCAGGCGCCATTTTGGACATACGTCATAAGCAGGGCGACCTCAGGTCTGCACCAGCCCTGAGCCTAGCAGAAAAACCTGACTCTGGGGGGAGGGGTGAAATAACAGGAGATTAGCATCTAACTTGGCAACCCAGTGGGAGACTGCAGGAGAATTGGAGCCCACACTGAAGGCAGCAGAGATTCCCTGTGTGGTCCTTGGAAAAGAGCTTCCGATCTCTGGCTCCTGTGGGTATATCATTTGCCTGCTAACTACCTCCAATTACGTTCAGCTGTGCGGAATTACTTCCCTTTTAAATCAAAAAAAGAATGAAAGATTTACCACACCTAACCTGGGAGTGTCATCCTTGACACACCCTCAACCCTGAGGAACCAAACACAGCTCTCAGTCCACACTCATCTCAAGCCTCTAAGGCTCCACTGAAAGCAGACAGTCCACTTAATATAGAGCCATAGTGTAACAAGAAAAAACACCACAGTGAAGAAACCAAATATCTCCAACATGCCAAACAACAAACGCAAAAACCAAGCTAACAAGAACAAGGAAGAAACTATGACGCCCCCAAATGAAAAAGACACCCCAATTCAAGATTATGAAGATGATGAGATCGAAGAAATGCAAGAAGCAGATCTCAAAAAATTGATAAGAACATTAAGAAGTTCTCAAAAACAAATTCTTGAACTACAGAAATCCTTCATGGACAAGATAGAAAATCTCTCTCGTGAAAGTGAAATATTAAGGAGGAATCAAAATGAAATGAAACAACTAGTGGAACAAGAAACTCTGATAGTGACTAGAAATCATAATGAAATGAAGAGTTCAATAGATCAAATGACAAACACATTAGAGAGCCTTAAAAACAGAATGGGCGAAGCAGAAGAGAGAATATCAGACTTAGAAGACAGAGAACAGGAAAGGAAACAGGCAAACCAAAGAAAAGAAGAAGAAATTAGAAATCTAAAAAATATTGTCGGGAATCTACAGGATACTATTAAAAAACCCAACATTCGGGTTCTAGGAGTTCCTGAAGGCATGGAGAGGGAGAAAGGATTAGAAGGCATTTTCAGTGAGATACTAGCAGAAAATTTCCCAGGTTTGGAGAAGGACAGAGGCATCTTAGTACAGGAAGCTTATAGAACCCCTAATAAACATGACCAAAAGAGATCCTCACCACGACATGTTGTAATCAAACTCACCACAGTGAAACATAAAGAAAAGATCCTAAAATGTGCAAGAGAGAAACGTCAGATCACTCTTAGAGGATCTCCAATTAGACTCACAGCAGACTTCTCATCAGAAACCCTACAAGCTAGAAGGGAATGGCGAGACATAGCCCAGGTACTAAGAGAGAAAAACTGCCAGCCCAGAATACTATATCCTGCAAAGCTCTCATTTGTGAATGAAGGTGAAATTAAGACTTTTCATAGCAAACAGAAACTGAAAGAATTTGTTGCCACTCATCCTGCCCTGCAAAAGATGCTTAAAGATGTCTTACACACAGAAACACAGAAACATGGTCACCAATATGAAAGAAGGTAAAGGAAGGAAACCTCACAGCAAAAGATCACAGGAAGCTCAATTTCTCTTTGACATAGAATTAAACTCTGATGCTCTGTTAAAGCAATGTGTTAAAGTAATATATTATGTTCTCTTGATGTCTGTTAAATTCTAATTGTTCAAAAACAGCTGAATTTTTATTAAGAGCTATGGGTTATTTAAATATGTGCTTTTTTCAAAGATTTGAATAATCACCTTGTAACAATGATCAAATTTGGTCTATGTTATGTCATGATTTTAAGAAATCTTATTTCAACCAGATATTTTGGATTTTGAGCCTTCTTGGCATTCTTGACAGGCATTCAAAAAATCAAAGTTTCAAACAATCTGGTCTCTAAAATTTCCAGTAAATCCTGGACTTTGGTTTTTCCAGTTTGGGCCCAACTGAAAAAATCGAAGGACCTATTTCTCTCATCTTATAGAGACACCAACTAATCAGTCTATTTGGAGTATATTAGAAGTACTGTCAAGATGTGATGTGGTACCAGACTTTAAGTTTCTATAATGGAAAATGCTATTAATACGAATGTTTGAGAATTAAAAAGTCTAATGATCTTGTGTTACTACACATGAGAGTTATCTTAATGAGAAAGCCCCAGAGGCCTAAAGGGTTAAATACTTGTAAAACCCTACAGGTGCTTTCAAAAATACTGTGAAGTAAGCAAGTGCCTCTTGTTGGTTGATGAGTTTATAATTTTAAACATGGCGACTTAAAGTCTTTTGTCATCCACAGTTATATATGATCTGCTGCTCATAAAACTAAAGCGTTGTTGGTTCTGTGTTTAGCTGTCCTCCTATAGGTTCCTATGGACTTTTTCCAGCCACTTTTATTGTATTCAGTACTTTGGGATGGCTCTGTAAACAGATGAAGCCAATAATGTATTAACAGTACCAACTGAGAAAAAGTATGGTTAACTGAGGTTACTAAAAAGAAAAAGCAATTCAAATCAATTGGCAATCTACAAAAAGAGTTAAAGATTTTAAAAGCTATTATTAAAATTGCTATATTGGTCTATTATGCTATATTATATGTGTGTACATATTGTATGTCCACATGGGGAAACTTTATTAAGAGTTTTATTTTAAATGGCTTATAGATAAGATGGTCCATAAATTTAAGCTGCTAAAATCAATCAAAGATACATTTTAATTTGTGGGACCTGAATCTGTGTATCATATGTTTTAGACTTGTTGGTAGAAAGAAACTAAAAACATTTTAGATGGTTGTGCTTAAGTTTACTGGCTAAACAAACTACACCATGTTAGATATTTAAGAGGTGTTTTCAAATACATGATTCTTAAAATTTATAGAAGGCATTGGACCTTCTGGTAAATGTTTTCTTAAGTTGTTATCTAATGGTTGAAATGGTTTGCTAAGTATTCATGTGATATTGCTATTGTCAGCAAGCGATCTAGGACTTGCTCCCTCATTTCTCTATTCTAAGCCCAACTTGTTCTTTCATTTCTCTATTCTCTTCAAGGTAGGAAACTAATTCTATTATGAAGGAATCTGTAGGATGCACAATTTAATCTTTAGACCTTATAAAAGAGATGGCTAACATTTTTCTGCAATAGCATAGCCAAAATAAGAACTCAAATAATAATCTCATAGCTAGATTCACTTCGCCATCAGCAAAGTATACAGTAAGTAGAAAAAACCTCCCTTTCAGACCAAAGGGAAAGAAAGTTTTAAAGTGAGAATATAATTTTCCTCATGGGCATTGTCTACCTTAGAAAAACTACTACAGAACATGCCTGTGACTATAGACTTGTAGTTCAGGCCATCGAAGATTAGAGATGGGAAACGGGCACTCCCTTGACTTGCATCCTCTGGTCTGCTTTAACACAAACCAGGAGGAAAAGAAAGCTCGGCATCAGAAGCAATGGGTGGCAGGCCTATTAATGGCTGATCTGTACAGTGATCTGCCCTAAAGGAGACCCAACAGGCCAGTCCACTGCAGTGGCTTTCAATGTGGTAAGCCTGGGCTTCAGCAGAAGTCAGCTTGTGAAGAGCCCTGGCAGCTCTGCCAAGAGTTGGATCACTGGAAATGGACCTGCCCTGGAGTCGAAGGATGCCCAGGTCAGAGCCACAGATCTTATTGGCTCTAAGCTGAAAAGCCCTTCACTCAGCCCAACTTCCAAAGTGACCACTGCAGCTGAGGGGATGGTCAAGTAGGGTCAGCAACATTGCAGGCAGAACTGTAAATTTCTTGTTAGAGATGCCCCCTGCCTTTACCTGGCCAGCTCTCCTCCCAGGCCAGCCAAGTAATGAAAGTCAACAGAGTGCCTTCCCCTAGGAGGTTCACACCTCCCTTAGGATATACCCCATGTGAAGAGATAGATAGGTCTGGGCCTCTGAATTTACAAGGCTTAAAGCCCACCAGATTATTATCAAGCCCCTTCTATCAGGTTCTATTTGCCTCTCAATCAGAAAACTTAATTGTAGCTTAGACAGCACCTTTCTTAGCTCCTCTAATAATGACTCTGTCCTTTGTTCTAGGCCCTGTCTAGTGCACTTGGGCCTCATTCCTTTGTAATCATAACCTCTACTCTACCACCAATGGCTCTACTCCCAACCTGTGTGTACTGATGGTCCTCTTCCCCACTTAATGCTGTATAATTGTTCAAACCTGGTAAATGCCACTCTTAGGATCATTGGTTACTATCCTCACTCTGTCTTTTATGACCTTGTCTAAATATGATCAGAGTCGGCAAACTTGGAAGGCTTCCATAGCCTTGGCAACTCATGACGACAGCCTAGGATGGTTACTGGCGCCATAAACTAGAGTGTCAATTTGTTGGGTTAACAACAGGAGCCACTGTGCAGTTGCTCCTCATGTGGGATCTCTGTCCTTAATGTGCTGTACATTGTGATTTAATGCTATAACTAGTACTCAAACAGTATGTTTCACTTTGTGTTTCTATGTGGGTGCAAACTGTTGAAATCTTTATACTAAATTGATCTTCTGTATATAAAGAGAATTGAAAATGAATCTTGATGCAAATGGAAGGGGAGAGGGAGCGGGAGAGGGGAGGGTTGCGGGTGGGAGGGAAGTTATGGGGGGGGAAGCCATTGTAATCCATAAGCTGTACACTGGAAATTTATATTCATTAAATAAAAGTTTAAAAAAAAAAAAGATTTTGTTTATTTGAAATGCAGAGTTACAGACAGTGAGAGAGGGAGAGACAGAGGGAAAAGTCTTCCATCCTCTGATTCACTCCCCAAATGTCTGCAACAGCCAGAGCTAGGCCGATCCAAAGCCAGAAGCTTCTTTCAGATCTCCCACGAAGATGCAGGAGCCCAAGCACTTGTGTCATCTTCTACTGCTTTCCCAGGCCATAGCTGAGAGCTGAATCAGAAGAGGAGCAGCCAGGACTAGAACCAGCACCCATATGGGATGCCAGCACTGCAGGCGGAGGATTAACCTACTGTGCCATAGTGGCAGCCCATCCTAGGCTATATTATAATCAAAAGGGAATCGTAGTCGGTGCCGCAGTTCACTAGGCTAATCCTCCGCCTGCAGCGCCGGCACGCCGGGTTCTATTCCCGGTTGGGGCGCTGGATTCTGTCCCGGTTGCCCTTCTTCCAGTCCAGCTCTCTGCTGTGGCCTGGGAAGGCAGTGGAGGATGGCCCAGGTGCTTGGGCCCTGCACCCCATGGGAGACCAGGACGAAGCACCTGGCTCCTGGCTCCGGATCGGTGCAGCGCGCCGGCGGCAACGCACTGGCCGTAGCGGCCACTTGAGGGGTGAACCAACGGAAAAAGGAAGACCTTTCACTCTGTCTCTCTCTCTCTCTCTCACTGTCTAACTCTGCCTGTCAAATAAAAAAAAAAGGGGGGGGGGGAGTCATATGGTATATGTAGTCCATTGTTGCTGCAGTGCATGATTCCATTAAATAAGGGATAACTAACAATATTATGTAAGTTATAGCAGAGAACATCAGCAAGCCCAGTGGGCTGGAGCCAATCTGTGAATGGTACAATTCAAGAAACTTACTGAGTACCTGTTCCTTGCCAGACAGTGTTTGAGACTAGTGAAAATACAGTACATAATGCAAAATAATGGCCCTTAATGTTATAGTTAGCAAAGAAGATGATACCTGAGCCGAACAGCTTAGGAATGGTGGGGACAGCATATTGAAGGGCTTGGAAACATTATGTTTTAAGGCATAGCCAACAAGAGCAATGCTTCATTGGTTCTATACTTTTCAAACTCCCTTCTCACCACTCTCCACATCCTGGCATAGGGGGAACAAAAATGCAGTTATTAGTCCTGTGGTTCCCAGGCTGGTTGAAATCAGAATCCCCTGGAGATCCTTAAAAACAATGTATGTGGGGGGTGGTTTTTAGCAAAGTGGTTAAGATGCTCACATCCCATATTGGAGTATCTGGGTTCAATGCCTATCTTCTCACCTTAGTTTCCTGCTAATGCAGACTCTGGGAGGCAGCAGTGATGGCTCAAGTTATAGTGTCCTTGCTATTCACATGGGAGATCTGAATGATCAGCTCCCCACTTTATCTGACCTGGGGCTGTTGCAGACCTTTGGGGGGAGTGAACCAGAAAATGGGAGCACTTTCTCTCTCTGCCTGTCCAACAACTAAACATTAAAAAAAAAAAAAACAACTATGAAGTGTTCTTGAAATTTAATTTATCCATCCATTAGTAGTGTTTAACATATTTGAGGCACTATTCTTGTCATTAGGGGTACAGAGGAAAGGAGAAGAGTTGTACTCTCATGAATCTTATATGCTAGAGGGGAAAAATGGGCAATAAGTGAGTAGCTAAATACATAAAGAATATCAGCCAGCACTATAGTGCTATGTGGAGCAAGAAAATATATAGGTAGCAGAAGATGCCCAAATACGTGGGGCCCTGCTACCCATGTGTGAGAACTTGGCAGAGTTCCAGGCTTCTGGCTTCAGCCTGGCCCAGCTGTTGCAGCCATTTGGGAAGTAAACCAGTAGATGGAAGATCTCTCTCTGTCCCCCCACCCCCCATCTCCTTCTCTCTGTAACTCTTTCAAATAAATAAATAAATCTTAATAAATTAAATAAATAAATCTTTTTTTAAAAAAAAACCATGGAGGGGCCGGCGCGGGGGCGCACTAGGTTAATGCTCTGCCTGGCATCCTATATGGGCACTGGTTCTAGTCCAGTTGCTCCTCTTCCAGTCCAGCTCTCTGCTATGGCCCGGGAAAGTAGTGGAGGATGGCCCAAGTGCTTGGGCCCCTGCACCTGCATGGGAGACTGGGAGGAGGCACCTGGCTCCTGGCTTCGGATCAGCTCAGTTCCGGCCATTGCAGCCATTTGGGGGAGTGAACCAACGGAAGGAAGACCTTTCTCTCTGTCTCTGTCTCTCTCTGTCTCTCTCTCACTGTCTGTAACTTTGCCTGTCAAATAAATAAATAAAATCTTAAAAAAAACAACATGGAAATGTGATGAGCAGCTAAGTGTTACTTTCAACGTGGATGGTCCCTAAAGGCCTCTCTTTGGGTGATGTTTAAATGAGGTTATGATGACAGAGGAGGCAGCTATGTGGTGATCTAGAGGAAGGGCACTACCCTGGTTCCATGTCTGTTTTCCTCCGTACTGACCCCTTTCTACCTCCTGTCTGTTCTTGTTCTCCTAATCTGGCTTCCAATCTGCTGGATTCTTTGACTCATGACTTTCTAGCTTCGTTCCACAGTTTATGGCTTGGCTTCTGCTCCTTGGCAGGATGCTCTGGTTTGGTGTATCCCCCAAAGGTTCCCCTGTGCAAAGGCTGGTCCACCAGAGGTGGTGAAACCTTTAAGAGGTAGAGTTTACTGGGAGCACTGTTGTTGAGGGGCACTGTCCTCAAACGAATGGAAGTAGTTCTCATGGGATCCTTGCTAATTCTCAAGAGAGAAGAGGCAGCTGCTTCAAGCCTGTTGCTTAGGACACTGGTTGGGATGCTTGCATCCCCTATCAGAGTGCCTACGTTTGAGTCCCAGCTCTGTTACAAATCGCAGCTTCCTGCCAATGTGCATCTTGGGGGCAGCCGGTAAGGGATCAAGTGGTTTGCTCTGAGGTCATGAGGGAGACTTGGATTGAGTTCTCAGCTCAATTTTGTTACAGTAATAGAAAACAGATTGGTACACAGGGTCCTGGTTATGACAACATTCTTGGAAACAAAAATTCAGTTTTGTTCCGGAGATTCTCTCCTGGGGATCTGCTTCCAGCAGGTGGCCTTCTTGGATCTGATCTACTACAGTGAACCTTAGATCCCCTCCATGTCTGGACAGCATTCCCAGGGCTGTAGGCAGGATGTACCTAGAGGAGAAGCAGGAAGTGAGGCTAGGAAGTTGTCAAGATCTTGATTATAAAAAGACTTGGATTCAGGTCCAGTCTCAAGGGAGATAGGGTTGGGATTTGCAGCACAGGTGGAGAAGAAAGGCTTTGTATAGCAGTGAAAATGTTAACGCTTTGGATAGATTTGTTTCCCTGTACATTCAGGCCCAGGATAATCTGCTGAGAGTTAACAGATGTAGGATGTTGGAGAGTAATGAAGGTTTAGAGTTGCCTATGAAAATAATGAGACATATAAAAAATTACTGCATGATACTCAGGGTCTGTTTCAGATTAAGGACCACTTATTTGTGGGTCTGTCCTCCTGGGAAGGAGGATATATTTTATCATGCAAATTAAAAATTTTGAGCAGTTCATGTTGTTACATTTGCTTCCAGTCTGGTGTAGGAGCAGAAGCTGACTGTCAAGAGATCCAGGGATGATTTCCGAAGTAATGCTACCGGGAGAGGTAGCCAGTTAAGGCAAGAGCGCTGACAACAGAGTAGTGAAGTGATGTCGCCTAGGGTTAGGTGGAACAGGGAGTGTGCAAAGCCATGATGAATTTGCCAGTTGGGAAGCTTACGGGACTGCAAGTCTCAGTGCAAGTTGAGTAGCAGTGTTTGTACAAGCAAGGAAGACTGCTGTGGATATTGGACTTTAAGTTTTCTTAGGTATAGCCGTTCTCAAAGAGGGCAAGCTCTCCAGAGCCTGGCAAAAGAAGTCAAGTAGTAAACCAGTCACTGGAATTGACATCAAGAAGTTGGACCTTACTCGCTACACAGCACTGGCCCAGGCAGCAATCTTAATGGATTGGTTTCCTCCCACCTACGTGGATGACCCTGATTGAGTTCCCTGTTCCTGGCTTTGGACTTAGGCCAGCCCTGGTTGTTGTGCACATTTGGGGAATGAACCAACAGGTGGGGGCTCTTTCCATTTGTCTGTCCCTCTCTACTGAAAGAAGGAAAGAAGGAAGGAGACAGTGAGGGAGGGAAGGAGGAAGTGATATTGTCACAGCAATAGATAGCGGCTCTGGAAGTAGAGAACAGATTGGTAAAGAGTGAGAGTGGAACCAAATGAACAATTATTATCTTGGTCTAGGCTCCCCCAGAAGCAGACTCTAAAACAAAAATTCTAGGGCAAATGGTTTACTTGCTAAATAATTCCAGGACACCTGGTAAGGTTGAAAAAAAAAAAAAAGAGAGGGAAGGGCAGACACAATAAAGTATGAATTATCAAACGAGTTTCAGCTGTGGGTAACTCAATCTTAAGCCCACCGAGCAGCTCTGGAAATGGTGTGGAACACATCCTGATGGGTGGCCTCACCTGAGTGTGAGGAGCTGGCCAGTCATTGGTTGTAGGATGCTGTGGGGTGTGAATTTCTGCCACACACCTGAGCAGAGAACCTGTGGCCAGGTAAAACTTTTGGGGGAGAAAGGTTTCCAGCAGAAGAAGTTGGACAACAATGACGGGAAAGGTAAAGACTAAGTGTCATGGGTAGAGGTCAAAGGGCACATATTAATTCTGCTTTTGCATTAGCTCAAGCAAGAGGTAGAGGTGGCTTAGATTAGGGTGGAGATGATGGACATGACGGGAAATGAAAGGATTTAAAAGTCTTGAACGTGGCATTTAATTTTTTTTTTTTTTTTGACAGGCAGAGTGGACAGTGAGAGAGAGAGACAGAGAGAAAGGTTTTCCTTTGCTGTTGGTTCACCCTCCAATGGCCGCCGCAGCCGGCGCACCGCGCTGATCCGAAGCCAGGAGCCAGGTGCTTTTCCTGGTCTCCCATGGGGTGCAGGGCCCAAGCACTTGGGCCATCCTCCACTGCACTCCCGGGCCATAGCAGAGAGCTGGCCTGTAAGAGGGGCAACGGGGATAGAATTTGGGGCCGCAACTGGGACTAGAACCCGGGGTGCCGGCGCTCATGGCATTTAATTTTTCTAAAAAAATTTATGTGAGAGGAAGAGAGATAGAGACCTCCCATTTGCTGTTTTGCTTCTCAAATGCTCAGAAGCCAGGAAGTTAATCCAAATTTCCCAGGCGGGTGACAGGGACCTAACCACTTGACTAGTTACCTTCTGCTTCCCGGGGTACACATTAGCAGGAAACTGAAATCAGGAGCAGAGCTGAGACTTGAACCCAGACGCTCCAGTGAGGAATACCAGTGTCCCAAGTGGCATCTTAACCACTGCACCACATGTCTGCCCCCATGTGGGTGGCAGGAGGCAGGAACTTGGGGCATCTTCTGCTGCTTTCCCAGGAGCATAAGCAGGGAGCTGGATAGGAAGTACAGCAGCCAGGACACAAACTGGTGCCCATATGGGTTGCCTGCACTGCAGGCCACAGCTTAACCCACTGCACCTCAGCACTGGCCCATGTGTGCGTGTGTGTGCATGTATATTAAGATTTATTTATTTATTTATTTGAAAGGCAGAGTTACAAAGAGGAGAGAGAAACAGAGAGAGAGAGAGATCTTCCATCTGCTGGCTCACTCCTCAAATGACAGCAACAGCCAGAGCTGGACCAGAGCTGGACCGGGCTGAAGTCAGGAGCCAGGAGCTTCATCTGGGTCTCCCACATGGTACAGGGTCTCAAACACATGGGCCATCCTCTACTGCTTTACCATGCACATTAGCAGGAAGCTGGATCAGAAGTGGAGCAGCTAAGATTTGAACTGGTGCCCATATGGGATGCTGATGTCATAAGTGTTAGCTTAACCAGCTATGCCACAGCATCAGCCCCAGAAATATTTCTTACTGTTTTCCAGGTGAATGGCAAATTCTCTTTAGGCTTTTGAAATCAGACACAGACTTCTTTTTGCAGGGGGAAGGTTGTTTAATGACTACGGTAAGATAGAAGAAAGAATTTCTGATGTTTTATTATATAGTAGTGTGACTATAGTTAATGCTAAGGTATGTATATTTTGTTTTTCAAAAGCTATGAGAAAGGATTTTATGTTTTCACTATAAAGAAATGATAAATATTTGAGGAAATGGATATCTACACCCTGATTTGAACATAATATCTTGTATACAGATATCAGAGCATCACAAGGTACCCCATAAATATGTATAATTTTTATTATAAGTTTAAAATTTTTAAAAAGGATCAGCTTTGGCCGGTGCTGCGGCTCACTAGGCTAATCCTCCACCTGTGGCGCCAGCACACCGGGTTCTAGTCCCAGTTGGGGTGCCGGATTCTGTCCTGGTTGCCCCTCTTCCAGACCAGCTCTCTGCTGTGGCCCGGGAGTGCAGTGGAGGATGGCCCAAGTGCTTGGGCCCTGCACCTGCATGGGAGACCAAGAGGAAGCACCTGGCTCCTGGCTTCGGATCAGTGCAGTGCGCCAGCCGTGGTGGTCATTTGTGGGGGTGAACCAACGGAAGGAAGACGTTTCTCTCTGTCTCTCTCACTATCTAACTCTGCCTGTCAAAAAAAAAAAAAAAAAAAAAAGATCAGCTTTAACAACTCACTTAAATGTTAGGACTTCCAGGTAATAGCTCAGTGTCTTCTCTTCCTTCCTTCTTTCTTTCTTGAAGGAGCAGAGAGTCAGCACAAGTGAGCTCCCATCCACTTGTTCACTCCCCGAAAGGCCACAGTGGCTGGGCTAGGTCAGCAACCCAGCCAGGACCTGGGACTGCACTCCAGGTCTCCCATGTGGGTAGCGGGCCCCCAATTACTTGGGCCATCACTGCTGCCTTGCAGGGCTGTTGACAGGAAGCTGGAGTTAGGAGCCGGAGCTGGGTGTTGAGCCGAGGTACTCCAGTATGGGAGTCATAACCAGCATCTTATCTGCTACTCTGATCTGCTCCCTTCCTTATTTCAAACCAGAAGGTAACATAAGACTGGAACTTAGGTCTTGCAATCTATGACTCAAGTGTTCCTTTTCTTTCTCCATCTTCATGACAGAAATTATAAATTTTTATTGCTAGGTAAGTGAAACAACTTAAGACAATATAAAATTGATTGCAATTATGATCTAATTATCAAAGATCCAGAGATACTCAAATGAATGGAATTACATGTTTTAGCATACTGTAACATACTCCTATACTTAAAAATTTTATTCTTGGGCTAGGCATTTGGCATAGCAGTTAAGATAATGCTTTGGAGACCTGCATCCCCTATCAGAACAGCTCTGCTGGGGCTGACGCAGTGGCATGGCAGGTGCACATCCCAATTCAAATCCTGGCTGCTACACTTACAATCCAGCTGTCTATTAATGGCCTGGGAAAACAATGGAAGATGGCCCAAGTGCTTGGACACCTGCATTGACATGGGAGACCTGGAAGAAGCTCCTGGATACTGGCTTCTGATTGGCCAGCTTTGGCCCTTACGGCCATTTGGGGAGTGAACCAGTGGATGAAAGACCTCTCTCTCTGTCTCTCCCTCTCTGTGTAACCCTGCTTCTCAAATAAACAAATCTTAAAAAAAAAAAAAATCCCAGATCTGCTTCCAAATCTAGGCTCCTATTAATGTCCCTGGGACCTATTGTGGCTTAATCAGTGTGAGTAAGGGGTCATTACAGCATGCCCTATTAATTTATTTACTATTTATTTGAAAGGCAGAGAGAGAGAGAGAGAGAGAGAGAGAGAGAGAGAGAGAGAGAGAAGGAGAGAACTCCAAAATGTTGGTTCCATCCCCCAAAGCCTGCAACAGCTAGGGCTGAGCTAGACTGGAGGCAGCAGCTGGAATTCAGTCCAGGTCTCTCACATGGATGCCAAGGACCCAGGTACATGAACCATCACCTGCAGCTCCTGAGGGTCTGCAATGGCAGAAAGCTGGAGATGGGACTCAAATCTGGGTATTCCAATATGAAACCCAGGTGTCCCAACTAACATCTTTTTTTCTTTTCCTTTTTTAAAAAAGATTTTACAGACAGAGAGAGGGTCTTCCATCCACTAGTTCACTCCCCATATGGCTGCATCAGCCAGAGCTGAGGCAATCAGAAGCCAGGAACCAGGAGCTATCTCTGGGTCTCCCATATGGGTGCAGGGGCACAAGCACTTGAGCTATCCTCCACTGCTTTCCCAAGCCATCGATCGGAAGAGTGATAGCTGGGACACGGGACATGAACTGACGCTCACATGGGATGCTGGCGCTGCAGGCAGAGGCTTAGCCTGCTATGCCGCAGTGCTGGCTCCCCAACTAACCTCTTAACCACTAGGTCAAAGGCCTGCCCTGACTTCACTATTTTTATTAACTATGGCCTCATTTGTTTTACTCAGATTCCCTAAATTTCAGATGTCCCCTGTTTATTTTAAAGAGTTTTTTTTTAATAAATGTATTCAATTTACTAGGCTTTTTGCAATGGCATGTACATCTAAATATGTATGTATATTTCCGTGAAAATGGGACCACATTCTGCATTCTGTTTGGTAACATTTTCCATTTAAATGATATACTGCACATTTTTGTATATCAATAAACTAGTATGTTAATAAATATACACCTGTATCATCATTTTAATAGCTAGCTAATATTCCATTACAGGTTATTTTGAGGATTAAATTAAATACAATAGGTGAATACAAATGGCATATAGTAATTAAAGTACAACCTCAAGAATTGGTGTTGTGGCTCAGTGGGTTAAGGTTTTGCTTTTGGTGCAGCTATCCTGTAATGGAGTACTTCTTTGAGTCTCAGTTGCTTCACTTCAGATCCAGTTCCCTGCTTATGTGCTTGGGAAAGCAGAAGAGGATGGCCCAAATACCTAGACTCCTGCCATGGATGGGGTTCCTTGCTCCTGGCTTCAGCCTGGCCCAGTCCCAGCTGTTGCTGTCATCTGGGGAGTGAACCAGCAGATGGGAGATTCTCTCTTTCTGTTTCTCCCTCTCTGTTGCTCTGCCTTTCAAATAAATAAATAAATCTTTTTAAAAATACAACTTCAGCATATAAACGGTCCTTAAATTCCGATTTTCCTTAGGCTGATCGTTGACTTCTCCGTGCCTGTCTTTGCTAGTTGGCCACTGTCATACAGATACTCTCAGATACTTTAAAGAAAAACCTCCACAAAGAATTACCTCCAACAGCAGGACCAGGAATTCTGTGTCTTAGACATCACTGTTGATACCAGAAAGTAGGTGGTTCAGGACACTTATAGAAGATGTAGGTTATAAGGACTTTCTCTTATGGCAGATAAGAGAATGCTGATGCTCTCTTGGGAAAGAAAATGTGTATTTTTGCTGACTCAGGATCTGGGAGGCCAGAGACCTCAAAAGGAGAGAAAAACTGAGAAGAGATGGCTTCTCAGAACAGGAACTTGATTTTTATCTCTGGGAAGCCCTTCATTTCATTTTATTTTATCTTTAAAGACTTATTTATCTGAAAGGCAGAATGACACACAAAGAGAAAGAGATCCATCTTGTCTGCTGGTTCAATCCCAAAGTGGCTGCAGTAGCCAGGTCTGGCTCAGGCCAAAGCCAGGAGCCTGGAACTCCATGCCTGTCTCCCACAAGAGTGGCAGGGGCCCAAATCTTTGGGCTGCCTTCTGCTGCCTTCCCAGACACATTAGCAGGAAGCTGGTTGGAAGCAGAATAGCTGAGACTCCAACTGGTTGCTGGCAGCTTTGCAAGCGGCAGCTTAACCTGCTGTGCCATAATGCCAGTCCTGGAAGTCCTTTATTTTCATTTATTTGTTTTCATTTTATTTTAAATGCATAGAGATGGAGACAGAGAGATCTTCTATTTGCTGGAATCTCATTTCAGTGAGATCAGAGCATGAAAAACATTCCAGATTCTTGTTTAAAAGTATGTGTTCCTCCTACTGCATTTCTAGTTTTAAAATACTGCTTTTAGCATTCCAAGAATCATGTTTATAAATGGTCTTGGCTGCCATTTTAAAGCAAATAGCGCTGGCTGGGCTCATTCATGGTCCTTCTCTAAACACCATTTGCCGAAGTGTGCACAGGGGTTTTGAGGTACCCACATATCCTCAGGAGCCAGCTTGCAGGGTCCTGGAGAAGAACTTTGAACATGTGAGTTCTGTGGGACATCATTCAGCCCATAGTTCCATACACAAGGATGTGGCTGCGGTGTGGGCACTGAACAAGACAACGGTAATTGTGGAGCCCCACGGAGACTAATGTGAGAGGTGATCATGACCTGGGGAGAGTGCGGGCTGTGAGGACAGGGCCCTGTTGAAAATGCTCAGGAGCATCTCACTGCAAGGGGTGGGAAGTGGGGGAGAGAAAGGGGAGGGCGTGGCCAGAGATGATTCCTGTAATTCTGGTTTCTGCCTCTGAGCGACCGGTGGGGGTTTGTGGGGAAAAAGGATGATTTCAGTTCTGCTGATGGAGAACTCCGAGGAGCCTCACGCACATCAGTGGGTGGGGCAGAGGCTCTTCTTCTGCAGAAGAAATCAGCTACCGTCACGGAGAACCGGTGTCATACAGACCAGCCGACCTCCGTAACAGCCGAGATCGCTTTACTTTTCAGGGAAAAAATGTGTAGCCCCTTTAAAAAAAAATCAAGCTCTTAGAAATGAAAAATTTGCTAATCTAGGTTACATTAGCTTCTTGTCGTTAACATTAAGGATTATTTTGTTAAATAACAATTTTCCGTAGTCAGCCTGACCTGTGATTATTATAATACACCTAAACATATTGCCTAATATAATTACTCCCTTTCTGGGGATAAAAACACTCTTCATTTCCTTCCTGCTTGCCAAGCCTTAGTAAAGGATGAAGTCTTCCATGGAAAATGAAGTCTGTAGAACTATGACATAGATGGTAATCGAGGGTCTTTCTATGGCACACAAAGTGCCAGGTGTAATACTGATGGCCCCCTCAGTGGGCACAGGTATCTGTGACAGGTGATGAGCAGAAAAGCAGTGTCACAGGCAGAGTGGTGCTGGGGTACCAGGAGTGTGCTCAGTGATGTCCTTGGGATGAAGGTGTACAGTTGGAAGCAGGCTGGAGCTAGGTCAGAGGTTGGTCAAGAAAAAGCTGGCTCAACCAATTTTGAAAGCAGCCACATTTTTTTTTCCCCCATGAAAAGTGAAACAGAAGGCCTAGGCAGCACGAAACCTTGTCTGTTATGGAGGTTGGTAAAAGATAGAGGTTTGCCTTGAGTGTCCTGCCCAGGTCAATGAGGTGATGCCACCTTGCTACAGCATGGCCATCAGGGCTTGGCGTGACTAGCAGGCCTAGTTTGACTGGGGTGGTCAGGTTTAGGCCAGGCCAAAGCCAGGAACCTGGGACTCAGCTGAGTCTTTCACATGGATGACCCAAGTGCTTGATCTGTCACCTACTGCCTCCCAAGATGTGCATTAGCAGGAAGCTGGAATTGGAAGCAGAGTCAGGATTCTAATTTAGGCATGCTGATATGGGGTGTATACATCCCAAGCAGCATTTAACCACTTTGCCAGATTGCTGCCTCGTCTTACCTCTTAATTTAACTAAATAAAATTTTTATTAAAATGCAGATCACTGGAGTGATTGAATGGTCTTATTTGCCTAGCAAAGTCCTACATAAAGCCTGCTATCCCACATTATTAATTGTGTCTCCTTAATTCTCAAAACTGTTCCTGTTTGGGGCCAGTGTTGTGGCACAGCGGGTTAAGCTGCCACCTGAAACACTGGCATCCCTTATTGGGCACTGGTTTGAGTCCTGACTGCCCTGTCTCTGATCCAGCTCCCTGTTAAAGTGCTGGAAAATAACAGTGTTTGGGCCCCTGCACCCACATGAGACGCCCAGGGCAAATTCTGAGGTCCTGGATTTGGCCTGGGCCAGTCTCAGCCATTTGTAGCCAACTGGGGAGTGTGCCAGCAGATGGGAGATCTCTCTCTCTCTCCCTCTTTCTTTGTATCTCCCCTTTTTCTTTCTTTCTTTTTTTTTTTTTTAAAGATTTATTTATTTATTTGAAAGTCAGAGTTACACAGAGAAAGGAGAGGCAGAGAGAGATGTCTTCCATCCAATGGTTCATTCCCCAATTGACCGCAGCGGCTGGAGCTGCGCCGATCCGAAACCAAGAGCCAGGAGCCAGGAGCTTCTTCCAGGTCTCCCATGTGGGTGCAGGGGCCCAAGGACTTGGGTCATCTTCTACTGCTGTTCCAGGCCATAGTAGAGAGCTGGACTAGAAGTGGAGCAGACAGGTCTCGAACCAGCGCAGACATGGGATGCCGGCGCTTCAGGCCAGGGTGTTAACCCGCTGCACCACAGCACCAGCCCCCACTCTTTTATTGTAACTCTCCCTTTCAAATAAGTAAGTCTTAAAAAATTAGTGTCCCAGTTTGAATGACCAAGTACTTTTTTTTTTTTTTTTGACAGGCAGAGTTAGATAGTGAGAGAGAAAGACAGAAAGGTCTTCCTTCCTTTGGTTCACCCCCCAAATGGCTACCATGGCTGGCGCGCTGCGCTGATCTGAAGCCAGGAGCCAGGTGCTTCCTTCTGGTCTCCCATGCGGGTACAGGGCCCAAGCACTTGGGCCACCCTCCACTGCCTTCCTGGGACCACAGCAGAGAGCTGGACTGATAGAGGAGCAACTGGGACAGAATCTGGCGCCCCCTCTGGGACTAGAACCCAGGGTGCCGGCACCGCAGGGGGAGATTAGCCAAGTGAGCCACGGTGCCGGCCAGACCACGTACGTTTTTATCTTTAACAAAATGACCCTTCTGATTCTTAAAGAAGAGTACTATTTTGTAGACGTTGGCAGAGCAGGCCAACATTTTATAATGTTTAACAGTGTTCCTTTCAACATGATTCATTTTGTATCACTTTTAATAAATAAATTTAGGGGCTGGTGCTGTGGCATAGCAGGTAAAGCCACCACCGGCAATGCCAGCATCCCATATGGGTGCTGGTTCAAGTCCCAGCTGCCCCCTTTCTAATCCAGCTCCCTGCTATTGTGCCTGGGAAAGCAGTGGAAGATGGCCCAAATCCTTGGGTCCCTGCACCCATATGGGAGACCTGGAAGAAGTTCCTGGCTCCTGGCTTCGATCTGGTCTAGCCCTTACCATTGCGGCCATCTGGGGAGCAAACCAGTGGTTGAGTGATCTCTCTCCATGTCTCTCCCTCTCTGTAAATCTGCCTTTCAAATAAATAAGTCTTTAAAAAAAAAGAAATGAAATTTTTAAAATTGAAAACATTTGCATATAATCCCTCTGCATCTCACTTACATTTGAATCTCACCATTTTACCAAAGTATCATAGAATTTTGAAATTTACTTCTAATTAAACAAATTTTTCACTCAAAAGAAGAAGCTCACATAAGATCAATGAGCCAATGCAAATTAGATGGAGGGTGGAGGACTTCCAATTAAGGAAGCATTTTAAAAAAGCATTTAGTGTTGTGCATATTACTCAAATATATCAGGTGATTTGTAAAGCCACATTTCTCTAAACAGGAGGTTAATTATATACCAAATGTCTAACTAGTTATTAGTATCAAATTGAAGTATCTATTATTTAGAGAATGGAGGTTCTTTGTGTATGTGTTGTAGAGAAATTCAAATAAAATTATGAGACACCGATTTAGGTACATTTTATATTTATTTACAACAAAATTGAAGGTTCATTCTCACCTTTCACCCATATTTAAGATCACCTTACCTGGTTTTCCATTTTAATGAATTGTATTGACCACTAGAGGGAGAAACAAGAAAAGCTTTAAAAATTTTGATAAACCTGAGCGATGAGTTAAGTGCCAGCAGTGAATCATTCTAATTGTAGTGAAATATGGATTCAATCAAGGCATTGGCACATGCTGTGTGTTGTTGGTGAGCTAGGGACGACACGGCTCCCACAGAAGTAACGTGACAGAAAGAGGATGCGACTTCCCCAAAAAGTGAGAAGCACCACGTTCTGTGGTTGACTAGCTCAGTTACGGTTGTGTTCAACTTGTGTCTTTGCCAAATATAGCGGTCTGATATAAAGCTGTCTGATGAAGAAGTTAAATGCTTCAGACTTCCACGGTGGGAAATGGCGAGAAAAGTGGCAGTAAAAGAAACCAGTTTACCTAATCTTTTCATTAAGTATATTTGACAACTAGTGCTTAGAATTCTAGTTAAATTTATACAACAGTTAAGGAAAAGTGATGGAAAATTGTCACCAACTTTATCTTAAACCAGCGTTTATCTTGAACTGCTCAATATATGAATTTATTGAGACAATTTCTTAAACTCCATTTACTTAATTAGAAAATGTCTGATTATGTTTTACTCAAGAAATTGCTGGCTTTTTTAGCTGTAAGGAAAATGTATAAAATATATTAGTTCAACAAATATTGAAAATCTACTCATGCAAGGTACATGAGAGGCTCAAGACTGACTTGAATGTATACAATGTATACCTTTTTCCAAGTTTACAGACTACAGCCTATTTATAAAAATCAGTAAAACAAGGGAGGTGTGGGCCACACCCTTAGAGAAGCGGAGTCAAGGCACTTTATGTGTTGAGAAGGAAAACTTATTTCTAGTTTAATGTGTCTGAGGGGCGTGGTCAAGGGTAGGGAGTGTGAAGACAGTAGGTTTCAGAGGAGGCTTCGTGAAGGATAGAGCATTTGGACAGGGCCTGAAAAGATTTAGGGTTTAGAAATGTGGCAATTACAGAAAAAGCCTTTCTTATTTATTTATTTATTTATTTATTTATTTATTTATTTTGACAGGCAGAGTGGACAGAGAGAGAGAGACAGAGAGAAAGGTCTTCCTTTGCCATTGGTTCACCCTCCAATGGCTGCCACGGCCGGCGCGCTGCAGCCGGCGCATCGCGCTGATCCGAAGGCAGGAGCCAGGTGCTTCTCCTGGTCTCCCATGGGGTGTAGGGCCCAAGGACTTGGGCCATCCTCCACTGCACTCCCAGGCCACAGCAGAGAGCTGGCCTGGAAGAGGGGCAACCGGGACAGAATCCGGCGCCCAAACTGGGACTAGAACCCTGTGTGCCGGCGCCGCAAGGCGGAGGATTAGCCTGTTGAACCGTGGCGCCGGCCGAAAAAGCCTTTCAAGCGCAGGAAGTAGAATGAGCAAAAGCATAGAGGAAATTTCCTTTTGTGCAAATGCAAAATGTATAAATACTATAAGGGGAAAGAATAGATAATCTTAAAAGATATAAACCCATGGAGTTGGTGCT
Organism: Lepus europaeus; assembly: GCF_033115175.1. NCBI lineage: Eukaryota > Metazoa > Chordata > Mammalia > Lagomorpha > Leporidae > Lepus > Lepus europaeus. Next base: position 43,293,574 of record NC_084837.1, on the reverse strand, counting down.
GTGGTGCAGCGGGTAAAACCACTGCCTGCAGTGTCAGGATCCCAGCTCGAGTCCCAGCTGCTCCACTTCCCATCAGCTCTCTGCTATGGCCTGGGAAAGCAGTAGAAGATGGCCCAAGTCCTTGGGACTCTGCACCTGTGTGGGAGACCGGGAGGAAGCTCCTGGCTCCTGGCTTCGAATCGGCACAGCTCTAGCCATTGCAGCCAATTGGGGAGTGAATCAGTGGATGGAAGACCTTTCTCTCTCTCTCTCTCTGCCTCTACTTCTCTCTCTGTGTAACTCTGACTTCCAAATAAATAAATCTTTAAAAAAAATTGTAAATCCAGGGAAAGGTATGTGGTACGGTGGTGAGGATGCTATTTAGGATGCTTGTGTCCCATATCAGAGTGGTAGGGTTCAAGTCTTATCTCTGCTTCCAATTCAGCTTCCTGCTAATGTGCCCTTGACTTTAGTCTGAACCAGCCTTGGCTATTGTAGGCATTTAGGGGGTGAACCAGTGAATGGCAGGACTCTGTGTCTGTCTCTCTGTTTTTCAAATAAATAAAAAACATTTATGTTTTCAAAAGACCAAAATGTTAAAAAAAAAAAAGTCTAACATATGGCATAAATTCAGTTTATCCCGTAACTGTTTGTGATAGTTACTCTTATGTGTCAAATTGATTGGGCCACAGGGTGCCCAGATATTTGGTCAAACATATTTTGGACATTTCTCTGAGGGAGTTTTAGGATAAGATTGACATTTAAATGCCTGGACTGCACAAGGCAGATTGTAGCACAAAAGGTTGACCCTCCCCTTCCTCAAGTGCAGGGGAATTCTCCTGGCTGACAGCCTTAGGAACGGGACTTGACTCTTCCTGGTTCTACGACGGCTGGCCAGCCTCCATACTCTCTCTGGGACATCAACTCTGCTGATTTTGTGTTTTTCAGCTTCCATAATTATGTGAGCCAATTCCCTAGTATCTATTTATCCATCTATCTTAGTGGGCTGTTTCTCGGAAGAACTCCAGCTATACACTGTTAACACTGCTTAAAAATATGGGGCAGGTTTTTGGCACAGTGGTCTGGAAGCTGCTTGAGACACCCAGATCCCAACACAAAGTATCTGTTTTGAGTCCTAGCTCTGCTTTGGATTCCAGCTTCTGCTAATGTACACCCTGGGAGGCAGGAGGTGGTGACCCTAGCACTTTTCCCTGCTACCCATGAGGGAGACCTAGATTGCGTTCTGGTCACTTGGAGTCGATCTGGTGAAGTTCTGCCTATTGCAGGCATTTGGGGGAGTGAACCAGTGAGTAGAGATTCTTCTCTTTCTTTCACTCTTTCAAGTAAATGAAAATAAATTTAAAATTTGAACTTTGCGTTTCATAAGTGTTTTACCAGTTTGAAAGGACACTGAGATAGATTCCACATTTGTCTAGTATCCATTTTCACTTTCATTAATCAATATTTTGATAGAACGTGACTTGTTACAAAAACCTCACTTCCCCCAGATTCCCTTGCAGCTAGATGTGTCCAGATGACTGAGTTCTGATCTATGACAGTGTTGGGTTCAGTTTCTAGAAACTTTTTTTAAAAGATCTAATTAAAGGAACCTGTTCAGCAGTCACACACTTTTAAAAAAAAAAAAAAGATTTATTTATTTATTTGAAAGGCAGAGTTACAGAGGGGCATTGGCAGAAAGGGAAAAGTCTTCCCACTGCTGGTTCACTCCCCAAATGGCAGCAATGGCCAGAGCTGGGATGATCCAAAGCCAGGAGCCAGGAGCTTCCTCAAGGTCTCCCATGCGGGTGCAGAGGCCCAAGGACTTGGGACATCTTCTACTGCTTTCCCAGGCCATAGCAGAGAGCTGGATTGGAAGTGGAGCAACCAGAACTTGAACTGGTGCCCAAAGAGGGGATGCTAGCACTGCAGGTAGTGACTACCTGCTACACCACAGCACCAGCGCCAGTCACACACTTTTTCCTCTTTCTCCCATCATTCCTTCTTCCTGACTTCAAGTAGAGCAGCTTTCTTGCAACCTTGAGGATGAGAGCTACAAGTTAAGGTGGTAGAACAGGAAGTCAGAAGTAGCTTGGGACTTTCTGGAACATCTACATGAGCTCTAGAATCCTTCCTCTGTAATTACTGTTACGTGAGAAATCAATTCAATGAATTAATTCATGAAATTAAAATTTAGTTAAGCAATAAAAATATTGTATCATGTCACAAGAAAACCTAGTAGTAATTTCATACCTGTGTAATTATACTTTCCACAATAATGAGTATTGTCACTAAAACTGTCCAGGATAGGATACCATGTTAGTATTCTTGATTGCAAATAACAAAAACTTAGCCTTGCTAGTTTAAACAAAAAAGAGAATTTATTGATTCAAGTACTGGGAATTATACAGGGTTTGAAATCAGGCTTTAGTCAATAGCATTGATTAGGTCAGATCTCTTTCTCCCTTTCCTCCTTTGTCTCCTTTGCTTTCCTGTGTGTGTTGGCTTCTCCCCTATGGAAAATGAACTTCGTCCACGTAACTGGAGAAACTGACTAACAAAGAGCTCCAGGTTTGTGCTAGTCCAAGGTCAGCAGAGAGAATGTCCCACTTCTGTCCATATGTATCAGTCCTGGGGAAGGACTCTGATTGATCAGGCCTATGCCATGTGCTCATCCAGGGAGGAGGAGCCTAAGCTAACCGTGATGATCAACCCCATCAAGACCCCCGGACTACAGAAGCGTCAGTGCCTCAAAGAAAAAGTGAGGTATTGACGTCACAACATTTGGAAAAGCTAAAACCACTCTTCATTAGTGACTATTTTTACTAGTAAGGTGTCTTTCTTGTTATTCTAATTTACTGTTCTTTGAAGTTGAGGATTTTTTTCCTATTTATTAACTGTATTTCCTGTTTTTTGAAAATCTCACCTTTAAGACATTGATTATATATTGATGAGCAATCAGAGTGAGATAAATTGGGCAATTCTGTTTATTTTGGACATGATCCCAGTTTTTTGCTTGTAATCTAATATCCTGTACTTGCAAATGCCATTCACAAGGGAGAGAAAATATATATTCCTTATGATATCTATGTAGACATATACTAAATGTCTTAAATACGTTGAAAACAGTTTAATGGTGCTGAACTTTAATCAATAAGTATACTTGAATCATATAATATATTAAGGATGAAGAAATTGAAAACACTGTAGATTCTGCCTTCTAGCAGCTAATTGAGATTATTTGAATATACTTTGTAATAAAGCTTCTTTCCCTATTATACTGGCAGATTGGCCTGTGAGTTGGTCCCAAAGACTCTGAATTATTCAAAATAAGATTTAAGTGTACTTTCAGGATTTAAGCTCTAAATTAAAGCTTAAAAGTAAAGCCAAAACATTTTAAAAAGTAGCCTAGAGGATATTTTGGTAAACATTTACAATATGTTATTGCCTTTTCATTTACTAAATATTCATTAAGTTGGTGTTTGTGGCCATCATTGGTGCGTTGTTACAGTCCACATGGGAATTCTTGGTTTTAGAGAACAGGGGCTGTGCCTGCAGATGCTCTAGTTCTTTATTTTTAGGCTTTGGTGTGAGGGTAGCTCTAGGGTATTGCTCAAGGCAAAGAGATGAGAAACTCAGTCATTACTGTGCACAACTTTCCTCATCTCATTGCACCAGAGTGAATTCAAATGCCCTTCAAGACCTACAAATAAATGATGTGTTGATCATGCCATGTATCAAATATATTAAATCACTTTGATTCCCATCTTCATTTCAGGAAAAAGGCCTATGCTAAAAGGGAAAGAAAATAATTTCTCTGGCTGTTAGAACTGCCGTGTACCTGTGGTCATGCACCCTGATGTGCTACTAGTTACTGAGAAGATTTTTTTTCCTTCGTAGAGTATAAATGAAATAACAGGTTAAAAAATGCCTGGGACATGTTGCCTTTTTCTTTTAAGATTTTATTTATTTATTTGAGAGTCAGAGTTACAGACAGAGAGGGAGAGACAAAGAAAAAGGTTTCTTATCCATTGGTTCACTCCACAAATGGCTGCAACAGCCAGAGCTGGGCCGATCCGAAGCCAGGAGCCAGGAGCTTCCTCTGGGTCTCGCATGTGGATGCAGGGGCCCAAGCACTTGGGCCATTTTCCACTGCTTTCCCAGGCCATAAGCAGAGAGCTGGATTGGAAGAAGAGCAGCCGGGACATGAACCTGGGCCCGTATAGGATGCCAGTGCTGCAGGTGGACGCTTAGCCTACTACACTGCAGCGCCGGCCTCAGGCCTTCTGGTAAATATTAATTACATCTGGATTCATACTCTTAGGGCTTTTTCAGGGAAGTTTGCAAACTTGCTATTTAGGCAATTACATTTCATATTTAGCCCAGAGGAGATGAGAATTACTTTCCAATGGATACCTGGGGTCCTAGTTAGGGTTACATGAGGCTAAAACACCCTGAGAGCCATGTGAGTTTGTATTTCTATACCTTGCTTGCTTTTCTTCAACTGCTTAGAATTTTGCACTTTGTCCCTGGGATTTAGCATGGACTCATGTTCTCTCAGAAATGTTTTCTGACCATTTCCGTTTTGTCATGACTTAGGCGCTCCTTGTCGATGCTTCTAGGACATCTTACACATAATCATATAATTGAGCTCTAATGTAATTGATTTTCTTACTTACCTGTCCTCCTGTAATTTCAGGGTAGGATACAACTATTGTATTCATTATTGAAACAGAATACCTGCCCATGGGTACTCAGTGAATATCTGTCAAGTGGATGAAGCCATTGAAGTTTATCTTTGGTAGCTTCTCATCGCCCTACTTGTTTGTTTCTCCTTTGTGGTGCCCGACCCTGTCCTGCCTGACCTTGCCATTTTTTTGCCTTCGTCCATCCTCCTCTTGCCTTGCTGATGGTTTCCATGGTGAACTCTTGATTGACCTGAGAAATGAATTTGCTTATGGTATAAATTTCAGCTGATTGGAGGGTGGTAAAGGTACTAATCATCAATTCAAAAGCATAGCATCCTTCAGTAAGCAGAATGCTTTCCATGCATTAGGTACTTATTTAGATTTTATTTTAATTAATTAATTTATTTATTTTACAGGCAGAGTGGACAGTGAGAGAGAGAGACAGAGAGAAAGATCTTCCTTTTTGCCGTTGGTTCACCCTCCAATGGCTGCTGTGGCCGGCGTACCGCGCTGATCCGAAGGCAGGAGCCAGGTGCTTCTCCTGGTCTCCCTTGTGGGTGCAGGGCCCAAGGACCTGGACCATCCTCCACTGCACTCCCGGGCCATAGCAGAGAGCTGGCCTGGAAGAGGGGCAACAGGGACAGAATCCGGTGCCCTGACCGGGACTAGAACCCGGTGTGCCGGCGCCACTAGGCAGAGGATTAGTCTATTGAGCACAGGCCCCTTATTTAGATTTTAGAATGATTGTCTTTTATTCATTTACAACATTAAGACATTAGATAAATTTTTAAAATATAGAATTCCATGAATAATAAAAATTACTTGTGCAGTGCCATCAGTATTTTAGTACATTGACAGATGCAACAATTCCTCTCTATGTATATATACCCTTTGTTTTTGCAAAATCAGGATCATACTGTATAAATTCTTTTTAAGGTTTATTTACTTATTTGAAAGGCAGAGTTATAGAGAGAGAGGGAGAGAAACAGAGAAGTCTTCCATCCTCTGGTTCACTCCCTAAATGGCCACAACAGCTGGGGCTGGGCAAGGCTCAAACCAGGAGCCCAGAGATTCTTCCAGCTCTCCCATGTGGGTACAGGGACTCAAGGATTTGGGCCATCTTCCATTGCTTTTCTGGGTGCATTAGCAGGGAGCTGGATTGGAAGTGGAGCCGCCAGGACTTGAACCAGCACCCATATGGGGTTCTGGCATCGCAAGTGGTGGCTTTATCTGCTGTATCATGATACCAGCCCTGTATAAATTCTTCTATGCTGCTTTTTGCATTTAACATCACATCATGGACATTTAATCACAATATTAAATATCCTTTTATAGTCATTCATTAAAAATTTATGCTTGGACATTCAATCCATTTCTAGTTGTGTCTTTTCAATTTTTTTTAAAAAAGATTTATTTATTTACTTGAAAGAGTTACACAGAGAGAAGGAAAGGCAGAGAGAGAAAGAGGTCTTCCATCTGCTGGTTCACTCCCCAATTGGCCACAACAGCCTGAGTTGCGCTGATCCAAAACCAGGAACCAGGACCTTCTTCGAGGTCTCCCACATGGATGCAGGAGCCCAAAGACTTGTGCCATCTTCTACTGCTTTCCCAGGCCACAGCAGAGAGCTGGATCAGAAGTTGAGCAGCCAAGACTCAAACCGGCGCCCATTATAGGATGCAGCACTGCAGATGGCAGCCTTACCCGCTACGCCATAGCACCGGCCCCATCAAATATTTTTTAAAAATATTATATTTCTGGGGCCAATGTTGTGGCACAGTGGGTTAAGCTGCTGCCTACATTCCATATCAGAGCGCCAATTTGAGTCCTGGCTCTCTGCTTCCAATCCAACTCCTTGCTAATTCACCAAAGAAAGCAGGGGGAAGATAATCCAAATGTTTGGGTGTCTATCACCCATGTGGAAAACCAGAATGGAGTTCCTGGTTGCTGGAATTGGCCTGGCCCAGCCCAGCCATTGTGGTCATTTGGGGAGTCAAGTAGGGGACAGAAAATCTATATCTTGGACCGGCACTGTGGCACAGTGTGTTAAAGCCCTGGCCTGAAGCATTGACATCCCATATGTGCGCCAGTTCTAGTCCTGGCTGCTCCACTTCGAATCCAGCTCTCTGCTCTGGCCTGGGAAAGCAGTAGAAGACGGCCCATGTCCTTGGGCCCCTGCACCCACGTGGGAGACCCAGAAGAAGCTCCTGGCTTCAGATCAGCGCAGTTTCAGCCATTGCGGCCATCTAGGATGGGAACCAGAGGATTGAAAGACCTCTTTCTCTGTCTCTACCTCTGTAACTCTCTTTCAAATAAATAAATTTTTTTAAAAAAAGAAAAAATCTATATCTTTCTCTGTCTCTCCACCTTTCAAATAAATAAATAAATAAATAAATAAATCTTTTAGAAAATTATTTTACTTATTTGAAAGAGACAGAGAGAGAGAGAGGAAGAGAGAGAGAGAGAGGGAAGGAGAGGGAGAGAGAGAGGTACCTCCCACTTACTGATTCATTTCCCAAATGCCAGACTAAAGCCAGGAGCATGGAACTCAATCTAGGTCTCCCACATGGGTGGTAGGAACCCAAACACTTTAGCCATCTTCTGCTGCCTCCCAGGGTACATATTAGTAGCGGGCTGGAGTTAGGAGCAGAGCCAGGATTTGAACCCAGGTACTATGATATGTGATGTGGATGTCCAAACCGGTGTCTTAACTGCTACATCAAATGCCTGCCCCTAGTTTTTTCTTTAACAAGCAAATTTGTGATGAAAATTCTGTGTATAAATCTGTAATTTCCATGAAATAAATTCCCATGAGAATCATTTGATCACTCTCTATGAATATTTTAAGGTCTTTTGAGACATACAGCCAAGCCAAATTCCAGAAATGTTCTATTGCTTCATCATTCATCTACTCATTTTTGTAGAGATTTATTTATTTGAAAGTCAGAGATACAGAAAGAGCGAGGGAGAGATAGAGAAAGGTAGAGAGAGAAAGAGCTCAAACCAGTGACCACATGGGATGCTGGCTTTGCAGGCGGTGGCTTTACCTGCCATGTCCCGACACTGGGCCCTCATCCCCTCATTTAATGAAGGTTTATTGAGCCTTACTGTGTGCTTGTCACTGTGTACAAGATAGGATTACAATGGAGAACAACATACTTAATGTTTTTGCCTCTAAGGGACCTACATTCTACTGAGGGAGACAGATTAAACACAAATGAAAGGAATGAAAGCAGATAAACGAAGTACATAGCATTTCTGGTGCTTGAAGGAACCTGAGCGTTAGGACCACACTGTAGTTCCAGTGGCGAGGGAAGGCTTTTCTGAGAGAGCCCGTTTATCTGAAACCTGAAACGCTGAGAAGGTAGCAGCCACGCAGGTGATGTGGACAATCTGCTGGAAAGCCATGGCAAGCATGACGTGAGGTTGAGAAGGGTGGGCAGGAGCTATTGGGCCCACTCATGGTCCTCTGTGAGGTGATGGGGATCTATGAGAACAAACCAATCATGACAACGTGGTTACAGGCATCAGCAGGACAATGTCCTATCACTGTTAGTGGATGCCTGCTTTTTAACAGATGTCTCCCCGGCACACTCTGCTTAACTCAAAAGAAGCCTTCGCTGGTCCACCATGGGAGTTCCGTGGATGAAGGGCATTTTATAGCCTCTCAGATCACATTTTATATGGGGTGGCCTATATGTCCCACCTTAGATGGTTTCTTCTCATGTTATGTCCTCTTCCATTGATGCCCAAGAGCCTGCACAAGTGTTTTGGATGTACACAGCCATCAGGCATTGACCGTGGTTCTTCTTCAATTAAGATGAATTTTTTGGGTTGATTATCTTATCTCCGTAGCAGTGGAATTAGCTAAGATGAATTTTAAAACAAATATTTATTTATTTTAAATTTATTTAAAAGGCAAAGAGACAGAAAGGAGTGGAGAAGATCTTCCATCTAATGTCCCATTCCTCTAATGTCTACAATAGCCATGGCTGGGCCAGGCTAAAACTGGGAGCCTGGAACTCAATCCACATCTCTCATATGGGTAGCAGGTTCCAAGTGCTTGAGCCATCCCTGCTGCCTCCCAGAATGTACATTGGCAGAAAACTGGACTGGAAATAGAGGTGGGACTTGAACATCATATCAGGTACTCTGCAGCACCTTAACCCAAGCAGCACCTTAACCACTGTGGCAAATGTCAGCCCCAAGATGAATTTTTAAACATTCAATTTAAATATGCTTGTCACACTTATTCTCTCTATATATCTCTAATATATATATATTAGATTTTATATCTAAATATATTAGATTATATAGTACATTACATAAGTAATTTTGTATTATAGACACGTATAAAGAGAGCGATAATATATATGAACATTGAAAATAATCTTTTGTATAGAGAATTAAGAAGGTGTTAATTCCAAAAAAGAAAAGAATTATATCTGAGATGCATATTGACATTCAACAGCCAGAGCTGTTTCAAAATCCAAATTCCTGGCTTTGATTAGATTGTGTTTATATTAGGAGTCAGGCTCTGTATTCAGCTTTTGGATTTATTTTTGAGTATTTTGCACTGATGTTTACTGCACGCGTTCAGATTTATACATATTTATAAATGAAAAGCTTATTTATTTATTCTTTTTTGGATCTGAATTTTATTTCCTTCTTTCCCATCAAAAAGAAAATGATCCTTTATTAGAATTCAGGCTTTTTCAAGGCCAGTCTGAAATCAAACAAGATTGTAGTGAGAAGAGCATTCTTTTAGCTCTTCGTCTAAAAAAGATCTAGACAATACTATTCTGATTGTTCCCTTTGACAAGATATGTTATGATAAACAATCAAAACAAAACCATCTTGCATAAAATCAAAGAGAATCAACAAATACTTTCTGAGCGTCTGCAATGTAGCAGGACCTGAGCAGTCACCATGAGGGCAATGGGGAAACAGAATATGGAATCCCTGCACTGCCAGGGCTCATAGCCCAACAGAGATACAAAACCTGGGGTTACAGGGAGGCTGAGGACACTGACAGCTGTGCTGCACCTGCCCTTGGTCATCCTCAGTCTGCCTCCTTCATCTCCCACAGCCGGTCATCATGAAATTCTGTTTCTGGATCCTTCCGATGGGCTCTTTATAGATTCCATTGCTTTTGTTCTCTTCCCTATCTTCCGTCCATATTGCGGACAGAAAGAACTCTCTAGAATGCAGACATGGTTAGATTAATTACCACTCTTTGGGGATTCAAATAACAGAACTCATTTCGTATTACTTAAGCAAAGGGGGTAATTTATTATCATGACTACAGCGGTGACTCCTGGGCCCCAAGCGCAGGATGCAGCTGGGTCAGGTGAACAGAATGAACCGAGACGATTGTCCTTTCCTCTGACTCTTGTCTTTGCTCCTACTTGCACGCTTCATTCCTCAGCGTAGACCACTTTTTCTTATTTCTGGTTTGTGTGGTGGAAAATGACAGCCAGCCTCAGCCTGGAATCTTTCAGCTCCCATTCTCAATTCCTCAGGGAAGGGACTCACTGGACCAGCGTGGATCAGGTGTCCTGGCTGGATCAATCACTGTTGGTGGTCACGGCTACCTGGGAGGGACATAGCAACTGAAACCGTATTGCTGGACAGGAGGAACCACTCTCAGAAAAGGGTGTCTAAGCAGACAGATCAGTGGGTATTTCTTAGAGAGGCTGTACATCTAACTTGATGGGAGCCTATGGTTGTATCAAAGGTAACAAAAAACAAAAACAAAAACAAAAGATAGCAAAGCTGACAGTTTGGGGCCAATTTTCAAGAATCTATATGTGAAACTGTAGAGTTTGAACTTTATTCTGTAGCCATTGGAGAATTGTTGTGGTCCATAAAAGGGAGTGACATGACAAAACATGGCTGGGGTAATTAATCTGGAAGTGGATGAGATGAATTGCAGGAGTCAGACGTGATGATAAGGGCTCTGGAAGAATGTGAGTTAAAAAATCCTCAGAGAGGCACAGAGTACTTGGACGTAGGTTTCTATTTTTTGTCTTTTAACCTTTGTGAAAGCTTTGTGATTTTGGTACTGTTGTGGAATACAACAAAAACCAGGCCAAGCATTTCATAGTTGTTGAGGCTATTGCCATGTAGTTCTGACAACTCTCTCATGTTTCTTACAGTTTCAAATTTTCTTTCCACTGGGATACACAGGCTAGGATTTTGTAGTTCTCTCTCCTGTTCTCCCTATCCAGCCCTAACACATACTGGGAGGATTTTTATTAGACATAGAAATGAAGCTGCCAACTCTGAGGACTGGGTAGGCGGAGAGGCAGCGAGAATGACAAAACAATGATAAATTGTTTTCAATTCCAGATTGGAGTTATTGTAACAAGGGAAAAGCTAATATCATTAACTAAGAGCACTGTTAAGTAAGGTATTTTTCAGGAAGCACTGTCAAGCTTCCATAGCCCTTTCTGTGTAAAGTTAATTTTAGCATTTATCACTTTGCATTATAGTTATCTATCCATGTGTTGGCTCCACACTGGGTTTTGGAGGCTATTCTCCAGGGCAAAGAATCTTGCTTGTTAGTCTCTATATTCATGGAGCTTGGCACAAAGTTTGACTTGTCATAGGTGCCCAAAAATTAAAGATTTCTCATTTAAGGATGGACTTTTAAAGGTAGGTCTGTGTTTCTTCATACCCCTGCTAAAGCACTTGGAATGGGTAATTTAACCAACAAGACTCATCCATCATTTCTAGCCTTTCCTCTGTCTTGATTCTTTGGATTTTTATGCTAAGAACTGTGATCAAAGAGAATGCCAGAGAACAAGAGGGCCAGGCTTGGATGAAGAATATTCTGGGGGCTTGTAAAGGAAGAAGCAAGGGGTTATCTGGGATATGCGAGGACAGCAGATGGGAGGAATGTCAGGAGATGTTAAAAAGCATTGATGTGACCTGTGTCCTCTCTTCATGGTATTTGAATGACACTAGTAAAGTACTTGCCTTATTTTTTAACTCCTTTTTGTTCTTAGACTGGGTTCCTTTGATGACACTGTTTTGGGATAAAACTATAAAGGACACAGGTATATATCATGTAAGTTTTGTGTTTATTTAGTGAATATCTATGGAAGAAAGGGGAAGAAAAGATCAAGTGAAAGATGGAAGACAATGAGGCTTAGAAGAAGAATACAGGGGGGCACTTAATTTCATAGAGGGATTATGACTCCCATACTCCTTGATGTCCACTTTGAAACGGATGTATTCCATTGACATATTAATTTGTTTTCTGAAACTGGTGAAATTCCACGCAGATGTAAGGGCCTGGCTGAGTTTCAGTGAGCAACAAAAGCATTAGGACAAGCTCATTTTGCATTAAGAAATTCAGCTGATACTTTATTATAAACAAAAGGAACACCAGATAGTAAATCTCATTAAGGAAAGGCAGCATTTGCCATCTTAAAAAGAACATGCTTATAATTTTTCAAAATTTTGTAGTAGAAGCCAGTACTCTTTTTTCTAAAGAAATTTTCCTCTTAAAATTCAGAATTTTTATACAGGAACATCATTCCTGGCATAAATAAAAATATACTTGCTTCTGAATGATATATTTAGATGTTGAGGCTAATGAGGTATGGGCTATACCTCAAGGGGCTTTAAAATGGAACATTGGAAACGTTCAAAGGGCAAAAGAAATAAAATGAATTTCAGCAATGAGTTAGTTTTTAGGGTCAAGGGTAGCTGCTGCTGTTACATAACATAATTCTGAATAAATAAATGGTGAGTGCATGCACAGGCTCGAAGCTTCTTTTAAAAGTTTCTTGAGGCTTTTTCACATTTTAAAAAGTCAAGCTATTGATTACAGAGTCATAGAACTTTATAAAAGAAAGGGACCTTTGCGGTGATCCTGTTCAACCTTCTCAGTTCACAGCCTACAATATGCTATGGAGGGAGAAGCGAACTGAAAAGTCTTCAGAGCTGGTTCTCTGTTGGGTTAACAACAATTCTAGGCCCAACCATTCCCTCACCAAATCACTACAACACAAAACTTCAGAAACACAAAAAGAACAAAAGGAACAACATCAAGCCTCAGGGGTCGCTGGCATTTACAACATCTCTTCCCGCTGAGCTGACACAACCTTGAGTCAGCAAGGCCGACTTTTTAAATTGAGTTTGCCTCTACTTTATCATGGTGGATTGAGAGGTAGGAGACCACTCTACTTGAACAGTTGTATGGCTGGAGAAGAATTATTCTTATCCTCATGAAATGCGCCCCAAACAAACATTGACAGATGGTTCCATTGGAATGTCATTTAATGAGATTATCATTATATCAACCCGAAGGCAGAATCTGTAGAACAGGCTGGCGTGCCCCTGCTGACACATTTATATGGTTAGAAATGGTAACGCATGTTAGTCTCATGAAACACACAAGTAAAGGTAGTTCTATGAGCAAAGTGCACCTACATGGGAGACCCAGAGGAAGCTCCTGGCTCCTGGCTTCAGATTGGCCCAGCTCTGGCTGTTGTGGCTATTTGGGGAGTGAACCAGCAGATGGAATACCTTTTTCTCTGTCTCTCCCTCTCTCTGTCTGTAACTCTACCTGTGAAACAAATGAATAAAAATCTTAAAAAAAAAAAAAAAAGAAGTAGGGATCCAATTTCATTCTCTTTCCCTATTTCTACTTAATTTCTGCAGTCTTAGGCAACCAGGAACTTACTCTCCATTTTTATGGATTTTTCTTTTCTGAAACTTTCATATAAATGGAATCATACATGGTCTTTTGTGACTGGCTTATTTCAGTTAGTGTAATTTTTTTAAAAGATGGTACTATTGGGCCGGCGCCGTGGCTCAACAGGCTAATCCTCTGCCTTGCGCCGCCAGCACACCGGGTTCTAGTCCCGGTCGGGGTGCCGGATTCTGTCCCGGTTGCTCCTCTTCCAGGCCAGCTCTCTGCTATGGCCCAGGAGTGCAGTGGAGGATGGTCCAAGTGCTTGGGCCCTGCACCCCATGGGAGACCAGGAGAAGCACCTGGCTCCTGCCTTCGGATCAGTGTGGTGCGCCGGCCGCAGTGCGCCGGCCGTGGCAGCCATTGGAGGGTGAACCAACGGCAAAGGAAGACCTTTCTCTCTGCCTCTCTCTCTCTGTCCACTCTGCCTGTCAAAAAAAAGATGGTACTATTTTATTTCATTTAATTGAAAGGCAGAGAGAGAGAGAGAGAGCTTCCATTCTCTGGTACACTCTCGAAATGCCTGTGATAGCAGGGCCAGGCCAGGCTGAAGCAGGAAGCTGAAACTCAAGTCAGGTTTCCCACGTGGGTCTCTAAGACCCAAGTACTTGAGACATCACCTGCTGTCTCCCAGAGTGAACAATGATAAGAAGCTGGAGTAGAGAGCAGATCTGGGGCTTGAACCTAGATACTATGATAGGAGACACAGTATCCTAACTGCTACACCAAATGCTCACACTTGCATAATTTTTCTAAGTTTCATCTATGTTACAGTATACTCATATATACATCATTTCTCCTTGTTGACTATATTAATTCATGTGGATATGGCATATCTTGTCATTTGATGGACACTTGGATTGTCTCCACTTTTTTGGTAGTTATGGATAGTGCCGCTATGAACATTTGAGTGCAAGGCGTTGTGTGGACATTTTCAGTCCTCTGGAGTGTAATTGCTGGCCACATGGTCACATGGGAACTGGTCACATGGGAACTCTAAGCTTAGCCCTTTGAGAAACAGACTGTTTCCAAAGGGACTGCTGTTTTATATTCTCGTTAGCAAGCTATGAGGGTACCTGTTTTCCATATCCTTATCAGTAGCTATTAATAAGTTAATAATTATTATCTGTCCTAGTGAGTGTGACATGGTGTCTCAATATAGTTTTGGTTTGCATTTCTCTGATGGCCAATGATGTTGAATGTCTTTTATGGACTTATTGGCTATTTGTATATCTTTGGAGAAGTGTTTATTCTGATCTTTTAGCTAATTTTAAAAGAATTAATGAACTTCATTTTTTAGAGCAACTTGTTGAAGTATATGGAGAAAATGAGCAGGACGTTCCTATATATTCTGCATCACTCCTCCTCACACACATACATATGTGGTTTCTGCTATTGTTAGTTGCTTGCTTTAGTGTGGTGCATCGTTATAATTGATGAGCTAATGTTGATATATTATTACTTTTTTTTTTTTTTGACAGGCAGAGTTAGACAGTGAGAGAGAGAGAGAGAGAGACAGAGAGAAAGGTCTTGCTTCCATTGGTTCACCCCCTAAATGGCCGCTACGGTCGGCATGTTGCGCTGATCTGAAGCCAGGAGCCAGGTGCTTCCTCCTGGTCTCCTATGCGGGTGCAGGGCCCCAACCCTTGGGCCATCCTCCACTGCCTTCCCAGGCCACAGCAGAGACCTAGACTGGAAGAGGAGCAACCGGGACAGAAGTTGGCGCCCCAACTGGGACTAGAACCCGGGGTGCCAGCACTGCAGGTGGAGGATTAGCAAAGTGAGCCGTGGCGCCAGCCATTACTTTTTTTTTTTTTATTGATTTATTTATTTGAAAGGCAGAGTTATAGAGAAGCGGAGGCAGAGGCAGAGGAGAGAGGTTTTCCATCTGCTGGTTCACTCCCCAGATGGTGTAACGGCCAGAGTTGTGCCAATCCAAAGCCAAGAGTCAGGAGCTTCTTCTGGGTCTCCCAAGTGGGTGCAGGGGCCCAAGGATTTGGGCCATCTTCTGCTGCTTTCCTAGGTCATAGCAGAGAGCCAGATAGGAAATGGAGCAGCTGGGACTTGAACCAGCACCCATATGGGATGCCAGCACTGCAGGCAGCAGCCTCACCCACTACACCACAGTGCCAGCCCCAATATTATTAGCTCAAGTCCAGGGTTTACATTAGGGCTCACTGTTTGAGTTGCATATTTTACAGATTTTGGCAAATGTATAATGAGGTGAATTAATCATTGCACTATCATACACAGAAGCTTTTCTATCCTTTAAATCCCCTGTGCTCTACCCATTCGTTTGTCTAACCCTCCCTCCCCAAAATATTTATATATTCGAGCAGTCATTGATCTTCTGACAGTCTTTTTCAGAATGTCTTATGGTTGGTATGATACAGTACATAGCCTTTTCACATTGACTTCTTTCAATAAATATGCATTTATTGTTCCTCAGTGTCTTTTTTTGGCTGGATAGCTCATTTCTTTTTATTATTGAATAGCATTTCATTATAGGGTTGTGCCACAGTTTGTTTATCCATTCATCTACTGAAGAATATCTTGGTTGCATCTCAGTTTTGGCACTAATAAGTATCTTCTAACATTGGTGTGTGATTTTTGTATGCACATATGTATTCAAGTCATTTGCATAAATGAGTACAATTGCTGGATCATATGGTAAGAATATGTTTAGTTTTGTAAGAAACTGCCAAACCACTTTCCAAAGTGACTGATCCGTTTTACATTTCACTGGCAATGAATGAGAGTTCCTGTTGCTCCTTTTCCCCATTTATAATTGGGCTGTCTTTAGATTATTGAGGTTTTTTTGTTTGTTTGTTTTAAAAATTATTTGTTTATTTGAAAGACAGTGTTACAGAGAGAGGTAGAGCGAGAGCAAGAGCGAGAGCGAGAGCGAGAGCGAGAGCGAGAGAGAGAGAGAGAGAGAGGTTTTCCATTCCGCTGGTTCACTCTCCAAATGACCGCAATAGCCAGAGCTGAGCTGATCCAAAGCCAGGAGCCAGGAGCCAAGAGCCAGGAGCTTCTTCCTGGTCTCCCAGATGGGTACAGGGGCCCAAGGACTTGGGCCATCTTCTACTGCTTTCCCAGGCCATAGCAGAGAGCTGGATTGGAAGTGGAACAGCAGGGACTTGAACTGGTGCCCAAAGAGAGGATGCCAGCACTGCAGGCTGAGGCTTTAATCCACTACACCACAGCACAGGCCCCTGATTATTGAGTTTTAAGAGTTTTTTATATATTCTGGACATAAGTCTCCCATCAGGCATGTGAGTTGCAAAATTTCTTCTCATCTTATGGATTGTCTTTTTATTTTCTTGTCAGTGTCCTTGAAAGCCCAAAAGTTTTAAATTTTTATGAAATCCAATTTATCTTTTGTTTCTTGTTCTTTTTTGGTGTTTTGTCTAAAAGGGCTTTGCTGAATCCAAAGTTATAGTTTATTTCTGTATTTTTTGAAGAATTTTTCCAGGTTTTAGCTCTCTGATTGTTTTGTGTGATGATACACTACAGTCCAGCAGCATTTGTTGCAAGGACAGTTCTTTCCCCATTAAAGGACAGTTCTTTCCCCATTAATTGCCCCAGCACTCTGGTTAAAATCAGCAAAGCCATACAAGACAGAGCTGCTTGTTGAGCTCTCTATTCTGTTTCATTGATCAGCATTTATATCCTCATGCCAGTAGCACACTGTCTTGGATATGGTTGCTGTGTAGGAAATTTTTTTTTTCTTTTTTTTTTTTTTTTTGACAGGCAGAGTGGACAGTGAGAGAGAGAGACAGAGAGAAAGGTCTTCCTTTTTGCCATTGGTTCACCCTCCAATGGCCGCCGCAGTAGCGCGCTGCGGCCAGCGCACCGCGCTGTTCCGATGGCAGGAGCCAGGGGCTTCTCCTGGTCTCCCATGGGGTGCAGGACCCAAGGACTTGGGCCATCCTCCACTGCATTCCCTAGCCACAGCAGAGAGCTGGCCTGGAAGAGGGGCAACCGGGACAGGATCGGTGCCCCAACCGGGACTAGAACCCGGTGTGCCAGCGCCGCAAGGCGGAGGATTAGCCTGTTGAGCCACGGCGCCGGCCTGTGTAGGAAATTTTGAAATTGAGAAGTGTTGAGTCCTCCAACTTTGTTCTATTTTTCTCAGTATTTTTTAAATCTGTTTTGGGTCTCATATTTTCTTTTTAAAAATATTTCATTTATTTATTTGAGAGGTAGAGTTACAGACAGTGAAAGAGAGAGAGAGAGAGAGAGAGAGAGAGAGAAAAGTCTTCCATCTGCTGGTTCACTCCCACGGCTGCAACGGCCGGAGCTGTGCCGATCCGAAGCCAGGAGCCAGGAGGAGCCAGGAGCTTTTTCTGGGTCTCCCATGAAGGTGTAGGGGCCCAAGGACTTGGGCCATCTTCTACTGCTTTCCCAGGCCATAGCAGAGAGCTGGATCAGAAGAGGAGCAACCAGGACTAGAACCAGTGCCCATATGGGATGCTGGCACTGCAGGCGGAGGATTAACTACTGTGCCAGGGCGCCGGCCCCAGGTCTCATATTTTCACACAAATTTTTATCAACTTCTGTAAAGAACTGTAGGACTTTGACAAGGATTTTATTAAATATGTAGATCAATTTTGGAGGGCTATTGCCATTTTAATAACAAGATCTATGAACACAGAGTGTCTTTCTATTTTTAAAAAATACTCTAATTTTGTTCAACAACATTTATAGTGTTTAAGTCTTACCCTGAAAATCTACACTTATTCCTAAACATTTTATTCTTTTTGATACTATGTAAATGCATTCTTAAAAATTTCAGCTTAACAGGCTAATCCTCCGCCTTGCGGCGCCGGCACACCGGGTTCTAGTCCCGGTTGGGGCGCCGGACTCTATCCCGGTTGCCCCTCTTCCAGGCCAGCTCTCTGCTATGGCCCAGGAAGGCAGTGGAGGATGGCCCAAGTGCTTGGGCCCTGCACCCATGGGAGACCAGGAGAAGCACCTGGCTCCTGGCTTTGGATCAGCGAGATGCGCCGTCTGCAGAGGCCATTGGAGGGTGAACCAACAGCAAAAAGGAAGACCTTTCTCTCTGTCTCTCTCTCTCACTATCCACTCTGCCTGTCAAAAAAAAAAATTCATTTTTGGATTATTTATTTCTACTGAAGAGAAATAAAATTAGTTTTTCTATATTGATCTTACATGCTGCAACTTTGCTGAACTTATTGATTAGCTATAGATTTTAGTAGATTCATTATGATTTTCTACATGACATCATGTCATCTGCAAATAGAGGTAGTTGTACTCTTTCCTTTCTAATCTAGATAATTGTAATTTCCAATTCTTTCATATTTGATCTGGTTAAAACCTCCAGTATAAAATTGAATGTAAGTGATGAGACCAGACATCTTTGTCTTGCTCCTGATCTTGGGGAAATAGCATGCTGTCTTTCACTACTAAGTATAATGTTAGCTGTGGGCTTTTCATAGATTTGTTTTATCTGGGGAAAGAAGAAACAGCAAGGAAGCAGTGGGAAAACAGATGCTGATGGATGTTTCACTGGCGGTCCTGTGCTCTGGCTTCTGGACAAAGCCCCAAAGAGAAGGGAAGCCCTGTGATTGTCTAAGACATCAGCCGACAAAGCCAGGCTGTGCCAGCTCCATCCAGGCAGAATTCAAGTTCAGCACAGAAGCTGATAGAAGTCGTAGGAAAATAAAGTTATATTTCTTGCCCATCCAATTGTGAGCTGAGTTACATTATCACTGTGTCACTACTAATCACTAAACAGCTTTTATATGAAGTCCTTTTTACTCATACCAACAATGGG
Source organism: Lepus europaeus (assembly GCF_033115175.1). Taxonomy (NCBI): domain Eukaryota; kingdom Metazoa; phylum Chordata; class Mammalia; order Lagomorpha; family Leporidae; genus Lepus; species Lepus europaeus. The sequence continues at coordinate 43,274,408 of NC_084837.1, read as the reverse complement.
TATATATAATAATTTTCAATAATATATTCTTGTGTGACTGTTCACTCAATATGAATCAATCCAGTGTCTTATTGAATAAATTTTAAAAATGCTAAAACATTTTTTGTAGTTAGCATTGCTTTTTTTCTTCCCTTAGGTATCCTCCTGTGGCTATAGCAGGGTATCTTGAATAGATTTGAAGTCATAGAATAATATATTTATAGAAAAGACAATCTCATTTTACATAGAAATCCATTACATTTTAATGTAAAGGCTTTTGGAAAACTGACTGAAGATTTGAATCTTGGAACATTCCCTTTTATACATTCAAATGAAACATTTATTCATCTGTATAAAATTAAAAATTATACTTTCTTATTTTATAGGATTTTTGTGTAATCGGTAGCAGGATTTCCATGCAAAATGTGGGCATAGATTATGGTTTTCCTAGCAAGATAATTACTACAGTGCATTTTGATTTTAAAAATCACTTAGGTTCTTGAATTTGATTCCATAATTCAAAGCAAAAATATTTTAAATATGGTTTTATTCTCCCTTTTTATAAATTTATCCATTTTTAAGACACCTATGTTATTTTATCTGAATGCTTACTTGTTGAAAACTTGGAAAATGGGCAGGTATTCAGCCTAGTAGTTAAGATGACGGTGGGGACACCCATATCCCGTATCGAGGTCCCTGGATTGTAAGACTGGCTCCAGCTCCTGATCTCAGCTTCCTGCAGACCTTGGGAAGCAGCAGTGATGGCTGAGTTCATTGTGTTCCTGCCATCCATGTGGGAGACCTGGATTGAGGTTCTTACTCCCAGTCTTGGCCTGGTCCAGCTCTGGCCATTTCAGGCATCTGGGGAGTGAACCAGTGGATAGCAGTTCTCTGTCTATCTGTCTTTGTCTTTTTTGTTTTTTACAAAAGAAAAGAAAACAGAAAAGCATTGATACTGTGTATGATTATTGTAATGCAGTGGGTCTTAATCCTGGGTATGTTGGAAGCAACCAGGTTACTTTTTAAAAATAACAACATCTGCGTCCTGTTCACCCCTGGAGTGACTGTGATATTCACTGAAAGCTCCCAATAATGTATTGTACAGCACAGGCTGAGACTGTTGTTTTAATGGTAGCCATAACCAGTGAATTTTATGATATTTAAATTTGACCTCAATGCAATGTTACTTTCCCACATGTGAGCCTTTTAGTGCTAAAACCAGGAGAATCTTGGGCTTGTCAATGTTTAATGCAGAAGAGATCAGCTTCCTGGATAGAAGAGGGCTTTTTCTCCTCCTTGGTCAAGGTTATTGGAGAAGAGAGAGAGAGATGGTGCTGGCTTTTTGCCATTTTAGGAGGCACTCGTTGTTGCCGCTTTGCCGTACTTTCCTGCAGTGTCTACTGGCTCTTCGGCTTCACACACCACCACCACGTTTCAGTCATCCTCTTGGGGATGACCAATGACTTCCTCGTCTCTAAAGTCAGTTTTCCCCAGTGTCTGTTGCTGAGACTTCCCTCCATCTTTCCATGTGGCATAGTAGGAGCTGCTTTTGCTGTATCCTCAAATGAGTCTCATTTCCCTTGTTGGCTCCATTTCTTCTTATTCTTGTCCCCTAGGTGTAGGCATTCTTCACGGTTCTGTTCTTGGCTCTCCTTTCTTGCCTAGATGTGTTTATGATTTCATCTGATGCATTTCTGTAGATATTTCCTGTTTCCAGTAGCTATTATCATAACTGGGGCAGCCTTCCCTTCTTAGCATCCCTGGCTTCACTGGAGTAACAGGAGAGATGATCAGACACGGCTTATAAAATCTTAGAAAACTTTTTCATGGTGAGTCCTGGCATGATAGGGGGCAAGAAAAATTCACAGGAATGAACTTTGACAAAGGTTTTTTTCTCCTGTCTCAGTAAATCTGACTGTATGAAACTCTATTGTATCCCTATCAACCAGCAAAGTGCCTGGCATGTAGTGTGTGTGTATGTATATATATGTATATACATATATATATATACACAAAAGACTAATGCATCTTCAATAGCAACACTTTCTAGGTTGCTTCTAGGTTCGGTCTCTCTTCAACTACATCACAAGAAAGAAACTAGCAGAGGGGAATGGGAGGAATCTCATTGAAGATAAAGAGGTTTGTTCTGAGTGTATTCTTGAGTTCTTTCAATATCTTGTGATGCATAACATCTACTCATGAGCCCTGGAAGTGTTCCAGGGTGGATTTACATTATTTAAAGATGAAGGTGTTGTCATTCCAATGTCCATCAAACCTCAAATTTCCATAAATCCTGACAATACTAACTGTATCCCAGTCCTACCAGAGCTATACACTATTGGGTCTGTAAAAGCCTGGAAGAAAGGGAGTGGAAGGGGAAGACTTTGACGTCATGTCTCCACCTCGGTCTGGGAAGATGGTGGACAGGTCATCTGGCAGAGGCATTATTGCCCCTTTCCAAATGTCCCTCTGTGGGGTTAATGAGTACCCAAGATTGTCATAGCTCTCAATATTATTGACCTCATTCTATCTCTGATTTTACATCAGTACATAGTTTTAGCATGTGGTAGTTGTTCCAAGTCCAGTCAACTCTAGTTGCCTTGACAAAATAGAATGTTGTTTTTTTTTTTTCCTGTAAAACTGAAAGAATGTGCTGGTTATATCCAGGACATAGCATGACCTGGAAGGCTCAAGTAATTTGGGTTCCTGCCACTAATGTTGGATGAGTTCCTGGCTCCCAGCTTTGGCCTGACTCAGCTCCAGATGCAAACATTTATGGTGTGACTCAGTGAATGGAAGCTCTCTTGTGCATGAACTCACTTGCACTCTTTCTCTGTGCCTGTTTGTCAAATAAATTAAGTAATCCATTAAAAAAAGAGAAATATATCTTGTCTTATTTCATGACTGTGACCTTCTCTTTTAAATCTCTGGCTGTTAATTAGTATTATGAAAGGTTTTCTTCTGCTGTCTGAATAGTGTCTTCTGAGTTCCTTTTTCCTGTTTGTTGGCTTTTGAGACTGCAGGTACTCCTCAATTGTTGAACGACACTAGCTTGTCTTTTTAAATTTGCGAAAGATCCTAAAAAAGCTGAATGGAGCTTTTTGTAGTAAGCTCTTGTGGTAAAAGGTTCCGAAGTAGAATTATCTATAGATCTTTTCTTTTGGCTTCTAATTTCTCCAAATAAGAATCCTGAAAAGGGGTACAAATACTTGCAAGCGTGCTAGGAGCAGGATGGGTGAAAGGGCTGGTGGGCCCGGAGTTCACTGCCTACACCTTCACTTAATCCTTCTCAGCGATGTGCTGGTGAATTTTAACAACTAGCTATCCCAAGGGGTGTGGGAGGCAACGTTGTTTTGTAGTATTTGCCAAAATCTGCAATGTAAATATTCCCACAATGGCCAACTTCAAACTAATAACATTGTGCCACTCAAAGTGGACTTGGAAAACTGTGCACAGTAGCTCACCATTATGTAATGTTCCTATTATACAGATAGTCGATGTAAATAACATCAAGAACAGATAAAGGTAAAATATAGTGGAAATAATTAGGTTGCTATAAACTTTGAGTATCTCTTATTTTTTAACTCAATCTATTGATTTGTAAGTTTGTGTTCATTTTTAACTGTTTTTAAAAGATTTATTTATTTGAAAGACAGAGTTAAGAGAGAGAGAAAGAGAGAGACATAGAGATCTTCCACCCACTGGTTCACTTTCCAAATGGCCACAGGGACTGGAACTGGCACCCATTTAAGATGTCAGTGTATGGTTGGTACCTTAACCTGCTGAGTCACAACACTGGCCCCATAACTTAATTAAAAAAAAAAAAAAAAAAAAAAGAGGCCGGCGCCGTGGCTTAACAGGCTAATCCTCCTCCTTGCGGCGCCGGCACACCTGGTTCTAGTCCCAGTTGGGGCGCCAGATTCTATCCCGGCTGCCCCTCTTCCAGGCCAGCTCTCTGCTGTGGCCCGGAAGTGTAATGGAGGATGGTCCAAGTCCTTGGGCCCTGCACCCGCATGGGAGACCAGGAGAAGCACCTGGCTCCTGGCTTCAGATCAGTGAGATGCGCCGGCCGCAGCGGCGATTGGAGGGTGAACAAACGGCAAAAAGGAAGACCTTTCTCTCTGTCTCTCTCTCTCACTATCCACTCTGCCTGTCAAAAAAAAAAAAAAAAAAAAAAGAGAGATTTATTTTATTTATTTGAAAGGCAGAGTGACAGAGAGAGATGGAAAGACAGAGAGGGAAAGAGATCCTTCATCCCCTGGTTCACGCCCCCAAAATCTGTAATTGTTGGGTCTGGGCTAGGTAAAAGCCAGGAGCCAGGAACTCCATCTTGGGCTCCCACATAGGTGGCAGGGACCCAAGTACTGGGGCCATCTTCTGCTTTTCCAGGTGCATTAGCAGGGAGCTGGATCAGAAAGCAGAGCTTCTAGGACTCAAACTGGTGCTCTGATAGGGGATGCCAGTGTCAGGTGACAGCTTAACCTACTGTGCCAAAATGCCACCCTCATATGTAATATTTTTTAAATTTAATTTTAACAAATGAGCATGTTTAACATCTGACTTGCAAAACTCCTGAAAATTTAGGAATCAATTCTTTTTAGCTCCTGAGTTATAGAGCATCCCTGCTATTTCTATTCCTAGGTCTAATCCTTACCTGACTTCAATGGGTCTAGTCTCCTAAGGATCTTCTATTGTTGATTTTCTCCTGAAAATATAGTTCTGGTAGTCTGCAGGGAAGTGGCATTGAAAGATAATGAGCGATGACATAGGGGCTGGTATTTAGTTATGTGGTTAGGATGTCAGTTAAGATGCCTGGGTCCCATATTGGAATACTTGGGTTTATTTCCTGGTTGCAGCCCCTGATTTTAGCTTCCTGTTAATGCAGACCCTGGGAGGCAGCAGATTATGTCTCAAGTAATTGGCTCCCTGCCACCTATCTGTGAGACAGAGATCCTGTCTTTTGCCTTTGGCCCAGCCCAGTTCTGGATACTGTGGGCATTTGGGGAATGAACTAGTGGATGGAAGATTAATTAATTCTCTCTCTCTCTCTCTCTCTCCTCTCTCCCTCTCTCCTCATCCTCCTCCTTGTCCTCCCCCTCCTTCCTCTCTCAAATAAATGTTTTAAAAAATAGATTGATCCATAGCCTCAATGCTCTAGATGTGAGCAAAGCTGGGGATCTCCAGTTTCCTGTATAGGTTTTTGACAATCCTAGTATTTTCTACCTACACCTACCTCTTGCCTTCTGTGGAGCCTCACACTAAGTCCTGCGCCTTCTTAGGCTCTGTCAGTTGAAGGAGCTTCTCCGCAGGTGCGTAAGAGGAGTGCCTCTACCCTTCCGAGGCGTTCGCTGCTGTCCCATCTGCTTCCTGTCTTCTAGGGTATTGACACTGTTCATTGATGACTGTCTTCTCTTCCATTCTTTGCTGTCCTTGTGGGTTTATACCTTTTATATTTCCTTTCCACATTTCCGTGGCAGCAGACAATGAGTTCAGTTAGCTTTGTGTAACTGGAAGGATAGCTCAGTAAGTAAAATCTGTTGAATTAAGACTCTTATAGGGGCTGGTGCTGTGGTAGAGCAGGTAAAGCCACCTCTTGCAGTGCTGGCGTCCCATGTGGGTGCCTGTTCAAGACCCTGGCTGCTCCACTTCCTATCTAGCTCTCTGATGTGGCCTGGGAAAGCAGTAGAAAATGGCCCAAGTCCTTGGGCCCCTGAACCCACATGGCAGATCGGGAAGAAGCTCCTGGCTCCTGGCTTTGGATCAGTGCAGCTTCGGCCATTGCTGCCATTTGGGGAGTGAACCAGCAGATGAAGACTCTCTCTCGCGCGCGCGCTCTCTCTCTCTGCCCCTCTGTAACTCTGCCTTTCAAATAAATAAATAAATCTTTTTTTTTTTTAAAAGTGTGTGACTGCTGAACATGTTCCTTTAATTAGATCTTTTAAAAAAAGTTTCTAGAAATTGAACCCAACACTGTCATAGATCAGAACTCAGTCATCTGGACACATCTAGCTGCAAGGGAATCTGGGGGAAGTGAGGTTTTTGTAACAAGTCACGTTCTATCAAAATATTGATTAATGAAAGTGAAAATGGATACTAGACAAATGTGGAATCTATCTCAGTGTCCTTTCAAATGGTAAAACACTTATGAAATGCAAAGTTCAAATTTTAAATTTATTTTCATTTACTTGAAAGAGTGAAAGAGAGAAAAAAATCTCTACCCACTGGTTCACTCCCCCAAATGCCTGCAATAGGCAGAACTTGGCTAGATTGATGCCAGGAGACCAGAACGCAATCTAGGTCTCCCTCATGGGTAGCAGGGGAAAAGTGCTAGGGTCACCACCTCCTGCCTCCCAGGGTGTACATTAGCAGAAGCTGGAATCCAAAGCAGAGCTAGGACTCAAAACAGATACTTTGTGTTGGGATCTGGGTGTCTCAAGCAGCTTCCAGACCACCGTGCCAAAAACCTGCCCCATATTTTTAAGCAGTGTTAACAGATTTCTCCTTATAAAGTTAACCTTTCTTCCCACCCTTTTCATACTGTATTTTTTTTTAAGTATTCATTTTAAAGGCAGAGTCAGAGAGAGAATGAGAGACAGACAGAAAGAGATCTTCTATCTGTTGCTTCACTCCCAAACAGCTGCAATGGCCTGGGCTGAGCTAGGACAAAGCCAGGAGCCTGGAACTCCATCTAAATCTTCCATGTGGATGACAGGGGACCAAGAACTTGGACCATCTTCCACTGCTTTCCCAGGCCATTAGCAAGGAACTGGATTCAAAGTGGAGGAGCCAGGACTTGAACTGGCACCTATGGGACGCTGGTGTTACAAGCAGCAGCCTAACCCATTCTGCTGCAATGCCAGCCCTCATACTGTATTCTTTGGAAGGAAGTCATTATGTTGTGTGGGGCATCATGCTGAAACTCCTTGGGCGGGCGGGGGGGGGGGGGGAGGATCTGCATTAAATTATTTAACAAGAGAGATTTATGTCTTCCCCATTTATTTATTCGTCAGTTATTAATATCAGTATGGATTCATGCATATTTAATACTTTGGGTTATAACCTAATGGTATTTGATTTACTGTTCACATTGTCTCCAGCCTTGATTATTGGGAACTCTTTTGATTGGATCCTGTGTCGTTCTGACATATTCCCATCATTGTGTTTGGGTGTTTTTGCACGTGTTTGTTCTTAGTGCTTCCTTACTTTATTGTACTCCGGGCTCGAGGTAGTCTCAGCTCACCTTACACGTATCCTCCAGTCCTAGAGCCAGCTGTTTCTTCAAGGAGCACTGTCTCTTTTTCCTGGGGCATAATAGTATCTACACTCTTTCCAACCACTTTTTCTCCCTGACTCCTTGTTTAAACTTTACTTTTGGAAATCATATTACTAGTCAGTGCTTGTTTCCATTCTGATTTGGATGGGATTATCAAGATATAGGAACTCTAAACCATAGTCTTCTTTTTCTCTTGCACAGGAGATAAAAACAGAGCCTTAAGTAAAAATTGTGATTGTAGGAACACTGAGTGTTTCATCTCTGATAACACTCTCAGTCCCTGAAGGGAGGGCATCATCTAATATGAAAGACAGAAGCACAGCTCAGGGAGCTGTAGGGTCAGGCTATGGTAAAGAGCTAGAGAAAGAGTGATTTTGACTTTATGATTTTTATCCCAATTTTTATTTTGGAGATTTAACATTGGAATTTCATCTCTGGGAGGCCTAGGATACCTTTTTTTTTCTCACCAAGACGTTATTATGAAAAATTCAAACATTTATGAAGGTTGGAAGAATTTTAGCACTAAATTATTTTATGGTGGCACTTACTAATAGCACCTAGATATTATCATTAAATTTTTACTATATTTGCTCCATCACAAATTTAGCCAATTGTTCCATCCATCTATTAATACATTTTATTGATTTACTTTGATACATTTATTTATTTGAGAGCCAGAGAGAGAACATGAGTGAGCCAGCGAGACAGAGAATTCCCTGCTTGAGTTAACTCCTCAAAGGCCCATGATGGTCAGGCCTAGGCCATGGCCAAAGCTAGAGCTGGGAACTCAATCAAGATCTTCCATGTGGGAGGTCGGAACCCAGTTATTTGAGCCATCACCACTGCCTCCCAGGGCCTGCATTAGTAGGAAGCCGGAGTTAGGAATTGGAGTTAGGACTCGAACCCAGATACTCCAATGTGGGATGTGTACCTCTCTACTTAGATTCAACCACTAGGCTAAATGCCTGCCCTGTTAATCCATTTAAAATTGCAGGCATCAATATAGTTCCCCTTAAATACTTCAGCATGCATATCAACAACTGTGGCTTAATATAGTATTTGTTCACAGTTTTTAAAATAAAACACTTACATGCAATGAAATTTAAATATTTGTTCATATTCACTGAGTCTCAACGGATACATATGCATGTATCAAGCCATTATGACAATATACAATGTTACCATCACTACTGAGTTCTCTTATTCCTCTTTCTAAACAATTACAGTGCTCACCTCTTCCAGAGGAAATTGCTATTCTAATTTTTTCTCCACCATGAATTAGAATTGTCTTTTCTAGAATTTTATATGACAGAATCATACAGTATGTGCTCTTGTACACCAGGTTCCTTTCATGTGAATGTTTTGAGATTTTGTAGGTTTTGTTCATATTCATTGTCTTTTACTTACAAATACACTACAATTTTAAATCTATTGATTGACATTCAGGCTGTTTCTTTTTTGGTGTTACTGTGAAGACCACAGTGATGAACATTTGTATTCAAGCCTTACCGCTCAGGGGTATTTATTGTGTTTCCTTGGGAAAATGCCTAGGAGAGGAAATGCTGAGTGTCAGAGTAAGTATGCTTTTAGATATATTTTTTTAATATATAAAGAATTTAATTGGGGGCCGGTGCTGTGGCACAGTGGGTAAATCCGCCGCCTGCAGTGCCGGCATCCCATATGGGCACCGGTTTGAATCCTGGTTGCTCCACTTCCAACCCAGCTCTCTGCTGTGGCCTGGGAAAACAGTAGAAGATGGCCCAAGTCCTTGGGCCCCTGCACTCACATGGGAGACCCAGAAGAAGCTCCTGGTTCCTGGCTTTGGATCAGCATAGCTCCGGCCATTGCAGCCATCTGGGGAGTGAACCATCGGATGGAAAACCTCTCCCCTCTCTCTCTGCCTCTACTTCTCTCTCTGTGTAACTCTGACTTTCAAGTAAAATAAATAAATATTTTTAAAAAAGAATTTAATTGGTATTTTTAGGTTCAGGAAAATTTTTTTAAAGATTTTTTAAAATTTATTTGAGTGGCAGAGTTACAGAGTGAGTGAGAGGAGACAGAAAGGTCTTCCATCCACTGGTTCACTCCCCAAATGGATGCAATGGCTGGAGCTGGGCCGATCCACACTCAGGAGCTTCTTCCGGGTCTCCCACACAGGTGCAGGGGACCAAGCACTTGGACCTTCTCCCATTGACTAATCAGGCCATTAGCAGAGAGCTGGATTGGAAGACGAGCAGCTGGGTCATGAACTGGAGCGCAGGTGAAGGCTTAGCCCACTATCCCACAGCACTTGCCCAAGTTCATAAACTTCTAATTATGATTATTAAATGTGTTTTCATTTTATTTCTTTGCAAATATTTGTTATTTTTTTTGAAAGGCAAAGTTAGAGAGAGGGAGAAATAAAGAGAGAAAGTTCTTTCATCTGCAGGTTCACTCCCCAAATGGCCCACTGGCCAAGGATGAACCAGGCTGAAGCTAGGAGCTAGAAGCCTCCTCCTGGTCTCCCGCATGGGGTCAGGGGACTGGAACTGGCACCCATATAGAATGCTGGTACTACAGGACTATGCCACAACATTGACCCCAACATTTATTTATTTATTTTTTTAAGATTTATTTATTTATTTGAAAGTCAGAGTTACAGAGAGAGAGAGAAGAGAGAGAGGTCTTCCATCTGATGGTTCACTCCCCACTTGGCCGCAGTGGCTGGAGCTGAGCAGATTTGAAGCCAGGAGCCAGGAGCTTCCTTCAGGTCTCCCATGTGGGTGCAGGGACCCAAGGACATGGGCCATCTTCTACTGTTTTCCCAGGCCATAGCAGAGAGCTGGATTGGAAGAGGAGCAGCCATGTCTCAAACTGGAGCCCATATAGGATGCCAGTGCCCCAGGCCAGGGCGTTAACCCACTGCATCACAGTGCTGGCCCGGCCCCACCATTTAAATCTTACAATGGTAGACCATCTTCCAAAGTGGCTGTGCTCTTTTAAATTTCCTACAACAGGGAATGGCATTTGTCCAGTAGCTAAGACAGTGCTTAGGACACTTATGTCCCAGATTGGAGTACCTGAGTTCAGTTCCTGGCTTTAGCTCCTAATTCCAGCTTCCTGCCATTGCAGATCTTGGGAGGCAGCAAGGTATGGATCTGGATAGCATTATGGGCCCAGTCCTAGCAGTTGAGGGCATTTGGGGAGTGAATCAGCAGAGGGGAGCTCTGTCTGTATGTGGTCTCTCTGCCCCTCAAATTACAAAAAAAAAAATTCCTCCAACAAAGTCTGAAAGTGCTAGTTACTCTACACCCTTGTCAGCCTTTTGTTTGGTCAGTTCTTTAAAATGCAACTGTCTAGTGTGTATGTACTGACATATCATAGTTTTAATTTGCATTTCTCCATTGAGTGGTGATACTGAGCACATTTTCTTTTACTTATTGGCCTTCATACTTTTATGAAGCATCTTTTCAAACATTTTCATCAGTTTCTTAACTGGATTTTATAAACTATGAGTTGTGACATTTCTTCATACTCTGGATAAGTGCTATCCAGTAGAATTTTCTCCTTTGTTCAGTTTGTTAGAGTGAAATGTTCCTAGTGCAAATGAGGAACTTAATTATTTTTTAAAGATTCATTTTATTTATTTGAAAGAGTTACAGAGAGAGAGAGAGAGAGAGAGAGAGAGAGAGAGAGAGAGAGAGAGAGAAAGTCTTCCATCTGCTGGTTCACTCCCCAGGTGGCTGCAATGGCTGGAGCTGAGCCAGGAGCTTCTTCCGGGTCTCCCACATGGGTGCAGGGGCCCTAAGGACTTGGGCCATCCTCTGTTGCTTTCTCGGGTGCATTAGTAGGGAGCTGGAGTGGAAGTGGAACAGCTAGGACTTGAACCAGTGACCATATAGGATGCTGGTGCTACAGGCTGGGGCTTTAGCCTGTGCACTGCAGCACTGATCTGGAGGAATTTAATTTTTACTTATGTTTCATTTCAATTGATTTACATTGAAATAACTACATTGATTAATAGCAACCATATTTGATAGTGTAGTTCTAGCTAACACTCCTTATCAGACATGTTTTATAAATAATTTTCTTCCAGTCTGTGCCTTGCCTGTTCATCTTCTTAATGGAATTTTTTTTTAAAGATTTATTTATTTTTTTGAAGGCAGAGTTACGGAGAGGCAGAGGCAGAGAGAGAGAGAGAGAGAAGTCTTCCATCTGCTAGTTCACTCCCCAGATGACTGCAAGGGCCAGAGCTGTGCTGATGCAAATCCAGGAGCCAGAAGCTTCTTCTGGGTCTCCCACGTGAGTGCAGGGGCCCAATGACTTGGGCCATCTTCTACTACTTTTCCAGGCATAGCAGCCAGGACTCAAATCTGTGTCCATATGGGATGCCGGGCTATCGCTTTACCTGCTATGCCACAGGGCTGGTGCCTGGAATCCTTTTGATAAGGAGAAGTTTTAAATTTTAATCAAGCCTAATAGTTCAAATTTTGTTTTCAATGATATTTGTTCTGTGACCCATCTAAGAAATTTTGGTTACCCATGAGTCAGGAGTAAGTCCTCCAATTTGCTCTTTTTCAGGACTACTGTTTTAGATAATTTAGGTCCTTTGAATTTCCATGTGAATTTTAGAATTGGCTTGTTAATAACTGAAATTATAACTTGGATTTCATTGAATCTATAGATATGGTGATAGAAATATTTATTTTAATGTTTCTTAAAACTTTTATTTATTTATTTGCAAGGCAGAGAGACATCTCCTATCCATTGGTTCATTCTACAAATGCTCACAATAGCCAGGGCGGAGTCAAGGTGAAGCCAGGACCCCAGAACTCTACCAAGGTCTCCTTTCTGGGTGGCAGGGACCCAGCTACTTGAGCCATTGCCTGCTGCTGCTCAGGGTTTGCATTAGTAGGAAGCTTGGAATTGGGAGCGGGGCAAGGACTTGAACACAGGCACTCCAATACGGCATGTGAGTGTCCCCAAGCAGCCTCTTAATTACTGTGCCAAAATGCCTGTCCTTATTTAGATATTTTTCATTTGAGATTTTAGAGAAGAATGTCTACATAGGTTGATAGATTTTAACACCTTGTTAAAGAGTCAAACAGACTCCGATCAGTCTTCTGTGTTTTAGGTCAGGACCGAGCCTGTAAGGGTCTCTGTTTCCTCCATTTTTGCACTGTGTCCTCAGCAGGTGTTTGAACAATTTTTTGAAGAGCTTGGGGTCGGAGCTGCAGACTCCCTGGATCCTGAAAAGTCAAGGATCTAGGTTCCAAAAGATAAAACAAAAACCGTTTCTAAGGTGAACCAATAATGGCAAATATGAAAAATTCATGTATAAATCTTTGACTTGTGTCCTACTCAAGGAAGGCTTTTTCTGGTCTGAAGCATTTCCAAACTATTTGCTTGTTTTTCCTCAAAAATTATTTTAGGAATGTCAAGGTACACCACTTTCTTGTCTTTAATTCTTACTGTAATTCAGTAAGAGCTTGGAAGACAAATCTGCAGATTATTTAATTCAGTCCCTTCATGTTGTATGAAATAAGTAGATCTGAGGAGTTAGTGATTTGTACATGGTTTGTACACAATCATACAGCTAGTAGTAGAGTTCTGCCAGTATGCCAGGCTTCCCAATCTCTCTACCCCATTGATAGTTCCCCTGAACATTGCTGTTATAATGTCCAACTAGCCAGTAATTCTGAGTCCCTACCATGTGCCTGCCTTTGTATTCTGAATCATACAAATTATTGTTATGATGTAACTCTGACTTTCAAATACCACAGAGTTCTATGTAAGATAAGATAGAACTAAGAAATAGTGTAAGGAGCTAGGTAATAAAGTTCAAAATTAGATAGAATTAAAGATCAAGTGGTAAGGATAAACTGGCATAGAAGTGATATTGTATCTCATTTTAAATAAAACTGGCTGTGATAGGCATTAGTGAATTGTGATTGAAAAGTGGCTGTACAAGAGAGACCTGGTGGAGATTAGCTTTGCTATCAGAATTACCTTAAGTTCATGTTCTGTTAAATAAAATGTGAACAGCTGTTATGGAAGATGAATACCTGATGAAATTATCAGAGACTTTTTTTTTTATGGCAAAAGAAGGACTTGAGACAGAATTTCAGGAAATGATGAAATTAGGAAGGGCAGAGGGAATAGAAACTGCCGTAACTGGGAAATGAACATTATTTTAATGAAAACTTGAATACCTTTATATGTTAAAATGTGATTTAACAGTAATTGAAAAGAAGGACGTTAAATATGTTTATGGGTCTCTGAAATAAATTACTTTTAATCAAAGCTAATGAAACTGAAAGTTCTGTGACAAGCTTAGAGGTAGAAATGCCTACTGAACTGAGTAGTGGAGTAGGAATCTAGATTTCTTTTTGGGGAGGGGGTATTATTTTCCCCAGGTGCTTCTCTCATGGGAGCTGATTCTCATGGGTAATAAGAGATCTTCATTTCCATTTTACATTCAACAATTTGTCCCCAAACAAATCATCTAACCTCTCCGAGAATTCTCATTTCCATGTCCAGAAATGGGACTAACAGATTGTACAGATTATGATTCAATAGTGATTCTATTTGGATATTTTTAGGTATAAATTCTGCACAGTTCTCTGCTGCATTGATTTGTATTGTCTTCAAAGATTTTTTTTTTTTTTTTTTTAACAGGCAGAGTGGACAGTGAGAGAGAGACAGAGAGAAAGGTCTTCCTTTTTGCTGTTGGTTCACCCTGCAATGGCCGCTGCGGCCGGCACACTGTGCTGATCCGAAGCCAGGAGCCAGGTGCTTCCTCCTGGTCTCCCATGGGGTGCAGGGCCCAAGCACTTGGGCCATCCTCCACTGCCTTCTCAGGCCACAGCAGAGAGCTGGACAGGAAGAGGAGCAACCGGGACAGAATCTGCAGGCGGAGGATTAGCCTACTGAGCCACGGCGCCGGCCATCTTCAAAGATTCTAACAGAGGTTATTCTGCTTTCCTTGAGGTGTGGGCAACTCTATGATATTTGTGCAGTGTTTAATTGAATGTTTTATATGAACTAAATAATCTTTCATCTGCAGGGCTGATTTCCAGCTCTGAAGTTAGCTCTTATTTAGAGTATCATTGGAAAATTCTTATTTATATTACATTTTATTTGTACCTTAAGTATTAAAAATTGCTTTCTTCATGCTTGCATTCAGATTAATTACATTATTGAAGAATGGTAATGGACTGTTAGCGCAGGCTGAGAACGGAGCTGGAACTCTAGATTCTCACATAACCACGGAAGAGGAGACTATTTGGTTATCAAATGAAGAGCAGAATAAGAACCATAACAGTATCTAATTTTTCTTTCACTTGGATGTACCTGTGATGAGCCTTTCTTCTAAGAAAACAGAACATTGTTTGTAAAGTAAATATTAAATATAGTTATATTAAGTATAATAATATTTTACCATTTTATGGGTTTCATAATGTCATAAAAGCAAATGAGTTTTTAGTACTCAAATACTAACTTTGAACAAAGGTCAGAATTGGCAAAGGATATCCTTTCTTTAACAAAATAGGCCCGTTCCCCTCACCAAAATGGTGAAAAGAATTGCCCACGGGAACTAAACTTTGATTGTAGTCTTATTCAGATCTGAACTACTGAGTATATTATTTTTTGCTGCATAAGAAATTATCATGAGTTTGGCTTAAAAACCACACATTTGTCACTGCCCATTTTCTGTGGGTCATAAATCTGACCAGAACTTCCTGGTCTCTCCCAAGGCTGCAGGTAAGACACCAGTCCAGGTTAGAATCTCTTCTGGAAGCTCACATGGAAAGGGTCCAATTCTAATGTCATTCAGCTGGCTGAAGTCAGTTCCTTGCAGCCTTTTGGACTGAGCTGGCTATTGGCTGTTTCTTGCCATGTGGGCTGTTCCCCAGGGTAATTCGTAACATGCAGCTTGCCCATTGGCATTTGACATAGTGATTAAGTCCCAGGGTGTCTGCATTCCATATTGTGGAATGCCTGGTGTGAGGCCCTGCTCCTTCACTTCTGATACAGCTTCCTGCTAATATGCATCCTGGGAGGCAGCAGGTGATGGTTTGAGGAGCTGGGTCTCTGATGCCCACGTCGGAAACCAAGACTGAACTTCTGGGTCCTATTTTGTTGTGGACATTTGAGGGGTGAACCAACAGATGGAAGATATCAGTCTCCACCTTTCAAATAAAATGAAAACAAAGAAATAAAAATGTTTTTGGCTTGTTTTTAAATTTTTTTCTCAGAAAACTGTTATTTAAGTATAAAAACTTCGTACATTTTGTAAATACAACTTTAGGAACACAGTGATAGTGATTCTTCCCGCAGTACCCACCCTCCCAACACCACTCCCATTCTTCTTCCTCCTCCCTCTCCTATTCCCATTCTTATCTTTTACTAAGATCTATTTTCAATTAACTTTATACACAGAAGATTAACTCTATATTAAGTAAAGAGTTCAACAAATAGTATGAAAAAAAAAAAGACCTATTCCTCAACAGTTTTTTATTTCTCTTTTGATTTCTTCTGTGACCCACTGTTCATTCAGGAGCATGTTGTTCAGTCTCCGTGTGTTTGCATATGCTCTAGAGATTCCTGAGTTGCTGATTTTTTTTTTTTTTTTGACAGGCAGAGTGGACAGTGAGAGAGAGACAGAGAGAAAGGTCTTCGTTTTCCGTTGGTTCACCCCCCAATGGCCACTGTGGCCAGCGCGCTGCGGCCAGCGCACCGCGCTGATCCGAAGCCAGGAGCCAGGTGTTTCTCCTGGTCTCCCATGGGGTGCAGGGCCCAAGCACTTGGGCCATCCTCCACTGCCTTCCTGGGCCACAGCAGAGAGCTGGCCTGGAAGAGGGGCAACCAGGACAGAATCTGGCGCCCCAACTGGGCCTAGAACCCAGTGTGCAGGTGTTGCAGGCAGAGGATTAGCCGAGTAAACCACGGCGCCAGCCCTGAGTTGCTGATTTTAAGGTTCATTCCATTGTGGTCTGAGAAGATTCATGGTATGATTTTGATTTTCTTCAAATTTGCTGAGACTTGCTTTATGGCCTGTGGTCTATCCTAGAGAAAGTTCCATGCACTGGTGAGAAGAATGTGTATTCTGTAACTGTAGCATGAAATATTCTGTAGATATCTGTTAGGTCTATTTGGTCTATAGTGTTGATTAACTGTTGTTTCCTTTGCTGATTTTCTATCTAGTTGATCTGTCCATAGCTAAAAGTGGGGTATTGAAGTTCCCCATTACTATTGTCAGGGAGTCTATGTCTCCCTTTAGATCTATTAACATGTCTTTTAAATAGTCAGGTGCCCTGTAATTAGGTATGTATGCATTTGTTATAGTCACATTTTCCATTTGAACTGATCCCTTAATCATTGCATAGTGCCCCTCTTTGTCTCTTTTAAGTTTTTGTGTTAAAGTCTACTTTGTCTGGTATTAGAAGGGCTATGCCAACTCTTTTTTGGTTTCTATTGGCATGGAATATCTCTTTCTATCCTTTCACTTTCAGTCTGTGTGTATCTTTGCTGGGGAGATGTGTTTATTGTAGGCAGCAAATACATGGGGTTTTGCTTTTTTTCCCCATTTTTCCAGTCTATATTTTTTAAGCCATTTGCATTCAAGGTGACTATAGATAAGTAATAACTTGACCCTGCTCATTTTCCATAAATATTCCTATTGCATAGTTTGAGTTTCCTTTGTACTTTGAACTTTCACTATCCCTCTGTGGATTAGTGGAACGTCTGCTCTTTCAATGAATAGCCTGAAGCATGTGCTGAGTGTGGTCAGGGAGCTCTGGTCAGTGCTCCAGGGTGAGGGGAGTGTCCAAGGTGACTCCCAAATTGGGCATGATAAATCTACTCTTTTTTTAAAAAAATTATTATTTGAAAGACAGAGTTACAGAGAGAGGTAGGGGGCCAGCACCGCAGCTGAATAGGCTAATCCTCCGCCTGCGCCGGCACACAGGGTTCTAGTCCTGGTCAGGGCGCCGGATTCTGTCCCGGTTGCCCCTCTTCCAGGCCAGCTCTCTGCTATGGCCTGGGAGTGCAGTGGATGATGGCCCAAGTGCTTGGACCCTGCACCCCATGGGAGACCAGGAGAAGAACCTAGCTCCTGGCTTCGGATCAGCATGGTGCGCTGGGCGCAGTGGCCATTGGGGGGTGAACCAACAGAAAAGGAAACCTTTCTCTCTGTCTCTCTCTCTCACTATCCACTCTGCCTGTCAAAAAAAAAAAAAGAGAGAGAGAGAGAGAGGTCTTCCATCTGCTAGCTCACTCCCCAGATGGCTGCAACGGCTGGAGCTGCATGGATCCAAAGCCAGGACCCAGGAGCTTCCTCCAGGGTCCCATGTGGGTGCAGGGGCCCAAGGACTTGGGCCATCTTCTACTGCTTTCCCAGGCCATAGCAGAGAGCTGGATTGGAAGAGGAGCAGCCGGGACTAGAACTGGCGCCCATATGGGTGCCAGTGCTTCAGACCAGGGCCTTAATCTGCTGTGCCACACTGCAAACCACTCTCCTTTTTTTTTTTTAATCAGAGGGGAGGTTTACTCAGCTCTGTTGGTATAGTCTTGTTAGGTAGGAAGTCAGAAATGAGCTTATGTGTGTGTGACAAAGGCCTAAGGAGTTGACATCTAGGTCCAGCATCCTCATCTCAAAGTCATCCCTGTGACCTTCTAGATGCAGCCCAGTATCTGCACTTCAAACGCCCTGCCCCTTCTACCCAATAACCATCCTTCCTCTAGGGCTCCTCTAAGGTGGGGCGGGGCGACGCCAGCCAGGCTTCCCCTGTCTGATAACTTCAGGGGGAAAACTCAGAAAGGAATTTTTCGTATTTACATCCAAAAAGTCCTTTGTTCCAGGAGGAGAAGAGGGGAGAAGGCAAGACCCATCCCCTTAAAAATCAGGCCTCAACCAGACTGTATGCTCAGCCCTCTGCCTCTCTGCTGAGCTGCCCGCCTGGCCTGCCCAGGTGTGATCTCTCCACTCAACCATGTAACCTCGCTCTCCCCCAGTCTGAGTGACTGGGCACTCCTCTCAGGCCCTGTCTGGAGAGGTGCCCATCCATTCTTACGGATGTCCCTACCCTCATAAACCTTGCTATTTTGCTTTCCACTTACTCTCTGTCTCACACCTGAATTCTTTCTTGCGTGAAGACAAGAACCCTGCCTTCTTTGGTAACAGTCTCACGCTCACCTCCTTTCCTCAAAGGAGACCAAAGCCCAGGTGCTTGCCCCAGTGTGTACAATATTGGCTCGCGCTGCCACAAGAACCACACAAAGGATCCGGGAAGCCCTTGGTGTGAGCATGGATCCTGCAGCAATGCCCCTCACAAGGGAATCAGGGAGCCCTGAGCGTGTGGAGCCTTTCACAGTGGCTGCCCGCAGACCTGGCCACACCCTGGGTCCTCACACGCAGCCAGTGTTTTCATAGTCCCAGCATACAAGGCTTCCACAAGCACCCATCCCCCTGTCAATTCTTGCAGCCAGACTCCAGTGTCTCCTCTCCACTGGTTGCTGGGCACGCAGATACTAGCCGGAGAAGCTGTTACATGTGTCCAAAATGGTGCCCTGAGTATGTGGAGTCACCCACAGTGACTGCCTAAAGTACCAGCCACACTCTGCGTCCTTACATACAGCCCAAGTGTTTTCATAGTCCCAGCACGAGCACCCAGCCCCCTGTCAGACTTCCAGTCAGACTCAGGCATCTGGATGCCCGGACATGAGCTGACGCAGCTGTTACGTATGTCCAAAATTGTGCCCACCCGTTCTCAGCTAGTTACAGGATATTGGTGCTGGATTGTTGGGGAGAGAGAAATGTGCCCCCCTTCCCCTCTGGGTTCATGGGTACACTGTCCCCTATGGGGCTCCAAGGCAGGCTCACGCCAGGTTCTTCCCACAGCTTTCTCGCCAGTGGCTTGGGCTGCTGTAGTCTGGTCTCACCTCACTCTCCAAGGCTGGTGCTGAGGCTCTCGGTTGCTGGGGTCCTGAGGTGTACACATACACACCCTGCACGTAAATCTACAGACATAAACATTGTAAAAAAGAACACCACAGGAGTTTTCAAGATGGCAGAATAGGGAGAGAATTTACTGCTTCAGTCTAGGGGAAGATAATTTAAAAAAAAGTGGAGAGAGTGCAATTTCAGGGACTAGTTAGGGAGAAAATGACAGAGGAAACACCACACAAATTCGGGGACACGTTGGACCTACGTGGCAGCTTGCTTCTTTACAATTGGCTGAGGGGTCTCCTAGCGAGACAGAAATTACAATTCAGGTAATGTAATCACAGAAGTGCCATTTTATCATGTCCACTTGTGTTCTGTTGATAGCAGCTTACAGGTTCTGCTCATTCTCCAGGGAGGAGGATTACATCAGGGTGAGAATACCAAGAGACAAGGATTACTGGGACCATTTTAGAGTCTGTTGGATAAGAACTGATTAACTTGACACATGGTATAGGCAAAAAAGAGAGAAGGTAGGTTTAGACTCTCACTAACAAATTATATTCAGTTAATTCCATAATCCAGAAGGAACTAGTTGGATTGTTTTAGGATTGCCAGCTAGCTACTTTTCTATGGTATAATAAACCAGTAAGTATGAAGTACTACATATGCTATTTTTTTTCTATTATTTTTCATTTTCTTCTGTGCTGTCAGCTATGAAATGAGAAAGTCTCATATCAGATTCTGGAAAAATGGTGAAGAATTGTACTTCAGAAAAGTATATAATCCTTTAAAATTATTTGAATACTGAATTTCACCTGCAAATACTGTTGATTTTGTTATACTAGTAACTTATGTTTATTAAAATGGGATTTTCAGTAGCATTTTGCCAAAATTTCACCCTGTAAAAATTTGCCTTAGGTGAATAAAACAACAATTCTTTCATATGACTAGAAATTTGCAAAAGAGATTAAATGCAGCATTGATATAACAAAGTCTTTGATTTTGATTTATTGACAAAACTTCATCAGATACCTAAAAGAGCTGTTTATATTCCTAACCAGGTTAAAACATTAGCTATTATACTCCTTAGAACAGTTAGGCCCCAAGTGAACATATTTCATGCAAAACCTTTTTAATGTTTTGAAGACCGGCAAAGGCTGGCAAAGCATAAAATGAGAGAGATTAGAAGTTATTACTTCAATAGTGGTTGGATTGTTGAGTTTTAGTTAGTGGATGGGATTTAATAGGATTGAGAGTAAGTTCATTAGCTTGTTTCATGGGTGGCCAGTAAAATCCTATTTTCAAAATGTAATATAGTTAAGCCACGAAGAAGATGCTGTGGGAAATTGACCCAAATACTGCCTGTAAGGGTGAATGGTATGAATTGGAGCACTTCAAGCAGCAACAGAAGACAGAAACAGAGATAAACTTCATACTTTGAGGTTTTCCAGTCTACCCAAAAATAAATTGATATTATAATCCTTAATGTTGATCTTTCTGCTCTATTGGTCTAAATAAGAATAAACAATGTATTTTGAGAGGTTATAATGATTTGCAAGAATTCCTCATTCACATAAATGGGTTGAACAGACTTTGAACCTGCTATGTTTATTATTTATAATATATAATATTTTAATATATGTTATAAATGATAAATAGAAAAGGTTAATAAATGAAGCAATAAATTTGGTCTAGAACACCAACTAGACTGTGCTATTATCCTAGCCAGATGATTATAGAGGACATGCGCACATTTTGGTTGCAGTGTATAACAGACAAAAAGTTGCATTATTTCCTTTTCCCTGAAGAAAACCCAACTTCACATTAGCTGGAGTGACGGTTTGATATCTTGGTGGGGTTGGGCTTTGTCATTGTCCTTGGTATTTCATCTAAAATGCGAACAGGAAAAGCTCTTCTCAATGCATAATGAAACAGAATTTTAGCAAAATGTTGTAGAAATTTATGTATCTAATCTTTAGGACAAATTTGAGGGGTGGGAAGGACTTGGTTGAAGAGTATATGTTGAGAGTTGGAGAAAATGAATTAAAAAAGCAAAAGCAACAGGCTAATCCTCCGCCTTGCGGCGCCGGCACACCGGGTTCTAGTCCCGGTCGGGGCACCGATCCTGTCCCGGTTGCCCCTCTTCCAGGCCAGCTCTCTGCTGTGGCCAGGGAGTGCAGTGGAGGATGGCCCAAGTGTTTGGGCTCTGCACCCCATGGGAGACCAGGATAAGCACCTGGCTCCTGGCTTCGGATCAGCGTGGTGCGCCGGCCGCAGCGCGCTACCGTGGCGGCCATTAGAGGGTGAACCAACGGCAAAGGAAGACCTTTCTCTCTGTCTCTCTCTCTCTCTCTCTCACTGTCCACTCTGCCTGTCAAAAATAAAAAAAAAAAAAAAAAAAAAAAAAGCAAAAGCATGGGAATGCTAAGTTTCCATGTGTAACAAATATTTGCCTTGGATGACAAAGCTGTCTCCCAAATTCTGATTGTGTGACTCCTTTCTCAGGATAGGTTCTTCTTTGAAGCTTTAAACCTTAAATGGAGATTATACTAAATTTTAATCCAAACCTGTGAACTTTGTCCAAGGATTCAGCTCAAACATACAAATCAGAAATTCGGATGTCTAGTCACCCATGATTTTCTAGCTTTCGAGATTGGCATTTGGAAACTTATTGTGTCATATTTTAGATACACATTTTTAGTCATGTGGAGGCAAATTTTCAGAAGTCTACCCAGTTAAGAATATATCTGGGCCAGTGCCACGGCTCAACAGGCTAATCCTCCGCCTAGCAGCACCGGCACACTGGGTTCTGGTCCCGGTCGGGGCGCCGGATTCTGTCCCGGTTGCCCCTCTTCCAGGCCAGCTCTCTGCTGTGGCCTAGGAGTGCAGTGGAGGATGGCCCAAGTGCTTGGGCCCTACACCCCATGGGAGACCAAGAGAAGCACCTGGCTCCTGGCTTCCGGTCAGCGCGGTGCACCAGCCACAGCGCGCTGGCCGTGGCAGCCATTGGAGGGTGAACCAACAGCAAAGGAGGACCTTTCTCTCTGTCTCTCTCTCTCGCTCACTGTCCACTCTGCCTGTCCAAAAAAAAAAAAAAAAGAATATATATGTACATTTGCTTTGTGTGATTAAAAATTATGTATCTATTTGTGAGACAAAGAGACATAAAGACAGATCTCCCATCTGCTGGTCCACTCCCTGAATTCCCTTAACAGTCAGGGGGTCAAAGCTGGGAGCCAGGAACTGAATCTGGGTCCTCTATGTGGGCAATAGGTAACTAACCACCCTCACAGCTGTGTCACATTGGCAGGAAGCTGGGATCCGGATCTGGAGCTGGGTATCAAAACCAGGTACTCTGTGTGATGTGGGACTCGGGAATCCTGCCCAATGTCTTAATCTCCAGGCCAAGCCCAATCCTACTTTGTGTAACTTTTAATTAGAAAAATGAGGAATTTCTTTGACTAGTTGATGTGAACTAAGACACTGAAAGTCTAGCAAAGTCTTTGCTTCAGGAAAGATTGCAAAAAAACTTCCTTGACTAGGTTTCCTGTAGAGAGACTGACTCATTGGGATGACACTCACTTTTACAGAATTACTCTGTATTTTAGTGTGCAAATCAGTATTTGATGTAGATAAGGGACAGTTTCAAGGTTAGAGTCAGGAGCAGAGGTTGAAATAGATCACATCATGAGGAAGAGCAAGGTCAATTAGTGGGGTTATCCTTTGCACAAGTCCTCAAGATGGGGTGAGGTTTTCTTTCTGCTGCCCTTTGGATAGGATGAGAGGTTCATTTGTAGACAGTATCCTTAAACTGAAGGAAGTGACATTAATTTTTTGAGCCTTATTTACATATTCAAGAGAAAAGAAATTGTTCTTCTTTAGTGAGTCGAGCATGGGAGTGAAGAGCATGTTCTCAGCTGTCACTGAGACAGTTGGAGGCTTTTGGACAGGCAATGGGGTAATGGGAATCACACTTCCAGCGAGTCCTAGGTCACTTAAAAGGGTTAGTTGTATGTTTTTAAGGAGGGATCAATCTAGCAGGTGGAAATACATCCCTTCTAGAAAACAATGTATTATCCTGTAATTCAGAGACATACAAAGAAATCCTCTTTGTTTTCAGCAGTGTTTATTTATGCATTTCTGTCAGGGTGGTAGAAACATAACCTCTTTCAATACAGATTGCACTAGGCTTGTAACTAAGTTACAGAGAGCCTGTGTAGTATCCAGATGTCCACATGGTAAAATGAATTTAATCCTCAAGGTCTTTATCCATTCATCCCAGCCTCCATGGAGATGCCAAATACCTAACTGTGCAGATCGTTGCTAAGTGTTCCCTCATTCTTGACCTTGAGGTCTCTTTAGGATCAGCTTTCTTTCAGCTACTTCTGTGGCTCATTCAGCCTTGTCTGCTTAAATCTCACACTCAAGCATGTATATTCTATGGTCCTGCCATGGTACTGAGCTCTACCTGGGAATGGGGGCATTGCTGCTGCTGCTCTCACACCCCCAAAAGGATCTGAGAGATCCTGTTATCTCCTCCCCACTGGGAACTGACTTTCTGTGAACAAGGCAGAGGTAGTCACAAAGTATGAGGATCCTTTTTAGGAGCTGTAACAGGCATAGATGATTTTAGCTGAAGTAACAGTAATGCTAGCCAGCAGTGGCTTAAGAAATAATCTCACACAAGAAGAAGCCTGGAGATACAGACAGGGACTGGCATTCAATTCCACTAAGAATTCGTCTTCCTGACATTTTCCCATTGTCATTCTCAGTTGTTGGTGTCTTTTTCTCATTGTGTTTGTTACCATTGTATTTTTTTTTTGTTTATAAAACTGCCACATCTTCAGGTGTCACACCCATGGTTAAGGTGGGAAAAAGAAGAGGCACCAATTATGTTCCCTTGTATCATAAAAATGAAAACTTCCTCAGAAGTGTGCATCCCTGAGGGTTTTCTTTATACTTCATGCTCAGAATTAGTCACCCACACCCGAATGACACTCAGAGTTAGCACATGACACTGGGAAGTAAGTATGTGGGTTTCCAATCTCTACATTGAAGGTGGAAAGCTACGGGTTGTTTAGCTATGAAGTTTGTCCTAAGAACCCATGGACATCTAAGTTGCCACTTCTCTCTGATCCCAGGAAGTTTTCCATGGTTCTTCAGGAGCCACTGAGACGACTCACTCAATCCCCATTTCTAGTTGCCTCTCTATTGCTTTCCTCTACTCTGCAACAGAGTTAGAGACACCTCAGTGCTTGATTTCTCAGTGTTGCTTGCTTGTGAGAATAGTCATAGGACCTGGTTCTAGCCCATTTGGGGTAAGTGTGTGGAGAAGTGGGGGTGGGGAAGCTTCCTTTCACAAATTAAAAACTGCAGATGCTGAGAAGGGGAAACTCAGAACTTGTGTTTTTCCCTTCTCTTCCTATAAGGAACACAGCCCTAAGGCCTGAAGGTACAGCAGCCATCTTGCAGCTGTGAGAGGGATAAACATGAGGATAACAAGATGTTGAAACAAAAAGAATTAATGTGGGACGTGATGACCCTCGGGATCTATTGTAGTAGCTCTGTAAGTCTGCCTGTGAACCTTTGATATGGGACTAATATGGCCCTTCTCCTTTAAGACAATCATAGGCTTTTCTGCTACTTGCAGTCAAGCATAACACTAAAAAAGATAGGAAAGAAACCATACTTAAAAAAAAAAAACGATTTATTTGTTTATTTGAAAGGCAGAGTTACAGAGAGGCAGAGGCAGACAAAGACATAGAGAGGTCTTCCATCCTCCGGTTCACTCCCCAGATGGCCACAGTGGCTGGAGTTGTACTGATCCAAAGCCAGGAGCTGGGAGCTTCCCACAGGTCTGTCACACGGGTACAGGGGCCCAAGGACTTGGGCCATCCTCCACTGCTTTCCCAGGCCATAGCCGAGAGGCTTTCCCAGGCCAGAGCAGGAAGTGGAGCAGCCGGGACTTGAACCAGTGCCCATATGGGATGCCAGCACTGCAGACGGCAGCTTTACCCACTATATCACAGTGCTGCCGCACCCCCCCCCCTTTTAAGATTTATTTATTTATTTGAAAGTCACAGTTACAGAGACAGAGAGGCAGAGGCAAGTGGCAGAGAGAGAGAGAGAGAGAGAGAGAAGAATCTGCCAGCCACTGGTTCACTCTCCAGATGGCAGCAGCAGCTGGGGTTGGGTCAGGCTGAGACCAGGAGCCAGGAGCTTCATCAAGGTCTCCCACTTGAGTGCAGGGGCCCAAGGAATTATTGGACCATCCTCTGCTGCTTTCCCAGGTGCATTAGCAGGAAGTTGGATCACAAGTGGAGCAGCCAGGACACAAACGGGCCCACATAGGGGATGTTAGGGATGCTGGCACTGCAGGTGGCCACTTAACCAGCTGTGTCACAGCACTGACCCCAAAACCATGCTCTTATATCATCATGAGGTCTTCCAAATCTACTGTCTTTGTCAGAGCTGTCCTCATTCTCCTGAAAGTTCCGAAAATTCAAAGGCAAGCAGTCTTTTCTCTCTGACATTTTGCAGTGTCAGGCATTTCTCTGTGTCTGGAATGCCACATAATGGAACTGGTGCCCATATGGGGTGCTGGCATTGCAGGCAGCTGCTTTACCCACTACACCATAGCACCAGCTCTGAGAAAGACTACTGAGATATAAGCACTTCTAGGGAGAAGATTCTTGGTGATTATTAAAAAAATATCACAAATAAACAGAATCTCAACCACATTAAGGCTAAGGCAGAAAAATAATTTATTGGATGTATGTAAGTATATCTCAGATCTAAGGATAAGAAGTGCAGCTGAACCTCACTACAGACTACAGTCACGAGCTGGAAAGTTGCTCTGAACCATGCATCTGTTCTCCCATCCTTCCATGGACCAGAGACTCTTTCTATCTGCTTCCTTGTCCTCCATTGGCCTTTCTGCTTCTCTGGAACATGGCTGAAAACAATCATTTCAGCTCTTCCAGTTCAAAAGCAAACTAAGAGTGAGGAACATTTATTTCTTATGTTCTCTGGAGAATCTGATTAGACCAATTTTCAGCTGTGTGTCATTCTTTGATTGGATTAGTGGCCATGGCAATGGGGTCAAATGGGGTCAAGCAAGTCTTAGGAGCTAAGGGAGAACACTGTTTTGAGAAGAGGCCATGAGGATATATGTGGGAGGCAGAGGGTATTGGAGAAGAAACAACAGGCAACTCTGCTACTCTCCTGAAATTTTAATCTACTGTATTATAAACCAAATCAATGACTCACTCATTTTCCAAACATTATAGTCTCACGTGTTCCTTTCCTATGTTCTCTCTCAAGGAATGCCATCCATTTATCTAGTTGCCTAAATCATAGAGCTTTACACAAGAAACAAGCATCACAATAGTTTTCATGTATTGGCTGTGTATGCTATGTGATAGACATTTTACATTTTTAAATTCAACTCATTACAGCCCCATACGTTTTATGTGTTTTACTGATAAGTGAAATCTAGAGATGTTAAGTCAAGGATTCAACATGCCTTTTGGATTACTAAAATAATCTATGTCTTCTTGCCTCTGACATTCTTCCACTATTGCCCTTTCAAACCTTTTTTTAAAATCTAGTAATCTTATTGATGTTTCCTTTTTCTTATGATTTATTTATCTACTTGAGAGGCGTTACAGACAGAGAGAGGGAGAGACAGAGAGAGAGAGATCTTCCATCTGCTGGTTCACTCCCAAGATGGCCTCAATGGCTAGAGCTGGACTGATCTGAAGCCAGGAGTCAGGAGCTTGGGTGCAGGAACCCAAGCACTTGGGCCACCTTCCACTGCTTTCCCAGGCCATTAGCAGGGAGCTGGATCACAAATGGAACAGCAGAGTTTCAAACCAGTGGCCATATGGGATTCTGGGGTCACAGGCAGCAGTCTCACCCAATATACCACAATGCCAGCCCTATAGTCCATTTCTTAGCTCTGTACGACAACTTCCTAGCTGCTTGTTCTACTTATTAATTCCTACATGTTACCACACTCAGGATTCAGCTTAGATATTACCCTATCGGAAGCCTTGCCTGACTAAATTGAACACCCTTTTTTTGTACTCCAGTGTCACTTGGCAACTTTCTCCTATATTTTTTCATACCATAATGTAATTATTAGTTAATTTATTATGTCTTTTGTCTGGGTGGTAAAATCTGTGAGAGGAAGGTTGATTTCTGGTTCAGTGTTGAGTATCCTGACTAGAGTAGTGCTTGGCATGTAGTAGTTGCTTAAAATATATTTCTTAAATGAATGGATCTAAGGTAGAAGTCTGGGGTGGGTGTTTGGCACAGTGCTCAAGTTGCTGTTTTGGGATGCCTTCATCCCGTGTCAGTGTGCCTGATTCAAGTCCCCATCCTTCTTCTTTGGCCCCAGCTTCCGTTAATGAGCACCTAGGAAGCAGCAGATGATGGCTGAAGTACTTGGGTTCCTGCCACCCCTGTAGGAGACCCAAAGGGATTTCTGGGCCTGCTATTGCAGGCATTGGGGAATGAAACAGCAGATGGAAGATCTCTCTTGCTGCCCTCTGCCTTTTAAATAAAAGGAAAAAATAAAAATTTGGAAGAACTTTCAAAGGTATCTGGAGAGAAACAAATATTCAGCATTTCTTGTTTAGGGAGTAGATCATGCTGACAGCTGTTCCTCTTACCCTTGTGCTTTTGACCTACACACCAAAAAATACTCATAAACCAAAAAATTGTGAAACTATAAATTAGTTGAGCAAATATTTCACAACATAAGTGATGTAAAACAATAAGCTAAAGGCGGCAAACCTAGTGTAAGATAAAACTGAATGGAACACTAAAGTTATGAGAGTGGGGAAGAAAAAGCAAGGAAATAAGAGTTTTTTCAGAGTTTACCAAATGGAATGTACTTTGCTGGTAATATCTCATTCATGCCTTACAGTTATTCTTTGAGATTGATGCTACACTTGTGTTAAAGGCAATTAAAGTTCAGATTAGAGCAAAATAGGGTGAATGATCTTGTATCTTTGATACAACAAATATCAATAAACAGCAAATATAAGAAATTAAAATCAGTCCTGAAAAGCAGCCTGGCAAATATGTGAGGATGAGCAGTCTTACACCCTAAATGGTCCTTTTGCTGGGTCTGGCTTCCTGTGTCAGCTTTTGAACTTTCTCTCCTAAAGTGATTTCTTTCACTCTCTCTCTGCTTTGGATCTAGGGGTATTTCCTCTCTTCTACCAGCATAAAGTCTACCTCCTCTTCGCCTCAAGGTCTTTTTGAGCGAAACCAGCTTTCTTTTTTTTTTTTTCATTTTCAATTCTCTTTATATACAGAAGATCAGTTTAGTATATATTAGCTTTCTGATTTGTCTCAGCTTTTGCTAGTACAGCACCTTGACCTCTCATTCATGGAATTATTAGTGACACAAGCAAGGCAGACCGGTGAATCACGTAGGAAAAAATCAAAAGGTGAAATCTTTAACTGAGGCCATGTTTAAGCTACCATAAAAAGTACGATGCAATGAAAAAACCTAAAGTCATTTTCAAGTTCCACTATTTCCAACTTCTGTTCAAATCTCAAACTTCCCAAGTTTCACTTCTCTTACTAGCAAAAGAGGAGAGTAGTAGGTCCTCTGCCGGGAGTTCTGTAAGGACCAGGTGAAATGTATGCGAAAACGCTTCGCAAACATATGGGAAAACGCTGCAAAATGTGTGTAGCTGTCTACAAACATAACTGCAAGTTGGATTCCTGGGCTCAGGAAACCCAGACAGCCGGTTGCTATGGAGAGGAAGCCGCTTGTTGCCACGTGACGTCATTACCCTGCGTCCGCCGCGACGGCTTCCTGGCAGTTCTCAGGGCCGCGTTTCGCGCCATGGGGACTTGGCAGCGTTTGGTGCTTTTAGGTGGGGCGTCGCTACAGGGTAGTGGCGGGGCCGCTGCCCTGCTTCGAAGAAGCCGGGCTTTGGTTTGTCGGCGCCAGGTCCGTGGTGGTGCTGGGCAGGGGGAGGCGAGCTGGACGGCATTGTCTGCCTGCAAGGCCGCAGGTGCCCTGGTTTTAGTCCTCGTGGGCCCGCGCCCACTTGATGCTCAGTAGACCCCAGTCAGCTGTACGTCCCCACTTTCCAGGCTGGTCCCCTGCGTGGCCAGGCAGAGGCGGAGTGGGGCCTGAAACAGATTGCTAGAACATGGATGTGCATTGCACGTTGTAGGTTAAAGAGAAGGAAGACACGTGGAGGCTTTAACTCCGTAAAGATACAGCTAGCTGTCAGACTCCGTTTTTGAAAACAGCGTATTCTGGAAGATAAATTTCAGTTTTAACAGTGTGTCTGCAGTTGTGATCAGTAGCAGTAGGTAAATAGCAATTAAAAGCCGAAATAGTGGATTTGAACAGAATCTGAAAACAAAGACCTCTTAATTTCAAACTCCGAATTTTTACTTTTACAGCATGAAAATAGAACTCATTTAATTTAAAATTTTTTTTTTTTTTTTTTTTTTTTTAAGTTATCTGGCGCTGACAGCGAGACCCTAAAAGAAAGAAGAGCGCAAATCATGGCCCGAGGACTTCCAAAGCAGAAACCGATTGAAGGTGTTAAACAAGTTATAGTTGTGGCTTCTGGGAAGGGTGGAGTTGGAAAATCTACTACAGCAGGTATTATAGGATATTAATTCTGATCCTGATTAAGAATTTATGCCAACTGGCAAATGTGCCCTATTAACATTATGGTTTTATTTATTTATTTATTTTAAGTTTAGTAGTTATATTTGTGAGGTTCCTAACAGCTGATTCCTTAGTGTTAGGTGTTGCTAGTTACAGAAGCTTAGATGTTTGGAGCTAAGTAAAAACAGATAAGGAACCTGATGATCTCTCCACTTGACAAAAGATGGTCAGGTTGTTCAGCAGCAGATCTTAGTTCACTTACCTGTAAAAGGGGGTGTTGGTAACCTTTTTTTGTAGGATGATATGTAAGTTAACTAAACTACCCACTTAGCCTAGTGTCTCCTGCATTGTAAGTGTTAAATAATTGGTTGCTTTTATTTTTAAACCATTGAGTAACTTGAGTATTAAATTATTTCTATTCTTTGATGCTCTTTTCTAGTTTTCATCAGTATACAAATTGCTGTGTATTTGCAATGAGGTTATTTGTTATTGTGACCCTTTCATTGAACTATAATTAATTTTCACCATTTATAAAGTCAGCATAGATGTAATATTTGAAAATGCTTGAAAGGGATTAATAATATTTTAATTACTTAAAATGTCATCTATCCTTTATATGTTTTATATTAATGTACTATTAACAGCAGATATTTTTGGTGGCCCTTTTTATTGATTTTAGTTGTCACAAAAATGCTGCTTTCAGAATTCATACAGGAAGTACTACCAGAAATAGAGTTAACAATCAACACTAAATAACCAGCATTGCCAAAAATTTTCAAAATGAACCTTTTATTTCTAAAAAGATCATTCTAGTATAATATAAAAGGGAAACTTCTTTCTTACTAGCCTTACTAATTAGAGATAACTCATATTACTATTTTTTAAGCTATATTGTGTAACTGACAAAAATTACACATATATCAAGATGTTTTGATATATGTGCACATTATGAAATGATTTCACTATCAAGCTAATATATCATTACCTTTTTAATATGTGTATGGTGAGAATACTTAAAATCTACTCAGTGAATTTCAAGTGTACAGTATATTGTTATTAACAATTGTTACCTTGCTATACATTAGGTCTGCAGAACTTACGCATGTACAGGTTTATACTTTGACTTTCATTATATCCTTGCAACTCATATTATTAATTTGGAGTCATAAAGCACTCAAATGCTATTTTTGTCTCATACTGAATTTTCAATCATTTATTCTCACCCAAGTAATCTTTTTTAACTCCTTTTTAAAAATGATTTATTTACTTACTTGAAAGTCAGAGAGAGAGAGAGAGAGAGAGAGATTCTATCTGCTGGTTCACTCCTCAGATGGTTGCAACAGCCAGGGCTGTTTATTTTTAGGCATTTGTGGAAATACTCGTTGGTTTTCTTCTCTTATATCTTTGAAATATGCCTCTGTGGCTTAGTGCAGTCTCTGCTTCTTCATTGAATATCCAGAGGCTTGTGCTAGGAGGGACCAGGGAGCCCCTGACAGTGCTCAAGGGTGGTGCAGGTGTTGGGGCCAAGTTGGGTGTGGTAAATTTCCTCTGTTGTTGATGGGGGGAGAATGTGATCACATCACCTGGTGTGATCACAGCCTCACCTCCTCCCTGCCAAGGTGATCATTGCCTGCAGTTAGCCCACAGTGGCTACACACCCCACCCACACAGGTGCATGAACCACACAGACGATCTGTATGGTCCCCAATGTGAGCATGGAACCCTCTTCAATGATCCACCTCAGGTACTCGGGGAGCTCTGAGTCTCTGAAGGCAGACTAGTGATCGCCCCAAGTTCCAGCTGTCCCTCACACCCTATTGTGTAGTCACAGAATTCCCACAGTAATATTACACAAGGCACCCACAGCCCTGTCCATGGAGAGAGCAGATGTGTTACCAGAGCCAGCTGTCTGTTGATGCTCTGCCTATACAGTATGAGTCTGGGTGCCTGTGATAGACTAGGGAGAAGGTAGTTCTTTACAGGCCTGAGTGGGCACCCTACCCCTGCCAACCCTCCAGGCCAGACTCAAAGTCATTGGGGACTGTGGATTTATCCCTCTGATAAAATCTCTTTAGTCTCACACACGCATGAGCCATACCAGCATCAACTCATGTTTTTAAGATGGTGCTGCTGGGGTCAGTGTTGTGGAGTCAGGGTCAGTGTTATAGGAAATTAGGCCTCTGCCTGTGATGCCAGCATACTGTATGGGCACTGATTCATGTTCTGGCTGCTCCACTCTTGGTCCAGCTCCCTGCTAATGACGTGGGGAAATGCAGTGGAAGGTGGCCCAAGTGCTTGGGCCCCCGTACCCATGTAAGAGGCCTAGAAGAAGATCTGGTTTTGGCCTGGCCCAGCCGCTGCTGTTGTGCCCATTTGGGGAATTAACTAGTGGATGGAAAATTTCTCTCTCTGTCTTCCTCTCTATGTTACTCTGCCTTTCAAATAAATAAAAAATAAATCTTAAAAAAAAAAAAAAGATGGCGCTTCCTCCTTGCTTGTCACTGGGTACTCTTGTTGGGGGATGAGGAGAAAGAAATGTGTTCTCCCTTCACAGGGTTAGGTGGGTACCCTGCCCCCCTACTTGCTCTCCAGCCCAGACTCAAAGTCAGTGTGGTCCACATTGTGATGATATTTGATATTCTCCTTCAGGGAATACCACCAGTGACATGAGCTGCCGCAGACTTCTCTCACCTCTCTCCAAGAAGATGGTATCTCTTCTAGCCCCTGGCTGTAGGAGACACTGGGGCTGTCCCTGCTGCATGTTTATACAGTCTGTGCTGCTCCACAGCATCTCTCTTTCTATAGACTTTCCACTGCAAATTTCTGTCCAACTCTACCCTGGGAATGCGTTTTCTGCTTTTCTTCTGTTAACTTCCTTTGATCCAAAGCAACACACCTTTTCCCTATTCGGCAATCTTGAATCCAAATAAAGGTTTTATATTATTAAATGAGCTATAAATTCACCCAGTTAGTGTTGTTAGCTTCATGTCTGAATTGTGAAAGTGTTTGGTAGACGATTTGAAGAAATTAGGGTTTACCAAATATTGTACTTTTAATAGACCCCAATCTGCTACTATTTGATAGATATTAGAAAATGATTAGTGATTTGTACTTAATGAATTCATGCTGTAGCCTACACATTTTTGTTTTTTTCCTAAGGGCCTCCAAATCATCTCTTTGTTATTTTGTTTCTAAAATCTAGAAGATCTTAGTGTTTTGGTTCTAGAATCTGCCTCTTCCTGTTTTTTTGAAGATTTGTAGTACATTCACCTTTTTCAGTTGTGTGAATGGTGAGGCGTGTTCTGTGATCAAATGGACTGGGTGAAGTGGAAAGTGTTTTCATGATCAGAGCCATAAATTCTTTGAATTTTTTGCAATGTAATTTTTATGTGTGTCTGCTGGTATTATGTTTCTTTCCATTACATGTATTTATACTTGTTCCAAATGATTTAAAAATTCCTACCATTTGAATATGTATGATAGAGATATTTTATATTAGAGTGATGACATCTTATTAATACAAACATGCTCAGTGATTCTGTTGTATAAATGCAGGAAGAACCTAAGTTTAAGATGAATTATTCTCTAAAAACTTCTGCTTAGAAGTGAGATTATGTTTAACCTATCATGTACCTGAAGCTCAGAATTAATTTATAAGAATTACAAATTCCATGACCTAGGTTAAGTACTTTACATTTAGTATTTCATTTAAACCTCACACAGTTAAGAAGTAGGAATTACCCTTATTCTATAAAGGAGGAAACAGGCTTATTGGTAAAATAACCTTTTCAGGTTTACACAATGGAAGTTGATAGAGATTTGAACAATCTGCCCTAAAAATTTATGCTCTTAACTACTTTAGAGGAAACACCCCTCACATAATTGAAAACATTCTTCTCTAAGGAAATGTGTTTCACAGTATTGTAGTCTACTGATAGCAGTCTTGGCAATATGTTATTTGTGGCCCTTTCTTCTCAGATATCATATATCTCTAAAGCTGGGCTAAAGATGACTTTGGGATTTCTGCTTTCCTCTTTTATGTCTCTGGGATTTACTTGCATAGGTAGTTTTGGGAAAGCATTTTATCTTTTTTACCTTTTTCTCTTCCCTCTGTGTACTGTGGCCAGGCCTTTTGTATACATGGGTACTTATGAGTTAAGTACTTTGAACTTCAGTTTTAGCATTTATTTTTCAAGGGCAATAGGATCATATCTTTTTTTTTTATTATAGATAGCTTTTGTATTAATGTGCTATTGAAAATAACTAAGTATTTTCTTAATATTTGTCTTAAAAACCAAAGTGGATCATTTGAACAAAATTATAACAGATAAGTGGACTATTTAAAATTATAATTTTGGTGCAGGTGTCAATTGGTTATGTGGGAAAATTATTTTTTGTATGTTTACTTTCTAAATACTCTCCATGTCTTTGTTCTTTACTGGTAAGAAAAATATACTGAAAATTTTTATGCTTAGCTTATTATTATGTTGAAAGTATTAAAAGACAAAATGAATTTCAGTAGAAGGAAAGATACTGACTTTAATTATGTTTTTATTTCTTACAGTGAACCTTGCACTTGCATTAGCTGCAAATGATTCAGTAAGTGTTTATTAATAGACATACTAATTTATTAAAATATTTTAAGGTAATGATAGTATATTAGTGTTTTTAAGTTAGTCTGCCAGAATACATTTTGTATATATATGCATTATATATAATATATAATGTATATATAATTTACACACTATTCTTAATATGTATATAATTAATGTAATATGCCATATATAATATATTATACATACATGGTGTCATTTAAGGCAGTTGTATGTCTTTAAGAAACTTAAAATGTTGCTGTTAGTATTGGTTCCATTTAATAGTAATGATTATGTATTTAAGTGTTGCCTATATATTATTTGCTATATATCACATTAAAAGGTTTCTGTGTTGTTGCTTGGAAGCTATGTCTCAAACCAGTTTTCACCATTTATAATCTACTAAAGAGTTGTTCTAGGGGTTCAGTTGTAAAATGGGTAGTTCAGTTTTCTTTTAAGACAATAAAAGGTATTCTACAAGTAACATATGTCTGTGGAAACAAAATTCAAATAAAGTATTTGAGTAATATAAAACCAAGGGTTCATATTGCCCCCCTTTTCTTCAGATGGCTTACTGTAGGCTGTAATTTTATGTGTATCATTTTAGTTCTCCTTTTTTTCATATAAGTTTAAAAATGCATGTGTATATGTGTGTACGTGCATCTTTCTGTGTTATACATCATTTTTTAATGGCTGCTGCATTAATGGTTGACCGTATGTATTTCATCAGTTCCCTGAAATGTTTAGGGTTGGTTCCCATTTTTTCCCCCTTATTCTACATGGAGCTCATTGGAATTCTTACATAGTATTATTACAATAAGTAATAAATTTCTTGGCAGTAAAACTGTTAAGTCAAAGATATGTACACTTAATTTTATTTATTTTTTAGGATTTATTTATTTATTTGAAGGAGTTACAGAGAGGCAGAGAGAGAGAGAGAGGGAGAGAGAGAGAGAGGTGTTCCATCTGCTGGTTCATTCCCTAGATGGCCACAACAGCCAGAGCTGGGACAATCCAAAGCCAGGAGCCAGGTGTTACTTCTGGGTCTCCCATGCAGGTGCAGGGGCCCAAGGATGTGGGTCATCTTCTACTGCTTTCCCAGACCATAGCAGAGAGCTAGATTGGAAGTGGAGCAGCTGGGACTCGAACTGGCACCCAATGGAATGTTAGCACTGTAGGCTGTGGCTTTTATCGCTATGCCACAGTGCTGGCCCCTGTACATTTTATTTATTTATTTTTATTTATTTATTTTTTGACAGGCAGAGTTAGTGAGAGAGAGAGAGAAAGGTCTTCTTTTTTCCGTTGGTTCACCCCCCAAGTGGCTGCTACAGCACTGTTTATTTTCTACTTGCTATCTCCTGAAACAACAAAAAAATGGTTTACTGTCCTTGTGATTATCTTTGAGGATGCTAATTAGAATTTTTAATAAAATATGTTTCCTTTAATGGTCTCTGTTTACTTACAATGGTGGATTTCATAATGTGACTCTCTGGCCAGCAGAACCAACATTACTTGGGAACATAAAATCTTGAGCCCCACCTCAGACCTACTGAATCAGAAATCCAGGGATTGGAGATCTGCCATTTGTGTTTTACTCAGCCTTCTAGGTGATTTGATACTAAAATTGGAGAACCATGGATCAAGAGTTGTTTTTAAAAAACTGTTAGCATTCTTTTTGGTTTTCTTCTGTGGTGATTGTCTAAATTATTTTTTATCTTGTCATTTCAGTGGAATTCTTAAAAAAGATTGATTTATTTGAAAGGCCAGGTGACAGAGAACAAGAGAAACAGAAAGCGAGAGAGTGAGAGAATAAGAGCGATGAGAGAGCATCTTTCACCCATTGGTTGACTCCCCAAATGCACATATTAGCTGGGGCTAGGCCAAACTATGAAGGTAGGAGTCAGGAACCCATCCGGGTTTCCCACATGGATGGCAGGGACTCAAGTACTTGAGCCATCATCTCCTGCCTTTCTAGGTGTGTTATTGATAGAAAGCTGAATGGGAAGCAGAGTAGCTGGACTTTGAGCCAGGAACTGCAATATGGGATGTGGCCTTCTCAAGTGGAGGCTTAACCTGCTGTGCCACAATGCCTTCCCTGTTTCAATGAAATTTGAAAGACAAGGGAGATAAACATGTCTGTTTATGCAATCTTATTGAGGAAAAAGCTAATAATAATTTTTTTCCCTAGCAATTTTTTTCTTTTTTTAAAAAATTTATTTATTTATTTGAAAGGCAGAGTTGCAGAGAGGCAGAGGCAGAGGCAGAAAGAGAGAGAGAGAGAGAGAAAGAGAGAGAAAGAAAGTGAGAGAGAGAGAGAGAGAGAGAGATATCTTCTATCCACCAGTTCACTACCCAAATGCCCGGAATCAGCTGGGCTGAACCGAAGCCAGGAGCCAGGAACCAGGAGCCAAGAGCTTCTTCCAGGTCTCCCATGTGGGTTCAGGGTCCCAAGGACTTGGGCCATCTTCCACTGCTTTCTCAGGCACATTAACAGGGAACTGGATTGGAAGTGGAGTATCCAGGACTCAAACTGGTTGCCCATATGGGATGCTGGTACTACAAGTGACGGCTTCACCAGCTGAGCCACAACGCTGGTCCCCCTAGCAATTTCAGTTAGGGCACTGAGTCAGTGGGGATAAAGGATTCTGTCTTCTTTAAAGAAGGAAGGAAACAGGGAAAATTTAATGGTTGGGGAGGTAGATAAATTTGTAGGTGTGTTCTATTAATTTGGTTAGCATTTTAGCCAAAGCTTTGAATTTTAAAAGCCAATGTGAAATGACTATGTAATAGGGAATAAAAGGTAAAGAGAAAGTAGTTTGAAAGGGATTGATGCCTTACCTTCAAATTAAATGTTGCTTTTTTTGTTTGCATGTTTGTTTATTTTTTAATTTTTTTTTTGTAAAAAATGCTGTGTTAAGCTACAGTATATTGGTTTCTTGAGAGCAGAACTTTTTTTTTTTGACAGCTAGAATTATAGACAGTGAGAGAAAGAGACAGAGAGAAAGGTCTTCCTTCCGTTGGTTCACTCCCCAAAAGACCGCTACGGCTGGTGCTGCGCTGATCCGAAGCCAGGAGACAGGTGCTTCCTCCTGGTCTCCCATGTGGGCGCAGGGGACCAAGCACTTGGGCCATCCTCCACTGCACTCCCGGGCCACAGCAGAGAGCTGGACTGGAAGAGGAGCAACTGGGACTAGACCCTGGGGCCCATATGGGATGCTGACGCTGCAGGTGGAGGATTAACCAAGTGAGCCACGGTGCCGGCCCCTATTATTTTTTTTTAAAGATTTATTTATCTGAGAGGCAGAGTTATGGACAGAGAGGGAGAGACAAACAGAAATGGCTTCTGTCTGCTGGTTCACTCCCCAAATGATCTGAAGCCAGAAGCTTCTTCCAGGTCTCCCACATGGGTGTAGGGGCCCAAACACTTGGGCCATCCTCTGCTGCTTTCTCAGGTGCATGAGCAGGGAGCTGGATCAGAAGTGGAGCAGCCAGGACTTGAACCAGCCCCCTGTTTGGGATGCTGGCGCTGCAGGTGGAGGCTTAACCTACTGTGCCACAGTGCCAGCGCCTGTGTTTTTTTTTTTTTTTTTTTTTTGGTATCAAGCAGAGCATGTGTGAGAGAGAGAGAGAGAGCGAGCTCCCATCCACTGGTTTACTCCCTGTCTGCAACAGCTGGGGCTGTACTGACCTAGAGCCACGAGCTGGGGACTCAATCTAGGTCTCCCTCGTGAGTGACAGGGAACCAACCACTTGAGCTCTCACTTGCCACATCCCAGGGCTTGCATTAGCTGGAAGCTGAAATCAGAGCTGGAGCTGGGAATCAGAACTTCGCCACCTTGATACGGATGTGGCCTTAATCTGTGATTACAAACTATCCCTCCTGCAGCATGCTAGTTTTGGTGAACTGAGGGATATTAGTTTAGAATTTTCTGTTTTTATTTATTTATTTATTTGTGTGTGTGTGTGTGTGTGTTTGACAGGCAGAGTGGACAGTGAGAGAGACAAAGGTCTTCCTTTGCCTCCTTTGCCGTTGGTTCACCCTCCAATGGCTGCTGTGGCCAGTGCACTGCCACAGTGGAGAGCTGGACTGGAAGAGAGGCAACCGGGACAGAATCCGGCACCCCGACCGGGACTAGAACCCAGTGTGCTGGTGCCACAGGCGGAGGATTAGCCCATTGAGCCTCGGTGCTGGCCTGTTTTTGTTTTTTAAAAAATTTTTTCTTTGAGGCAGCAGGATGAGAGCTGCTTCATCTTTTATGCTTATGTGTATGACAAGGAAGTTAGAAACAAGAAAGAAAAGCAGTGAGACTGTTGATGGGCCACTTCTTCAGAAAGCATTTAGTATCTTTAAGCTTTTTTAAATATGTTTGTAAAATCTTGCTGATGAAGATTTTGTGTATTTTGTGATCCTGATGAAGATGTGTTTTTCTCCTCTCATTTTTTGATGCTTGGTATTAAAGTTGTTGCAGAAATTCTGAAGAAGAAAGCTAAAAAATTTTAGCAGTATATAATGATCATTCTAAGATAATAGTACATACACTAGTATTTTATATTTGGCTGCTGTCTTGTCCTCTTTAAGAAATCAATTGGAACATGGTGCTGCCATGTATTGCTTAGCGAGTTAAAAGTTCCAGTTAGAGTGGTGTCTGTGGAGCCTCTATAGAGATTTATTACCATGGCAACTTTATTCCATGGAGTTCTTGTTGTAACAGGGGTCTCTGACCTGCTTCTGCTTGAACCAGTGTTGCTTAAGACCTTGGTAACTCTTTGCTCTCATCTTTTTCAATGATTTGTGACCATTTTTCAATATTGGAGTGGGAGGATCTCAGAATGTAGTCCGGGAAACTATTCATTTTACTTTTTTTCTAAGCTCATTGCCAGAGTTACAGAGAGAGAGAGAGACAGAGAGGTCTTCCATCTGCTGGTTTGCTCCCCAAATGGCCACAACGGTAAGAAATAGGCTGATCCATAGCCAGGAAACAGGAGCCAGGAGCTTCTTCTGGGTGTCCCACATGGGTGCAGTGGCCTAAGCACTTGGGCCATCTTCTACTGCTTTCCCAGGCCATCAGCAGGGAGCTGGATCGGAAGTGGAGCAGCCAGGACTTGCACTGGTGCCCATGTGGTATGGTGGCGGACACAGGTGGATGCTTAACCTACTACACCACAGTGCTGGCCCCTCATTTGGGACCCAGTGTTGTGGTACAGCAGGTTAAGCTGGTGCTTAGGATACCCACATCCCATATTAGAGTGCTGGTTTGGGTTCCAGCTACTCTGCTTTCCATCCAGGAAATGCACCTGGAAGATAGCAGATGATAGCCTGAAGTACTTGGGTTCCTGCTGCACATGTGGGAAACCTAGTTAGGTATCTTGGCTTCAACCTTCTGCCTGGCCAAGACTTGGCTGTTGCAGTCATTTGGGCAATGACCCATTGGTAGCAGATCTCTGCTTCTCTCTCTGTCTTTACCTCTAGAAGCCATCATTTGTAGCCTCCCAGTGCATCAGCAGGGAGCTGGATCATTAGCAGAGTAGCTGGGACTTGAATGGGCACTCCAGTATAGGATATGGGTGTCCCAAGCAGTGGTGTAACCTGCTTTGCCACAACACCTGCCTCTCATTATACTTTTCAAAAAATATGTTAAATTTTTTTTTAAATTAATTTGAAAGGCAGAGTTACAGAGAGGAGAGGCAGAGAGTGAGAGAGAGCTTCCATCTGCTCGTTCGCTCCCCAAATGGCTGCAACGACAGGAGCTGGGCCTATCTAAAGTCAGGAGCCAAGAGCTTCTTCTGGGTCTGCCACGAGGGTGCAGGGCCCAAGGACCTTGGGCCATCTTCTACTGCTTTCCCAGACACAGGAGAGAGCTGGATTGGAAGTGGAGCAGCTGGGACTTGAATCGGTGCTCATATGGGATGCTGGCACTGCAGGTGGCAGCTTTACTCACTATGCTACAGTGTCTGCCCCTCATTTTACCTTTCATGTTGGCTTTGGTAATGTCTAAAGTAGATGGGGTAAACCCCATTGAGGATATGTAGTTCCGTTGGGGTATGGGAGGAAAATTTTGTTTTAATTTTTATATTTTAAAACTTTATATATTTTTGTATATGCCTTATAATTTATATAATACTAGTACAGTAGTTCTAATATAATTTATAATCAAACATAGTAACATATATTGAGGATGTACATTCAAATTTAAAGAATATTTCAGAGCCAGTGCAGTACATGAGCTCCATAGAGACAGCGCCAGGACAAATGAGAGCTGGACGGGAACTGGGTGATTCTGTGTGTCTCTGAGGAAAAATAACTGAACGTGGGCAAAGGAGGTCTTCAGAAGCCAAGAGGCAAAATGTCATCATGTGCATTCTTTGTGCAAACTTTCTGGGAGGAGCACAAGAAGAAGCACTCAGATGCTTCCATCAACTTCTCGGAGTTCTAAGTGCTCAGAGAGGTTGGAAGACCATGTCTGCTAAAGATAAGGAAAACTTGAAGACACTGCAAAGGTGGACAAAGAGAATTGAATACCTGTGTCCCTCATAAAGGGAGACAAAAAAGAAATTCAAATATCCCAGCGCACCCCAGGGTCCTCCTTCAGCCTTTTTCTTGTCCTGTTCTGAGTATTGCCCAAAAATCAAGGGAGAACATCGTGGGTTATCTATTGGTGATATTGTAAAGAAACTGGGAGACATGTAGAATAACACTGCTGCAGATGACAGGTGGGCTGACGAGAAGAAGGCTGCTCAGCTGAAGGAAACCTATGAGAAGGATATTGCTGTGTACCGAGCTAAAGAAAAACCCGAGGCAGCAAACAAGGGAGTTGTGAAGGCTGAAAAGAACAAGAAAAAGAAGAGGAGGAAGATGAAGAAGAGGATGATGAGGAGGAGGAAGATGAAGATGAAGAAGATGATGATGAATGGATTTAGAAAAGTATTTTGTGGCTTGAGGTAACAGCCTTACTGGAATAGAGATTTTCCTTGCCTTTTATACTCTTTCAGGGACATAGGACATAGATGAGTAGAATTGCAGAGAAGAATTTGGGAATCATGTGTGCTCTGCCTCAAAAACTGTATCCAGAAATATATTAGATTTTCAAGAGTTTGTAAATTCAGTACATAGCATGTTGTTAGCTTGAAAAAGGCCATAATGGGAGTATTTAAACCCAGAACATTGTAACAATGAGCTACCCCCTCCTAGGCTGGTTGTTAAACATTTGTTGGTGCCCCACTG